>NC_065449.1:102716425-103392675 GCF_917563875.1 Diabrotica virgifera virgifera | reverse complement strand
ATCTGTTTGCATCAATTTAGTGCCGAAAGCCAGCGCCGGATTAACCATTAGGCGGAACTAGGCGGCTGCCTAGGCCCGGGCACTTGATGGGGCCCGCATCCCGCTCAAATGCGTTAATTAATATTGAATTATTTAAACAGTATGTAATTAGAAAAAATTGTAGAATGTTAAATAAATCAAAAAGGGCTAACTGAGACAAAAAAAAAAAGAGAATGGTTAATTTATTATTTCCAATCAAACTCAGTATTTTGCTTTGTCTTCTGTCAAATATCAAGAAAATACAACCGACGTCGAGACAAATTAAGCAGTTATCTTCAAAGGCATTTTTATATTCCATGTTCTAATCATTACCTCAATTTGATAATCAATTTTGCAAGCAAATTTTGCTTAGAAGCTGGTACATAATTATTTTGGATTGGCACGTTTTTTTTTTCAATTTCTACTCACCGATGCTCCTTATAGTCCATCCACTTATGGTAAATATTGCAAAACCTACGGATTTTAAAGAATCTTATGAAATTTGGCATACGCATAGCTAACATGTCAAAGAAAAATTATTGTGCCGATATGTGTTTTTGCTCTAAGGTTGAGTCCACACCTTCTCGGGGGTGGAAATTATAGCGTCAAAATACTTCCCGAAGTGGATAAACTGACTAAGCAACTTTTGTTCAATAGAGTTTTTTTATCAAGTCAATACAATTCGAGTTATTTGCAAGTGAATGTTCATTTTTCAACAAAAGAAAACACATTTTTAGACGGTTTTTCGCAAATAACTCAAAAAGTAAGTATTTTATCTAAAAAAATATTCTTAGCAAAAATATATCTTTTAAAAAATTAAAAAAATGGTGTATGTGTGCAGTCTTTAGACCATGTAAAGGCAGAGTTGTAGCTTATGAAAAGTAGGTTCTTATTCGTCAAATTCCAAATCGAATATTTCAACGTGAAATAATCAAAAATTGAAGCACTTTCATGGAAAACTCATCATAACTTTTTTAAATGTTTAAAATAAGCATTATTCTTGTTTTTTAAAAAAGTTTCTAAAATAAAAAGTAAGCAAGATACGCTCAGAATAAAGTTGATAATTTTTTAGGGTAAAAAACTGGTGAAAATAACCACCTAATTAGCATCCCAAATGAAATTAATCCTTACCGCTTCACAAGCTACTTTACTTATGTATTGTTTATATGCTCTGTAAGTTTTATCGGTATAAAGTGCTTATTTATAAAAGGGCTGTAGTAGAAAGGCTTTGAACAAGTCACTAATCGCGAGCGTATGCAATTTTTTTTATTTAGCTTAATGCCTCGACAACGAATGGCCATTGACATGGTACAGTGGATTTTTCCAATCAGGTACCTAGTAATGTGTAGTGTATGTGTTGAGTAAATGTCTTGTTACTTAGCAAAGTCGACGTCATTGTTTTTGCGGTCCCTCTGGTGAGTTCAGATCCCACAAGGATAGAAACTATTTTCATTTAATAATTTGTAATAAATGAAAAATTCTCTACCCAGGGTATGCAAATTTTGAACAGTCATATCTTAACCAATTTTTATCTTCAAAAAAAAAGCAAAAATCTGAAATATTCAGAAAAACAAAACCTACATATTTTTACTCTTTAAGTTATTGTTATCACTAATAATTTTTAAGTTATTTTGAAAAGAAAGACATTTTCTTTCAAAATTTCAAAAACTTTGTTTTACTGTAAATCCCAGTTTTTTTTTTAAATATAAGCACTGTCAACCGGTGAAACTTACAGATCATATAAATAATATATAAGTACAAACTGGGGGGTGATTTTCAAGATTGTTTTGCAAAAAAAGGAATCAACATTATTTTCAACTTTACTTGCTTAATTTTGATACTAGAAACGTTTAAAAAAAAACAAAAATAAAGCTTTTTTACACTTTAAAAAAGTTGTGATGAGTTTTCATTTTTTGGTTATTTACTTTGAAATATTTGATTTGGAATTTGTCGAATAAGAATCTACTTTTCAGTAGCTCCAGCTCGGCTTATAATACTGGGTGTACATACTTCATACACATACACCATTTTTTTACTTTTATACACGCTACATTTTTCCTAAGAATATTTTTTCGATAAAATACTTAATTTTGGAGTTATTTGCGAAAAACCGTCTAAAACCGTGTTTTTTTGTTGAAGAATGGACATATTCACTCGCAAATAACTCAAAAGGTATTGATTTAGTAAAAAAACTCTATAGAACAAAAGTTACTTAGAATTAATCAGTTTATCCATTTCCGCACTTATTTTGAATGTATGTTTTTTCACTCCCGAAGGGGCGGCACTCATACCCAGGGCAAAATGACATATCGACACAATATCCCTTTTTCCTTTGGCATAATAGCTATGTACTATTAATGAGAAGTTGTTGCTAAATGTCGGTTAAAAGACTTGTATACTAGATTATCAGCTAGATTTGATGCGGTTACAGCAGTACAAAATGTTATATAGGAAAAGTAACTACGTACTTCCAAAACAACATAAATATCTGTAAATTTGTTTTAAGTAAATGGTCGGCTATAAAGGGGCCTACTTCTTATGGCCGCTTAGGGCCCCATGATGCCTTCTTAAACCGTCACTTCAAAAGCCCTCGAAACTCCAGAAGATGACATGCCTCAGAAGTGACCCTGGGCACCACTTGCTCCGAGGGTCGGTTCTGATGACGTATTTGTATTTAGGATCCCAAAAACCCCCGAGTAATCTGTTTCCATCAATTTACTGCCGGAAACCATCGAAACTCTAGATGACGTACCTTAGCAGTAACCTTGGAACCAAGTGCTTCGGGGAGTTGCTTCTGATGACGTATTCATGTTCAGCGTCCCCAAAAACCACCGAGTAACAAAACCTGGCCCTTAATGGTGATATGTTTATGCACTTTTGGATGTATGTATTCCATGCATTGTAAATGCAATTGAGTATGCATTTCCACCCGTTTCTCTATTGAAGACTTTTTTACAGTCACAAAGTCGATAGGTGCTGTATTTAAAAATCGATTTATTTTTTCCTAAATGCCTTGGTCTTCTCTAAAGCAGCTTAAAGTTAACATTCCTCCGAATCGAGCTTCCAAATTAATAATTGCCCCAGTAATTACACCGAACAGTATTATTATTACATTTTGACGAATGCTCGAGACTAATGCAATCAATTTGGATGAGTCTCGGCGCGGTGAGCTAGTCGTGTGTTATGCAGAGTGTTTCATGGTGTGTGTATATGTATACAGGGAGTTATTTGTGAACCACGCGTCACACCGAACACGCTCTCCTTTCAATCAACCACTTAATTCCTACGCAACAAGCGGACAAATTGCTTCGGAGTGCAGATCACTTTACAAAGACCGGTGTTTCGAAAATTTCAGAGAAAGCTATACATTCCACGTCTTTTAACTTTTGACTGATTTTATCTACCAGTTGGTAGTCTTAAAGAGTTTCATACATTAGTAAATAATTGTTAGAAAAGTTAAGTTTATGATTGACAATTATAATTTATAACTTTAAAGTTAATCTCTCTTTTGTTTATAGGGCACTCAATGAGGGTATTTGGCTCCGAATTCCATCCTACTACATCGATTTACTTGATATGTTCACATAGTAAGTAGGGAATAGCTCAAGAAACAAAGTCTACCCTATGCCGATGTGCGCTTTTATCTTGGGGGTGGATCCCACCCCTTCTCGGGGGTGAAGAAGGTTTTGGTTAAAATAGCCACGAAAAAGGCTAGAGACCCTAATTTTAAGTAAAAACTGTTCTATGATTATTTTTTGAAAACTCAATACTTTTTGAGTTATTCGTGGTTGAAAAGTGGCCATTTTCACTGAAAAATTACACCTTTTCGGACGGATTTTTGCGAATACCTTAAAAACTATGCATCTAACAAAAAACTATATAAAATATTTCTGTAGGTTATAAAAAAAACAAAGAGATTCGTTCCTTCATAAATCTTCTAGTTAAAATACAAAGAGGAATATGGTAGGTAAGAAGCGTTTGTTTTTTTTTGCTGCATGCTCAAATCGGTGTATTCAACTTGAAATAACAGAGAAACTGTCGATTTTAGGTGTATAATGATACTAATAATTTTTGTAGTACTTGAGAAGACCTTTAAAATGAGCAATACTAATTGTCGATTACATGCAAACTAAGCGAGATATTCTGCAAAAAAGTTACTGAATAATGTATTTTAAGAAGAAATGAGAAGTATATTTAACCCCTCATCCATCAGAATTTAAATACATAGTTTTCCTTCTACAATACTTTTTATTATAGTGTTATTTCTATGTTCAAAAAGTTGGACTAGATTAAAATTAATGGTTTTCGAAAAAAATAGGATCAAATTATAGAGCGCATTTTTAAATGTTCCTAAAAATCTTCCTTTTCCTCCATGTAACTCGAAAAAGATAAGAGATACGAAAAAAAGATACAACACAAAAATGTAGGGCTTTTTCAGATATAAATTTCCTTTTTATTTTTCATTACTGTATCTCTTATCAATTTCAAGTTACATGGAGAAATAGGAAGATTTTTAAGAAAATTTAAAAATGCGCTCTATAATTTAATCTTTTTTTTTCAAAAATCATTAATTTTAAACCCGTCCAACTTTTTGAACATAGAAATAACACTATAATAAAAGGTATTGTAGAAGGAAAACCATGCATTTACATTTTGTTGGATGGGGGTTAAAATTACTTCTCATTTTTTCTTAAAATACATTAGTTATCAATTTTTTTTGCAGCATATCTCGCTTAGTTTTAATGTAATGGACCTTTAATATAGCTCATTTTAAAGATCTTTTCAAGCACTACAAAAGGCATTGGTAGCATTATACACCTAAAATCCACCGTTTCTCTGTTATTTCAAGTTGAATACACCAATTTGAGAATGTACCAAAAAACAAAATATTTTCACCTACCATATTATCTCGTTTTGTATTATAACTAGAAGATTTATGAAGGCAGTGTCTCTTTGTTTTTTTATAACCTACAAAAATGTTTAATATAGTTTTTTTTAGTTAGATGCATAGTTTTTAAGGTATTGGCAAAAAACCGTTCGAAAAGGTATTATGTTTCAATGAAAATGGCCAATTTTCAACCACGAATATCTCAAAAAGTGTTGAGTTTTAAAAAAAAATTATAGAACAGTTCTTGCTTATAATTAGGTTCTCTAGCGAATTCCGTGGTAATTTTAACCAAAAAATGTTCCACCCCTAAGAAGGGGTGGGAACCACCCCCAAGATAAAAGCACACATCGGCATAGGGTAGACTTTGAATTAGGAAATAAGTAGAGGCTAGGCCCAAAATTTCATTAAAATCCATGCAGTAGGATAGAATTCGGAGGTAATATCCTATTCTTGCTCCCATTGACTGGCGTATTAATGACAAAACTAGTTTCAATTGTTGATAATAGCTTGCCTCTTTGTGCTTTACGTTCCGATTAATTTGTTTTTTTATTTAGGGAGTCAGTACAACTAACGCGAATCACACAATCATGTCATGATCATACATCAATCAATCTCACGTACTCTCTCTACAAATTGTTTGCACACTAGCCCAGTTTGCACAATTTGTTCGCAAGTATATGGGTCCTATTAAGGTAAATCCGCATTTTATAGAACATCAACGTCCCGTCACGGAACGGTAACGTCCCGTCAAAATGTTCTGTAGTGTGTTTTAAACCAGGATTTTCTCATATGTCGGCACCGTCACGGAACGTCCCGCTCTCAGAACGTCAACGTTTCTTTGAAACAATAGTTTGACGTGACGGTCTGTGTCGTTGCCTGTTCATTCCTGAATATTTCTGGTATGCGAATGTGGAAAGTACAACACCGGCCGTCAATCTATTGAATATTTGGCGAGATCGTCTCTTCAGTTTGAAGTTTGAACTAAACATAGTACATAAAACTGATCCCGAGACATTCTAAAGTATTTATAAAAACAAATTCCATCATCGGGAATTGACAAAATAACCGCTGAAACAGTAATAATAGTCCGTTCTTTAACGGTAAAATATGGCAAAACCTCTAAATTTTAAAGAACCGCTTGGATTGACATGAAATTTGGCATACACATAGCTAACAAGTCAAAGAAAAAAAGTGATATTGTGCTGATATGTGCTTTTGCCCTGGGGGTGGTTTTCACCCCCTTTTGGGGGTGAAAAAATATTCGTCCAAAGAAAGTCAGGAAATGGATAAACTGGCTAATTTTAAGTAACTTTTGTTCTATAGAGGTTTTTCACTAAGTCAATACTTTTCGAGTTATTTGGCAGTGAATATGTTTATTTTTTCAACAAAATAACCACGCTTTTAGACGGTTTTTCGCAAATCATTCAAATAGTAAGAATTTTGTCGAAAAACATTCTTAGCAAAAATATAGCCTGTAAAAAATTTTAAAAAATGGTGTATATATCACGTCTCTACACCTAGTAGAAGCAGAGTTATAGCTAATTAGTTCAGAGAAATAAGGGAAAAAAATATCGTGTTGGTGACACATCCCCCTCCAGGCTGAAACCAAATTTTTCGAGTAATATGGTCATCTATAATAATAACCTATATGTTTCCTGCAGCCGATTTTGATGATATACATAGTTATAAACAAATGAAGATCAAAAAACGGTAAATTTTCGCTTTTTTCGTCTCTTACTAAAAAATTGGGCATTTTAAACAAATTTGAGAGTAATAAACGCATAAACCGTATAAAAAACTTCAATATGGCGTTCGCTGAATATGTCTATCCTTATTGGTTACTTAGAAAATTGCCAAATAAATCATAAATTTTGAGTTTTTATAAATATTCATAACTTATGTAAAAATTAACTTAGAACCTTCTTATTACATGGAATGCTGATACTTATGGTGCTTAAATTACACCCTAAATTCCAAAGCAATTGGTCAAATAGTTTAAAAGTTATTTAATTTGTTTATCCAAAATTAATTTTTTTTGCAACACTGTAAGTCAGAAAATGATGAAGTTACAGTAATATTTTGGATAGTTTATGAAAGAAGAAAATTTACAGTATTAATTTAATTAAAAAAAAATGACAAAAAATAATTATAGATATTGCAAAATAATTTTGCAAAAACATGTGAATTCAAAAAATGGGGGGGCTAACTTTGTCCCTAAATGTCCTAGAACAGTTGTTTTTCTTTCTAAATGTGTATAAAAATTCAGTCTTTCTAAATATGAAAAAATAAGTTTTCTACGGGTAACGGTTAAAAAGTTATTCTAATTGTTTATAAGTAAGCAAAAAATGGACATGTTTTTGCAAAATAATTTTACATTGTTTAAAATTATTTTTTGTCATTTATTTTTAATTAAGGTAATAGTATAAATGTTCTTCTTTCATAAACTGTCAGAAGTATTATTGTAACCTCATAATTTTCTGACTTATAGTGTTGCAAAAAAAATGAATTTGGGAAAAATAAATTAAATAACTTTTAAACTATTTGACCAATTGCTTTGAAATTTAAAATATAATTTAAGTACAAGAAGTCTCGGCATTCCGCGTAATAAGAAGATTCTAAGTTAATTTTTACCTAAGTTACGAATATTTATAAAAACTCAATATTTATGATTTATTTTGCGATTTTCTAAGCAACCAATAAGGTTGGACATATTCAGCGAATGCCATATTGAAGTTTTTTATACGATTTATGAGTTTCTTACTCTCAAATTTGTTTAAAGTGCTTAACTTTTTGGTAATAGACGAAAAAAGCGATAATTTACCGTTTTTCGATCTTCATTTGTTTATAACTATGTATATCATCAAAATCGGCTGCAGGAAATATAGGTTAATAATATAGATGTCCATACTACTCAAAAAATTTGGTTTCGGCCTGGAGGGGGATGTGTCACGAGAAAAACCTTATTTCTCTGGACTAAATGAAAAATAGGTTCATATTCGTCAAATTCCAAATGGAATACTTTAACGTTAAATAACCAAAAATGAAGCACATTTCGGGGAAAAGGGGAAAACTCATTACAACTTATTTTAAGTGTTTAAAAAAAGCTTCATTTTTGTTTTATAAAAAAAATTTCTAGCATCAAAATTAAACAAGTAACGCTCAAAATAAAGTTAGTCCCTTTTGGTTTTGGTAAAAAAATTGAGAAAATCACCCCCTAATTAGTATCTTAAATGAACTTAATCGTTACGACTTCATAAGTTTCTTGACTCGTATATACAGAGTGGGCCAAATAAAAGGAGCCACCCCGATATTTGGCAGTATTTATTAGATTTTAAGAAAATAAAAAAACAGGTCAATTTTTGATCTAAGGGGGACACATTTTTACGATACAAACATCTGTCATTTGTCAACCCCCTCCCTTCCACTTCCCCCACCCCTTATTTTTAAATAGGGAATAGGGGTCGTGTGCTAGCTCATTTGAAAGGTTATTCAATTCTCTATTCAGTAATATCAACATCGACTTAAAAATGTATACAGGGTGTCCAGGAAAAATTATTTTGAATTAAATTAATTGACACAAAAAGAAGAATGTATGTAATTTATTTAACTCAGAACACATTCTACTGCTGACAGAAAACAGAAAAAAATTATTTTTTGATAAATAGACAGTGCTTTTTGCTTAATTTTAATGTTCAAGCTTCCACCCATCTGCCTCTTGGTAGGTTGAATATTAAATTTAAGCAACAAACAGTGTTTATTTATCAAATAAACATTTTTTTCTGTTTTTTATCAGCAGTAGAATGTATTCTGAGTTAAATAAATTAAATACATTCTTCTTTTTGCATTAATTAATTTAATTTAAAATATTTTTTCTTGGACACCCTGTATAAATTTTTATGTCAATGTTGATATTACTGAATAGAGAATTGAATAACCTTTCAAATGAGCTGGCACACGACCCCTATTCCCTATTTAAAAATAAGGGGTGGGGGAATTGGAAGGGAGGGAGTTGACAAATGACAGATGTTTGTACCGTAAAAATGTGTCCCCCTTAGATCAAAAATTGACCTGTTTTTTTATTTTCTTAAAATCGAATAAACACTGCCAAATATCGGGGTGGCTCCTTTTATTTGGCCCACTCTGTATATTGTTTATATGATCTGTAAGTTTCATCGGTTCAAAGTGCTTATTATTGAAAGGGCTGTAGTTAAAATGGGTTGAACGAGTCACTGATCACGAATGTATGAAAATCTAGAAACACCAAATCTTAATCAATTTTTGTCTAACAGAGAAACAAAAAATACATGATATTCAGAAAAGCAAATCTGACTTTTTTTGTTTTTCGAGATTTTTGGTATCTCTAAAAATTTTTAAGTTATTTTGAAAAAAATCATATTTTTCAAAATTTAAATTTTTAAAAATTTTACTTTGAAACCAAATTTTTTCAAAAATAAGCACTTTAAATCGATGAAACTTACAGATCACATAAACACAACATAAGTAAAATAATTTGTGGAGCGGTAACGATTAATTTCTATCTAAGTTGCTAATTTGGGGGTGGTCTTCCCGATTTTTTTTTTGCAAAAACAAAAGGGACCAACTTTATTTTGAGCGTAACTTGCTTAAATTTAACGCTAGAAACTTTTTGTAGAAACAGAAATAAAGCTTTTTTAAACACTTTAAAAAAGTTATAATGGGTTTTCCCCAAAAAGTGCTTAATTTTTTGGATATTTCACGTCGAAATATTCTATCTGAAATTTGGTGAATATGAATCTATTTTTCATTGGCTATAACTCTGGTTCTACGAGATCCAGAGACCTAACGCGTACACCATTTTTTTTTAGTTTTTTTATAGGCTATATTTTTGCTAATAACGTTTTTTTCGACAAAATACTTACTTTTTGAGTTATTTGCAAAAAAACGTCTAAAAATGTGGTTATTTTGTTGAAAAATGAACATATTCACTCGCAAATAACTCGAAAAGTGTTAACTTGGCGAAAAAGCTCTATAAAACAAAAGTTACTTAAAATTAGCCAGTTTACCCATTTTCGGACTTATTTTGGACATATATTTTTTCATCCCCGAGAGGGGGTGAAAGTCACCCCCAGGGCAAAAGCACACATCGGCACAATATCACTTTTTTTCTTTGACATGTAAGCTATACGTATGCCAAATTTCATGTCAATCCAAGCGGTTCTTTAAAATTTAGAGCAAAAACCGTGAAAGAATGGACTATAAATATAAATAGAAAAATTAAAAAACCATTAGTTGAATCAATAAATCTAATATTTCAAACTGGAGTGTGCCCGGACAAGTTTAAGCAAACTGTTATAACTCCTATTCTTAAGAAGGGTGATAAACGTAATCCTTCAAACTATAGACCAATTTCACTAATAACAACCTTAACAAAAATATTTGAGAAGTCACTTAAAACTCGACTAACAACTTTTTTCAATAAGCATAACATTATATCAACTTCACAATTTGGTTTTCGAGAAGGCATTTCTACAAGTGACGCAATTACAGAACTTGTTAATGACATATATGATAGAGTTGACAAAAATAAACCCACAGCTTGTGTATTTCTGGATTTAGCGAAAGCGTTTGATACGGTAAGCCATCCACAACTGCTGGAAGCATGCGGAGTGCGCGGAATTACACATAAGTTAATTCAAAGTTATTTAAATAAAAGACAACAAATAGTGAAGGTAAATAACACTTATAGTGATCAACTCATCCTAAAATCTGCTGTACCTCAAGGTACAGTTTTAGGTCCATTACTATTTAACGTTCATGTCAATGACTTATACAACATAAACACCGAAGAAAAAATAATCAGTTTTGCTGATGATACTGCTATTTTCTATAGTGCGGACACTTGGAAAGATTTAAAAAATAAAATTGAAGTAGATATGTTTAAAATAATTCAATGGTTCAGTTATAAAGGGTTGACAATTAACTTCGAAAAAACGTTTGTTATTCCATTTTGTAGTAATAAAGTATCACTACCATCTTTTAATCATATAAGCATCAATAACATGGAACGTAGCATAACGATTAAAATATCCAATACTATAAAATACCTATAATTATCGACTCACACCTAAGGTGGGATAAGCATATGAACGAACTAACAAAATGTTTGAGAGCTATAGTTCCCAAATTTAAATATATAAAATCAATAATCGATGTAAAGTACCTACTTAAAAATACTATATCTCTCACTTGTTGAGTCCAGAATTAGATACGGAATACTTGGCTGGGGTGGTGTATTAAAAACATACTTAAAAAAAGTTGACATACTACAAAAGAGCATACTAAAAATAATATTACATAAAAAACGCACATACTCAAGTCATCTTCTATTTGTTGAAGCAAAAGTAATGGATATAAGAAAACTATATATGTATTCAATATTACTATATATCTATAACAACTTCATAAACTATGCCACCCCTATGAAACCCGTAATAAAACAAATAAACATGTTAAAACTGAAAGTAGCAAAAAAAAATAGGACAAAGATACATCCTTTATCAAGCTCCAAAAATATTTAATTCCTTACCTGAGATGTATAAAATATATATAACTACTCTCAACTCACCAGTGATGGTTAAATCAATATTTAAAAAATATATTCTTAATTTAGATCGCGGCTATGTGCAAAATTTAATGGATTAAACAACTATTATCATTTTGTATGGTTTAATGAATATTATATTCATTACATGAGTGTCATAACATTGAGGTGGGTATAGTTTTCATCATCAGAATAAAAGAATAAAAAAATAATAATATAAATACGTTGTACAAACTGAAGTATAATTTTATTGTAGATGTAATTAAAATTTATTAATTATTTATATTTTATGTAACAGTACTCAACTATATTTTTATGTATTACACGATATACACACTATTCCCGTGCTCGACCATTTTTGATTTTAACGGATAGTGCCAGATGTTTATTGTTTTATGTGTAAATAACATAATTATTGTAAAATTCTTATACAGATACATGTACATGAAAATAATAAACATATTATTATTATTATCATATATAGGCTAGCGGCAGGCACCCCCAAAATGACCAGGTACTGACCACGGAGAGGTGAATGGCCAATTTTAGACATACTGTATGTTTTGGACGGTGCTGTCCAATTTCATGTGGGGGACCATTGTCAAAATCGCAATTTTACCCAAAAAAATAAAAAAAATAAAATCACATTTTTTTGCGTTTACCTCGCTACAACTCTGTTCCATTTTAATATTTTTTTTCTGAAATTTTTACAGTATATAGCTCTAACATTTTTGAAGATAACGGTACCTGTTTCAAACTTTAATTCATATTCTGATTAAGGTTATGAATTTTTCAAAGGAAAAGGTGCGGATTTGTGCAATGCAAAGTTTAATCGCAAAAGTTGAGTGACGAAATTTAAAATTTAGCCTTTTAATCACGTTTATGTTACAATAGAGAGTACAAAGAAGTTGTCTGGAAAATTTTAGATCAAAATGTTTTATAAAAAAAAATAGTGCAACTTTTGTTATCGACATTAGAAATCCCCAATATAACGGTTATTTTTCGAGATACTGACCATGGGTTGTGAATGGCTAATTTTGGTCTTAGATTATGTTTTTGACGACGCTGAAAACGAAAGTGAAATTTATTTTAACTTTTAGGTGGGGGAATATTGTCAAAATCGCAATTTTACCCTAAAAATATAAAAAGTGAAATCACGTTTTTTTGCGTTTAACTTAGTTCAACTCTGGTCCATTTTAATATTTTTTTCTAAGGTTGATACACTGTATATTGCTCACTTTTTTGAAGACAGTGGTATCTGTTTTAAGCTTATAGTCTTATTCTAGTAAAAGTTATGAATTGGAAGTTATGAAGTACAAGGTGCAGATTCGTGAATTGCAAAGTTTAATCGCAAAAGTTGAGTGGCAAAATTTGAAATTTATCTTATTAATCACGTTTATGTTAAAACAAAGAGTACAAAGAAGTTTTCTGAAAAGTTTTAGTTATAAATGTTTTATAGAAAAAAAAAATAGCGCAACTTTTAATATAGACGTTATACATCCCCAAAATAACGCTCATTTTTCGAGATACTGACCATGGGCGATGAATGGCTAATTTTGGTCTTATTTAATGTTTTCGATGGTACTGACAATGAAAAAGAGGTTTATTTTGAATTTTATGTGAGGGAACATTGTCACAATCGCAATTTTAACCTAAAAATGAAAAAAGAAAAATGAAGTCACGAATTTTTACGTTTAACTCGCTACAACTCTGTTTCATGAAATTTTTACAGCATATACAGGGTGAGGCAAATAAAGGGCCTATTAGAAATATCTCGAGAACTAAAGGCAACAGAATCATGAAAATTGGAATAAAGGGGTTTTGAAGGATGATCTATTAAATGAAAATATTTTCATCTCTTTGCAACTTCCGGTTATACCGGAAGTTGCTTATAACTTCGTTTTTTTAAATGGGACACCCTGTATATTTTTACATTTTTGGATTCTCTTCGATGTCTTCTTTCTTAAAATATGAGGTTTTGTAATATTATACAGGGTATTTTAAAAGATAATTACGTTTTTTTATTAATTTCGTAGCAAAATTAACACCCTGTAGAGTTGTAGTAGTTTGACATCTAAAACTCTACTTACATTCAAATGATTTTTAATATACTCTACTATTGTTAAGAATCATTAGTATAGCTAAATTTTTAATTTTAGTATACAGGGTTGGTCGAAACTCGGAATGAGTATTTTCTTAGTTTTCTTAAATGGAACACCCTGTATTTTAGTATTGTAATGAAATGATATTTTATGCTCCTTTTTTATTTCTTAAGCATTCCCTATACCTAACTGCTTTAATTTGTGCTTAATTGTTAATCGCACCAACAATCTTAACTAAGTAGGTATTTCGATAGCTAAACCATTATTGGTAATTTTAAGGACCAGTCTGGATTAATATGTATTTATTTCTGAAAAATTATTTGGGATTGAGTATTTTCAAGGCCAACCTAATAAAATTTTACGTATTTTTTGTTGCAATTAATGTTTAGCTTGAATCACCAATAACTCACAAATTAAAGCAGTTAGGTATAGGGAATGATTAAGAAATAAAAAAGTAGCCAAGTGAGTCTTGGCCGCGTTTACTGTTTTCCTCCACTCGTGCTGATTTTGTGAAATAATCTTCCATTTTTGTAACCCCATCCTACGTAGAGCACTCATTACTGCATCCTTTCATCTTTTTCTTGGGCGTATTAGTAGTATTTCATCATTGATCCCAGTACATAGCCTGCCCTTGTTAAACGATTTGTCTACTATTTTTTCGTCTCCATGGAGTGCTTGGAGTTCCTGGTTATGTCTTCGTCTTCACTCTCCTGTTATCTCGTGTCTACGTCTACAAGGTCCAAATATCGTCTGAAGGATCTTTCGTTCTAAGACTAATAGTTATGCTATTTCACGCTGGTTCAGTGTCCACGTCTCACTTCTATATGTTATTATGGGTCGAATTATACAGGGTGTCCCGAAAAGGTTGGTCATAAATTATACTACACATTCTGGGGTCAAAAATAGGTTGATTGACCTCACTAACCTATATACAATCGTGCACAAAAAAAATTAAAGCTCTTGAAGTTACAAAATGAAAATCGATTTTTTTTTCATATATCGAAAACTCTTAGAGATTTTTTATTGGAAATGGACATCTGGCATTCTTATGGCAGGATCATTTAAAAAAAAACAACAGTGAAATTTGTACACTCCATAAAAATTTTATGGGATTTTGTTCCCTTAAACCCCCCAAACTTTTGTGTACGTTCCAATTGAATTATTATTGTGGTACCATTAGTTAAACACAATATTTTGAAAAATTTTTGCCTCTTAGTATTTTTTCGATAAGCTAGTTTTTATCGAGATACATATTTTATGTTTACATAAAATTTTTATGGTGGTTTCGTTCCTTTAAACCCCCCAAATATTTGTGTACGTTCCAATTAAACTTTTATTGCGGTACCATTAGTTAAACTCAGTGTTTATAAAACTTTTTTGCCTCTTAGTATTTTTTCATATTATAAAAATGTAAATTATAAATATTTCATATATTATTACCAGGTCTCTATAATTATTGTACTTAACCATATGTATACAAATATGTAGTGGATTTGACAAAAATATTCAAAATATCTCGATAAAAACGGGCTTTTCGAGAAAGTACTAAGAGGCAAAAAAGTTTTAAAAACATTATGTTTAATTAATAGTACTACAATAATAATTTTTAATAGGAACATACACAAAAGTTTAGGGGGGTTTACTTTTTTTCAAGATGCTTCTCCCATAAGCCCATGTCCATTTTCAGTAAAAATCTCTAATAGTTTTCGATATATTTGAAAAAATTGATTTTCATTTTGTAACATCAAAGGGCTGTAACTTTTTTTATGTGCACATTTGTACTAAAATTGTATAACAAAATTCGGCTCGTTTCTTAGCATATCAGCGTCTTAATGACACTGAAATTTGTACCCTTGGAATTTATTTTATTTCAAATTTTTTAAGACTGTGGCATTATGAATGTCAAACTGGTCTGCAATGGTTCGAAAACTTATTGTAGGATTTTCAAATACTGCTGTTCATACATCGATTTTGTTTTGGTTTTTTAAATTTTTTGCTACCTCAGCAATATTTTTTGTAAAGGGTTAAGGGGTTAAGTTAAGTTAAATACCACTTAATGATATTGGAATAATTCTACAAAACTATAAGTGGATTTATTTGATTGATATAATAATAGATACAAGATAGATAAAAGAAAGGAGCAAAATTTACAACGGCTGCAGCTGTTTTGATTCTCTTGGAGATAATTATCCCAACTCCGTTTATAATTATGAATAATTATAATTTATATTAATAATAAAATTCATATTAATGTGTGAGTAGGTACATGGTACATGTGAGAGAAAATAATGAGAAAAAATATTTTATGTAGGAGACAAGATCACAATAAAGTATGGTATCTAATATGATAATATTATATTTATTATCTAATCTAGGCATCTAATATCATGTGTTACTGTACAATATTATAGGTTGCAACAGTTCTGAAAATATTAACACTATGTTATTGTTTATAATATATTTGCAATGATCTTTACAGGATTATCGACATTCTCTTATAGTTCATTCACTCACGGTAAAATATTACAAAACCTCTGGATTGTAAAGAACCGCTTAGATTGACATGAAATTTGGCATACACATAGCTAACATGTCAAAGGAAAAAAGTGATAGTATTGTTTAAAAAAGATCATTGTTCTTTTTTAAACACTGGTGATACTGTTCCGATGTGTGCTTTTACCTGGGGTGAGTATCCTTCTCGTGCTTTCTCGGGGGGTGAAAAAACAATGTTCAAAATAAGTCCGCAAATGGCCAAATTGACTAAAATAAGCAACTTTTGTTCTATAGAGTTATTCGCTCAGTGAATACTTTTCGAGTTATATGCGAGTAAATATGTTGATTTTTCAACAAAAAAAACACGGTTTTTTTGCAAATAATTCAAAAAGTAAGAAGTATTTTATCGAAAAAATATTCTTAGCAAAGATATAACCTATAAAAAAGTGAAAAAAGAAGTGTGTATGTATGAAGTCTATAAACTCAGTAGAAGCAGAATTGTAGCTAATGACAAGTAGGGTCTTATTCGTCAAATTCCAAATTGGATATTTCAACGTGAAATAACCAAAAAATTACGTACTTTTTGGAAAATACTCAACAAAAGCTTTTTAAAATGCTTAAAAAAATTTATTTTTGTTTTTTTTTTAATTTTCTAGCATCAAAAGTAAGCAACTTACATTCAAAATTAAGTTAGTCTGTGGTTTTGATAAAAAAACTCGTAAAAATCACCCCCTAATTAGCATCCCAAATGAAATTAATTGTTACCGCTTCACAAGTTAGGTACTTTACTTATGTGTTGTTTAATATGATCTGTAAGTTTCATCGGTTCAACTTCAAAGTATGTACTTATTTTTGAAAGCGCTGCAGTTGAACGAGTTTGAACGAGTCAATAATTACGAGTTTATCCGAATTTTGAACAGCCATATCTTAAATAATTTTTGTCTTACAGAAAAACAAAAAATCCAAATATTCAGAAAAGCAAAACCTACATTTTTTACTCTTTGATTTTTTTGATATCACTAATAATTTTTAAGCCGAAAATAAGTTATGTCAAAAAAAGATTTTTTTTTCAAAATTGAAAAAAATGTTTCCAAACCAATTTTTTTTAATAATTTTTTGATAACAATATTTTTTCGAGTATATGTTTTGAGTAATTTGCGAAAAACCCTCTAAACACGTGTTTTTTAATGAAAATGAACATATTCACTCGCATACAACTCGAAAAGTATTGACTTAGTGAAAAAACTCAGACAAACATACAGAGATAAAATAACTCAACTAGAATTAGTCAATTTATTCATTTCCGGACTTATCTATGGCAGACACCCTGGAATCGCTACAAGAATTGCTAAATAGAATTAGCGATTATTGCATTCGATACGGACTAAAAATAAACAAGAAGAAAACTAAATTTATGATTGTCTCAAAAACAGAACATGGAAATGAAAGGTTAATGATAGAGCAAACCCAAATAGAAAAAGTTAAGACATACAAATATCTGGGAACCTGGGTTAATGACAGAAATGACCAAAGAAAAAAAAAGTCCGAATTGAAACTGCAAGGCAAGCATTTATAAAAATGAAGACACTGCTTACAAACAAAGACCTTCAGTTGCCTCTCAGATTGAGGGCTCTAAGATGCTACATATTTTCTATATTGCTATACGGAATGGAAGCTTGGACATTGAAGAGACAACACATAAGAAGAATAGAAGCGTTCGAAATGTGGTGTTACAGAAGAATATTGAAAATTCAGTGGGTTCAAAGGATTACCAATGTTGAAGTGCTACGACGTTTAAATAAGGAGTTAGAAATGATGAAAAGTATAAAAACTAGAAAACTGGAATATTTGGGTCACATTACCACAGGAGAAAAATATGAGTTGCTGAGAATTATTATGCAAGGAAGGATCCAAGGAAGAAGAAACATAGGAAGAAGACGCATCTCCTGGCTGAGGAACCTTAGAGAATGGTTTAACTGTAGTTCATTACAACTATTCAGAGCAGCAGCCAACAAAGTTACCATAGCCATTATGATATCCAACCTCCGATAGGAGAGGGAACTTTAAGAAGAAGAAGGACTTATCTTGAACACTGTTTTTCATCCCCGAGACTGGGTGATACTCACATCCAGGCCAAAGGCACACATCGGCACAATATCACTTTTTTTCTTTGACATGTTAACTATGTGTATGTCAAATTTCATGTCAATCCAAGCGGTTCTTAAACATCCGGAGCAAAAACCGTGAGTAAATGGACTATTATGAACTAATTAACTTTCTCGTCGAAATAGTGTCAGTTTAAATTTACAAATGTGCATAATTTAATTTATAATAATATATAGGCTAAGGCGCAATGTATAATTCGAACAAAACCAACATGCAATCCAGGTGGAGGAAAATATGTTTAAGACTTAATTGAATTTTTTTTAATTGCTTCTTGACAAAGTAGTCATTTGTAGCAGTTAATTTATAGTCATATTATACTCGTTACGTCCGAGCTAAATTACATTATAAATTATTCAATCGCAAATTTGCAAAAAATGTTAATAAGTACTCGTATAGGATATGTACTTCTCATGACTTCAATTTTTTCCCTTAGCATGTTCTTAATAATCCTCGACGAATTATAGCTATCATGTCGAAGTAAGTGTTGTGTAATATATGAACAAGGTAATTTACAAAATTTTAGACGCAATTTTCTTTGTGTACAACATGTGCCAGGAAATATCACTCTCGCACGAAACACCCTATACAGTAGGTACATAAATACAACAAATGTTTTAATGCTGTTACTGATTTAGAACAACCTCGATCACGTTTTACATTTCATTAATATGACATGGCTTTGATAAATCGAGATAACGCACCCTACTTTGTAACATATGGGATATAAGTTAAAAAAAAAGAAACAAACTTCAAGTTTATAAAAATGTCAATAAATGCTAAGTTTAAGTTTACACATTCTAATAATTTTAAAACTTATCTTCAAACATTATAGCGAATTTTCGTTTTCCTTTAACTACATTTGGTGAAATAGTCAGGAAAAGGAGTTACTTCACCTTAAACATTTTCCGATTATTTTCTTGTTAACCACTTGCCTCTAAGTTGCCCTATCCAGTAATGTATGTGTTTAGTTCTTTATTTCCAGTGTTCTTAAGTCACTTATAACTTGGTCCTGCCAACACATTTTGGGGTACCCTTTTAATCTTTTTACTTCTGGTGTCCACTCCGTTAATCTTCTTTAAGCAGCGGTTTTTTGCTTTCCTCAATAGTGTCAGTACCACTTAATCCTGTGTGCTTTTATTATTCTTACAATAATGTAGTCGGCTTTCTGTAGTCGTGCAAATTCTGATGGAGGAACTCTCAGGCAGCTCCCAATAGGTCCGCCTGAAAATGAACATGAGAAAAACAAAAATAATGACAACAATCCTACAATAAGTTTTCGAACCATTGCAGACCAGTTTGACATTCATAATGCCACAGTCTTAAAAAATTTGAAATAAAATAAATTCCAAGGGTAGAAATTTCAGTGTCATTAAGACGCTGAGATGCTAAGAAACGAGCTGAATTTTGTTATAAAATTTTAGATAGGGCTAATGCAGAATTCCATCTTAAAAAAAACATGTTGTTTAGCAATGACTGTACAAGGTTATTCACTATATTTTGACCCCCCTGTAAACTGCTTTATTTACAGAATTAGAAAAAAATATTAAATGCAAAAGTTATTCGATTTTTAAAGTATGATTTTTTGACATATATATCATACTAGTGACGTCATCCATCTGGGCGTGATGACGTAATCGACTATTTTTTAAATGAGAATAGGGGTCGTGTGATAGCTCATTTGAAAGGGTATTCAATTCTCTATTCAGTAATTTAAACGTTAAGATAATTATTTATACAGGGTGTCAAAAAAAAAATTTTAAATAAATTAATTGACACAAAAAGAAGAATGTATGTAATTTATTTATTTCAAAATATCTTCTACTGCTGTTAGAAAACAGAAATAAAAGTTTATTGCACAAATAAACATTGCTTCTTGCTTAAATTCAATGTTTAAACTGCCAAGATGCAGATGGGTGGCAACTTGAACATTGAATTTAAGTGAAAAGTAATGTTTATTTGTTCAATTAACATTTATTTCTGTTTTCTGACAGCAGTAGAATGTATTTTGAATTAAATAAATTACATACGCTCTTCTTTTTGTGTTAATTACGCTCAGATTATGTCATCACGCTCAGATGGATGACGTCGCTAGTATGATATATATGTCAACAAATCATAATTTAATAATCGAATAACTTTTGTATTTAACATTTTTTTCTAATTCTGTAAATGAAGCAGTTTACAGGGGGGTCAAAATATAGGGAATAACCCTGTATATTTACAAATTATAGGATTTGTTCGACAAGAAAGCCTGATAATGAAAACAATGCCCAATATTGTCGAAAAGTAGTTAGTAGAAAAGTTACTAACTGTACATGTGCAGTTTGTTAAAATAAATAATAACAGTAGTTTCAAACTTTTCTAAAATCCTTTGAATTGTATAATACTGGAATTGGACTAGAATATCTTACGCTATATAAATAATAGCTGGCGGTGCTCGCACTATTACAATCTATTTCATTAACAGTATGCCTAAATTAAAATCAATTTAAAATCTAAATTTTAAAACAAATGATAAAATAAAAATATTAGCAATTCAAATATTTTCAACGAAAATTTTGTTTTCGTTTTTAAATTCGCAAAGTCTGTTCATGCGTCTCCGTCCCTGTAATACTTGGACCCGATCTACCGATGGATACCCATGTAGTTTTGTCTCCTGAATCCTTCTGAGCAGCTGGGACGTGAATTATAAATTGTAAAATTCCCTCATCTTCTTTAGTCTCAGCATCCGACAAGGCTTGCAAATTTTAGCAGCCTCGGAGGTGTAGCCAGAGAAGGTTCCCATTGTTTTCAGTCGGGTGGGATGTAGAGTAATATTTTTAGTATTATTTTATGTGCTATTGGATTGAAAACTTAGTCTTTTGCTAGCAGTTGCCGCTAGGGCATCCCTGCCATTTCGTTCGTTGCAATCCGTAACTGCACGCCGTGGTTTTTTTGGTTGTGTACAGGATTTATATTATCATTCAAAAATAAGAGTAACCTATATCCATTTAATGTTTAAAGTCTCAAACAAATATTAGTTATATGTGTTGTTTTGATTTCGTAAAAGTAGACCACTCGCTTTGGAAAACAACGGAGTCAGCAATTTGTTATTGTTAGTATTTCATGGCAGCAGGCAGGTATGAATCATAACAAACAATTGGGATTGATTACAGATACGTAGCAAATAAAGAAAAGAGATCATTCATTATTCAGCATTCATTATTCAACCATCAATGTAGTTAGAATGGGCGGAGGTAAATTCCTCACCAACCAGTAAAAACATATAATTCGACAGGTATTTTCCTCACCAAATTTAAAGGTTCCTATTAATCCGGTAGGTTTTTTCCTCACCAACTCACTCAGGTAATAAAATAAAAATATAGGTTTAATTTAAGAATGTCTATTATGAAAGCATCCGAAATCCGAATAAAAGACATTAATTTCCTTACATTATAATAATAGTTTATAATATAGATAATATGCAAGACATATAAATTATTATTTAATATTTACTATAATAAGACAGACACTTTACAAAATCCATTCTAGTCATTTGATTAGACTAATATCTTATTAATAAATTTACTACATTTTACAATTTCAGTTTAACTTGTTTATCTTTGATAGGTTTTGCAATATGCAAACTTTAAATTTTAACATACGTAACTACCTGAAATTCTTTAATTTTTTCAAAGAAAATATATATGGATGGATGCGTATTACAAAACGATAAATTAAAATGCGAATGAAAAGATTCGCAAGCATTCGTAATACGAATAACAGAAGAATTTACCTCTGTCCACAAATATGGGGAGAATATGGCATTTTCGTCTATATAAGTTTCAACTAAATAATCAACATCTATCTTAAATTTCATTTCCTGGTTTGCATGACATTAAATTAAACACAAAACAATCTGATACGTCTTCTGGTTTTATATGTAAGGCCAAAAGTATGTTTGAGCCACTCGCCTCTTTCAGAATCATTTTTATATTCTGATATTAAATCAAGAGATATTTCGATACCAAGCTTAGTGTAGGTGAAATTTACAACTATGTATTTTAGTGTTCGGACACATTTCAATGATTGCATTCCTTTTCAAAATCTTCAAAAATTTTACTAACATTAAGCTCAATTTTGAGAGCTTTAAAAATTTCTGATTTTAACAAATAAAAATATTGTTGTAAATTTCTGTTTTTTTGTTTGGCAGTAAACAGTATAATAAAGAAATATAATGCCCATTAATTAGCCCATGAATAATGAATAATTGCAATGTGCCATCCATATAATAAAATTCAATGTGGCTAAAAGTCTTATATTTGTTTCACAACTAAATACAATTATCCTACTTTTGACACAGTTTATAAAGAGAAAATTTTCCTTCTTGGTTGTTTTTTGAGCACACCCCGTCACAAATTCTTGAACCTCATCAATATTGGAAGGAAGTCGACCAGGCATCATTTTTCGTCGATAATTATATATTTTTTCTTATTTAATTGACAACAATCGTAGTAATTGTTTCAGACAAATTAGCTGCAAGTGCTTGGCGTATAATTTTTGCTGGTGTTTCAATTCTCTTCTGCTTTGCGTTTACAATAGTTAGAAACAATTTTTCGATCTAACTTCTGACAATCTGGTTCATGATTATGTTGTCGGCTACTTCTAGATATTGTAAAAGTTGCACCAATAGTAAAAAATTTCGCACTACAGTTCGCACATTTGTTTTATCCTCCAGAACACTTCTTAACTTTTTAAAACTTTCCCTTTATAAAAAATAAAATTTTCAAATACCAATATCGCGTAAGGTTTACCGCGATCACTTTCTATTAAACATGCCATTTTTGTCAAAATTCCAATTGTGACTAAAAATAAAATACTATAATTAATTAATTAATTATTATAATTATTGGTACCTACTATAATTTAATAGTAGATAAATAATTCAATTGAATGCCTTTTAGTAAAAGCTACCTGAAATAACTGAAATAACCATTTTGGTCTTGGTGAGGAAAATACCTGTGGGATTATGACATACCCTTATAAACGCAGGCAAAAGATTATTTTGGTGAGGAAATTACACCCGCCGGTTAAAATATAGACTTTCGTCTACCAACTAGTTACTGTTCTAATTAGCAAGTGATTAAATAAATAAAGTATGAACAAATAGTGTTTTACCAAGTCAACCCTCACCTCCAGTTAGTCAACTACCCCATTACAACCGAATTCTTTTATAGTTGGGCCAGAGAAAGCAGCATATGTTCCTTGTGATGAGAGACTAATAAGTTTCGAAACTGGTAGAGGTGCTTGCTGCACTCTCTGATTGAACTAGAATATAATGCGGCTGTAGTTTCGTGTTGCAAAAATGGTTATTCATTTTTGATAATTTTTTAACTTTTAGCAATGTTTTACGAGAGGGCAATTGTATTATATTTATTAAAACTCAACATATATTGGAATCTAACATTTCATTTACATCGACCATCGAGAGTTGGTATAAGTACCTATTGAGTTTTATTTCCTATATTTAAGGTATTTGGGAACAGTGTGAATATTGTGTTGTATAACATGAAAGAATAATGGCTCGACCCAAAAGCAATGTTTGGTTGTATTTTAATAAACTTCTATTTTTACAAAACATTAAAAAATTAAACAATTTTTTTTCTTTGTTGCTTGGTAAAAAAATTTTCTCTAATGATTTAATTTTATCTCACTCATTCATATTGACAACTCAAACGTTTATTATTAAACATTTTAAAGTAGATCTAATAAATGAATTTAATTTAAGATGTATAATAGATACAGTGCGTCCATAAAGTAACGCATAAATTCATTATTTCGTAAACTGGCGATATTAAGGAAAAGTCCCGAAACAGGTCGATTTTTATTTTTAAATTCCGATTTTTTGGCATATATATCATGCCAGTGACGTCATCCATCTCTGCATGATGACGTAATCGATGTTTTTTTTAAATGAGAATAGGGGTCATGTGATAGCTCACTTGAAAGGGTATTCAATTCTCTATTCACTAATATAAACATTAACATATTTATTTATACAAGGTGTTCAAAAAAACATTTTTTTAATTAAAATAATTGAGACAAAAAGAAGAATGTATGTAATTTATTTAATTCAAAATACGTTTTACTGTTGTCAGAAAACAGGAAATAAATGTTTATTTGACAAATAAATATTGTTTTTCGCTTAAATTCAATGTTAAAGCTGCCACCCACCTATCTCTTGGCAGTTTGAACATTTCGTTTAAACGAAAATCAATGTTTATTTGTCAAATAATTTTTTTTTCTCTTTACTGAAAGCAGTAAAATGCAATTTGAATTAAAATAAATTACATATATTCTTCTTTTTGTCTCATCTATTCTAATTAAAAAAATGTTTTTTTAACACCCTGTATAAATAATTATGTTAATGTTTATATTATTTGATAGAGAATTGAATACCCTTTCAAATGAGCTGTCACATGACCCCTGTTCCCATTTAAAAAATCATCGATTACGTCATCACGCCCAGATGGATGACGTCACTAGCATGATATATATGCCAAAAAATCGTAATTTAAAAATAAAAATCGACCTGTTTCGGGATTTTTCCTTAAAGTCGCCGGTTTACGAAATAACGAATTTATGCGTTACTTTATGGACGCACTGTATATGTCTGAAGAATTTTTTTACTAAGCAACAAAAACAAAATTTGTTTAATATATTAATGTTTTGTATGTTGATACCGATTCGAATAAATTTAATTTCAAAATTTAATTGTGGCATATTCCCAACTAAAATAGTAAACTGCATAAGATACCACAAAGAAAATAGCTTCACAACAATTATTTTTTGTTATTTAATTATACAAGAATATATAGATCTTCTTATTCTTTAAGTTAGATCTTCTATCGAAGCTTGGAAATCATCATGGCAATGCGGACCCTGTTGACTGCCGCTCTAAATAGCTTTTGCCCTACTGCATTCGAACCATTCCAGTAAGTTCTTAAGCCAGGATGTTCTTCGTCTACCTACATTTCGCTTTCTTTGTATTTTGCCTTGCATAGTAAGTTGTAATAATGAGTATTTTTGCCCTCTCATCACACGTCTCAAGTACTAAAATTTTCGTCTTTTGATAGTTAGTATTATTTCCGGTTGATTTCCTATCCTTCTAGTTACTTCCACGTTCGACATTCTTTGAATTCATAATATTCGTAGGATTCTTCTGTAACACCAAAATTCAAAGGCGGCCGATTTATTCAAATGGACTTGTTTCAATGTCCACGCTTCCAAGCCATAAAGAAGAGTAGAGAATACGTAACATCGAAGCATCCTTAGGCGTATACTCCAGGGTAATAAGCTAGAAATAGACCATGTTCGGGACACTCAAAGATCCAGGTAGCTGACTACTTTTTCAGTTATTCTAGACCTATAGGAAGAAAACCTACCTATTTCCTACCTAGAGTTCGCGTCCGTTTTTTTTATTATTAACAATTTAGTACAAAAATCGCGATTATTTCGATTTTTGCATCCCATTCAAAAACTAAATAGTTGACATAAAATTATAAGATTTAATTTTTTAGAACATTAAAAAACCTTCAAAACGCCGATTTTCAAAAGTTAAAAAGTTAATTTGTTGCTACGCAAACTACAAAATAAGTGAAAATCGTTATTTGTTAATAACTTTTACAAAAACTACCTTAGAACTTTAGTTTTTCACCCAAAATTTGGTATTGGGGTACTTAACAAACACTCAAAATTTAAAACCGATCCATTAATTAGTTTAAAAGTTATTCTATTTGTTTATCCCAGAGACCTTTATTTTGCAATAACATAAGACAGAAAATAATGAATATAGGGCAATTCGGCATATGCCAAATGAAAGTAGAAAAGTGATACTATCAAAATGTACTAAAAAAAGAAAAAAAATATATAATATAGTCAAAAATTCTAATGCCAAATTTTTGAAATTTTGTAGTTTATAAACATTTAGAATAACTTTAAAAAAAATTTTATTTTAATTTTTTTAATTTTTAAAATTGCAGTTTAATTGGTGACTACTCGTGGTAAGTGAAGGGGGAGCTGTGAAGGGGGAGCTGGGAGCCGACTAGTTCAAAAATTAAAAAAGGCAACTTAAAACTACCGTTTACGACAACTATCATTTTCTATATCTCGGGATCTACTAAATATATTTTGATCTTTTTTTTTTAATTTGTATGTAATTTTTCTGTACATTACAAATATGCAATTTGTCTAGACATTTATTACTTAATTTGTTTGTAATTTGTAAATAAACAGTCTAATTTGTTTAAACAATTTTTGAAAAAATTTTTTTTCCCAAAAATCCATGTTTTTAATCATACTATCATTATTAATCATAGAAAAAGTTAAGGTATACTTCAATAAATAAATTATCTTCAATAAATAATTATCTAATAAAAATAATTTATTTATTAAAGTGTACTTTAACTTTTTCTATGATCATTATTGATGCTATGATTAAGAAAATAGATTTTTTAAAAAAATATATATTTTCAAGAGTTATTGTTTAAACAAATTAGACTGTTTATTAATTAATAAATTTATAAACAAATTGCACATTTGTAATGTACGTAGAAATTACATACAAATTAAAAGAAGAAAGATCAAAATCCATTGAGTTGATCCGGAGATACAGAAATTTGTATTAGTTTGAAATTGCTTTTTACGTGTTCCAACTCGGTGGATTTGTAGTTTCCCCTTATTAACCGTTTGAACTACATGTTTGAAAAATCGTAGTGGGTGCTGTGAAGATATAATGTTTGTGCAAATTTTTTAACAAAAACTACAAATCCTATTCTTTAAAATGGCATTAATGAGAATCCTTAATTATTATAAACAAATTAGCTGTGAATTAAAAAAACACATGGCTAACTTTGTCCCAAATGAACCCAGGCTAAATTTTTTTATTTAAAAATTCGTGTTAAAACATTAGCTTTTCGAATATATAAAAACATTGTTTCTACGGATAATATTTTTAAAGTTATTTTAAATGTTTATAAACTACAAAATTTCAAAAATTTGGCATTAGGATTATTGACTATATTAATTAATTTTTTTTACCTTTTTTTAATACACTTTGATACTATCAGTCTTCTACTTTCATTTGGCATACTCAGAATTGTCCTATGTTCATTATTTTCTGTCTTATGTTATTGCAAAATAAAGGGCTCTGAGATAAACAAATAGAATAACTTTTAAACTAATTAATGGATCGGTCTCAAATTTTAACGGTTTGTTAAGTACCCAATACCCAACTTTGGGTGAAACACTAAAGTTCTAAGGTAGTTTTAGTAAAAGTTATTAACAAATAACTCAGCAACAAATGAACAAATGAACTTTTTAACTTTAAAGAATCGGAATTTTGAAGGTTTCTCAATGTTCTAAAAAATTAAATTTTGTAATTTTATTTGTCAAGTATTATGTCAACTATTTAGCTTTTGAATGGGGTGCAAAAAATCGAAAAAATCGCGATTTTTGCACTAAATTGTTAATAATTAAAAAACGGATGCGAACTCTAGGCAGGAAACAGGTAGGTTTTCTTCCTATAGGTCTACAATAACTAAAAAAGTAATCAGCTACCTGGATCTTTGTGTGTACCGAGAAAATCCTTATTACCCTAAACTAGTAGTTCTAACCTTTTATCCCGACAACAAAGAAACTTTTTAAGTTTAATGAATGATGCACATGCTATTTCAATACGTGTCTTAATTTCTTTGGTTTGGTCTACATTTGATTTTATCCATGTTCCTAAGTATTTGTAGATATCCACACTCTCAATTACAGTATCTTCAATAGTTAATTGGATGTTTGCGTGTGCTGATTTAGTTATGATCATGCATTTAGTTTTCTTTAAATTCATCTTCAGTCCGTACTCATAACAGCGTTCATTAAGGCGTTGCATTACGTTCTGTAAATCATTGTTGTTATCCGTTATTATTACTGTATCGTCTGCAAAACGTAAGGTGTTCAAAATTTCTGAGACGAAGTAATAAAGCACTAGAACCGGCCTATCCTCCGAAAAAAAGGACAAGACCGATCTTAATAATTCTTTTTGCATTCGATTAGTGAATGCGCCAGGAAACTTTGTGACCCGGAGCCATGATATAGTATTGAAAAACTGCATACAAAAAATGCATTCTTAAAGTGCAACTCAAACAGACAATAAAAACATTCAGAACTCGTCAATTATCGGCGGAAATGAGTTCAATTTTGTTACTCGGGGGTTTTTGGGGTCGCTGAAAACGAATATGACGTCAAAAGTGATCTCCGGAGTACTTGGTGTCCAAAGTCCAGGGTACCTACTGTTTACCTCTCTTGTGGAGTTTTCGGCAAAAAATTTATTAAAAAATTAGTCAAAAATCATTACTCGGGGGTTTTTGGGGTCGCTAACGACGAATATGACATCGGAAGCGATCTCCGGAATACCTGGTGCCCAGGGTACCTACTTACTTCTTATGGAGTTTTCGGCAAATTCATTAAAAAATTAGCCAAAAATCATTACTCGGGGGTTTTTTGGGTCGCTAACGACGAATATGACATCGGAAGTGACCTATGGAGTACCTGGTACCCAGGGTACCTATTGTTTACCTCGTTTTTTCTGGAGTTTTCGGCAAATTTATTAAAAAATTAGTCAAAAATCATTAGTCACGAGATAAACAGTAGGTACCCTGGGCTCCAGGTATACCGGAGATCACTTCCGATGTCATATTCGTCGTCAGAGATCCCAAAAACCCCTAAGTAATGAATTTTGACTAATTTTTTAATGAATTTGCAAAAAAAATCCAGAAAACGAGGTAAACAGTAGGTACCCTGGGTACCAAGTACTCCGTAGAGCACTTCCGATGTCATATTTGTCGTCAGCTATCCAAAAACCCTCGAGTAATGATTTTTGGCTAATTTTTTAATGAATTTGCCTAAAACTCCATAAGAAGTAAGTTTTAATAATTCGATGGGTATATAATCTTGTCCAGTAGCTTTACCCTCTTTCGTGTTTTTAATGACATTGAAGCTTTTTTCTCTTAATATTGGTGGTCCGGTATCCTCTATGATTTCTAATGACAGTTCTCCTCTTTCATCATTAAATAGTTGTTGGATGTAATTGGTCCAGTGACACAATATCTCCTTTACGTCAGTAATAATATCCCCTTTATAATTTTTAAGGGTATTCGTTCTTGTGCTTTTTCTAGGACCTGTCATTTCTTTCATTTTTTGTGTAAATTAAAGCTGTCATACTTTTTATCCAGGTCTGTTATTTCTTTGCATCTGTCGGAGAGCCACCTCTCTTTTATACCGTGAGGACGTTTGAGTTGGAATAAATTCATTATCTCGAGAATGGGCGAATCTAGAGAGAAATCCTGAGACAGCTCGATTTTTGTTTTTAAATTATGAGTTTTTGGCATATATCTTATAATAGTGACGTCATCCATCTGGGCGTGATAACGTAATCGATGATTTTTTTAGATGAGAGTAGGGGTTGTGTGATAGCTCATTTAAAAGGTTATTTAATTCTCTATTTAGTAATATAAACGTTAACATAATTCTTTATACAGGGTGTCAAGAAAAATGAATTTTGATTTAAATTAATTGGGACAAAAAGAAGAAGGTATGTAATTAATTTAATTTAAAATACATTTTAGTGCAGTCAGAAAACAGAAAGAAATGTTGATTTCACAAATAAACATTGCTTTTCGCTTAAATTCAATGTTAAAGCTGCCACCCACCTGTCTCTTAGCAGTTTGAACATTGAATTTAAGCGAAAAGGCAATGTTTATTTGTGAAATAAATATTTTTACCTGTTTTCTGACAGCAGTAAAATGTATTTTTGAATTAAATATAATTGCTTTCATTCTTCTTTTTGTGTCAAATAATTTAATCAAAAGAAAAATATTTTTGGCCCCCCGTATAAATAATTAGGTTATTGTTTATATTAGTGAATAGGGAATTGAACGGCCTTTCAAATGAGCTATCACACAACTCCTACTTTCATTTAAAAGAATCATCGATTACGTCATCACGCCCAGATGGATGACGTCACTTGTATGATATATATGCCAAAAAGTCCTAATTTAAAACTAAAAATCGACCTGTCTCAGGATTTTTTTCCAAATTCAGCCATCTTAAGATAATGAATTTATTCCAACTCGTTCTCCAACGTCCTCACTGTATATTGCATATATCGATGTATTTTTTCCGATATACATATATCGTATATCTATATCTTCATTCGATGTATCATATAATACGATATATCGATGTATAATTTGTTTTTGCCATCCCTAAACATATATGTACATTGGCATAATAGGATCGTTTTATTACACCTTTCCTCTTTAAATTTTTTTTATCGAGTAAATTTTTTACATACTAATAAGTTAGTTAATCTACATAGTTAACATAATAAGATAATTTTAACAGATATAGTAATAACGAATATTATGATGATAGAATTCAATATATGTAATAAAATAAATTTACATGAAGCAGTTACAAAACGTTTTTATAATATATTTTACATATTGGACATGGCGGAAAATTGTTAATCGGTATTAAATTTGCGATTCTTGCGCTTGTACATAATTTAGGTGAAGTTTTTATAACGTCAATTGTTATTATCTGGCCTTGTTAAGAGTTCAAAAAATATAGGTATAAATTGTTGTCTCTTATCTTTAGTATCTTTACAATAATTATCATCAATAATTTCATGCAAGGGAAAAAAGTAACAGAAAATATACGAACTATAAGGGACTACATTTTCAAGAGAACTATGTACTTCTTCTATCTGTTGAATTATTTCTTTTAACGTATCTGTTCGTGGTTAGTTACATATTTTAATATTAACATTTTCTCTATATAGGGTATATATGTGACAATTGTTTAGGGATGACAAAGTCAGGTTAAATTTTCTATTAATATCACAAATTCACAGAAAAATCATATGGAAAAACGCAAAAATTACAAAAAACACAAAATTACGCCTTGTTCGAGCATTAATATTTCCTATCGTCACCTATACTTAAGAAACGTGGACCATAAAAAAGTCGATTCGAAGCGTATAATGGTTTGAAATATGTTTAATACCAGTAATAATACAGTAAGAGAAGGCGTGGGACGAATAATAGTTGAATACAACGTAGCGGGCAAAAGAACCAGAGGAAGATTTCCAGTACGCTGGTCGGAGCAAATAAGGACAAAACTGGGTACTCATTCTTCGAAGGAAAATAACACGAACAGGAGGAAGATAATCGATCAGAAATATGTAGTCAAATAATATTGACGCCACTTGATCCTTACGAAGGAGAAAAAATAGAGGAAGAGGATCACAATCATCCTTTATTAAGATATTGAGATTAGGTAGGACTGACTTTGTAAAACTTTCAAGGGTGTAGATTTAATGAACGTTGAATTAGTGTATATTTTGCAGTGTGGATTAATAGGGCAGTCAATGAGGGTATTTGGCTCCGAATTCCATTCTACTAAATCGATTTTACTTGATATTTTCACAGTAAGTAGGGAATAGCTCAAGAAACAAAGTCTACCCTATGCCGATGTGCGCTTTTATCCTGGGGGTGGTTCCCAAAATGTTAAAATTAACCAAACCTCAAAAATTAACCAAAAAATGTTTTGGTTAAAATAGCCACGAAATGGTTAGAGAACCTAACTTAAGCAAAAACTGTTCTATGATTATTTTTTGAAAACTCAATACTTTTTGAGTTATTCGTGGTAGAAAATTGGCCATTTTCATTGAAAAATTACACTTTTTCGCACTGATTTTTGCGGATACCTTAAAAACTATGCATCTAACAAAAAAACTATATAAAATATTTCTGTAAGTTATAAAAAAACAAAGAGATTCGTTCCTTCATAAATCTTCTAGTTAAAATACAAAGAGGGATATGGTAGGTAAGAAGGGTTTGTTTTTTTTCTGCATGCTCAAATCGGTGTATTCAACTTGAAATAACAGAGAAACTGTCGATTTTAGGTGTATAATGATACTAATAACTTTTGTAGTGCTTGAAAAGACCTTTAAAATGAGCAATACTAATTGTCGATTACATGCAAACTAAGCGAGATATTCTGCAAAAAATTAATGACTAATGTATTTTAAGAAGAAATGAGAAGTATATTTAACCCCTCATCCATCAGAATATAAATACATCGTTTTCCCTCTACAATACTTATTATTATAGTGTCATTTCTATGTATGTTCAAAAAGTTGGGCTGGATTAAAATGAATGGTTTTTGAAAAAAATAACATCAAATTATAGAGCGCATTTTTAAATTTTCTTAAAAATCTTCCTTTTCCTCCATGTAGCTCGAAAAAGATGCCATATGCGAAAAGAGATGCGAAAAAAAGATACCATACAAAAATGTAGGGTTTTTTCAGATAAAAATTTCCTTTTTAGTTTTCATTACTGTATCTCTTATCATTTTCAAGTTACATGGAGAAAAAGGAAGATTTTAAAATTTAAAAATGCGTCCAATAATTTGATTTTTTTCTTCAAAAACCATTCATTTTAAACCCGTCCAACTTTTTGAACATAGAGTTCGCACTATAATAAAAGGTATTGTAAAAGGAAAACCATGCATTTACATTTTGGTAGATGGGGGATACAATCATTTCTCATTTTTTCTTAAAATACATTAGTTATCAATTTTGTTTGCAGCATATCTCGCTTAGTTTTAATGTAATGGACCTTTAATAAAGGTCATTTTAAAGGTTTCTTCAAGCACTACAAAAGGTATTAATAGCATTATACACCTAAAATCGACCGTTTCTCTGTTATTTCAAGTTGAATACACCAATTTGAGAATGTACTAAAAAACAAAACTATTTTCACCTACCATATCTCGTTTTGTATTATAACTAGAAGATTTATGAAGGCAAGTGTCTCTTTGTTTTTTTATAACCTACAAAAATGTTTAATATAGTTTTTTTTTAGTTAGATGCATAGTTTTTAAGGTATTAGCAAAAAACCGTTCGAAAAGGTTATTACGTTTCAATGAAAATGGCCAATTTTCAACCACGAATATCTCAAAAAGTATTGAGTTTTCAAAAAAAATTCTAGAACAGCTTTTGCTTAGAATTAGGTTCTCTAGCGAATTCCGTGGTAATTTTAACCAAAAAATTTTCCATCCCGAGAAGGTGTGGGAACCAACCCCAAAATAAAAGCACACATCGGCATATGGTAGACTTTGAATTAGGAGATAAGTAGAGGCTATTTCCAAAATTTCATTAAAATCCATGCAGTAGGATAGAATTCGGAGGTAATATCCTATTCTTGACCCATTGACTGGCGTATAAGGGAAAATATGCTGGTGTGATGTATCATATAATCTCTTGGTCCATAGTTCTTGCAATTGAGTGTTAAAAAGTTGATTTGGTGATGATAATTAACCAGGTATTTTCTAAAAGGGGGTGCCAATGTTGGATGCAATTTAATCAGCTAATAATGAAAATGGCCGTAACTTAATACGGTCGTCTTATTACACTGTTTGTTCAGTTACAGACATTGCTAGAGTCACCATGGACTTCTTTGAACAGGCTAGAGTCAATATTTTTCGGGCCCTCACGATCCTCCAGATTTATCCCCAATTGAACACGTGTGGGACATGATGAGTAGGAGCCTTCTTAATTTAGAGCATATTCGTCAAACTTTAGGAACACTTCGTGAGGAGATAATTAGGACATGGCAGGAGATAACCCAGTGGGATATTGACCACATAATCAGAAGCGAGCCCAGGTGCATCCAAGAGTGTGTTGCCACCTAGGTGAATCAACACCTTATTGAGTATGCGACAAAATAAACAGTACTGAAATGAATATTGAAATATTTATGATTATTTATGTAGCATTCGTTAAAGACAATCGTAATAAAAGTCCGTGTGATGTTTAACAGTTTTAAGTAATAAAATAGGTAACTAAATTATAGATACTATTAAATTGACGAAATGTAAAAGTGTTTGTGTAATTGCGACTAAAATTTTACGAGTTCCCACAAGAAAATGTCTTTGAAATAATTGCGTTTATATATGACCGGCTTGTCAATATATAAGTACGTCTTAAAGGTTCTCTTTAAGCGTCTTTTTGATTATCTCAAAACACGTCTGTCGTGGTTCTGATGTTAAAATCGACTACCGTATTCTTCCCACAATAACCAAAATTCTCTTACTGCTAATCTCCTCTTCTCATGGTTTAATTCGCTTTCTTGAGAACTAAACTATTAAAATTGGTTCAAAGTTGCGAATGTTATTCTAACTTAATTAATCTTAAAGATTCAAAGTTAGAAGTATTTCGCACCGGCTACCGTAGTAATCCCAATTTGTTCCACCCATCTGGGCCGACGCGACGCAGGTCCATATGTGTGAGACTCTTATTCCGTGCTCGTAATAATAATTAAGAAAAAAATATATACAGTGGAATTTAAAAATATAAGGTAAAATATTTACAATTCTACATTTATATATCTAGTATACATGATATAGCCTTGCAAACATTATTCACGACGACGCACGTTCCCGATAAAACAGATGTTAAAGATGCCGTCTGGTGTATGTACGCATCTGGTGGCGTTAGTTCTGGTGAGTGGCAACTCCCAAAATGATCGCGCAGTATTCGAAGAGACTCCCTGGCAGTGCGACAGGTTGTCCCGACCTGCTGAAACCGTTGTTGATTTTAAGCTTGGACCGTTTTCGTGACCTTTTCCGTATGACCGAAAATAGTACTCCACCATAAAAAATTTTTCTGCAAAACTGAGAACCATTCTGAAGCACCTAATCTTATCACGACATTCACATACATTATAACGACGTTCGAAAAACACTCAGTAAGAGGTAACACAGACTGGGCGGCGTACGTCGACAGAACCCCCGCTGAGATGTCGATAGCGACGCATCCCTTACTATATTTTGATGCTGTGACACACACCAGACGCTCTTAACATTTTCTATGCAGCGACTTTCTATCGACATATCCTGGGACCCATCCACCGCCAATCGGTTTTATGACTTCGACGGCATATCATAAATGCGTCTATCGTGGTATGACACACACGTTTCAACTGTTTTCTAGCGAATTCTGCAGTGAGTGTTGTCAGATCGTGTTTTTGTGATGGAAAATACAGATGTAGAAAAATTAATTAATGAAATTCAGATGAGACCAGCTATTTGGGATATGGGTATTGATGAATATTCAAACAGAATAATAAAAAAACAGACCTTATTTATTATTTTATTTATTATGCTCTACAGGCCTTGTATTTACAATTTTAGATAATACAGTTTACGCTAATAATTTATATATAATTTTATTTGATGTCTATGTAAAAATTGCTGAACTATGGTTCTCCACTATATCCTATTTTTCACCTCCTCTTTCCAGTGTGTAATTTCCATCGATACTATACCTTCCTGAAACTTTCTTACCGTCTTTTTCTTGGTCTACCTCGTCTCCTAGCCCCAACGGGTCTTCTTTGAAGTACCATCTTTGGCATTTTTTCCTTATCCATCCCCTCGACATGACCTGCCCACCTGATTCTTTATGACTTTGTGTATCTTGTTACACTTGGTTCCTTGTAAAGCATCCTTAATTCTTGATTGGTGCTTCTATGCCAGCCGTCTTCTGTATCTGTATTCTTTCCCCTGCAAATAGCTCTTAGTACGTTCCGTTATCAACTCTATATCATTTTTTCTTCTGTTTTATTTAGCACCCATGTCTCACATCCGTAGGTGACTGTTGCTCTTATTGAGATTTTTTATATTCTGGTTTTCGTCTTTCTCGATACGTACTTTGACTTTAATTTGAATAATTTTTTTGTTAATATTAATTTGTAAAACATCACTATTTCCCAATAGATGGGGTATAATAGAGGGGCATCAATTTAACACCTGTATTTGATCAGTGGCGTACCATAAAATGGACAGCCTCTTAGCGTTATAAATAGTTTGTCTTAGGTGATATGCTTTCCCTCATAACGGTGTTATTTCTTGAACACGGCTCTTTAATACTCACCAATAACTCCTCAAAAGATTTTCCCACCTACCTCTACCGAAAGTATACTTTTCCGGACCTGATTGTAGGGAGCAAAGTTGTACTTTTCCTCCCTAGGGAGGAAAATATTTTTCCTCCCTAGGGAGGAAAAGTAAAAGTGACGTCATGGTATTTCATTCATGAAATATAACTTATTGTCGCCCTGTACAATATCTATTTCCTATTACGTAAGTATCTATATATTTTAACGTTTAATTATAAAACACCCTGTATTTGGCAGAATGGTAAAAAACAGTAAATTGTTATTTTGATTTAACAATGTTTATATTATTAATTTGACTTATATTTGACAGTTGACAGATATGTTGTACCTAGTTGTTAGTTTTAGTTTTAATAAATTTTGTTGGTTAATTACATAAATAAATTAAGTAAAAATGAAAAATAACTTGTTATTAATTTCAGGAAGGTGGAAAACCATATGTATAACTTGGGAGTAAAGTGCCTTTTCCTCCCTTGAATGATTACTGCCCTCCGCTACGCGTCGGGCAGTAAACTTCATTCTCGGGAGGAAAAGTAGCACTTTCCTGCCTTGTTATACAAATAGCTATTTAGACATTCTTGTAAAATTAAAAAACATCTCTGGGCCTTTATTATATTAATTTCGTTAATATAATGTGTAAAAAATCCCTTATAATTTCGTTCCTTTATGATGGGATGTATCCAATATTTGCGTTTCTTTTTTTCTTTAATCTAAGATAAAATAAACTTGTATTTATTACAAAAGACAAATCGTCATAACTTTCAGACATCGAAATACAAATACTTTAAATCGTAGCATAGCTGCCGCTGTTATACCGCGCCATGTGTTTTGCGCTGCCTCGACGTCGATTCGACGCGCGCCGCCCGGTGTGTCCTTGCTCTAAGTTTCGGCGTCTGACACATACAAATTTGAGGCATTCGAATTTCAGTACTGTTTATTTTGCCGCATACCGTACAATGTTGTAAAGTTGTATCAATGATATTGTAATTTTGATTGTTTGTTCACCCTGTATAGTAGTGTATACTGTACAAAATATTTTCAAAATATAATAATGGGTGTTCAGATTTCTGTATTACATACTTATATTTCATTTTCCAGAGAAGGGTAAAATTGACCTTATGTTAATTTTAAAAATAATCTTTGTCGTTCAGTCTGACAGAATTAATTCCAAAAACTAAAAGAATGCTTCAAAGTGAATTGGTGCTTCTTAATTGATAAATCGTTCCCAGAAACGGATGTTTGGTCCTAAATGTTTCGTAAGATACCATCACCTGCTGGCGTCAAATACATCTCGAAGAATGACATATTTTTTCGCTTTTTAAAGAAATCGAACACGATGTAGATGAATATCGTACGCCTAATTAGCTACACATGTTCCATATTTCGTTTCAGAGCATTTATTTTTCATTAAGGAGTGTTGGTGCGAGTTATTGATAGTCGTGTTGTTAATCACAAAAAATCTTTGTGTTGTATTACCTACTACTCTATGCAAATGTTCGTTTTGTAAGTCATCGATAGTTTTGTTTTGAACGCATTGTCGTATAGGAATTTACTTTTATGGGAATTAACCACAATTGTAAAATTAGTAATACTTTTTTTGACGTTTCGTCCTTGACGTACTTTTTCAAAACCAAGTTTTGAAAAATTAAACATACTAGTTTGGCTTAGTTAAGTTTGAAACACAAGTATTTTAAATTAATTTAATTTCATTTGTCTCGTATATTAACAAAATAATAACTACATGTTTTTCATGAGTTCTAAAACAGTGGTGAAGGCTCACGTTATTTTTAGTCCAGAAAGCCACTGCGCATCCGCTAGGGAAAATATTCTAATTCAGATTTTTTGCTTACTCAAAAAGGACCCCTTTTAACAAATTTGCATGTGGCCAGGACCAAAAGTTGGTCAAATATTTTTTAAACGTTTTTTTTTTTGTTTTTTTCCTAAAATTATTTTTTTGCATGGAACAAAATTTTTTTTGGTTTTTTGGATCATTCCAAACAGAAAAGGTCTTTAGTGACTTTTCTCTAAAGTTGACAGTTTTTGACATATAAGCGATTAAAAATTGAAAAATTGCGAAATCGGCCATTTTTAACCCTCAAAAACTATGTGAAAAACGGAAAATTTGAATGTTGCCAAGGTAGGTCGATAATCTTTAAACATCGGTTGATGCAATCCCGAAGAGTTTTTTGCAATACAATATTCAAAACTGCTTTGTTTTTTAATTGCTAATCAAGCGTGCGCGACACTACTTTCCACCGTTGCATGTGTATGCAGTATGGTGCAAATGAAAGGAATTAATTCGTTATTTCGTAAACCGGCGACTTTAAGGAAAAATGCTGAAACAGGTCGATTTTTATTTTTAAGTTATTATATTGTGGCATATTATATGGTATACTAGTGACGTCATCCGTCTGGGCGTGATGATGTAATCGATGATTTTTTTAAATAAGGATACGGGTAGTGTGCTGGCTCATTTGAAAGGTTCTTCAATTCTCTATTCAGTAATATAAACATTTACATAATTATTTATACAGGGTGTCCAAAAAAAATTATTAAATTCAATCATTTGGCAAATTGACAAAAAAATTAAATTATTGGACACCCTTTATAAATAGTGATGTAAATGTTTATATTACTGAATAGAGAATTGAAGAACCTTTCAAATGAGCTAGCACACGACCCTTATTCTCATTTAAAAAAATCATCGATTACGTCATCAAGCCCAGATGGATGACGTCATTAGTATACCATATATGCCACAATATCATAACTTAAAAATAAAAATCGACCTGTTTCGGGATTTTTCCTTAAAGTCGCCGGTTTATGAAATAACGAATTTATTCCTTTCATTTGCACCATACTGCATACACAGGCAACGGTGGAAAATAGTGTCACGCACGCTTGATTAGCAATTAAAAAACAAAGGAGTTTTGAATATTGTATTGCAAAAAACTCTTCGGGATTTCATCAATCGATGTTTAAAGAATATCTACCTACCTTGGCAACATTCAAATTTTCAGTTTTTCATATAGTTTTTGAAGGTTAAAAATGGCCGATTTCGCAATTTTTCAAATTTTAATCGCTTACATGTCAAAAACTGTCAACTTTAGAGAAAAGTCACTAAAGACCTTTTCTGTTTGAAATGATCCAAAAAACCTAAAAAAAATTTATTCCATGCAAAAAAAAATAATTTTAGGAAAAAAACAAAAAAAAACGTTTAAAAAATTGTTGACCAACTTTTGGTCCTGGCAACATGCAAATTTGTTAAAAGGGGTCCTTGTTGAGTAAGATTGTGCAAAAAATCCGAATTAGAATATTTTTCCTAGCGGATGCGCAGTGGCTTTCTGGACTATTTTTAACTAAGGATAATAAAAATTAAAAATAAGGTTATGTTTTATGTTACTGTATTTAATGTTATTTATATAATTTGTACAAAGTTAAAGCACATTTTCTACAATATGTAGGTGGTTCGACTTTATAATTTTCTCCAGCAGGACATCGTCTCTGCTCTTCACGTTTCTCCATGAATTATTGTTCTTTTCCATCGAGACTGATGTTCGTAAATACTTAAGATATTGATGCTGTAGATCTTCCTACTAGACTTCCTGTACCAAAGGTCAAGTTTAGGCAGGAAATTGTAGATATCGACGAAAACCTTATTAAAGTAATATTTGACTTATTGACTCGTTTTTAGAGAAGCCATGAATTTACTGTCATATCATTTTAACTTTGATTTTAGTGGTATATTTTCCAACAAACCAATAGTATTGATCCGGTTCCATGACATCTCGTAACGCGACAGTTCGTAACCGGACAAATGATAACGGACAATTCGTAACGGACAATTAACGGACAATTCGTAACGGCCAAATTGACTTTTTCTGTTTCTTTTGTTAACGTGGCAACTAACTGTTATTACAGTTATAAATTAAATTATGTGTATCAATTTAACGAATCAGTATCAGGATAAACATTTTTAATGCATTTAGCAAGGTAATTCTAATCTTTCTTTTACAAAATGTTTACTTAGAAAGTTGGGAAAGTCTAAAGACGGTTGTCGGCTTAAAGATTTAAATTATTTCATTATTCCTTTGTCTAGGTATATGCAAAGTTAAGGAACAATAAACAGTATTGTTAAGAGTTTGTATGTATTTAAATATTTGTTTCTGATTAAAGACTTTTAATATATTCTGAAACACGAAATATAAAATGTGTTAAACATGTTTATCCCGGTACTGATTCGTTAAATTGATAAACCTAATTATAACTGTAATAACACTTATGTAGTTTCCATGTTAACAAAAATAAACAGAATAATTCTATTTTGACGTTACGAATTTGTATAGTTACGAACTGTCGCCGTTACGAAGTGTCGCTGTTACGAACTGTCAGCGTTATGAGTTGTCCGTTACCACTTTTCCGGTTATGAATTGTCGCGTTACGAGATGTCAGGTCACGGCTGATCCATACCTTCTACGAACCTATTAATATACTTGCGGTTAAGATATAAACGTTTTCCTTTGTAGTACATTCTTTCACAGTTTTTGCTGTAAATTTTAAAGAACCGCTTGGATTGATATGCAATTTGGCATACGCATAGCTAACATGTCAAAGAAAAATAGTGATATGGTGCCGATGTGTTCTTTTGCCCTGGGGGTGATTTTCACCCCATCTCGGGGGTAAAAAAAATGTATGTCCAAGATAAGTCCCGAAATGGATAAACTGACTAATTTTAGGCAACTTTTGGTATATAGAGTTTTTTCACCAAATAAATACTTTTTGAGTTATTTGCAAGTGAATATGTTCATTTTTCAACAAAATAACCACGTTTTTAAACGGTTTTTCGCAAATAACTCAAAACGTAAGCATTTTGCCGAAAAAAATATTCTTAGCAAAACTATAGCCATAAAAAAGTGAAAAAAAACGGTGTATATTAGGTCTCTATACTTAGCAAAAGCAGAGTTATAGCTAATGAAAAACAGGTTCATATTCGAAAAATTACAAATAAAATATTTCAATGTGAAATATCCAAATAATGAAGCATTCTTGGGGAAAACACATTACAACTTTTGTAAAGTATTTAAAAAAAGCTTTATTTCTGTTTTTATAAAAAAAATTTCTAGCATCAAATCTAAGCAAGTTACGCTCAAAATAAAGTTGGTCCCTTTTGTTTTGGCAAAAAAAAATCAAGAAGATCACCCCCCAATTAGCAACTTAAACGAAATTAATCGTTACCGCTTCACAAGTTACTTTACTTATGTATGTTGTGGTTGTGTTTATATGATCTGTAAGTTTCATTGATTCAAAGTGCTTATTTTTGAAAAAATTTGGTTTTAAAGTAAAATTTGTAAATATATTAATTTTGAAAAAATGCTTTTTTTCAAAATAACTTAAAAATAGTTAGAGATACCAAAAATCTTAAGCAATAAAAAAGTCGGCTTTACTTTTCTGAATATTTTGTATTTTTTTGTTTTTCTGTAAGACAAAAATTGGTTAAGTTCGGTGTTTCTAAATTTGCATACACTGGTGATAAGTGACTCGTTCAAGCCCTTTTAACTACAGCTCTTTCACAAATAAGGACTTTGAACCGATGAAATTTACAGATCATATGATCAGTACATACCCGAGTAAAAAACTTATGAAGTGGTAACAATTAAGTTAATTTGAAATGCTAATTAGGGGGTGATTTTCCCGATTTCTTACCAAAAAAAAGGGACCAACATTATTTTGAGCGTAACTTGTTTACTTCTGATGCTAAAAAATTAAAAAAAAAAAAGAATGTGTGTGTACTTTGTACGCACGTAAGAAGTTATACTTCTATTATATGATTTAAACGAAATTAATATACTTTTTATTTATATTTTGTTTAAATATTAAACTAATTTATACTTACTACTTCTCAAACATTTTTATTAGAACAGTGCCAAAAATTAAAATAATAAAAGAATAAAACACACACAAACACATTAAACAAGCCACAAATGATGTCTGAACATTAATTGTCGAAAATTTTTTTAACTAAATACGTACTTTCTGAAAATACAATTATATAATAAATATACTTACAATCATAAAATGTATTAAAAAAAAAAACAAAAAAGAAAGTTTCTATTGGGACTCGAACCAGCGCTGATAAGAGCGGTTGGTATTGGAATTCGTTCGCCTTCTCCGCTTAGCCACGGACACTATGTGTCATTATTTACGAAGATCGACTAACTAAACGGATTAAACTTGTGATTTTGAATTGAAATGATTTAGAATTGAAAAAATACAACAAAACATAGAGTAAAAAAACAATATATTAGGTGAATATTGATAGAAATTTTGATGGTAATCAAATTATATAAATAAAAGTATTACATACTATGTATTTTGGCAGATCAAATAGGTAGGTTTATACCCATGATACATTAACAATCATTACGTACCTGTTGCTTTTAAAAACTATTTAAAAGTTTATTATAAACTTTTTTGTTTCTGTCCTCACAACAATAAAACTAATATATTATACATTTGTTTACCTTTACCTTTACCTCCAAACCACAGCTGCCATATCGGATAATTTTTGACATGTCATTTGAACATCCAATCAGAACAAAGTTATAATGCGCATGCGCCGGGCTGATAGGTTTTAACATATAAAAAAATCACCCTCTATCGCCGGTAAAGAAGTATAACTTCAAAAACAAAAATAAGTATTTCTTAACCACTTTAAAAAAGTTAAAATGAGTTTTGCACAAAAAAGTGCTTCGTTTTTTGGTTATGGCACCTTAAAATATCCGATTTGGAATTTGACGAATATGAACCTATTTTTCATTAGCTATAACTCTGCTTCTACTGGGTATAGTGACCTATTATATGTACACCATGTTTTTCACTTTTTTACGTGCTATATTTTTGATAAGAATTTTTTTTCGGCCAAATACTTACTTCTAAACTTATTTGCGAAAAACCGTCTGAAAACTTGGTTATTTTGTAGAAAAATTAACATATTTACTCGCAAATATCTCGAAAAGTATTTTGCTGAGAAAACTTTATAGAACAAAAGTTGCTTAGAATTAGTCATTTTATCCATTTCCGGACTGTTTTCGAACATATATTTTTCACCCCCAAAGGGGGTTAAACTCACCCCTAGGGCAAAAGCACACATCGGCACAATATCACTTTTTTTCTTTAACTTGTTAGCTATGTGTATACCAAATTTCATGTTAATCCAATCGGTTCTTTAAAATTTAGAGGTTTTGCAATATTTTACCTTTAAAGAACGTACTATTGAACTTCTGATTCCATCTACCAGCTTGTGCAAAATACAGTCGAACCCTCTTATTGGAATAGTCTTCGTGCCAAGCAAAAATATTCTTATAACCGGGATATTCTAATAACCGATCATTGGTGGCTAGACGTAATAAGTGTACCGAATATACGTAATAATAGTACATACTATGTTAATATGTATATGGTTTTACGTCTTTTTATATCAATAATACAATAGCGTAACGTATTTATTAAAAAACCAAATTACATTATATATTATGTGGATGCATACAGTAATTAATATGAAATGTATGCAATATATAGATTATGTAAAAATTTTCGTATTAAAATACATAATACACTTAATAAGAAATTTATTTATTTAGTCTTGAAAAATAATAGGTAATTGTAGCTTGTTTTTTGTTACATAAAATACTAGTCACTTTTGTTGCTCTGAATTATATATAATCCTAAAAATTAGAAAAATTTACAATGGTTTGGCCACCCCGAAAACGTTTTATAGCTTTACAAGCGGTTAGGATGGGCGAACTGTTTCTTAAAATTTTTATAAAATGCAACTGGGTGGCAATATGTATAGTTTGTAGACAAAGGAAATTATTTTACGACTGAATTTGTCGGTAAACGATTGAATTAGTACTCATAGCAACGCAATAAAATATTTATTACCTATCTGACAAACCCAAATTATGAATAAAACAGGCCTTCGAAGCCCTTGGCGAGAAACCATAGTACAAGACATAATTTAAATTTTTAGGAAATTCGAAATTGTAGGTAAAAATTTATTAGTTGACCTGAAAAATATTCTTATAAGCGGTATTGCTTTATTAATACGTATCCCAATAAACGGATAAATTTATTAAGGAGTAAAGGAAAACGTGTCGGGGTCTCGAATTTCTATTCCATAAACCGGGATATTCTTATAACCGGTACTCTAATAAGCGGGTTCGGCTGTATTACCAAAATTTAATGCTACAATAACACACTTCTTATAGTTCCATGTTAAGGTACGTATATACGTGCGCCGCACGTTCGTGGTGCCGCCGACAGCGGTTGGAAAGTAGTGCGCCGTGTGCGCACCGTTTGTGCCATTTGTTCCATGTACTTTAGAACACGTACCTACTAATCTAACGAACGCGCAGCACACACACGGAAAAGTGCGCTGCTCGCATATAAATAAAATGATCTATGAGTTTCTTTCCTAAGAGTTGTATAGAACATTTTACTAATCTATTCTCCCGCAAAGTTACTGTTGGTCGGCATTCAATATAATATAAATATGTATATCGTAAATAATAAAATATATCTCTTCTCGGAAATAATAAATCATCATCAACACCAACAGATATTCCATCCATCGTCTATCTGGTTTGAGGTCTGCCTCTACTTTTCTTACTTACTCTTGGTCGCCATTCAAGATTTCCCTTCGTCCAATGGTTGTCTTCCATTCTTCCTACGTGTCCGGCCCAGTTCCATTTTAACATGACAATATTTTAGATTACAGCTTTTGATCGTCTTCTTATTTGTTCATTGGATTTGCGGTCGCTGAGATTAATGTTGAGCATTTTCCGTTCCATAGCTCTCTGAGTCACTTGAAGTTTGTGGACTTGTTGTTGTTAAAAGCCCATGTTTAAATTCCACATGTCAGAATCGGCAGTACGTACTGATTAAAGGTTTTTGCCTTTGAAGTATTTTTTAAGTTTAATTTATATACTGTTTGTAATCGACCAAATGCTGCCCATGCTAAGGAACAACTTCTATTTAAATCAGCCTTTAGGTACAGTTTATTTTAAACTTTACCTACCTTTAATTACTTGATAATTGAAAAGACTATAGAAGGTACGGACAGGACAATAGTATGTGGAGAATGAGGTTCAACTACAAGTTGTACCAACATTACAAAGAACCCATTATAGCAAATTCTGCAAAATACAAAGATTTTATTGTAAAATAAACTGGTTATAACCTCCAAAAAGAAACTTGTTACAAAAGTTTCACTTTATTTTTGTTTATAACTTCTTTTTTGGTCACTTGACGATAAAAAGTAATAGAAATAAATTTGTAGAAAATTTAATTTGCTACATTTTATGTTAAATGAAATTTTCTGTAGGGTTGCTAGCTAGTTTACGAGATACAGCGCGAAAACCCTTTGCACCCCTTTTTTCCTAGATGGCGGCCGGGGGACAATGATGGCGACCCCACAAACTTGAACTTAAGCTTTTACTGACCCCCCCCCCCCTACACATAAAAAAATAAAATTGCGTCCTCTAAGAAAGGCAAGCTAAGGCCTAAAAAATGTAACATTTCAATGGACTAAATAATTTTTTTTAGAACGATTTCCGGAGTGGAAATCGAAACGTCAAACATTAGTTAATTAAAAATGTAATTTTTGTCCAACAGTCATATTTTGGTCAAAATAAACTGACCCTAGTCTATGTCGTAATAGTAAAGTCACAGTATAAAGAGGGACAGTAGAACCACTCTCCGAAAAATTGGAAGTAATATCTGTAGTCGCGCATGGCGACCGCGCAATGTTGGCAGTCGCTTTTGCCCCACTCTCGCATTGCTATTCGCATAGAAACGTACGGCTTTTAACAGGGAAATCCCGCATCCACCACTGGTGAATTACCAATTGCGTACTGCCGGTATTACTTCCTGAGATCAAAGCGCCGACAGAAGAGTGATTTTACTGTGGAACCTCTATATACTGTGGTAAAGTTATAATTCACCCTGTATGTAAGGACTGGTAGTAGAGTAATATTAAGAACAAACCGTTTAATTTCTTAAATGTTTTCAGATTTTAAGTTTTACCGTTCTTATTTCACAAAGAAAAAATCTACATTGCTTTCACGAAAATGCATATTTTTCTGCCAGGACGCAAAGTTTAACCCGTGTATTCCTTAATTTCACTAAGTAATCTATTATCTCTTTGCGGGCTATTAAGAGCTATTTAGTGGTAAATTAAAACTCTTGTGAGAAAGTTTTAATTGTTACACATGTTAAGCTTTTATAATGATATGTAATGATAAACGTAATGTTCCACATATTTTTTTGAACTGTGGAAATATGGCCGCCATTAATCACTGTGATGACACATGATTTTGTTGTTAACATGAGAAAGTTTTAGTAGTATTTATGATTTGATCGTTAATCATATCTATTTTTTATTTACGACTTTGCATGTATATACTGCATTTTTCTAGAGTAGACCAATACGTAACAATTGGCTATTTAATGGGATCGGTACAAAGTTTCGGCTCCAATGCTATTTAAATGGGATTCATTTTTTTTTCGAATCCTGAGAAAACTAAAAGTATTTTTTAAAAATTTAAACGCAGAATGAAAGATTCCCTTATTACCGAGGGCCGAAAGTCCCTGAAAACTTCTATAATGTTTATTTTAAGGGGTTACATAGGTCTTGCGGGTAAAAAAACTGACTTTTTAAAAAAATTAAATCTCGAAAACTAAAAATTATTTTTATTTATAATTGGAACATGTAAAAGTATAGTACTTAAGGTACTCTCAAAAAAATTTTCAGCCAAAAATATTCATTTTTGTAGAGTTGACTGCAATTTTTCGACAACAGCCCTTTTTTGCGGTGGGCAGCATAACTAAGTCCAGTCTCATCTGAAATCAAAAAATCAAAAAGTTTCTTGTAGTTTATACCTCTGGCTAGTAAATGAACGAAGGAATTAAAAAAAAATGAAATTTGAAGATTTTACATAAGTTTAAACACATTTTCGACCCCAATTTTTCTCATTTTTTCAAAAATGACCATTTTTAAAGTAGTAATAAGAATTCCTTCGTTCAATCACTAGCCAGAGGTATAAACTACAAGAAACTTTTTGATTTTTTGATTTCAGATGAGACTGGACTTGTTATGCTGCCCACCGCAAAAAAAGGGCTGTTGTCGAAAAATTGTAGTCAACTCTACAAAAATGAATATTTTTGGCTGAAAATATTTTTTGAGAGTACCTTAAGTACTATACTTTTATATGTTCCAATTATGAATAAAAATAATTTTTAGTTTTCGAGATATAATTTTTTTAAAAAGTCACTTTTTTACCCGCAAGACCTATGTAACCCCTTAATAAGTGACAGGGGTGAAAAACTAAGAGAAAATGTAGTGTGATTTTTAATTTCAAATATCTCATTCAAAAGAAACTTTTTATTTATTCTAAGGGTCTTTCGGCCCTCGATAATAATTGACTTTCATTCTGCGTTTAAATTTTTTTTTTAAATATTTATTAGTTTTTTCAGGATTCGAAAAAAATTGACACCATGTCCGTGGTGATATTTTCCAAATCGAACATTCTCTATCTTTGTCATACAACTCACTGAGTCGAATATAATATGGTGAAAAGACAGTGCCAATTTTAAATATTTGACATGGCATCAGGAATATTTTGAGTCGTTGATTAAATAATATTGATAATGTATTTGATAAATAATTGATTTAAGACGTGAACTTAATAAAAAGTTATTTGTTGTTTATTATTTATGGAAGATCCAAGCAGAGAATACACCAGGATATAGTCTGCAATCCAAGTATTTTGTTGTTAAAGATGTTCAAAATTGTTAGCGTTCCATAGTAACAATATACAATATGGTGCAAATGAAAGAGTGTATTCGTTATTTCGTAAACCGGCGACTTTAAGAAAAATCCCGAAGCAGGTCGATTTTTATTTTCTAATTATAATATTTTGACATATATGCCATACTAGTTACGTCATCCAGCTGGGTGTGACGACATAATCGATGATTTTTTTAAATGAGAATAGGGGCCGTGTGCTAGCTCATTTGAAAGGTTATTTAATTCTCTATTCAGTAATATCAACATTTACATAATTATTTATACAGGGTGTTCAAAAAAAATATTTTACAATAAATTATTGACAAAAAAAGAATGTATGTAATTTATTTAATTCAAAATAAATTATACTGCTGTCGGCAATTAGAAAAAAAATATTTATATCACAAGTAAACATTGGTTTTCTCTTAAATTAAATGTTCAAACTTCCAAGAGGCAGGTGGATGGCGGGAGCTGGCATGAACATTGAATTTAATCGAAAAGCAATGTTTATTTGTGAAATAAACATTTTCGTTTTAATTCTGTTTTCTCTATTTACTTCTGTATGTCTTCTGAAAATTGGGTTTTATTTTATATAAAAGACATTAGATTCCTCTTTTTAGTAAGATATATTTCACATTTGTTTACATATTTTATATTACTTTTGTTTCCTTTGGATAGGTAAGTTCTCTTGTACATGCATATCGAAGATGCTAATTATACGAGATCATTAATTCGATGTTGAATTAAATACAACCGATTTACATATATTTATGTGATGCGTTATCACGTTTGTCTCGCCATTTTTGTTTTACGAGTGAACGGCATAATTCCAATGTAAACACAACCGGTTCTTACAGTAATTATTTTTATATTTCTGAATCTGGCTGATAAACTATAAATCTTACATTTATGCAAATGAGGCTTGCGATTTTGTGTTGACATAATCGCCAATGTCCGAAAATGATTAATATTTGTTCCACACGTAAATGCCACCGAACTTTCGCAAACGTTGGCGAAACGAGCGATATCTTAAAACTTTAAAAAATATCCACAAGTCGTAATTCGGGATTCTATAGATAAGATGATAAAATCTACACTCGGCTGGATTCTTATTTGGGATTGGGCACACGGAATTATATATTTAAAAACCCCTTTAGCCAAATTTTTAGTTCTCTAGGTGTCCCTAGGGGTCGCCTATCGGGAAAAATGTGTTTGTGTGGTAAAAAAATTTTCTGGGCGATGCTTTGCTTTAAAAATCTGTAAAAATTCGAATCGAAAAAATCTGAATTCGCTCACGAGATTCACTTTGACACATTCGAAATAGGAAACATATAGCACAAAAATTCCCACCTCACAGTATTAACTGCTCCAATCAACTTAATATTTCACTAAAAAAAGAAGAATTATTGGAAATAGTGAGTGTATACTAAACCCATAAAATTTTGTGAAATTTATTTCTACAAAATATTTTTATTGTGAACAATAAATAATTTTCTCATTTGTTATCAATACATTATAATGGTGTAAATAAATAATTATTGACGAAGGACGAAGTAGTTCAAGGATCGCGATTCAAGGGACTGGACTGCACTCCATATTCTAATAATTGAAAAGTAAGATTGTTTTGCCTTCGCATTGCAACTGAATAAAAATGGTATACATTTTTATTTTATTTTAAATAATTATTGATTGGCGTAAGGTTTATGTTATTTTTATGTCTGTTTACTATTAATAATATTGGCTATCAGCAGGTATGCTTGGTTGTGTAGTAATTTCCCAAAAATTACCTACTTTTTGAAAAATTTCGTTGATTGATCAATTCAATTGATCCAAAAATCTGAAACAAATCTCAAAGAAAAAGTTTGTGGGCATAAAACTGGATGTTAATGAATTTTTTCAGATTTTCTATAGCAATTGGTGACTCAGGAATTTTTTTTCGAAAAAACACTTTTTCCGACAGGGGAAACATGGAGCCACCTAGGGAGCTAAAAATTTGGTTAAAGGGGTTTTAAATATGTACTTTCGAGTGTTCAATCCCAAATAAGAATCTAGCCGATCGCAGATCTTATCTTATCTTATCCCGCTGTAGCCTTTATGTTCGATCACTTCTTGTCTAAAAAACTTCTCATAAAAAATCGTTTAGGTATTTCTGTCTTAGTTGACAGCGCGAATTTCTGTTTTCTTCTTAAAAGTGTCGCATCTTCTTCTTCTTATGGTGCCTATTCGTTACGGATGTTGGATATGGCTATTTGATTTTGTTGACTGCTGCCCTGAAAAGTCCGGTAGTGGTCTAGTTAAAACATTTTCGTAAGTTCTGAAGACAGGATATTATCTTCCTTCTTGGAAATGCTTCCAGTCTCTTCAGTGATGTTTTAGTTATAGTCCATAACTCCACTCCATGTAGAAGAACGGAGAATACGTAGCATTTTAGTATACGAACTTTTATTTCCAATTCTATATCGTGAATGTTAAACAGATTTTTTTTTTCATTTTGACAAAAGCTGATCGGGCTTTTTCGATACTTATCTTAATTTCCGGGGATTGTTCCCACTTTTCTTTTAAATTTGCATATAGATAATTAAAGTTGGTGATTTGTGATATAGGTTATTGGTTAACTAATAATGTTATTCTATTTTTGCTTATAACCATGTATTTTGATTTTTTATGTTAAAATCAAGCCCAAACCTGTTATTTACTTCTGCTACCCTAGATTCCTGGAAGATACCTGGAAGAATACTGACATTACAAAAAAACACAAAATTACGCATTGTTCGAGCGTTACTATGTCCTATCGCCACCTACGCTTACGCTTCAGAGACTTGGACCATCAAAAAAGCAGATTCAAAACGTATAATGGCATTTGAAATGTGGGTCTACCGGAGAATGTTGCGCATACCATGGACCGCACATCGCGCAAATAATTCAATATTAGCCGAACTTAACATAAAAACTAGACTCACCACAACTATCAACCAAAATATACTGACATATTTTGGACATATAACTAGAAGAAGAGAAGGCATGGAACGAATGATAGTTGAAGGCAACGTAGTGGGCAGAAGATCCAGAAGAAGATCTCCATTACGGTGGTCGGACCAAATAAAGGACATGACTGGTTACTCATTCTCCGAAGCAAAACAACACGCGCAGGAGAGAGAGAATTGGACAGAAATAGTCAAACGACTTACATGACGCCACTACATTCTTACGAAGGAGAAAAAATAGAGGAGGAGACCCTAGATTCATGCGTCTGGAGACCTTCCAGACTGTCCGCAAAAATTGTGCTTATGTTGTATGATCTTATGTTGTTCAGTCGTTCTCCATTTTAAGTATGTATTCTGTAAAGTGATCCCCTGATCTCTAACAGCTGCAGTTTGTTCTTAATAGATAATGTTTATCGGTGTTAATTGTTATACATTTAACGTGAAATTACATTTTTTGCCGCCATTTCAATAACTCTTTCTATATTTCCCCACCTTTTATCTATACTCCATACATTGGGTTATATGCAGATTGTGTTTTCCAATTTCGTCTGCAAGCTTTTGTCCACAGTTTTTTCTTTTAGCTGTTATATATTTAAAGTTGTTTTTATTTTTTCTTTCAAATTTTTGGTTAAGTTTTGCGATTACCAAAACTTGATCGCTATCTTCATGTGCTCCTCTGTAAGATCTTGTACCTGTTGCCATCTTCTCATATGCTCTTTGATTAAGCACATGGTCCATTTGACGGTAGTATTCCCGGTATTCCTTTTACAGTGGATGAATCCCCTACCTAAAAGAAGAATCAATGTTTTAATATTTAAAAAAAAATAGACCAAAAGGTAAATATGGATTTTTGGTAATAATTTTACTTATCTTATTTTTGTAAATAGCAGACACGTGGAAGTTAGCTTTGGTGTTAATGTACAGGTGGCAAGCGAGAAAGAAATATACTCTAGAAGCGAATGTAATATGTTCTGGTGAACTAGATTCGGATGTAGAACATATTAGTTCGAAATATGAAAATACAGAAAGTGAGACTGAAGGGGATAATGGTTATTCTGATGATGATGTCAACACTCATGTGATGGTTGATATTAATGATACATTGAATTCGAACTGACTTGACGATAAAAAGTTACAAAAAATAAATTTTGCTGATATTACAATTCCTTTAAACATTGAAAATATTAATAAACCATCTTAATATTTCGATATGTTGGTTACAGATGAATTTTATAGACCAGGGCGCATCTGTAAAAATATTAGTAAATTTGGACGTTGAGAGGTGACTCATATTTTTTTGCAGAAATTACTTGGAAATAACTCATATAATATTGAGTTATCCTCCCACTCAAAAAGGTCCAGAACATTGTTTAAATAATCAAAATGTCAAAAAATTAAGGAAAAATTCGATTTTTTTTCTTCGTGTTTTGATTATAACTTTAAAAGTATTCATTTCCGAGAAAAGTTGCACTAGCATAAACTTTGCGTAATTAAATTTCCTACAACATAGCATTAGTTAAAAATTTTAAAAAATTGTCACCCTTGTTGCAAAATAGCAATAGTTGCGAAAAAAACATAAAAAACAAGTATTCGCATTTTACGTTTTTCAACCATTTATGCTACACTTAGAACCTTCATATTTCACCGCGAAAAACTATATGATATAATAAAACAATACTCTGAAATTCATTAAGATCGGTTCAATAGATTTTGCAAAATAAATTTTGCAATCCAGCATTCGCAAAAAAAATCCATTTTTTCAAAATGTTGCAGGACTGAAAATAAAGCCGACAGCAAATTGCATTTTTTTTACATATAGACGAATATTGTTCCTTTCATTTGTAATTTGCAAAATTAAAATCGGTTAACTATCACGGCGCCAGGAATTTTTTTAAATAAACATTAATTTTTGGTGCTACGCGCAGGATAGCGGATAGTTTGCTCCGATTGGGCATTCCAATGACCTTTGGTAATGATTGATAAATTTTAATTTTTAATACATTTCGATATAACTAAATAAATTTATTTATTTCAAAATAAAACCACATACTCTGTCCTTTGAAATACCACTTTTTTTAGGAAAAACTTTCTTTGTTCATATATTTTAACTTATAGAATAAAAGTTTATTATTTTTTAACATATGCAATTGTTTAAACAATATTTCACAAACAATAATCAAATTAGTTTGTTTTTTGTGGAATTAAAGTATTAAAATACAACAACATATAGAGTAAGAAAATAATATATTAGATAAAGATTGGAAGAAATTTTGGTGGAAATCGATTTGTGTGAATCGAACCACTGTCCTGACGCCGTGGTAGTTAATCGATTTTAATTTTGCAATTGAAAGGTAATTGCAAATGAAAGGTACTGTATTCTTCTATATGTAAAAAAATTCAACTTGCTATCTGCTTTATTTTCAGTCCTGCAACATTTTGAAAAAATGAATTTTTTTTGCGATAGCTGGATTGCAAAATCTATTGAATCGATCATAATGAAATTTACAGTATTGTTTTATTATGTCATAAAGTTTTTCGGAGTAAAATATGAAGGTCCTATGCGTAGCATAAATGGTTGAAAAGCGTAAAATGCGAATAATTGTTGTTTTATGGTTTTTTCGAAATTATTGCTATTTTGCAACAAGGGTGACAATTTTTAAAGTTTTTAACCAAACTTATATTGTAGGAAATTTAATTACGCAACTTTTATGTCAGTGCAACTTTTCTCGGAACTGAATACTTTGAAAGTTATAATCAAAAAACGAAGAAAAAAATCAAATTTGTCCTTCATTTTTTGACATTTTGATTATTTAAACAATGTTCCGGACCTTTTTGAGTGGGAGGATAACTCAAATATTATTATGTGTGTTAATTCCAAGCGATTTCTGCAAAAAAATATGAGTCACCTCTCAACGTCCATCTCAAAACAGATGCGCCCTGGACTATTATGATTTAATAGCCAAACATTTCTGAAGCTTAGCTTTTCCTTAGATTTTTATTTTCTTGTAATATTTGACAAATTTATTTTATTATTGGATATCTCTTTTAACCATTGAAAAATCTTTTTCAAATCACATATTGTTAGAATATTTAATACTAATATGTTTTTTTATTTTTTGCAGGTAAGGAGTATACCCATTCAGTCATATTTATGTGATAAAAAAGAATGTAAGTAAAAAATATAGGTAGCAGATAGTATACCGATAACTTTCTTTATGGTTATTTCTTCATTTTGGAAGGCTTTAAAAAATAGATCAAAAACTGTTGGAAGCTAAATAATCTGACTTATATCTACTAATTAATCGAAATCCTGTACTTAATTGACCTTGATTGTACTTGACCGAACTTACTTGATTGCCCTTCGCTACTGACTCTAAACTTTTTCAATCTATTTGACAGTGAAGTCCGCAGAGTTCTCTTAAACAACCTTGAGGTCGAACTGCTTATTTTCTTATTAAAACAGAATTGAAACCGGCTAGCGCTTATTTCGGCTAAACCTGCTCACTCATTATCCTAAAATATCCCCTAACCTAATAAAATCCGTGAAAATACTATCCTTCTTCTTCTCTCTTGGCTGTACAACTCTAAATGAGTCTTGGCAGCGTTTAATATTTTCCTCCACTCTTGCAGGTCTTGCGCAATAATCTCCCATTGTTGTACCCTCCTTCTTACGTAGATAACTCGTTACTGCATCCTTCCAAGTATACAGAGTTGGGATAAAGTATGGAACCAAGCAAATATCTTTGAAACGAAAAGAACAATATTTATGAAACGTTGCATGCAAGTACAGTGACGCAAAAGGCATCTGATGCCATATTTTTTGTTACTACTCCACTTCCGGTTTCACCGGAAATACCCTTAACTTATTTACTTTAAATGGGACACCCTGTATATTTTTGCAGATTTTAAAAGAACTTGTTATTTTTAATTCATAGGAGTACATACCAAGTTTGGAAGAAAAAACTATTAAAACAAGAAATAAATCTCTTTACAGTTAAAAAATAAGTTAATTTATTTACGTTAGACCAATGATATTAAAAATAAAAAAAAATAATTTCAAATGTTGAAAATGTTTGCTTTTCACCTCCTGACAACGTGCAAGCCTATAAATAAATTCGTGAGTGACTTTTTGCAAGATTTCTCCACGTATTAGTTGACATTCATCAATTATTATTCTTTGTCTCAAATCCTGCAAGCATGTTGGTCGCCTAACGTAAACACGTAATTTTAGATAACCCAAAGAAAAAAATCTAACGGGTTGAGGTCCGGAGAACGAGCGGGCCACTCTATGAATTCTCTACGTCCAATCCATGGATTTGGAAAATTCACTTCCAAAAAATGAAAATTCACCATAACCTTTTATCATTAATATTTCAATACGATCTTTTCCACTTAAATGAACCATTTTTAATACAACTTATTTCTGTCAATTAGTTCAGTAACAGTTTTACCTACTATACTAAATTCAAATAAGTCATGCAGTGCATGTAAACAACAATTTTAGTCTACAGTATAGATGGTACTCGTTTATTTCCTATTACGTTGTATTAATACAAAAAATTATCTACAGACACTTTTAACAAATTTTCTCTACCTGGTATGTATGAATTAAAAATAACAAGTTCTTTTAAAATCCGCAAAAATATATAGGGTGTCCCATTTAAATTAAATAAGTTAGGGGTATTTCCGGTGAAACCGGAAGTGGAATAGTAACAAAAAATATGGCAACAGATGCCTTTTGCGTCACTGTAATTGCATGCAAAGTTTCATAAATACATATTGTTCTTTTCGTTTCAAAGATATTTGCTTGGTTCCATACTTTATCCCAACCCAGTTCAAATGCTTCCAGTTTTCTACCATTTAACACCATTAAACAGGACAGAGAAGACGTATATAGCATCGCATCATTATGCCCCCATCCGGTTGCAGGTGAATCTAGCTTTTCCGAGGCGCGCTCTGATCTCTTGGTTGTTGGTCAATTCTTCATTTATTATTGTGCTAAGGTATTTGTAGTACTTCTCTCTGTCTACAGGGGTTTGGTTGACGTAGAGTTGACCTTCTGTAATATTTTTTTTGCTAATGATCATAAGCTTTGTCTTCTTTTCGTATATATTGAGTCCATATTGTTGACTGTAATACGTAATTTTGTTCATAAGGACTTATAGGTCTTCTAGGTTGTCCGCAAATACTATGGTGTCATCTGCATATCTGATGTTGTTTAGCCGGTACCCATTTAATAGCATACCTTTTTCAGTTTCATGCAAAGCTTTGATAAATATTCTTTCAGAGCAAATATTGAAGATTAGAGGAGACAAAATACAGCCTTGCTTCACTCACCTGTGTGTTCACCTTCAACTCTGCGATTTGTAGTTTGATTCAAGTAATGGTTTCTAATTATTTTCAGTTATTGTTAATTCCTGCTCCTTTTAGTATTTGCATCATCTTGGCGTGCTTTATTCGATCAAACGCTTTCTCATAATCAACCAGACATGCGTATACGTCGCAATAGACGTCTCTGCATCTCTGGAATAAGACTTATATTAAGAACAAAGCCTCCCTCGTACCAACAGCATTAATGAATCCAAACTGGGATATTTGACGCCCTTGCTGCATTTTTAGAAATAGAAGGTGCATTTGATAATACCTCAATCGAGTCTATACAAAGCGCACTGGTGAGGAAGAAAATCAACAACACAACAGGCAAGTGGATTATTCAGATGCTTCAGAGCAGAATAATATCCACAGATACGCATGAAGATACCATAAATCTGAGGGCAACTAAGGGATGCCCTCAAGGCGGTGTATTGTCACCGTCATTATGGAACATAGTTGTCGATGATCTGATTCATGGGCTAAGCGCCCAAGGAATCTGGGTCCAGGGTTTCGCAGATGATATCGTAATAGTAACTAGGGGAAAATTTCCCAGCACTGTTGCGTATCAGATGCGATATGCCCTTCACTACATAGAGAACTGGTGTCTGAAAGAGAACCTCTCCGTGAACCCTTCTAAAACTAAACTGGTAGCCTTTACAAATAAGAGGAAGCTTACTGGAGTGAGTGAGCTGAAATTATTTGGAGAGGTACTGGAAAGAACCAATGAGATTAAGTATCTAGGAGTAACCCTGGATTCGAAACTCAATTGGAATACTCATATTACCAATATAACCAATAGGGCTAAGCGACTCTTCTGGAACTGCAGACGAGTTGTAGGTAAAACCTGGGGATTAAAACCAAAGGTGATATGTTGGTTGTACACATCAGTGATACGACCGACAGTCACTTATGGGTCAGTACTCTGGTGGAGAAAGACGGCTTTGCAATCTTGTGTGACCACTCTCACCACCCTACAAAGACAAGCGCTTCTAAATATAACAGGAGTCTTGAATAGTACAGGAACGGCTTCATTAGAGGCTATGACAGGTCTCCCTCCGCTGGAATTATATATTTCGGCGGTAGCCTTTATGACCATCCTGAGACTCAAAGCAAACAATACTTGGAGGCCAAATTATGTATTGAATAGCCACACAAACATTTCTGGGACTATACTTGAGGAATCCATCTTTATGATGAACTCAAATATGATGACACCAGAACTAATCTTCACTGAGAAGATTAACACAATTATACCATCTAGAGAACAAAAAGTCCCAAATATTAAAGGGAACTTAATATGGCTCACTAATGGGATCTAAAACTGCCCATGGTACTGGATCAGGGGTCTTTGGGTAAACATGTAACTATAATAAATCGTACAGCCTAGGTCAACATACAACGGTGTTCCACGCTGAAGTTTTTGCTTTGGTGGCCTGCATTGATGAAATCATTGATGAAGACCCTAAAGCTAAGAGAATCAACATTTACACAGATAGCCAATCGGCTATTCTGGCTGTAAAGAACCCTCTCACCAAATCAAAACTGGTGAGAAACTGCAAAGATCTCCTCGATAACCTGGCAAAAGACAATAAAGTGTCTTTAATATGGGTGCCAGGTCATGAAGGGGTGCATGGGAACGAACGAGCAGATATGTTAGCGAAACAAGGCTCGAGAGAAACTTTTGAAGGCCCTGAACCTTTCTGTGGCATCACTAAAGATGCTATGAAAAACGAGGTTCAGAAATGGCTGATAAAGAATCATCAAAATAAATGGAGAACCACTCAAGGGCAAATCCAGACTAAAAAAATAATCAAGAATATTGATAAAAAACTCTCGAACAGTTTGTTGAACCTCAATAAACGAGAGATCAAAACGGTTACTGAAATGGTGACTGGACATTGCCGTTTAAGAAATCACCTATACAAACTAGGTAAGGTGAATGAACCATGGTGCAGAAAGTGCGAAATGGAAGAAGAAACTGCCATACACATACTATGCCATGACAGTGTGCTAGGTGATCTAAGGCAGGCCTTCACTGGTGAAATGAGGTTTGAACCAGAAGAGATCCTAAAACTACCAATAAGAAAACTGTTGGCTTTCGTTGAGGCCACAGTACTTATTAAAGTTTAAGGAGAAGAACAGGGTTTGGTACAAAGGTCTTATGACCAAGTGCCGGAGACTAACGAGTCTCGGCTGAGTTAAGAAGAAGAAGAAGAAGAAGAAGAAGAACCCAAACTGGGATACTTGACTTTCACAGATCTTGTAGATTCTCTTATGGATTTATGTCTAGGAACAATTTTAGGAGATGACTCATGAGGCTTATCATACTCTTTGCATTTTTTTGTCCCATGGTTTTTTTGGAAGTGCAATAAACTCAGACTTCGGCCATTCTGTTGGTATTAAAGCTAATTTATCGTAACGATCGAGTTGTTTCAGTTGATCGTCGTGTGTAAACGGGACATCGGAGCGATTTAAGTATCGGAATTGGAGTGTGATTGCATGGTTGGCCGTTCCTGGATCAATTTCTGAGAATCGTACCGACTTGTCTGAACGTGTAAACAGGATGCAGCGATTTCTTGCTACAATTTTCTTAGTTTGGATTGTTTTGTGTCTAGAGACACATAGTTTCTGTATATTTTGTTGTGATTTTCAAGGCGAAACGGCAGAATTATCAAGACAAACTCCTCAAGAGTTTTTGAGTGAGTTCAGTAAACTTTATAAAAATTACATACACGCATAGCTCGTTAAGAGCAAAGAATACTCCGACAGAAGTAACAAAGATGCAGCATATATTATGCTCGTAAAAAATACCAGGAGTTTGATCCATCGCACAGTGGTCCAAAAACCCGAAAACCTAGCCAAAATTCAAAAAAAATTAATGTTTCGAGAATATTATTACATTTTCTAAAAGAGAAGTAAATTCCCTATATATAGGCTATTGATTATATTCAAAATAAGATAGCTAAAAGGAACTACAACGTTAACGGACTTTTATTATTTCACATGGTCAATGGACATCTATATATGAAAAAACCGCGGAGTGCTACCATTTAAAGGGGTGCGTTTTTGAGAAATGGGTGAATTAGTCCCTGGGCACAGGTTACATTAGGGTGAGTTATATGCACTTTTGGTATAAACATACCTACATAAAAATTGTTCCCGGTTAAATTTCCTATCTAAATATCACTTTTTAAAGTCAATGACACTTTTTTGTACAAAAATATATTCAAAAGAATAAACACAAAGAAACCCAAAAGAAAGAAATTTTGTTTCTTGTCCCATAACTTTTGTCCACGAGGATATAGGTATAGACATTGCTTCACAGAAAAAAAATCTACATATTTCTTCTTTAAAATGTTGTTAAGTAAAGGTAATTAGGATTTATAGTTTTCGAAATATGATTTTTCAAAGTTAGCCGCTCACAGCAATTTTGGGCAATTTTCCTTGTTATTTCGCAAATATTGTTCTGTAACTTTTTTCCACTTAAATTTAGGTATATGAAATGTACACGTTATAGAAATAGAAATTAATTAGCTTTAAAATGGTCTACTGTATAACGTTGTACGACTTTTTTTAAAGAGATTATGGTTTTTCAAAATTTTATACTTTTAACAATTTTTTATAATATAATATAAAAATAAAATTATATTATTATATGATATATTATATATTATATAATATTATATTATATATAGTATATATAATATAATATTATATTAAATATTACATAATACCTAATATAAAAAAAATATTATTATTTACATTTTTTTACGATTATTTTTGAAATTTCTCATTATAACTTTTTACTTTAAAATGGTGTATTACAAAAAATTCCAGGAATATTTTTGAATAACATATTATTATTTTTCAAAATGTAATAAGTACTTGCAACGATTTTTGATTTTAGGAATATTTTTTAAATTTCTCATTATAATTTTTTTTCTTGTACATGAATATACTATATATTGCTTAATAAAGAGGGCTTACTTTCTGTTCTTTAAAATGGTGTATCATCTATATTTAAATAATGGAAACCGAGTGATTCTTTGATATTTTTTTACCTGTATTATTTAAAATTATTTCTTTTACAAAAATTACATAAACATTAGTCTTAGAAAACATCACTTTAGTTAAAATTATTTAAACGTTGACATTTAAAAAATTTCAAAATCAAAGTCCATCTCTTCGTTAGCATTAGCTTCAATATCTTCCTCTGACACCTCAGTTATCTTAGAGTCCCACAATTAGTACCCATGCACATGCACCATTTTCAGAATATTGAAAAACTAATTCCTATCTTCCTACAACCGCAGTTTTTTGTACATCCTTTTGTACATTTACATGCTATTTTTTCAAGCAAAGCTTGTTGTGCAGTGGCTATGACAGTAAATATTGGAATTAATCCATATTTTGAAGTTTGCCCGGCCGAGTCAAGTGGATCCAAAGTATTACCTATAAAAAATAAGATTCAATCATAACACATAATCACATAAAAAAAGTTATAATGAGAAATTTAAAAAATAATCCTAAAATCAAAAATCGTTGCAAGTATGTACTTATTACATTTTGAAAAAGCATATCTTATTCAAAAATAATCCTAGAATTTTTCATAATACACCATTTTAAAGTAAACAGAATAAGCTTTATTTTTTATTATATAATATATACCTAAATGTAGAAGAAAAAAAAGGTATAATGGGAAATTTAAAAAATATTCGTAAAAAATATAAAAACTCAGTTAAAGTATAAAATCTTGAAAAAGATAACCTCTTTAAAAGAAGTCGTACAACATTATGCAGTAGAACATTTTAAAGGTAATTAATTTCTATTCCTCTTACATGTACCATTGCATATGCCTAAAGTTGCGTAGAAAAAAGTTACCGAAAAATATTTGCGAAATAACAGGGAAAATTGCCCAAAATTGCTGTGAGTGGCGAACTTTGAAAAATCATATTGCGAAAACTGTAAATCCTAATGACCTGTACTGAACATTATTTTAAAGAGAAAATATGTTAGTTTTTCTTCTGTGAAGCAATGTCTATACCTATATCTCCGTGGACAAAAGTTATGGGACAAAAAACAAAATTCTTTTTTTTGGGTTTCTTTGTGCTTTTTCTTTTGAATATATTTTTGTAAAAAAAAGTATCTTTGACTTTAAAAAGTTATATTTAGATAGGAAATTTAACCAGGAACAATTTTTGTGTAGACCTGTTTGTACCAAAAGTGCATAGAACTCACCCTAATGTCACCTGTGCCCAGGGACTAATTTACCCATTTCTCAAAAACGCACCCCTCTAAATGGTAGCACTCCGCGGTTTTTTAATATAAAGAGATTCATTGACCATATGAAATAATAAAACCCCGTTAACGTTGTAGTTCCTTTCTATAGTACATAATCAATAGCCTAATAGTGTTGGCAACCCTAGTACTATATCTCCTATATCTGAATATTTTATACGCAAAGTCTTGTGCGTGTATCTCGAAAACGAAGTGTGCAAATTCAATTCCGCAAAATGGAGGATATTCGTGGAGTCATCTTTAATAAAAGCCGATAATATCAAAATATTTGTATATGTGTTATAGTTAGTAGATTTTAAGTTGAAGTTAAGTAATAAGAAAATATATATTTTGAAAAAATTAAATTTTCAGATAGCCAAATAGTTATTTATTCCATCGAATTCCAAGACGTTACTACAATCATCTTTTAGATTATATTTCTCCCTTTAAGACTCAAAAAAAATTAGCTGTCACTATCTGCCCCTTTGGTTTTGCGAGAATTTTTTGTACAAGCGCTCTGCGCTATGAGTTTCAATATGAATCGTTAACAACGCAGAATAAACAGATCATGCCGCAACATTCAAGTAGTTGTTATGACTGTAGATCTTTAGTAATTTCAGTATCGTATTGCAAAATCGTAGATACATGGGTCAGGTACAGTATTGTTGAGAAATAAAGTAAAAATTAGTTTTGACTTTCATATGATTAATAATCGAATTTAACGTTGGAATAAAAAATTTGCGAATTGCATCCGCCATTTTGTTTTTTGAAATTTAGATTTCGGATTCGTAATCAGTAACCTCAAAACCCCCGGATATAAAATTTTGACGGTATTACATACATTTAAAATACATAAACCTGCCATATTACATCCGCCATTTTGTTTTTTGCAATTCAGACTTTGGATTCGTAATTAGCGATCTCAAAAACCCCTGGATGCCCAATTTCATGCAAATCAAAAAACGCTTTAATATTTTGGCCATCTTTTTGGGATATTGGACCACTATGGCATCGGCAGCCCGAACCACCGATGTAAAAAAAATTGGTACACTGCGTACGGTGAACAAGAAAAAATTGTCCGAAAGTTTGCAAATCGGATAATCTGGGATGGGCACGGATGATATATATCTATAAACCTACTTTTTGGTACTTCGACCTTTTTTTTCTTACTAAACATCCGAGTAATACTGACAGTACTAGTTCCTCCATGTCTACGGGTTTATTGGGGTCGGTAGTTGACGACGGAATATGATGAAAAATCGTTACAATTTATTGAAGGGTGTAAACAATACTCCACTCTTCGATTTCTTGGAGCAATAAATTGGTCAATCACATCGGCGATAAATCGCGACAATATCTCGTCTAAACCGTACTTAAGAAACGCATAAGCGTCCAATACTCCACAAGGAGGGATTTAACTAAAGATAGAGGTTATGCATAAATTGTATGCAGTAGAGCGTCGATAATCCGAACTAATTGGTACAGGGGTAGTTCGGATTATCGAACATATGTTCAAAATACATAAAAAGCTCATAAACATAGTACATATACATATTTAGTACATATGTACATACGTTTTAGTTACAAGGAATAAAACACCTGCATAATAAACAAATATATTGTATGTACTTCTGCATAAACAAAACAAAAATCCGCGGTCATATTTGGCCCATATTGTCATATTAAATCCAATAATTCGGTCCGCGATCATATTTTTTAATTTTATAATTTTTTTGCGTTCGGATTAGCGAACGTTCGGATTACCAGGGTTCGGATTATCGACGCTCTACTTTATTATGATAAATATGACTGTAAAGTGTCTAATGTTCGTATCTTAGTTTATTATTGAAATCTAAAAACATAAAATATTTACGGTTGTTTATAATTTTCTCTTTCGTGTCAGTGTGGTGTTTTCCACTCTAATCTCAGCAGCCATCATCGCCGCTTTTCCTCCATCCAATAAAATGCGTCGGAATAAAGTATTTAATTTATTGATTACAGTTGTTCTTAGTTGTTTTTCACGGCCTATCAGTCATGTTTATCTACAAAGCCTCAGTTCTAATCATTGGCTTGATTTTGTTTCCCAATTGTAATGTGTTTAAATTGAGGGTTGAGGTTTGTTAACGATGTCTCTGGTTGGAAAAACCCGGTCGGAAAAGGTAATTAGTGTAATAATGGCTTATACAAATTATACACATATAATTTAACAGTAGATTAGGTTATAGATTTTTTAGCTTAAATATAGCACAAAAGTAGTTTATTAAGGAAAAAATCTAAATACACGTAAACTGGTCGATCTATAAGATGATTATTACAGCAGAAGAAACAAATGCACATAGAACCTATATAATTTCTTATTTGTCTTCCTTTATATCCAACAGCAGCCTTAAACATACCAGCCCTTTGTTAGCGTTTATTTTTTCAATAAGTAAGGACTCTTTATATGATTGTATGATGTCACATTTATACTTTCTATATTTTTTAATTTTTTATGATTTTCGTCCATTTACATTGGCTGTCAAGAAAATAAAGAACGTTTTGACATAAAAAATTAAAAACAGAAGACATCAACACAAAACTTTGTTGACAAAGTCACAGTACCGTACTCTATTTTTCAATGTAGTTGTCTTGGTTGTCAAGGCATTTATTGTATCGTGGAATAACTGTTTCCGGTGTTGTAGCCTTCCACTTCTAAACGTCTTTGCCAGTGTACCACCTCAGCGTTGAGCTCTTTATCATTGTTAAACTCCTTTCTACCCAAGAATTTTTTTAGTTTCGGGATCAGATGATAATCAGAAGGTGCGAGATCTGGGCTGTAGGGGGGTTGCTTGAAATTTTCTCCCATTGTAGACGTTGAAGTTCTTGCTGATGCATGGGGCCGAGCATTGTCGTGAATCAGAAACATCTTTGTCGACAACATGCAACGTCGTTTATTCTGGATTGCACGCTTTATATTAGTCTTTGAAAGGTAATCGGCTTCTGAATTTATTGGTTCTAGGCATAAACTGTATCTTTTTTTAATTCTTGAATTTTCGTTTAAGCGCGCTTTCTGGCGCTTGCGTTGTGGAATGGACAGATCATTGCTAAATCAATGTTATCAAAGTTAAAAGCGGTATCAGTATTTTTCTGGCTAGTTTTCCGGTGGCAGCTAAAGCACTAATCACAAATTGAAGTACACTTCAAACCGTGCGTAGTACAACCACATGACCCTTTATGGTGGTAAAAGATGCATATAAAAGGCGGAGTAGATTTGAATGAACTAAGATTAGGTTGAGTATATTAGTTTCAAAAATGAAAGTACAAAAAAATTAAATTTAACTATGCTCCCACCAACTGAATTTGCAGCTGCTCAGCACTATTTTAAGATTTATTACCCAGTTCAGCAATGGCTTGGTAATGAATTAGATCCAAAATAGTAGGGTGGGGATATGTAAAAAACAGTTCAGAGCCAATACAAACTACAGGATATGCTCTTGCTTGATAATCTATTGAAAATCAGTTGTAAGTGTTTGAAGGGATGTTCCAAGTCATGTGGTTGCATTAAGTATGGTTTGTAGCGTACTGATAGTTGCTTTAGTTGCCACGGGCAAACTTGCAAAAATTCACAAAGCAATATTATTAATCTCGAAGAAGATAATACTGGATTAACTTTAATGAAATTGATTTAGAATTACATGTTGAAAATTTGGGGAATAATTTTCAAATTTAAGATGAAGATTTTGTATATGAAATAAATATATACCTAATAATTTTTAATTCAACATCTTATTCTTAAGGTGCCGTGCATTTCTGCGTTGGCGTCCACCGCACATTGTCTTGTCAGATGAGATGTTAGATAGTCAGAATTAATTAATTCTGTTTTTAGCAGCATTGCGAAGCTTTCATAGCTGTAGATTCCTGTCCATTGGCCAATATTACGCAGCCATGGCATCTTTTTACGTCCCAAACCTTTCTTACCCTCTATCTTTCCTTTGAGTATCAGTTGCATTCAACATAATATCTATAAATGAAATTTAATAACATAAATTATATTGTTACGAAGTTCATTTTTATTAATATATCATGAAGGTAATGATTAAAAAAAATTAATTTGTTTAAACAAAGATTGTTTAAATAATTATATACCCCCTCCGTGGCTCAGTGGTAAGAGCGCCTACCTTTGGAATGAAAGGTTCGAATGGTCGTGAGTTGGAATCTCACCAGGGTAGGATTTTTTCGTTTATTATAAATTAATAAATGAAAATACACTCACCGGCACAAAATTCCGCCACCCAAAATTTTTGATTAAGTTTGACAATTTATAACTTTATTATTTGTGCTCCGATTTTCAAGATTCTTGCACCAGTTTGTAGGTACATGTATTCATATTGTTTGGTATTATTCCGGTAACAAAAAATTTTGCTTGCGTGTCATTGTACAGGGGTGAAAGGAAGCGTTGTATTTTCTCCTAATTTTAAAAAATTCTGTGAAAAAATGGAATAGCTGATTTTATTCCATAGTCCTGTCATATTTCCCGGAGACATCACCAACATTTTGTTTTTTGAATTCTCCGAATATTTTTTTTCTTGTAAGAGCTGTACCATTTTTTGTAAATAAAAACACTGATTAACTCATACAATTGAGGTTGGATTGATAAGATTAGAATGGCCCGCATGCAGCCCAGATCTCAATTATATTGAGCATTTATGGGATTAATAAAAAAAGCTATTTGCCGTCATCCTAGGCCTCCAGAAAATTTGGTACAGTTATGGCCCTGGTAGAGGAATATCGGGCTATTCCCCAGGCAAGGAAAACACATCTTTATTAGATGCTAAACAGATTGCGAGCAGTCGTTGCTGCAAAAGGTGGACATAACCGCTATTGAATTGTTTTGTTTTGTTGTTAAATTTGTTTTGTTTTGTTAATTTTAGTGCGTTTGATATTTTTAATTAAATAAACCTTCAAAGCAGTTGTGGCGTTCCGCCCCTTATAGAATCAAGTATTGTTGGGAAGATAATATTTAATCATTGAAAATATTATTTAAATATTTTCGGGATTAATTTCTTTCAATGTTTATTAAGATACAACGTAAAGCAAAAACATAATTGTTAAATGCTTACTGATGTCACATTTAAACGTGGCAACCTTGGTTCCCTCGCGTTGACAGTTAATGATTAGGAGAGGGGTACGAAGAACTTCAGCTGGTAACTGAAGGCCGTGAACGGGTCATTGTTCTCCAGTGTACGGTCTAGGTAGCGGGGTCGTTTGAACGAAATTATTCACCTATAATTCAAAGTTCCAAATGTATTAAAGATTACCATAAATACTATAGTGAAGTTATCCAGCAGTGAACAGTGAAGTTGAAGAATTTTGGAGAATATTATATACAATGAGTTCCGCCCCGGTAAATACACATTTATTAATTATTTTATTCAGCCATTTTGGAAGTCCTTGACATTTGCTAATTAAGTTTCACATAGTCTGTTTTCATGGGTTTTATGGTTTATTTTCATGGATCAAACTCATCTAGAGATAATTGAATGTTCGTTGTTAATTTGTGCTTCCAGTTGAAAAATAGAGCTAATTTAAACTCAATTTTTTATATTCCTTTCAAGTCTACGGATCTCCTATAAGTATCCATTGCCTAGTCATACTATATTTTATCCTTGTATAATATATCTGTAGACCTGTGTATATATTATAATAAAATATTGTTCCACAGTAATTATATTTTGTATTTAAATTGGAAATTACATGTGTTATTTGACCAAGGTCATCTGATAACAACTTGATAAAAGGTCAAGCTGTCTAGTCATTCAAGTTTTTGGACTTAATGACCTATTTCTTCTTATTCCCATAGGAATAAAAACACTTCCTCGTATCTCTTGCTTCTTTTTTTTGACATTGGGAGATTGGTAGTAACACCACACTGTGTTTTTTTTAGCACCTACCATGAAATCTTAAGGTCACCTAACAACCACACCAAGGCCAGACCACACTGAGAGAAACAATCACTAGGCGACCAGCCTGGATTATTTCCACACATTTTCGTTTGAGTACCTCCAGCTGCTTTCCACCAGTCTTGAGTACCTTCAGCTGCTTTCTACCAGTCTTCCTCTCCTGTACCTCCAGCAGGACAGCTGCTAGCGAGAGTTAGCACCCTTGGGTGCTCATTACATCAACTCGAAGATTGTGTAAAAGGGGTTTGTTTGGGAACAGTTACTGTGCTATTAGTAAAGACAGACTGTTTTTGTGATATTTAGTACATTTTTATAGTTCAATTGCACACACATTTTTCTTGTTTTATATTTTATGGTATTTTTTCCTTAACAACATAATATTTAATTAATAGCGTTCCCCAATACTCTGCAATATCTAAGGTAAAGATCTCTGAGCTCAGATATTTTCCCCTACAATAGTAGTCGGTACTCCTATTTTGATTATTTTTATGCTGGTTTCCATTTTTATATAATTATTTAAACTCATTTCATTATTTTAGTATAGGTTGAATTAGATTTTTCAAAATTAACTTCAGACATTATTCAAAATTTCAATTATTGACTTTATTTTAACTTTAACTCATTAAATTCCTATAAACTTCTGGACTCGATTCCCTCAGAATCGTTTCTGGTTTCACTTGCTATTATTATTATAAACTACGAGTTAGAAAAGGATCTGTTGTATCCAACCGTAGGTTTATTTATTCGATAAAGGCTTGTGCCTGTCCAACTCACATTGAGTTATTTATATATTATTTACCATATCAGGTAGTATTTAATTAAGGTGTACGTATTATAAACGTACAATTATTAGTTGGTGAAGGTTCTACTAACCTAGGTGTAAGTTGTACTTTCTGTATTAGAGGTACCCTTCTTCAGATTTTCTAACCTTATTAAGATTATTCTTAGATCACATTTGTGTGATAATTTTGTAATTGACTTTCACTAGTATCATTTTTTTTGTCATTTTAGAGTCACAAACTAGTTACTTGTCTTAACTCGGAGATTGTGAACATCTAGTAGTTAAATTTAATAAATTTATATTTATTGTGCATATTTTTTTTTCTCATATTACTCCTTTATATTTGTACATTTAATATACTTTTATTACAAATTTAATATACTCTATAGCAGCGTAGAATACCTGGAAGAGGGTTAACCCAGTTATCCTTCTTCTGGCGCCCAAAAATCTATTCTAATTTCATTATATTATTATATTTACCCTATCTACTTTGTGAACATTGTCTTAATATCTTCTTTTCTAGCCATCATTGACATTTCCTTTAATTTATTGTCCAGCCAGAAATAGCCGTGCAAATTGGCCGAATCCTTCCTTGAGTGTCAAGTGGCCATTCTCCTGCATATTGAGCTAGCTATTCAAGTTACATCTATCTATTCATAATTTTCATCTTCAGTCCTATATCAATTCTATACTCTTCGTCTTAGCATCTTTCCATACAAGTACTACTGCAAAGTAGTATTTGAGACTTCAGCTTCTTCAACGCAGAAGCCATATTGTGGTTCCTTTGGCTACATTAAGTAGATCTTCTTTTTCCTACTTCTGTTGGAGTTTATCACTCTCTGTGCCTTCACTCCAACAGAAAATCATCTTCTTTCTGGTTACATCGGCTTCCCAACGTGGTGGCCTTATTTTTGGTCTGAGACAGTATTCATTTAGGTCAATTCTTCTCTTTTTATCTCAAGTTTCTTTGTTATTTCCGTTTGGTATCTCTATACACATCTTGTTACTTATTTATTTTATTCTTAATTTCTGATACATATCAGGTATTCTTATACGCTGTTTTGATTTTTGTTTATATTTTGGGACCTCATTATAGTATAGGTTTGTGCAACTTACATTCTGGGTTAAATTTGAATTTTTATTGGGAACTTATATTTAATATTGCTATTAATAATATAATTCATATAACGTAATTTTATTTCTTCAGTCAATAGTGGTATAGTTGGAGGTACAACTAAGTGTTGATTATTATTATTAGATATATATATTTTTTTTCTAGAGTGGTGGTAAGTTACATATAAATAAAAATTTACTTCCAGTATTTAGGTAGTAGGTTTACTTGAGTATACATTGTTTATTGGATTATTTATCCATTTATTTGATCTTATATATTTATTTGATCTTATTATTTGATTATATACTGCATTATATATATATATATATATATATATATATATATATTTTTTTTTTTTGCTGGCCATTTTGATTTTGTTGGTGTGTTGCTAATATTTTCTCGGTATATATTATATATATTTTGCGTGCAAACTTAGGTATCTTTCATACTTCTGTTCTTTGGACTATTTGTCAATAATTTTGCTCTCATCATGTGTGCTTTTAAAGCTGAACATCTTCTGGTGGATGAATTGGATTATGAATTAAAGATTAGGGACATAATGCCCGAGGAGTCGACAACTGTCGATAAAAAACGCAATCTTCTGAGAGGTGCTTTGAAACAAGAAGAAGGCAATAGGAGTTTTCTCCAAATTTCAGCTGTATCCATTCCTTTTGAGGAACAACAGAAAGGAATCACTGACACATTGGACAGCTTGTCTAAAAAAATTGAAAAGTTTAGGGGAACTGTAAAGGATACAGAGTATGCGCGATTAACATCTCGTCTAGGCCATATTTCTGCCCGTGTACACTTGTTACACTGTCCTACAGAAGAACAGGAACCTTTCAAGAAATCTGTTTCTCTTAGAATATTAACACTAGAGGGTGAACTTGATTCTAGAGTTAACCCCATAGCTACCTCTACTCCTAATGCTCCAGTCAATGTATCTAGTTTCACTTACTCCAAACCTGTGCAAATACACAAATGGGGTATTTCCTTTTCAGGTGAAAAACAGCACACTGATGTGATGTCATTTTTGGAAAGGGTTGAATGTCTTCGAGTATCTAGAGGTGTTTCTGAAGAGGATTTGTTTGCTGCATCTGCTGAACTGTTCACCGGGACAGCTTTTACCTGGTTTAGGAATAATAGGGGTAATTTTTCTTGTTGGTCTGATCTGATTAAAAAGTTGAAGTCAGATTTTCTTCCGTACTCGTTCCAGGACGACCTACTAGATCAAATTAAGAATCATAAGCAGAAACCTGGGGAATCCGTTACTATGTTTATTAATAATATATTAGGTATGTGTAGTCGTTTAGACACTCCTTTGTCAGATTTAGCTAAAATTAAAATCATCCTTAAATGTCTATTACCCTTTTATCATCAACAATTAGCTCTTATGGACATTCAGAACATTGATGACCTTACTATAAAGTGCAAACGTTTGGAGGAAACTTTGTCCTGGTCTTCTCAACCTCCATCCACATCTCGATCCTCTTCTAACTCTTCTTCTCAGCCAACTTCCTTTAGGCAACGTTCTTGGCCAAATAAGGGCCATGATCATAATGTTTCGGTTGTTAGTTCTCTTGTCTGTTGGAATTGTGATCAGCCAGGTCACCCGTTTTACAATTGTGAGATTCCTCAAAATCGTATTTTCTGCCATGGTTGTGGCAGAGAGAACACCCTTAAAAGAAACTGTTCGAAGTGTTCGGGAAACGAGACTTCGGAGGTCCGTCCCCTGAACGTTTCTCCGTCCAACACCCAATCAGGGAATCCAACCCCATCGTCAAACGAAACTGCTGGACCAAGCACATCCAGCAACCCAAACCCATCTTCACGAAAAGGGAAAGGGGTGTCGTTCAAGAAAACAGCACACACCACAAAACAAAATTAAACCAGAAATTAATTTCTATAGATGATACGTTAGATTCGCTTGATTCAAATGATCACAGATGTTCATTTACAAATTCTTCTTTGATTGGTAGTGTTCAACGTAACAATAATAATTGTGATAGTGATGTAGTTCCATTATCTGTATTAGATTCTAGTTTTGTTAATGATGATGATACGTCTAGGTTAGGTCCATATAACGGTTCTAGACAACCAAATACTTTAGATCTGGATATTAATTCATTATTAGTTAGGAAACAAAATGATAATAGGCCATATCTTCCTATTCAAATTTTAGGACAATCGTGTTTAGCTTTGTTAGATAGTGGCTCTAATATTTCACTGATAGGGGCACATTCATTAAATTTATTGAAAAGTTCTAGTATTCCCATTATGCCCATTTCATCCTTGCAAGTATCTACTGCAGATGGTACAGTTCAGTCCATTACGGGCAAACTCCAAATTGAAATCACCGTGGCAGATTTATGTAGAGAAATTACATTTTATGTTATTCCTTCTGTGCAGAATTCTATAATTCTAGGTATGGACTTTTTCAATGCTTTCAATAGCACCTTAAGTTGTTCTGATTTTTCTGTTTCCATATCTGAATTTAATTTATCTACCCTTAGTGCTATCCATGATTTTTCTAGTTTATCTAGCTCTGAACAAAGGCAATTAGAGAGCATGATCTCTAAATTTACTACTCTTTCTTCAAAAGACAAACTAGGTCGTACGTCTTTAATATCTCACACTATTGAGGTGGGAAATCCTACTCCGTTCAGATTATATCAGTATCCTATACCTCAAGCCTGGCAGGCAGATTTAGAAAAAGAAGTAGATTCGATGCTTGCTTTAAATATCATAGAACATTCAACGTCGTCCTATTGTTCCCCACTCTGGTTAACAAAGAAGAAGGATGGATCCTTCAGGATCTGCTTTGATGGTCGAAAACTAAACAGTATCACCACTAACAGGGATGCTTATCCAATTCCCCGAATCGACGTGATTTTGAGCAAACTTCAGAATGCCAAATACATCTCTTCGATTGATTTGTCTAAGGCCTTTTTACAGATCCCACTGAGTGAAGAGAGCAAGAAATATACTGCTTTTGCTGTCAGTGGTAAAGGATTATTCCAGTTTGTCACCATGTCTTTCGGTCTTGTTTCTGCTCCTCAGACAATGTGTCGTCTGATGGATTTAGTCATTGGTCCACAGTTAGAGCCCTATGTTTTCTATTATTTGGACGATATTTTGGTTGTCACTCCTGATTTTTCCCTTCATATGGAAATTTTAGATAAGTTATTTTTACGTCTTAAGGAAGCTAATCTAACGGTCAATCTGGATAAATGTCAGTTTTGTCGACCTAGTCTTAAGTTCTTGGGTTATGTTGTGGATAACCAGGGGCTAAGGACTGATCCTGAGAAAATAGTTGCTATCAAAAATTTTCCTATACCTAAGACCACCACCCAAGTCCGTAGGATATTGGGAATGTGTGGCTATTATCGCCGGTTTGTACCGTCCTACTCTACCTTGTTGTCACCTCTTACTGATCTTTTGAAGAACAGGAAAAAGGGACAGACCATTACTTGGACTCCTGAGGCCGATGAAGCTTTTAGGCGCGTTAAAGATGCTTTAACGAGCGCTCCGGTCATGATGTCACCTAATTTTGATGAGCACTTTTATCTGATGACAGATTGCTCTAATACCGCTTCTGGTGGCGTATTATTTCAGTTGAAAGATGGCTCTGAACACCCCATAGCGTATACTAGTAAGAAGTTGAATAAGGCCCAGAAAAACTATTCAACTACAGAGAAAGAACTTTTAGCTATCATCCATGGGTTAGAAGCATTCCGTTATTATCTGGAAGGTCGTAATTTCACTATAATTACTGACCATAGTTCCTTGGTATGGCTTCATAGTATGAAAAACCCTTCTCAGAGGCTTTCTCGATGGATATGCAAACTGGCTGCATATTCATATAAGATTGTCCATAGAAAGGCAAACGGGGTAGTGGTCGCAGATGCTCTTTCACGTGTCCATGATATTAATGTTCTAGATCTGTCTTCTTTAACTCCTGATGCGTGGTATCAGAATATGATTGATAGGGTTACTCGGGACCCACAAAAATATCCTGATTTTAAGGTAGAGAATAATGTTCTGTATAAACACATCTTAAGTCCGATAGAGTCCTTATCCAATATGTCGGAGTGGAAAATTGTTGTACCTACGCCCAATAGGGAAAATATTCTGCATATGTTTCATGATGAAGTTACGGCTGGTCATTTTGGTTTCTATAAGACTTATCACCGTATTGCCGAATTATATTATTGGCCTGGCATGCGGAAGTCTATTAAAAGGTACATTTCTAAATGCATGGTTTGTGCTACTTGTAAACCAAGTAACCTACCACAAGCGGGACTTATGGGTTCCTTCAGGAACATCAATTTTCCTTGGCAGATGATCTCAATGGATCTCATTGGACCGTATCCTCGGAGCTACAAGGGTAATACCTATTGCCTGGTAGTTGTGGATTATTTCACTAAATTTCCTTTAGTTTGTCCTCTTCGTCAGGCCACAACTCCAGCAATTTTAAAATATTTGGAGGAACAAGTCTTTCTGGTGTATGGTGTTCCCCAAATTGTGTCGTGTGACAATGGTCCTCAGTTTGTATCAAAGGCCTTTAAAGATCTTTTAGCTAAATATAAGGTTCAAAAGACCTTTTACAATGCTGCCTACCATCCACAAGCAAATCATACTGAGAGAGTAAATCGCAGTATTGTCACAGCTCTAAGGTCCTATACCTACCCGGATCACCGAGCTTGGGATCAATATATCCATTCCATAGCTCAGGCCATAAGGACTTCTGTCCATGAAGTGACCCAGTGCTCCCCAGCATATCTGAATTTTGGTAGGAATGTTGCGTTATCAGGTGATTATTTTGGATTAATTTCAGACAATTCCGAAAACCTTCCTCAAATATCTGAGAAACTTCATCGCTTAGATGATCTCCAGACGTTACCTCATATTTTCTCAGACATTAGGAAGAAGTTAAAAACTTCTTACCTAAGGAACCAGCAGCACTATAATTTGAGGAAACGAGATCTGCGATTCTTTGTTGGTGATCGAGTCTTAAAGCGCAATTTTGTCAAATCCAGTAAGGGTGATGCCATTTCTGCAAAGTTTTGCCAGAAATATGTTCCATGTACTGTATTAAGGGTAGTATCTCCTTTGATTTATGAATTAAAGGACAATTCGACTAATAAGCGAATTGGTCAATTTCATGTAAAGGATTTATTGCCTGACAATACCATGGACGATGCTGATTCAACTTCATCGGAAGAAGATTAGCTTAACAGGGTTGTTGAGCTAATCCCTTCCTGTGGTTGCCCTTAGTTCGTTTTTATTATGGATTAGAATTAGTTTTAATTTTTTAATCACTCGATAGTGCACGTCCATAGTTCAAGTTTCATCCTTCAGCATGGTTTAATGACTTCTCACTTCTTAAGTACTAGGTACCGAATTATTACGTAATACTACTTATATGAGTTATCATTTTTTTTGTATTATGAAGTTCATTTTTAATCATTAGGGATCAATACTCTCAAGTATTAATCCAGCCAGTAGTATTACTAAGTTTGATAAACTTCACTTGTACTTTTAGTTTTGCTTACTGAACCTCTTACCAAAAAAAAAGGTTGTTGATTATTAGACATTTGGATATGTAGGCCCATACAGGTACTCTTGCTAATACAGATGGAACTATGTTACACTGCCATATCTTAGGTTGTCATATTTTGGTTAGTTGTTTATCTACTTATTATTATTTTTTATATATATCCTTTTATATCATGTTATTGGACTTGCCATATTGGAAAGATGTGGTCGTGAATTTGTTATTGGGTTACTCTATTGACATTTGTCACTGATATTACAATAATTCAGATCCTTTCTTTCTCCACAGTATAATTCTGGAATTTGTTGGAATTTAGAGGTATATATTATGAATTCTTGAATCTTTCATATTTCTTCTTAGACACTAGTCTGTTGATGCTCAAAGTAGGTGAATACGTGGGTTCGAAGTTCAGCAAGGCGCCATTGCTATCCGATTTCGCAATCTATGTCTTTCATTGAAGAGTAGACAGATGTTTATCTATCATAATATTTCTGGTCAGGGAATGTCTGCAGCATGTCCTAACCACTCTTGTGTAATTAGTCCAAATATTCCAGGTATACTACCACATGAGTTTGTTTATTTTATGTCTCTTGGTTAATAATAGTATAGTGATGCTTGGACTCTCCCGATACTTAGAGTCATGAATGTTAGTAATTAACCTGCTTGGACAAATGATTGATTTTTTTTTTGTATATCACCACTTCTTACCTTTGGCATCAGTTGTTGCTTAGATTCTGGAGTATTTCCTGGATAATTCTATGTATGCGAGAATGCATGAATCTGCAGTTTTATTCAAAATTGGTAGCTCATTCTCGTCATATTTTTTTTTATCATGGAGTCATAGAACTTATATAAGTTCATCCTTTAGTGCTATTATTTAGTTCAGATAGGCTCACATTACCGGATGAGGGTAGATGTAGAGCTAATTTAGTTGATTTACTTAGTATTAGTGAGAATTGGTCCATAAACCTTCCTGATCGTTCTTCTTTGGATATGCTTTTGTGAATCTGGTGTCCATTGATAGTCCGATTTTGGATGAAGTGTCCGATTCTTCACTTATTTATTTATATGATTTAGTATTGATGTGAATTGGTCCATAAATCTTCCTGGTCGTTCTTCATTGGATATGCTTTTGTGAATCTGGTGTCCATTGATAGTCCGACTTTGGATTGAGTGTCCGATTCCACATTTATTTTGGTTACTGTAGTTGCATTCCTTTGGTATGTTTAGTATTTATATTATTTGGTATTGGTGAGAATTGCTCCATAAATATTCCTGATTGTTCTTCTCTGGATATGCTATTACGAATCTGGTGTCCATTGCTAGTTCAATTTAGGATTGAGTGTTCGATTCTTCACTTATTCTAGTTATTGATTTATTGGGTCTTATTTTAGTATATTTACTTGTGTTATTCTACGAATTGGCTCACACCTTTGCCTGGTTGTCCGTCCTTGGATATACCCATTATAAATCTGATGTCCATGGATAGTTCAACTTTGGATTTAGTGCCAATTCGACACTTATTTGTCATTATAAATTATGTCTCATCTTTAGGTTGTTTGGCTTTTAAGAAAAAAAAACCAGTCACTTTTACTAGGACTTCGGGTCACATATTGCAATTTCTGTTATTTGCTGCAGTGACCATCCTACCTTCCCTTGATTATTAGTTGTGATTATTTGTAATCTTGCGAATCAGCGGGGAATGATACACTACCACTACTTTAGTTTAATACTTTGGAAAAAAAAAAATATTCGATTAAATTTTTTTTTTTCGTAGTCGACGGGGAATGTGGCGTTCCGCCCCTTATAGAATCAAGTATTGTTGGGAAGATAATATTTAATCATTGAAAATATTATTTAAATATTTTCGGGATTAATTTCTTTCAATGTTTATTAAGATACAACGTAAAGCAAAAACATAATTGTTAAATGCTTACTGATGTCACATTTAAACGTGGCAACCTTGGTTCCCTCGCGTTGTCAGTTAATGATTAGGAGAGGGGTACGAAGAACTTCAGCTGGTAACTGAAGGCCGTGAACGGGTCATTGTTCTCCAGTGTACGGTCTAGGTAGCGGGGTCGTTTGAACGAAATTATTCACCTATAATTCAAAGTTCCAAATGTATTAAAGATTACCATAAATACTATAGTGAAGTTATCCAGCAGTGAACAGTGAAGTTGAAGAATTTTGGAGAATATTATATACAATGAGTTCCGCCCCGGTAAATACACATTTATTAATTATTTTATTCAGCCATTTTGGAAGTCCTTGACATTTGCTAATTAAGTTTCACATAGTCTGTTTTCATGGGTTTTATGGTTTATTTTCATGGATCAAACTCATCTAGAGATAATTGAATGTTCGTTGTTAATTTGTGCTTCCAGTTGAAAAATAGAGCTAATTTAAACTCAATTTTTTATATTCCTTTCAAGTCTACGGATCTCCTATAAGTATCCATTGCCTAGTCATACTATATTTTATCCTTGTATAATATATCTGTAGACCTGTGTATATATTATAATAAAATATTGTTCCACAGTAATTATATTTTGTATTTAAATTGGAAATTACATGTGTTATTTGACCAAGGTCATCTGATAACAACTTGATAAAAGGTCAAGCTGTCTAGTCATTCAAGTTTTTGGACTTAATGACCTATTTCTTCTTATTCCCATAGGAATAAAAACACTTCCTCGTATCTCTTGCTTCTTTTTTTTGACATTGGGAGATTGGTAGTAACACCACACTGTGTTTTTTTTTAGCACCTACCATGAAATCTTAAGGTCACCTAACAACCACACCAAGGCCAGACCACACTGAGAGAAACAATCACTAGGCGACCAGCCTGGATTATTTCCACACATTTTCGTTTGAGTACCTCCAGCTGCTTTCCACCAGTCTTGAGTACCTTCAGCTGCTTTCTACCAGTCTTCCTCTCCTGTACCTCCAGCAGGACAGCTGCTAGCGAGAGTTAGCACCCTTGGGTGCTCATTACATCAACTCGAAGATTGTGTAAAAGGGGTTTGTTTGGGAACAGTTACTGTGCTATTAGTAAAGACAGACTGTTTTTGTGATATTTAGTACATTTTTATAGTTCAATTGCACACACATTTTTCTTGTTTTATATTTTATGGTATTTTTTCCTTAACAACATAATATTTAATTAATAGCGTTCCCCAATACTCTGCAATATCTAAGGTAAAGATCTCTGAGCTCAGATATTTTCCCCTACAATAGTAGTCGGTACTCCTATTTTGATTATTTTTATGCTGGTTTCCATTTTTATATAATTATTTAAACTCATTTCATTATTTTAGTATAGGTTGAATTAGATTTTTCAAAATTAACTTCAGACATTATTCAAAATTTCAATTATTAACTTTATTTTAACTTTAACTCATTAAATTCCTATAAACTTCTGGACTCGATTCCCTCAGAATCGTTTCTGGTTTCACTTGCTATTATTATTATAAACTACGAGTTAGAAAAGGATCTGTTGTATCCAACCGTAGGTTTATTTATTCGATAAAGGCTTGTGCCTGTCCAACTCACATTGAGTTATTTATATATTATTTACCATATCAGGTAGTATTTAATTAAGGTGTACGTATTATAAACGTACAATTATTAGTTGGTGAAGGTTCTACTAACCTAGGTGTAAGTTGTACTTTCTGTATTAGAGGTACCCTTCTTCAGATTTTCTAACCTTATTAAGATTATTCTTAGATCACATTTGTGTGATAATTTTGTAATTGACTTTCACTAGTATCATTTTTTTTGTCATTTTAGAGTCACAAACTAGTTACTTGTCTTAACTCGGAGATTGTGAACATCTAGTAGTTAAATTTAATAAATTTATATTTATTGTGCATATTTTTTTTTCTCATATTACTCCTTTATAGGCCTTGGGCCCGCATATACAATTATTATTTATGACCACACCGTTGAAACTTTTTGTACTTGTTATTTGGGTGGAGTCGGACAAATTTTGAGCTTGGCGCATTATGGTAGTGGGGCGTTTGTCTGTCAAGCGGTGACGAAGTTGTCAATTTTATGCAAGAAAAAAATTTATTACCACATTGGTCATTCTATTTTAATCAATGGATTTTATCATATAAACAACGAAAACAATTTTGTCGGACAAAAATATTGGGGCATATGACGCGTCGGACACGCTAAATATGTCAAATTTATGAAAATAATAAATTTATTACCACATCGGTAATTTTAACGGTATCTATCATAAAACCTTTTTACAATAATGTGGTAACCTTGTCGGACAATTTTCACGGGGCATATGCGCAGTCGGACGCACCGAAGATGTCAATTTCCTGAAAATTTTTTATTTATTACCACAGATGTCATTTTTATTTTGTACTGTTCTTTTACATGTGTAATGCATATTGGATCACTTGTCGGACAAAAATAATGGGGCGTTTTGGTACAATTAAAAGAAGAAGTAATTTTTATGCATACAGGGTGTTTGGTAAAGAATGGGCCATAGCTTAACCTCAGGTTCCTGAGGTTAAAATAGGCCGATTTAAGCTAACTTACCTTAGTACAAAGTTTATAATAGCCGAGATACAGGGTGTCAAAGTTAAACTTTTTTTTTATTTATTATTTAATATTTCCTGATAGGTATGAGATAACAACATGAAATTTTATGTTTGGGGGTTTCTTGGGTCGAGAAATCTAAATTCCTTACCAAAAATTATGCATTGCCCAGAGGGCGCCACATATGCCTTTCAGCACTCATTTATTACGTTCAATTTTTTTTATCCCTCACTCTGTATAATTTTGACATTAAAATTTTTATTTTCCTATTAGTTTTACTTAATAAAGGTATACTTCTTTCATCTTCCTAAACTCAACCGTTTTCGAGATAAACGCATTTTAAATATGCGATACACCATCATTTTTAGCATAATATCATTGAAGTTACACCCGAAAAATAACTTAAAATTTATGAAAATAATAAATTTATTACCACATGGATAATTTTAACGGTATCTACCATAAAACCTTTTTACAATAATGTGGTAACCTTGTCGGACAATTTTCACGGGGCATATGCGCAGTCGGACCCGCCGAAAATGTCAATCTCCTGAAATTTTTTTATTTATTACCACAGATGTTATTTTTATTTTGTACTGTTTTTTTACATGTGTAATGCATATTGGATCACTTGTCGGACAAAAATAATGGGGCGTTTTGGTACAATTTAAAAAAAATTAATTTTTATACATTTTTGACTTCATATTAAATTACGTATTTTTCGGCTCATATTACCCGTATGCGCGCCAATGGTGAATATTAAATTCTTAACTGTAGTTAAAAATGTGCAATAACTACCTCTTAAAACCCACCAAATTTCATTTGCATATCTCAACTGGTTTTAAAGCAATAAATAAATCGTCAATTTGTCAGAAAAACTTCAACACCCCCTATCTCGGAAACGATGCATTTGTGGACATACGTTTTTCTCGTAAAGCAAACTGACTTTATTTTGTCATGCACAATTACTCCTTAAAGTGTGCCATTTAAAAACACACTTTGTCTATGAAAAACATGGCTAGTTATTAAAGTCCTTAACTTTTTTATTATCCAACATAAACGAATGAATGAAAAAACTGAATGTTGAGAAGGAATGAGGCTATAGTTAGGTTTTAATTTTAGTATTTTATAGATGCTAGAATATTCCACGGGGTGATGCGAACTTTGAGAAAAAACATTTTTCCCTTTTTAAATAGAAATTGAATAAAATTTCTGAGATCGGTAACTTTTGAATGGTATATACAATTTTCAAAATTACAATGGGATAAGACAGGGAGATTCCCTGAGTCCTCTGTTGTTCAACCTGATCATGGACGAAATAATAAAAAAAGTAAGAACAAAAAAAGAATACCAAATGGGAGAAAAACCACTTAAAATAATCTGCTATGCAGACGACGCAATACTAATCTCTCAAAGTGAAGATGATTTACAACGTATGCTGCACGAATTTAATATAACCGCTAGAAAATTTAACATGTAAATTTCCCTAAAAAAGACTAAATGCATGGTTATAACAGCAGATCTAATAAGGTGTAAATTAGAGCTGGAGGGTCAAATAATAGAACAAGTCATATATATATATATATATATATATATATATATATATATATATATATATATATATATATATATATATATATATATATATATATATATATATATATATATATAATCAAATTCCCTTCTACCTATTGGTGTCGGGATTACAATATTAACTTAGATATTGTGTACAAATTTACGCCACTGTCTTCTATTTTGTGCCAATACTTTTGCTTCTTTCCAGGATTTGCCTCTCTTTTGTAGAACTTTTTCAATAGCTTGGTCCCATGTTTCTCTTGGTCTTCCTCTCTTCCTCTTGATATTTACTTTCGCTTCCCAAATCATTTTTACCGGTCTTCTATCGTCTAGTCTTTGTAAATGTCCCCACCAGCTGATTTGTCTTTTTTCTATGAATTCTAAGATTGATTCCACCTCCAGATCCTCCCTTATCTGCTCATTTCTTACCCTGTCAAGTCTTGTAACTCCTCTCGCTCTTCTTAGGTACTTCATTTCTGTCGCTTGTATTCTGCTCTTCTGCCTCTCTGTTAATGTCCACGATTCACAACCGAAGGTGAGTATGGGTCTATATATTGCCTTAAAAACTTTCAGTTTTGTACTTTGCGCTATTTCCTTTTTTCCTATAAAAGTTGTGTTCATTGCATAATATGAATTTATTGCTTTCTCTATACGTTTATCGATTTCTAAACCTTGTTGACCTGAATCTTCAATTTTTACACCCAGGTATTCGAAGCATTCAACTTGTTGTATATGTATACCATTGATCTGTATACTCACGTTTTCTTTAGTTTCTGCTACTACCATCACTTTTGTTTTTGTTAGGTTTAGTTTCATGCCACTTTCTTCTAATATTTCACTCCACGTTTGTAAGTTTTCTTGTAGGTCCTTTTCTTTTGTTGCCATTATAACGATGTCATCTGCAAAAGCACACTCTGATATTTCGATCGGTTGTAAGTTTTTGTATCCTACAAATAGGTGTTTTGTTCTCTGACTACATTTTTTAATTATTTCGTCCATAAACAACGTAAACAATGTTGGACTTAGTCCTCCTCCCTGTCTTAGACCATCTTTTGTTAAAAAATTTTCTGACTTGAGGTTTCTAGTTATAACACAATTCGTCGTATTTTTATATAGACATTCAATATTTTTCCTTAGTTTGGTTGCTATTCCTCTTTGTTCTAGGAGCGACCATGCTTTTTGCCTAGGAACAAGATCAAACGCTTTTTGTAAGTCGATAAACGCAAAATATGCTTTTCCTCTTCTGAGTTTCGTTTTCTCAATGATCTGTTTAATAGTGAAGATGTGATCTTGCACACTTCTTCCTTTTCTAAAGCCACTTTGAGTTTCTGCTAATGTTGTATCGATTATCTTTGTCAACTTTTCTTGTAATATTTGTTCGTACAGTTTCATCGCCGAGCATAAGAGCATTATGCCTCTATAGTTTTTGCATTCTTTTTTATCTCCAGATTTAAATATGGGTAGTATCAACGAGATCTTCCATTCTTCTGGTATTCTTTCAGCTTTCCATATCTTGTTTATTAATTGTAATAATATGTGTTGTCCTTGTACTCCCATATATTTGAGCATCTCAGTTGTTATTTTATCATGCCCTGGTGACTTTCCATTTTTCATTTTTGCCAATCCTTGTGTAAATTCTTCCCATGTTATTGCAGTGTCTTGCGTTTCTTCTATGGTTTCTCCGGTATTTGTCACGTTAATGGTATAATGTGGTGTTTCGTTTTCAGTTGATAATAGTTCTTGAAAATACCTTTTCCATCTTTCCATTATTTCTTCTTCCTGTGTCAAAATGTTTCCTGTTTCGTCTCTAATTGTCAATTGAACTGTATTTTTTCCCCTTCTTAATGTTTTCATGGTCTTATAAAACAGCTTTTGGTTACTTTTACTATCTGATTCTAGTTTTTCCCCGAATTGTTTCCAACTTTCTTCTTTTGCATCTTTTATCATATTTTTTACTATTTTTCGTTGTTCTTTATATTTTTCATACGTTTCAGTTGTTTTGTTTGATAGGTATATTTTCCATCGTCTTTTCTTTTCCTTTGTTTCTGATTTAATTTGTTCATTCCACCACGATGTCTGTTTCCTGTTGCTAGTTGTTCTACTTACGCCGCATGCCTCCTTAGATGCCTCAATAATAATTTCTTTTATACTATTCCATAACTGATCCACATCTGCATCTCTCATTATTAATAGCCTTTTTTCAATTTCTCGATTTATTATTTCTTCATATTTAGTTCTCACATTTTCTTCTGTCAACTTGTAAGATCTTATTGATTCAAATTCTACTTTTCTTTCTTTATTTATTTTCCGCTCCTCGTTCTTCATAATTTGGTGTTTAATTTTTGTTACCACCAGATAGTGATCACTATTGATTTCTGCACCTCTTCGTACTTTGGTGTCGGTAATGTTTGCCCTATAGTCTTTTTCCACTATTACATAATCGATTATTGATTTTTCTCCTCTGCTTATAACTTCCCGTGTGTATTTGTGGATATTTTTATGTTCGAAGAGTGTGTTTGTTATTATTAGATTATGTAGTTGACAGTATTCAAGCAATCTCTTGCCGTTATTGTTCCTCGTATCTTCCCCATGTGTACCTATTACTGTGTTATATTTGTGATCTTGTTTACCAACTCTGCTGTTGAAGTCTCCAGCAATTAATATTCTTCCTTTGCATTCTTCTGTAATTCTCGTCAGTTCATCCCAAAATTTATCTTTTATTGCTGAATTCTCGTCTTCGCTTGGTCCGTATACGGCTAATATTATCCAGTTTTCTCCGTTTATGCCTGTTAGTTCTACTTTTAATATTCTTTCGTTAATTGCCTCCCACGTGTTTACACTATTTATTAGCTTTTCATGTATTATGCATCCTATTCCGGCTGCAGCTCTTTGTTTATTGTCCACTCCGCTATATATCATCAAATGACCTTTATTAAGTTTAATTTCGCCTTTGCCTTTTTTCTTTGTTTCCGATACTGTTAGTATATCTAGTTGTGCTTGTTCAAATTCCTCTATTAAATCCTGTTCTTTTCCGTAAATACTTCGAATATTCCATGTTCCAATTTTCCATGTGCTCGCTCTTCCTTTTATCATATTTCGTTTTCCTTTTCTTATGCTGGTCGTCTCCATGTTTCCGTCCTGTATATGTTCCACTAGTTTTTTGAATTATCATGAAGAGTATTCGTACTTTCAATCGTATTTTTCTTTTTATTTCATATAAATTTTTCGCCATTTATAATTAATTTCTGGTACCCAATTACTACCTTTTTGTTCTGGTTTCTTTTATCTTTTGCTATTTCTTGTAGGCTTTTCTGGATTTTGTTCTCTTGTTCTGTTAAATCATGGCGTATAAATATTTTTTGGCCTTTGACGTGTCTTAGTTTGTGTTTATTTTTCATTACATCTGCTTTTTCTCGATTGTTCAGTTTTAGTACGCACATTGTTTCGTTTATTTTTGTCAATTTTTTCGCTTTAATAACAACTTGTAGCTTGTTTTCGACAAATTTTTCTATTTCTTCTTGCGCTTCTTCTTCATTGTCCCGTATTTTAAATCCACTTATAATTATGTTATTTTTCTTCTTGTATTTTTCGATGTTTTCGACTTTTTCTTCCAATTTTTCCAAATTTTCAACTTTCATCTTCAGTTCGTTAATTTCTTTCTTTAATTCTATATTTTCTTCTCTGAAAATTTTCAGTGTTTTTTTATATTCTTGAAAATCATTTTTAATTTCTTTCAGATCTTTACGCATTTCCGACGTCAAATTTGTTATTAAATTTTTGATTTCGTCCCAGTCGCTCATCCTTATGTGGTTTGTATCACTCTGTATAAATATATCTGTGTGTGTATAACAATGTATTGTTGTTGTAAATAATAGAACGCTGACAGAGCGCAAAGCTACCCAACCCAATTCAACCTTGCGAAGGTCAAGAAGCTTATCCCTGTTAGCTTTTTCTGTTGTTTGTTTAACTTTCTTTATAACACTGTTTCACACAAATACGTATAAAGAATTATCTATTTATTTTATGCTAATTACAATCTAATGTTACCTGTAATTGTCTCAGTGAATGTAGTGTGGATGACTAAACTCGTACCGGCCCAATGTATGAACTTTGATACGGAGCGATCACACACACATGTACACACTATCACGGTTCAACCTAGACTCCATAGAACAAGTCATGGAGTTTAAATATCTAGGCATCACACTATGCAGCTACGGAAAGCTCGAAACAAAAGTGGAAGATCAGGTGAATAAAGCAAACAGAGCCGCAGGTTGCCTGAATGAAACAATATAGAGAAATAAAAACATCAGAAAAGAAGTGAAAGGCAGAATTTACAAAAGAGTCATCAGACCAATAATGACATACGCGGCAGAAACACAACCTGATACAGAAAGGACAAAAAGAATGCTATAGAAACAGCAGAGATGAAAACATTGCGAAAAATCGATGGTAAGACGCTGTGGGATAGAGCTAGAAGTGCAGATATATGAAGGAGATGCAAGGTGGACAACATTAATAACTGGGTGAAACAGAGGTGTAACCAGGATGATCCTAAGGGGGAGTTACGTCTACTTGAAGGTCTCTGGGGGTATGGAATAATAATTGTGTTAAGCGTATAGAGCTCAAAGTACACCCAAAAGGGGGGGTTATAACCCCCAAAACCACCCCCTGGTTACGCCTATGGGGTGAAAAGCAGAAGAGTAGAATGGAACGACCACATAAGCCGAATGACAACAAATAGAGTAGTAAGGACGGTCAGAGACGGTTCCCCAATAGGAAGACGATCAGTGGGAAGACCACGAAAAAGGTGGAATGACAACTTACTGGAGGCACATTGAAAAACAGACAGAGTAATGTCTATATAAAAGGAAGAAGAAGAAGAAGAAGAAGAAGAAGAAGAAGAAGAAGAAGAGAAGAATTTTCAAAATTAAACATGCTTTGGAAAGGTAATGTTCAGTACTAAAGGAAGCTGTAAAGTCGGACTTAAATTTTCTAAATTTTTGGGAGTTTTGGGGACGAGAACGAAAAACAGACTCTAAATGGGACGTAAAATCCACACCCTTGGACCAAAATGGATGGTTGACATATATCTCTTTTCCTATATTTTAAGATTGGATTTGGCCCAATTTTTTCAATTCAGTCACATTTAGAAAATCGAAAATTTCTTGTATAATATAGTGTCGCATGTACGGGAACAGCCGTTCTCTGGGATATAAAAAAATAATAAGCATCAAGGAGACCAAAGCGAACTATAAACAATTTTTCTCGGTTAGATCTACATAGATCAAACTGAAAATTTGTAGAAATACACCTTATAATATTTATAAGGACGTAACGTAGAGAACATTCCTTCTTCTTCTTCTTTCTCATAATCCTTAGTGCCCTTCAGGGCGTCGGATTCGGGTTCCGCCTTGTAGAGAACATTCTAAAATTTTTAAAAAAATTTCCGAAATTTTCCCTCTTGTCGGAAAATCTTTTTGGAAAATTTTGTGTACAATTCTTTGTCATGCCCTTTTAAGTGTAGTACTTAGCGTGTGTACCAATTTTTAGCTAAATCGATTCAAAAGTAACCGAGAAACACTGTTTTAAATTTTTTTTTGATAATACCTCTTCGTCGATAGCCTAAAAGAATTAAGATTTCTGTTAGTTTGCCCCAACATTTTTGTCAGACAATTATATTTTTTGTTTAAGAATATAATTACTTGTAACCTACTACTTTTGTCGGAAAAATGGTTGTAAAGATAAGGGATGCACAAACCCAGCATAATTTGAAAGTATACTTTACTAATAAAAATAAATTTTTTGTCCGACTGTCGAGTTGCCCCAATATTTTTGTCCGACACTTCGATTTTTTGATTAAGAATATAATTACTTATAACCTACTAATGTTGTCGGAAAAATGGTTTTAAAGGTAAGGGTTGCACGAACCCAGTAAGGTTCAAAAGACAGTTTATTAATAAAAATTAAATTTTTTGTCCTACTTTGGATTTGACCCAATATTTTTGTCGGACACTTAGATTTTTTGATATGGAATATAACTACTTATAACCTGATACTTGTGTCGGAAATTCTTTTTTATTTCGAGAAAAAAAAATACAGAACGATGTTTGTCGTTGTTCAAGGAGTATGTACACAAATTATCAGATCACAATTTTTCTAAAATTTTCCCTCTTGTCGGAAAATTTTTTAAGAAAATTTTGGGTTCCGATCTACGTCATACCCTTTTAAATGCTTTACTAAGTGTGTGTACCAATTTTCAGCTAAATCGATTCAAAAGTAACCGAGAAACACTGTTTTAAAATTTTTTTTTGATAATACCTCCTCGTCGATAGCCTAAAACAATTAAGTTTTCTGTTCGTTTGCCCCAACATTTTTGTCAGACAATTATATTTTTTGTTTAAGAATATAATTACTTGTAACCTACTACTTTTGTCGGAAAAATGGTTGTAAAGGTAAGGGATGCACGAACCCAGCATAATTTGAAAGTATACTTTACTAATAACAATAAATTTATTGTCCGACTGTCGAGTTGCCCCAATATTTTTGTCCGACACTTTGATTTTTTGATTAAGAATATAATTACTTATAACCTACTAATGTTGTCGGAAAAATGGTTTTAAAGGTAAGGGTTGCACGAACCCAGTAAGGTTCAAAAGACAGTTTATTAATAAAAATTAAATTTTTTGTCCTACTTTGGATTTGACCCAATATTTTTGTCGGACACTTAGATTTTTTGATTTGGAATATAACTACTTATAACCTGATACTTGTATCGGAAATTTTTTTTATTTCGAGAAAAAAAACTACAGAACGATGTTTGTCGTTGTTCAAGGAGTATGTACACAAATTATCAGATCACAATTTTTCTAAAATTTTCCCTCTTGTCGGAAAATTTTTTAAGAAAATTTTGGGTTCCGATCTATGTCATACCCTTTTAAATGCTTTACTTAGTGTGTGCACCAATTTTCAGCTAAATCGATTCAAAAGTAACCGAGAAACACTGTTTTAAAATTTTTTTTTGATAGTACCTCCTCGTCGATAGCCTAAAAGAATTAAGTTGTTTTCTGTTCGTTTGCCCCAACATTTTTGTCAGACAATTACATTTTTTGTTTAAGAATATAATTACTTGCAACCTACTACTTTTGTCGGAAAAATGGTTGTAAAGATAAGGGATGCACGAACCCAGCATAATTTGAAAGTATACTTTACTAATAAAAATAAATTTTTTGTCCGACTGTCGAATTGCCCCAATATTTTTGTCCGACACTTTGATTTTTTGATTAAGAATATAATTACTTATAACCTACTAATGTTGTCGGAAAAATGGTTTTAAAGGTAAGGGTTGCACGAACCGAGAAAGGTTTAAAAGACAGTTTATTAATAAAAATTAAATTTTTTGTCCGACTTTGGATTTGACCCAATATTTTTGTCGGACACTTAGATTTTTTGATTTGGAATATAACTACTTATAACCTGATACTTGTGTCGGAAATTTTTTTTTATTTCGAGAAAAAAACTACAGAACGATGTTTGTCGTTGTTCAAGGAGTATGTACGCAAATATCAGATCACAATTTTTCTAAAATTTTCCCTCTTGTCCGAAATTTTTTTGGGAAAATTTTGGGTACAGCTCTACGTCATACCCTTTTAAATGTTTTACTTAGTGTGTGTACCAATTTTCAGCTAAATCGATTCAAAAATAACCGAAAAAATCTGTGTTAAAATATTTTTGGATAATACCTCCTCGTCCATAGCCTAAAAGAATTAAGTTTCCTGTTCGTTTGCCCCAACATTTTTGTCAGAAAATTACATTTTTTGTTTAAGAGTATAATTACTTTTATCCTACTGCCCTTGTCGGAAAAATGGTTGTAAAGATAAGGGATGCACGAATCCAGAATAGTTTAAAAGTATAGTTTATTAATAAAAATTAAATTTTTTGTCCGACTTTGGATGTGCCCCACTATTTATGTCGGGCACTTAGATTTTTTGATTTGGAATATAACTACTTATAACCTGATACATGTGCTGAAAATTTTTTTTTTAATTCGAGAAAAAAATACAGAACGATGTTTGTCGTTGTTCAAGGAGTATGTACACAAATTATCAGATCACAATTTTTCTAAAATTTTCCCTCTTGTCGGAAAATTTTTTAAGAAAATTTTTGGTTCCGATCTACGTCATACCCTTTTAAATGCTTTACTTAGTGTGTGTACCAATTTTCAGCTAAATCGATTCAAAAGTAACCGAGAAACACTGTTTTAAAAATTTTTTTTGATAATACCTCCTCGTCGATAGCCTAAAAGAATTAAGTTTTCTGTTCGTTTGCCCCAACATTTTTGTCAGACAATTATATTTTTTGTTTAAGAATATAATTACTTGTAACCTACTACTTTTGTCGGAAAAATGGGGGTACAGATAAGGGATGCACGAAGCCAGCATAATTTGAAAGTATACTTTACTAATAAAAATAAATTTTTTGTCCGACTGTCGAGTTGCCCCAATATTTTTGTCCGACACTTTGATTTTTTGATTAAGAATATAATTACTTATGACCTACTAATATTGTCGGAAAAATGGTTTTAAAGGTAAGGGTTGCACGAACCCAGTTAGGTTTAAAAGACAGTTTATTAATAAAAATTAAATTTTTTGTCCGACTTTGGATTTGACCCAATATTTTTGTCGGACACTTAGATTTTTTGATATAGAATATCACTACTTATAACCTGATACTTGTGCCAGAAATTTTTTTTAATTGGAAAAAAAAACTACAGAACGATGTTTGTCGTTGTTCAAGGAGTATGTAAGCAAATATCAGATCACAATTTTTCAAAAATTTTCCCTCTTGTCGGAAAATTTTTTAAGAAAATTTTGGGTACAGCTCTACGTCATACCCTTTTAAATGTTTTACTTAGTGTGTGCCAATTTTGAGCTAAATCGATTCAAAAATAACCGAGAAAACTCTTTTAAAATTTTTTAATATTACTTTCTCGTCGATAGCCTAAATGAATTAAGTTTTCTGTTCGTTTGCCCCAAGATTTTTGTCAAAAAATTACATTTTTTGTTTAAGAATATAATTACTTGTAACTTACTAACTTTGTCGGAAAAATGGTTGTAAAGATAAGGGATACACGAACCCAGCATATTTTAAAAGTATAGTTTATCAATAAAAATTAAATTTTTTGTCTGACTTTGGATTTGCCCCAATATTTTTGTCGGACACTTAGATTTTTTGATTTGGAATATAACTACTTATAACCTGATACTTGTATCGGAAATTTTTTTTATTTCGAGAAAAAAAACTACAGAACGATGTTTGTCGTTGTTCAAGGAGTATGTACACAAATTATCAGATCACAATTTTTCTAAAATTTTCCCTCTTGTCGGAAAATTTTTTAAGAAAATTTTGGGTTCCGATCTATGTCATACCCTTTTAAATGCTTTACTTAGTGTGTGCACCAATTTTCAGCTAAATCGATTCAAAAGTAACCGAGAAACACTGTTTTAAAATTTTTTTTTGATAGTACCTCCTCGTCGATAGCCTAAAAGAATTAAGTTGTTTTCTGTTCGTTTGCCCCAACATTTTTGTCAGACAATTACATTTTTTGTTTAAGAATATAATTACTTGCAACCTACTACTTTTGTCGGAAAAATGGTTGTAAAGATAAGGGATGCACGAACCCAGCATAATTTGAAAGTATACTTTACTAATAAAAATAAATTTTTTGTCCGACTGTCGAATTGCCCCAATATTTTTGTCCGACACTTTGATTTTTTGATTAAGAATATAATTACTTATAACCTACTAATGTTGTCGGAAAAATGGTTTTAAAGGTAAGGGTTGCACGAACCGAGAAAGGTTTAAAAGACAGTTTATTAATAAAAATTAAATTTTTTGTCCGACTTTGGATTTGACCCAATATTTTTGTCGGACACTTAGATTTTTTGATTTGGAATATAACTACTTATAACCTGATACTTGTGTCGGAAATTTTTTTTTATTTCGAGAAAAAAACTACAGAACGATGTTTGTCGTTGTTCAAGGAGTATGTACGCAAATATCAGATCACAATTTTTCTAAAATTTTCCCTCTTGTCCGAAATTTTTTTGGGAAAATTTTGGGTACAGCTCTACGTCATACCCTTTTAAATGTTTTACTTAGTGTGTGTACCAATTTTCAGCTAAATCGATTCAAAAATAACCGAAAAAATCTGTGTTAAAATATTTTTGGATAATACCTCCTCGTCCATAGCCTAAAAGAATTAAGTTTCCTGTTCGTTTGCCCCAACATTTTTGTCAGAAAATTACATTTTTTGTTTAAGAGTATAATTACTTTTATCCTACTGCCCTTGTCGGAAAAATGGTTGTAAAGATAAGGGATGCACGAATCCAGAATAGTTTAAAAGTATAGTTTATTAATAAAAATTAAATTTTTTGTCCGACTTTGGATGTGCCCCACTATTTATGTCGGGCACTTAGATTTTTTGATTTGGAATATAACTACTTATAACCTGATACATGTGCTGAAAATTTTTTTTTTAATTCGAGAAAAAAATACAGAACGATGTTTGTCGTTGTTCAAGGAGTATGTACACAAATTATCAGATCACAATTTTTCTAAAATTTTCCCTCTTGTCGGAAAATTTTTTAAGAAAATTTTTGGTTCCGATCTACGTCATACCCTTTTAAATGCTTTACTTAGTGTGTGTACCAATTTTCAGCTAAATCGATTCAAAAGTAACCGAGAAACACTGTTTTAAAAATTTTTTTTGATAATACCTCCTCGTCGATAGCCTAAAAGAATTAAGTTTTCTGTTCGTTTGCCCCAACATTTTTGTCAGACAATTATATTTTTTGTTTAAGAATATAATTACTTGTAACCTACTACTTTTGTCGGAAAAATGGGGGTACAGATAAGGGATGCACGAAGCCAGCATAATTTGAAAGTATACTTTACTAATAAAAATAAATTTTTTGTCCGACTGTCGAGTTGCCCCAATATTTTTGTCCGACACTTTGATTTTTTGATTAAGAATATAATTACTTATGACCTACTAATATTGTCGGAAAAATGGTTTTAAAGGTAAGGGTTGCACGAACCCAGTTAGGTTTAAAAGACAGTTTATTAATAAAAATTAAATTTTTTGTCCGACTTTGGATTTGACCCAATATTTTTGTCGGACACTTAGATTTTTTGATATAGAATATCACTACTTATAACCTGATACTTGTGCCAGAAATTTTTTTTAATTGGAAAAAAAAACTACAGAACGATGTTTGTCGTTGTTCAAGGAGTATGTAAGCAAATATCAGATCACAATTTTTCAAAAATTTTCCCTCTTGTCGGAAAATTTTTTAAGAAAATTTTGGGTACAGCTCTACGTCATACCCTTTTAAATGTTTTACTTAGTGTGTGCCAATTTTGAGCTAAATCGATTCAAAAATAACCGAGAAAACTCTTTTAAAATTTTTTAATATTACTTTCTCGTCGATAGCCTAAATGAATTAAGTTTTCTGTTCGTTTGCCCCAAGATTTTTGTCAAAAAATTACATTTTTTGTTTAAGAATATAATTACTTGTAACTTACTAACTTTGTCGGAAAAATGGTTGTAAAGATAAGGGATACACGAACCCAGCATATTTTAAAAGTATAGTTTATCAATAAAAATTAAATTTTTTGTCTGACTTTGGATTTGCCCCAATATTTTTGTCGGACACTTAGATTTTTTGATTTGGAATATAACTACTTATAACCTGATACTTGTGTCGGAAATTTTTTTTATTTCGAGAAAAAAAACTACAGAACGATGTTTGTCGTTGTTCAAGGAGTATGTACGCAAATATCAGATCACAATTTTTCTAAAATTTTCCCTCTTGTCCGAAATTTTTTTGGGAAAATTTTGGGTACAGCGCTACGTCATACCCTTTTAAATGTTTTACTTAGTGTGTGTACCAATTTTCAGCTAAATCGATTCAAAAATAACCGAAAAAATCTGTTTTAAAATATTTTTGGATAATACCTCCTCGTCCATAGCCTAAAAGAATTAAGTTTCCTGTTCGTTTGCCCCAATATTTTTGTCAGACAATTACATTTTTTGTTTAAGAGTATAATTACTTGTATCCGACTACTTTTGTCGGAAAAATGTTTGTAAAGATAAGGGATGCACGAACCCAGAATAGTTTAAAAGTATAGTTTATTAATAAAAATTAAATTTTTTGTCCGACTTTGGATTTGCCCCACGATTTATGTCGGGCACTTAGATTTTTTGATTTGAAATATAACTACTTATATCCTGATACATGTGCTGAAAATTTTTTTTTAATTCGAGAAAAAAAATACAGAACGATGTTTGTCGTTGTTCAAGGAGTATGTACACAAATTATCAGATCACAATTTTTCTAAAATTTTCCCTCTTGTCGGAAAATTTTTTAAGAAAATTTTGGGTTCCGATCTGCGTCATACCCTTTTAAATGCTTTACTTAGTGAGTGTACCAATTTTCAGCTAAATCGATTCAAAAGTAACCGAGAAACACTGTTTTAAATTTTTTTTTGATAATACCTCCTCGTCGATAGCCTAAAAGAATTAAGTTTTCTGTTCGTTTGCCCCAACATTTTTGTCAGACAATTACATTTTTTGTTTAAGAATATAATTACTTGTAACCTACTACTTTTGTCGGAAAAATGGTTGTAAAGATAAGGGATGCACGAACCCAGCATAATTTGAAAGTATACTTTACTAATAAAAATAAATTTTTTGTCCGACTGTCGAGTTGCCCCAATATTTTTGTCCGACACTTTGATTTTTTGATTAAGAATATAATTACTTATAACCTACTAATGTTGTCGGAAAAATGGTTTTAAAGGTAAAGGTTGCACGAACCCAGAAAGGTTTAAAAGACAGTTTATTAATAAAAATTAAATTTTTTGTCCGACTTTGGATTTGAACCAATATTTTTGTCGGACACTTAGATTTTTTGATTTGGAATATAACTACTTATAACCTGATACTTGTATCGGAAATTTTTTTTTATTTCCAGAAAAAAAACTACAGAACGATATTTGTCGTTGTTCAAGGAGTATGTACACAAATTATCAGATCACAATTTTTCTAAAATTTTCCCTCTTGTCGGAAAATTTTTTAAGAAAATTTTGGGTTCCGATCTGCGTCATACCCTTTTAAATGCTTTACTTAGTGTGTGTACCAATTTTCAGCTAAATCGATTCAAAAGTAACCGAGAAACACTGTTTTAAATTTTTTTTTTGATAATACCTCCTCGTCGATAGCCTAAAAGAATTAAGTTTTCTGTTCGTTTGCCCCAACATTTTTGTCAGACAATTACATTTTTTGTTTAAGAATATAATTACTTGTAACCTACTACTTTTGTCGGAAAAATGGTTGTAAAGATAAGGGATGCACGAACCCAGCATAATTTGAAAGTATACTTTACTAATAAAAATAAATTTTTTGTCCGACTGTCGAATTTCCCCAATATTTTTGTCCGACACTTTGATTTTTTGATTAAGAATATAATTACTTATAACCTACTAATGTTGTCGGAAAAATGGTTTTAAAGGTAAGGGTTGCACGAACCGAGAAAGGTTTAAAAGACAGTTTATTAATAAAAATTAAATTTTTTGTCCGACTTTGGATTTGACCCAATATTTTTGTCGGACACTTAGATTTTTTGATTTGGAATATAACTACTTATAACCTGATACTTGTGTCGGAAATTTTTTTTTATTTCGAGAAAAAAAACTACAGAACGATGTTTGTCGTTGTTCAAGGAGTATGTACGCAAATATTAGATCACAATTTTTCTAAAATTTTCCCTCTTGTCCGAAATTTTTTTGGGAAAATTTTGGGTACAGCTCTACGTCATACCCTTTTGAATGTTTTACTTAGTGTGTGTACCAATTTTCAGCTAAATCGATTCAAAAATAACCGAAAAATCTGTGTTAAAATATTTTTGGATAATACCTCCTCGTCCATAGCCTAAAAGAATTAAGTTTCCTGTTCGTTTGCCCCAACATTTTTGTCAGAAAATTACATTTTTTGTTTAAGAGTATAATTACTTTTATCCTACTGCTCTTGTCGGAAAAATGGTTGTAAAGATAAGGGATGCACGAACCCAGAATTGTTTAAAAGTATAGTTTATTAATAAAAATTAAATTTTTTGTCCGACTTTGGATGTGCCCCACTATTTATGTCGGGCACTTAGATTTTTTGATTTGGAATATAACTACTTATAACCTGATACATGTGCTGAAAATTTTTTTTTTAATTCGAGAAAAAAATACAGAACGATGTTTGTCGTTGTTCAAGGAGTATGTACACAAATTATCAGATCACAATTTTTCTAAAATTTTCCCTCTTGTCGGAAAATTTTTTAAGAAAATTTTTGGTTCCGATCTACGTCATACCCTTTTAAATGCTTTACTTAGTGTGTGTACCAATTTTCAGCTAAATCGATTCAAAAGTAACCGAGAAACACTGTTTTAAAAATTTTTTTTGATAATACCTCCTCGTCGATAGCCTAAGGGCCGGTTGTTCGAACGCTAATCAACAATGATCACTATCAAATATTTAATTACTGTCACCAAAACTGTCAATGTCAACTTTTATTGGGTTGCTGAAAACATAATTGATTAAAATTATGAGATTAGTTAATCAATTAACATAACAATTATTGACATAATTGATTAAGTAATTTCATATTATGTTTTCAGCAACCCAAACAAAGTTGACATTGACAGTTGGTGACAGTAATTAAATATTTGATAATGATCATTGTTGATTAGCTTTCGAACAACCGGCCCTAAAAGAATTAAGTTTTCTGTTCGTTTGCCCCAACATTTTTGTCAGACAATTATATTTTTTGTTTAAGAATATAATTACTTGTAACCTACTACTTTTGTCGGAAAAATGGTTGTAAAGATAAGGGATGCACGAAGCCAGCATAATTTGAAAGTATACTTTACTAATAAAAATAAATTTTTTGTCCGACTGTCGAGTTGCCCCAATATTTTTGTCCGACACTTTGATTTTTTGATTAAGAATATAATTACTTATGACCTACTAATGTTGTCGGAAAAAATGGTTTTAAAGGTAAGGGTTGCACGAACCCAGTAAGGTTTAAAAGACAGTTTATTAATAAAAATTAAATTTTTTGTCCGACTTTGGATTTGACCCAATATTTTTGTCGGACACTTAGATTTTTTGATATAGAATATAACTACTTATAACCTGATACTTGTGTCAGAAATTTTTTTTAATTGGAAAAAAAAACTACAGAACGATGTTTGTCGTTGTTCAAGGAGTATGTAAGCAAATATCAGATCACAATTTTTCAAAAATTTTCCCCCTTGTCGGAAAATTTTTTAAGAAAATTTTGGGTACAGCTCTACGTCATACCCTTTTAAATGTTTAACTTAGTGTGTGCCAATTTTGAGCTAAATCGATTCAAAAATAACCGAGAAAACTCTTTTAAAATTTTTTAATATTACTTTCTCGTCGATAGCCTAAATGAATTAAGTTTTCTGTTCGTTTGCCCCAAGATTTTTGTCAAAAAATTACATTTTTTGTTTAAGAATATAATTACTTGTAACTTACTAACTTTGTCGGAAAAATGGTTGTAAAGATAAGGGATACACGAACCCAGCATATTTTAAAAGTATAGTTTATCAATAAAAATTAAATGTCTTGTCTGACTTTGGATTTGCCCCAATATTTTTGTCGGACACTTAGATTTTTTGATTTGGAATATAACTACTTATAACCTGATACTTGTGTCGGAAGTTTTTTTTATTTCGAGAAAAAAAACTACAGAACGATGTTTGTCGTTGTTCAAGGAGTATGTACGCAAATATCAGATCACAATTTTTCTAAAATTTTCCCTCTTGTCCGAAATTTTTTTGGGAAAATTTTGGGTACAGCGCTACGTCATACCCTTTTAAATGTTTTACTTAGTGTGTGTACCAATTTTCAGCTAAATCGATTCAAAAATAACCGAAAAAATCTGTTTTAAAATATTTTTGGATAATACCTCCTCGTCCATAGCCTAAAAGAATTAAGTTTCCTGTTCGTTTGCCCCAATATTTTTGTCAGACAATTACATTTTTTGTTTAAGAGTATAATTACTTGTATCCTACTACTTTTGTCGGAAAAATGGTTGTAAAGATAAGGGATGTACGAACCCAGAATAATTTAAAAGTATAGTTTATTAATAAAAATTAAATTTTTTGTCCGACTTTGTATGTGCCCCATTATTTATGTCGGGCACTTAGATTTTTTGATTTGAAATATAACTACTTATAACCTGATACATGTGCTGAAAATTTTTTTTTAATTCGAGAAAAAAAATACAGAACGATATATGTCGTTGTTCAAGGAGTATGTACACAAATTATCAGATCACAATTTTTCTAAAATTTTCCCTCTTGTCGGAAAATTTTTTAAGAAAATTTTGGGTTCCGATCTGCGTCATACCCTTTTAAATGCTTTACTTAGTGTGTGTACCAATTTTCAGCTAAATCGATTCAAAACTAACCGAGAAACACTGTTTTAAATTTTTTTTTTGATAATACCTCCTCGTCGATAGCCTAAAAGAATTAAGTTTTCTGTTCGTTTGCCCCAACATTTTTGTCAGACAATTACATTTTTTGTTTAAGAATATAATTACTTTTAGCCTACTACTTTTGTCGGAAAAATGGTTGTAAAGATAAGGGATGCACGAACCCAGCATAATTTGAAAGTATACTTTACTAATAAAAATTAAATTTTTTGTCCGACTGTCGAGTTGCCCCAATATTTTTGTCCGACGCTTTGATTTTTTGGTTAAGAATATAATTACTCATAACCTACTAATGCTGTCGGAAAAATGGTCGTAAATAAAAAAATTTCAGGAAATTGACATCTTCGGCGCGTCCGACTGCGCATATGCCCCGTGAAAATTGTCCGACAAGGTTACCACATTATTGTAAAAAGGTTTTATGATAGATACCGTTAAAATTATCGATGTGGTAATAAATTTATTATTTTCATAAATTTGACATATTTAGCGTGTCCGACGCGTCATATGCCCCAATATTTTTGTCCGACAAAATTGTTTTCGTTGTTTATATGATAAAATCTATTGATTAAAATAGAATGACCAATGTGGTAATAAATTTTTTTCTTGCATAAAATTGACAATTTCGTCACCGCTTGACAGACAAACGCCCCACTACCATAATGCGCCAAGCTCAAAATTTGTCCGACTCCATCCAAATAACAAGTACAAAAAGTTTCAACGGTGTGGTCATAAATAATAATTGTATATGCGGGCCCAAGGCCTATTATATTTGTACATTTAATATACTTTTATTACAAATTTAATATACTCTATAGCAGCGTAGAATACCTGGAAGAGGGTTAACCCAGTTATCCTTCTTCTGGCGCCCAAAAATCTATTCTAATTTCATTATATTATTATATTTACCCTATCTACTTTGTGAACATTGTCTTAATATCTTCTTTTCTAGCCATCATTGACATTTCCTTTAATTTATTGTCCAGCCAGAAATAGCCGTGCAAATTGGCCGAATCCTTCCTTGAGTGTCAAGTGGCCATTCTCCTGCATATTGAGCTAGCTATTCAAGTTACATCTATCTATTCATAATTTTCATCTTCAGTCCTATATCAATTCTATACTCTTCGTCTTAGCATCTTTCCATACAAGTACTACTGCAAAGTAGTATTTGAGACTTCAGATTCTTCAACGCAGAAGCCATATTGTGGTTCCTTTGGCTACATTAAGTAGATCTTCTTTTTCCTACTTCTGTTGGAGTTTATCACTCTCTGTGCCTTCACTCCAACAGAAAATTATCTTCTTTCTGGTTACACAGTGTTTTTAATTACAGCTCTTACAAGAAAAGAGATATTCATATAATTCAAATAACATGACCTTAGTGATACCTCCAGGATACTACAAAAGGAGTATGAAACAAAATCAGCCCTCCAATTTTTCCACAGAATTTTTTAAAGTTAGGAGAAAAAACAACGCTTACATTCACCCCCGTATAATGCCATCTAAGCAAAAAAATTTTGTTACCGGAATAATAGCAATTGACATCAATACATGTACCTACAAAGTCGTGCAAGAATCTTGAAAATCGAAGTACAAATAATAAAGTTATAGATTGTCAAACTTAATCAAAAATTTTGGGTGGCGGAATTTTGTGCCGGTGAGTGTAGTTTCTGTCCTTGTGGGATTGTTACACACCGGAGGGACCGCAGACGTTCGGATACAATTAGCGACTCTTTGAAATGACAATGACGTCGACTTTGCAAAGTAACAAGACACTTACTCAACACACACACTGCATAATATGACACTAGGTACCTAACTGCAAAAAGTTTACCGTACCTACTATGCCAATGACCATTAGTTGTCGAGGCATTAGCTGAATAAAAAAAAAATAATAATAATTATATGCTTTTAAGTGAGAATATTTTTGGATTTAGAGCGTTAAAAGGTACCAAGCCTTTTCCAACGCTGTTTTCTGAATTTAATTTAAACTAATAGTTTCCGAGTTTATAGGCCAAAAAATGTATTAAAATTTAAAAAAAAATTTTGAGGCAGCTCAAATAATTCGATTTCAGTTCTATAAAGTGAGTCGGTTCGGTGGAGTTTATATGTAAAAAAGTGGAAAACTTCTATATGGTTTAGTTATTGTTGTGCAAGATTTTAAATAATTACAATTTAAAAAAAATTAGATTGCAAAATTATTATGCAAAATCTATTAAGTTGATTTTAATTAAATATTGGTAAATTGTTTTATTATAGAGATTTTCTAGTCACATTATGAAAGTCTTAACACATTCGCAGTGGTTGAAAAACATTGAATAAGAAAGAAAAGGCTCGTTTCTCCCCCCTTTGTGTATTTCTTGTTATGTGGCATCTAGGCTACGGTAATAAATTTATTCACTTTTAGCTAGTCGTATCTTATAGAAAATGTAATTATCGCTATTTTATTTCAAAGCAAGGAAACTAGAAAAACGATGTTTTTAATCATTTTTAAATATTTAAATTTTTGACTAATATTACCGACCTATTTGACTGGGAGGAAAAGTCAATTATTAGTACAGTAAGGTCTCTTTTTATGCGATTTTGAAGTTATGCGGTTGGTATTTCATTCAAAAATGTCTATTATTAACAATTATTATAATTAATATTAACTATTCCCATCCAGTAGTCTTAGAGTTTGCAATTCGGGTATTCCCCTTGTTACATGATGTACCTTTGATGTATTTTTGATTGTACATGATGATACAGTAAAGATAGTGATGATGATATCCAACCTCCGATTAGGAGACGGCACTTGAAGAAGAAGAACACGATGTACCATGCAGCTATTATATCAATCTGAATTTCGCATTGAAAGTTATTAGGTCTGGATCCCGCATATAAAAAAAAGCTGACTAATAGCAAGCTGAAAATTTGTTAATAGCTTAAGGGTGTCTAGTCGAACAAACTTTGATATATGGGTACACTGGAACAGGGAAAGCTTTAATTGTGGAACAGGTTAAAAATTTGGAACGGTCATACCACGAAAACGTCACATGTATTTTGTCCGACAGAACTTCGAATTGATTTGTTACCCTTTCATTAAACTCTAATGCAAAAATCGGACTGCTATTTATCACCAAATGGGCATTTTAATGAGTGGAACACGTAGAACATGTCAAATGACAGGAATTATGACAGGTGATAAATAGCAGTCTGATTTTTGCATGAGAGTTTAATGAAAGGGTAACAAAATACATTCTGTCGGACAAAATACATGTGACGTTTTCGTGGTCTGACCGTTCCAAATTTTTAACCTGTTCCGCAATTAAAACTTCCCCTGTTTCAGTGTTTCCATATATCAAAGTTTGTCCGACTAGACACCCTTAAGCTATTAACAAATTTTCAGCTTGCTATTAATCAACTTTTTTTTCATACGCGGGATCCAGACCTATATAACCTGTAATTGTTTTGAAATTAAATTTAAATGTTGCTGATTTCAAGTTGCAGTATAATAAACAGCACATTTTGATTTCTGGATTGAAACATTTAATTAAGTGTCGTAAAGTTTTATGTTCCATTAGAAGAGGTTTTTGCAATCTCAATATCGTTAGTCTGCGTTTTTAATTTCTTCTTTAAGATTTTATTTGGCCCAATGAAGAAAGAAAACATCAAAGACACAATTTTTGGTGGACAAACGTCCACCATTTTATGCGATTTTAGAAAATCACGGAACGTATCCCTACTTTTTCAATGCAAGTAAAGTTTTTTTATGCGATTTTTTTATATGCGGTTCTCTGAAGAACGTATCCACCGCATAAAACGAGACCTTACTGTATTGAACTTATCACACAACTTTTATTGCAAAAATCAGTTTGCCACCTCAAAACAGGTCCACCTCAAAACAGGTCCACCTCAAAACAGATCCACTTCAAAACAGATCCGTCCTATGCACCCTAATAGTAACATGTTGGATCAAACGAATGAGCTAAAGTTTTGTTAAAAAAAATAAATTACGAATATTAGTCAATGATTTCCGACCTGTCCAGTTGACACTAATTGTACAACCGAATAATTACCCAATCAAATGTATTATTACCCTATTCTTTGCCTCCCTTATTTGACTCAATGATTTATATTCAAAATTCTGCACTGTAATGCTCATATGTAACATCGCAAATGCTTTCACAAAGAAAAAACGTTCAATCATCAATAACGTTCAATCTGAACTTCATCACAATTATCGTTGTGTGGAAGTCTTCATAGGCTTTTCTTTTATTTTTGTGTAATGACCTTTCGACGTATTAAATTTTTTATCACGCCGGGAAGCTGACATCCGATCTGAGTGAGAAAGAGATAAAGAATCGGACAGATCTGATCGAGTGCTGATGAATATAAATGAGATGGGTATGGCGCTACGGGTTCTTGCCTCATTAGCCGGATTTTTCCCATAATGTACCATACGCGATGACTTGGTATTTATTTATTTATTTCTTAAATTGACGATTCAAATTGATATTTTCTAAAGGCATACTTATTGGGCATTTTAATCGTAATTGCAGCTGTGTGATTTTTTACTGACTATTTCACTGATCCGTCACGAAGATGTCTGGTAATTCTATTGTTGTCAGTGTGACAAACGTCATTGATGCGTAATCAATTTTGGACAGATATAGGGCCGGTTGTTCGAACGCTAATCAAAAATGGAATCAACTGATCATTATCAAATATTTAATTACTGTCACCAACTGTCAATGTTAACTTTGATTGGGTTGCTGAAAACATAATTGATTACAATTATGATATTAATTGATTAGTTAATCAATTATGTTAATAATTTTTATGTTAATTAATAATTGATTACAATCAACTGATTGGCGTACGAACAACGGTTTTTTTTATTTGATCGTTGTTAAGGGGATTTGATTATAATCAACTTCTTGATTAGCGTTCAAACAACCGGCCCATAATGAATTAAGATGAAAAATCAAGATTTGGATGCCAGTCAGGTGAAGAAATCAAAAAATTGGTTTCGGAAAATGTCCCATTGAACACGCAGATGTCCAGAAGCTCTATTTGGACCCACTTTTCGGAGTTCCTACGGGTGAAAAATTTTACGAAAATTTGAAAGATGTACTTCCATAACGGAACTAGCAAAATTTCTCGAGGATTATGCCACAAAATAAGCCACAAAATTGGCTTATTCCCAACAAAAATAGTAAATAGAGGATTAGTAAATAGAGATAGTAGTAAATATGTATATATAAGAGATAGAGAATTAGATAGAGATAGAGATGAGTAAATAGATAGTAAATAGACGAGAATAACAAAGGATTATTTGTAAAATTAATATAATATTTTTTTTATTTATGCGTTTATAAACGCGACGGTAGACCGCATACTATAGTAGCACCGAAAAATTGATTATTCTTTAGAACAATCCCTATGAAGGCGTATAAAGAACTAAATAAAGGGTTATAGATAAAAAGGGGCTTCTTCAAAAGTGGTTATAAAATGTAATTTTCATTACAACCAATTGTGGCTTAATCCCATATAAATATATTTGACTAATTAGGGGAGTGCATATAGATGTTCACTTCGGAAAAAATCAAACAAGATAGAACTTTTTGTGATTTCATTAAGAAATGTTTAATAAACAACATACCTATCAAAAAGTTCTACTCGAGAAGTGGGTGCTTCATTTTTTATTAAACAAATGAACTGCGAAATTAGATGTTTTTTTTAAATAACTCATAAAATATAAACTGTAGAAAAAAACTGACTTGACCGTTGAAAAATTCAGAAAATTTTACAAAAAACTTCTATAAAGATTTTTCTAAAATTAAATCTGTAGCTTCTATAATTTTTTTATTTATAACTCTAAAGTCACCCTTCTCACAAACATTGGCGCACTGTAAACTAGCGTACGGCAAAGTGCACGATTAAGTTATTTTAATGTAATTCTTTAACTAATGAATCAAATGAAATTTTATAAATTGATCATGAAAGAAGAATAATTTATCTATCTTATGGTTGTAATAAAAAGAAATAAAATGTATGGGCATAAGTATGGTGTTGGCGGAAATTGAGACTTACATGAATTTGGTTTAAAAATGATTTAAAAATGTGTAACTAATACAATTTTTCTTATAAAGCTCTCGATTTTGCACAGCTTACCTTTCAGACATCTTGCTAAACGATGTTTCTCTCAAAAAAAATCTCAAACATTTAATTCAAATGATACGACGCGACGTCTCAAAATATGTAATTTTTGAAAACTTCGTAGTTTTGCAGAATTACCACCACTTTAAAACGGTATTACTCAAGTTTGAACAGATTTATTACAGTTTTATAGGCGCTTTTTAAAAGATTAGGATGTCATCTTTAAAATGCACTAAATTATTTTACTTTAGAAGTGAAATAAATTATTTCTTTTTGAGAAAATTAAGAAAGATAATAAAAATGTAATGCAAAAACCGAAAATTACCAGTTAAAAAAATGTTTATACAAAGTGATCAAAACTTTTTTTTATAAAACTTACCTAAAATACATTTAATAATAAACTGCAACAATAATAAATGTTGAACAAAAAAATTTTTTTTTTAGCTCTTATACAGTATGTCTGCGTAACTTGAAACCTATTGATAACTTTTTTATTATCAGTTTTACTAAAAAAAGTTATTCTTTATAAAATACTCTGCATCGTATATAATCTAAGGTGCAACCATCAAATGTCAAATTTTATTAATATTATACGAGGTATGTAAAAAAATATGAATTTCACTCAAGAGTAAAATACCTTTATATTTCACAATATCGAAAATTGTTATAAGGAAAAGTTGTTTGGAATTAAAAAATATGTTTCAGTGTTCAATTACATCCTTCTAGTTAAAATATTGTGAATAATAAAGGCACTCAATTCTTAAGTAAAATTCATATTTTTTACATACCTCGTATAAGATTGCAAAAGTTTGATATCTGTTAGTTGTATCTTAAATTTTAGACCAGATCGAGCATTTTATGAAGAATAACTTTTTTTCTTAAAATTGATAATAAACTAGTTATCATAATTGTAATAAAATGATGGATGATGGGTATCCGTAATTTGAGAAAAAAATTTTTCGATTAGAATGATGTAATTGTATATTAAAACATAGTTTTTGATTTTAAACAACTTTTCATAATAGCATTTTTTGATATTCTGGAATATGAAGGTACTTTACTCTTTAACGAAATTTATATTTTTACATAAATCTAACTTTACATAACTCTAATTTTACATAACTTTAATTGATAAAATTTGATATAAATATGACGGTTGAGTTTTAAATTTTTGACTATCCAGAGCATTTTATGAAGAATAACTTTTTTTCGTAAAATTGATAATAAAAATGTTTTGCATGTGGTTCCTAGCTACGCAGACATACTGTATAAGAGCTTCTGTATAAGAATTTTTAAATTGTAATGCCATATTCGGATTCAGCATAATCAAAAACAAAATAGAAACATATTTGATCAAAGTAAAATGATGAATTCAACGATATTTTTAAAATTATTTATACAAAACAATTGTTATTGTTTAAACAATTAATAAACAATTAGCGGCCAAATCTGCGAGTAGAACTTTTTGCTTTAATATGTTTGAATTTTTCCGAAACAATGCATGTTTTCGTTCTAATTGCACTCCCCTAAATATTTTGATAATTGAGCTTGAAGATACTGTAATTGAGAGTGTGGATAACTACAAATACTTACGAAAATGGATAACATCAAATGTAGACTAAACCAAAGAAATTAAGACGCGTATTGAAATAACACGTGCATCATTCATTAAACTTAAAAAGTTTCTTTGTTGTCGGGATATAAGGTTAGAACAGAACTACGCCTATGCTTCGGTGTTCCGTGTTCTCTACTCTTCTTTATGGCTTGGAAGCGTGGACATTAAAACAAGTCCATCTGAATGAGTGGCCGCCTTTGAATTTTGGTGTTACAGAAGAATCCTACGATTATCATGGATTCAAAAAATGTCAAACGTGGAAGTAACTAGAAGGATAGGAAATGAAGCGGAAATAATATTGACTATCAAAAGACGAAAACTTGAGTACTTATGACATGTGATGACAAGGCAAAAATACTCGTTATAACTTATTATACAAGGCAAAATCCGAGGAAAGCGAAATGTGGGAAGACGAAGAACATCCTGGCTTAAGAACTTAAGGGAATGGTTCGAATACAGTAGTGCAGAGCTTTTAGAGCGGCAGTCAACAGGGTCCGCATAGCCATGATGATTTCCAACCTTCGATAGAAGGTGGAACTGGAAGAAGAAGTGTTTTGGCAATAATAAGTCCATACTTTTTTAGTAGAGCATTTTGAGAGTTTGAAAGGTCCTCTAAATTCTTGAAATTTTCAAATCGAGTTGCCAATGTGATATCTAATTTACCACATTACCGGTGTAACAAAATTTATTAGTATGGGAAATAAGCCACAATTAAAATGAAAAAATAATTTTATTAACGTTTCGACGCCCAAATCGGGTGCCGTTGTCAAAATACAAAATAATACTAATGGAAACAAAAATGTTGTTGCTTAGTAAAAAAATTCTTCTAATAATTTATTTAATTTGACTCATTTATATCGGCAATTCAGATACATATGATACATTTTAAAGTAGAAGACTTTAAAATGATATTGCCAATATTTATGAGTTGCGTTCCTGGGACGACTTTACTGAAAGATAGTTCATTCGATTACATGAAATCAACCCCAACTCAAGAATATCCGTCACAAAAAAATCATAGTATGTGATCTGTCTTTAAAAAGACAACCACATGCAACGGTGACATTAAAATTCTAGTGTTAGATATCTCATAGTAAATCACGAGGGAAAACCAGGAAAAACCTCGTGATACTATCCCGACATCGTAAGTATTTGGTCTTACATTTAAATTACTCTCAAAATTAATACCAAATTCTGACTTTACTATAATTTTGTTTAAATTATAAATAATATCAATAATATATGGATATATAAGTAATACTAAAATATAAAATATGTACTAACTCGACTATTGACTTACTAATTGTGGTATTTTCTTTCTATTGACTTCCTCTTTCAGTATGGGTATCCACATCCTACTGCATTCCACCGAGGAATTTGCGACACAATTGGTTTCGTTTAGCATAATTAGAGCCGCTTCTTTGATTTTTCTCTTTTTACTATCTGTTTCTTTCAGGACTATACTTGAATCTCTCCACTGAACTCTATGTTCATTATCCCATGCGTGTTGACATATTTGAGATCTATCAAACTCTCTATTTTTAATATAAGATTGATGTTCACTTATTCTAACGTTTAATGGTCTTGATGTTTCACCTATATAAAACTGTTCGCATTCACAAGGTATTTTATAAATACAATTCTTTGTCCTTTCTTGTTCATTGTTAGGTTTAGTCTTACATAGAATAGATCTCAATGTGTTGTTTGTTTTGAATGTTGTTGAAATGATGAATTTATTTCCTATTGTTTTAAGTTTCTCGGATAGTCCTTTTATGTATGGTATTGATATTTTCCTCGTATTATTTCTTGTGAATGTTGTAGGATCCCGTTCTATGTTGTTCTGTTCCATTCGATCCAATCTTGACAATTCCTTATTTATAAACGATAAAGGATAATCATTTTTTAATAAAACAGATGTTAAGAATTGTTTTTCTTCTAAAAATGAATTTTCGTTAGAACAAGTAATTTTGGCTCTATCATATAAGGATTTTATGATTCCCTTTTTAACGCTGATGTTGTGATTTGATTTGTAATTGAGATATCTGTTGGTATGTGTTGGTTTTCTATACACTTGAGTCTCATATCCAGTATCCTTCTTTGAGACTAAAACATCGAGGAAAAGCAGGTTGTTATTATATTCCTTTTCCATTGTAAATTTTATTGTCTCTTCTTGATCGTTTATAATATTCAGGAATGTATCCAACAATTCTGATCTATGAGGCCATATTGAAAACACATCATCTACATATCTCCACCATACAGTGGGTTTTAAATTTTGTTTAGAAATGATATTAGTTTCGAAATCCTCCATAAATATATTAGCCAATAATGGAGATAAAGAGGAGCCCATTGCTAGACCAAAATTTTGTTTATAAAATTCATTATTTAGTTGAAAATAGGTATTATTAGTACATAATGTCAATAACTCCATTATAGCTGATACATTTAGTTTTGTCCTATTTGTCAATGTATCATCATTCTCTAATTTCGTTTTGATTATGTTTAAAGTTTTATCTAATGGCACATTTGTAAATAAACTGTTTATGTCAAAACTTACTAAAGTATTATTTGGATTAAACTCAATAGTTGATAATTTGTTTAAAAAATGTTTTGTATTTTTTATAAATGTGTCATCATTATTAGCAAATATATGATAGATATGATATGAGATATATATATAGATACTGGATATGAGACTCAAGTGTATAGAAAACCAACACATACCAACAGATATCTCAATTACAAATCAAATCACAACATCAGCGTTAAAAAGGGAATCATAAAATCCTTATATGATAGAGCCAAAATTACTTGTTCTAACGAAAATTCATTTTTAGAAGAAAAACAATTCTTAACATCTGTTTTATTAAAAAATGATTATCCTTTATCGTTTATAAATAAGGAATTGTCAAGATTGGATCGAATGGAACAGAACAACATAGAACGGGATCCTACAACATTCACAAGAAATAATACGAGGAAAATATCAATACCATACATAAAAGGACTATCCGAGAAACTTAAAACAATAGGAAATAAATTCAACATTTCAACAACATTCAAAACAAACAACACATTGAGATCTATTCTATGTAAGACTAAACCTAACAATGAACAAGAAAGGACAAAGAATTGTATTTATAAAATACCTTGTGAATGCGAACAGTTTTATATAGGTGAAAGATCAAGACCATTAAACGTTAGAATAAGTGAACATCAATCTTATATTAAAAATAGAGAGTTTGATAGATCTCAAATATGTCAACACGCATGGGATAATAAACATAGAGTTCAGTGGAGAGATTCAAGTATAGTCCTGAAAGAAACAGATAGTAAAAAGAGAAAAATCAAAGAAGCGGCTCTAATTATGCTAAACGAAACCAATTGTGTCGCAAATTCCTCGGTGGAATGCAGTAGGATGTGGATACCCATACTGAAAGAGGAAGTCAATAGAAAGAAAATACCACAATTAGTAAGTCAATAGTCGAGTTAGTACATATTTTATATTTTAGTATTACTTATATATCCATATATTATTGATATTATTTATAATTTAAACAAAATTATAGTAAAGTCAGAATTTGGTATTAATTTTGAGAGTAATTTAAATGTAAGACCAAATACTTACGATGTCGGGATAGTATCACGAGGTTTTTCCTGGTTTTCCCTCGTGATTTACTATGAGATCTCTAACACTAGAATTTTAATGTCACCGTTGCATGTGGTTGTCTTTTTAAAGACAGATCACATACTATGATTTTTTTGTGACGGATATTCTTGAGTTGGGGTTGATTTCATGTAATCGAATGAACTATCTTTTAGTAAAGTCGTCCCAGGAACGCAACTCATAAATATTGGCGATATCATTTTAAAGTCTTCTACTTTAAAATGTATCATATGTATCTGAATTGCCGATATAAATGAGTCAAATTAAATAAATTATTAGAAGAATTTTTTTACTAAGCAACAACATTTTTGTTTCCATTAGTATTATTTTGTATTTTGACAACGACACCCGATTTGGGCGTCGAAACGTTAATAAAATTATTTTTTCATTTTAATTGTGGCTTATTTCCCATATAAATAATTAATGACAAAAATGCCACAAGGAAATAGCTTCAGAACAAAAAAATTTATTAGCTACTGGTATTAGATAATTGTTTAATGAATACCTTTTTTTTTAATGATTTTCTTCAGAATACACACAAAAACAGGATACATACCATGTTTTGACAACCCATGGCAAAACATCGAAAAGTAAATGGACATATCAATAAGTGTCAAACATAAGAAATCAAGTTAGATATCAAGTTCTGCCCTACTTATAAATACCACAGCGGACATATTATTATGACATAAATATATTGTCATTCTCATTTTTAAGGGTTTTACCTTGATCATAGACATAAAAAACTCAACAACTTGAAGAATTAATTTTACTACATAACATATTAAGCAAATAATCTCATTTTGGCAAAAATCGGACTTATCAAGTTTTGGCATACTACTACAGATATAATATTGTTATATTGAAGGATTATCTCTATTTGTTAAAAGTTCAAAGAGTTATGTGCTCAGTAAGTCATACATCTACGTCGATCTCGCTTTAGCAGAGGCAGTTTTGACGTGCGAACCGGAAATAACTGGCCTGGTGGCAAGAGGAACCAATAAATCAGGGTGAAGGTGCGCGATGCTAATTGGGTTTCGTCTGGGGAGAATGGCGCCACTGTTTACGACCACCACACTATATCGATGGTATGGGTCAACTGGATAGAAATCGATACTATTTTGAAAAAAGGTATAAATGGTGCTTGGCACTTGGCATATCTATTATCTGTTTACACCCACTAATGAAAAGAGACAGTGACAAATAAGGCAGAAAAAAAAACCATTGGCAAAATATGTTTATGTTTATATCTATTAAAGTTATAACTCGGAAGTGAGTTGAAAATGCAAGACAATAATATAATAATTATTTGTGTGGCTATATTTCTATAAATTTATTAGGAAAACGAGATAATGAGCTCAGATCTCTTATATCTAAAACCTAACCTAAAAATAAACATTTTTACATAACCGAATTTATGTGCGAATTCGTGTGCCAGTCATATATTTTATAAAATGAATTTAGATGGTAACCCCCTCTGTGGCTCAATGGTAAGAGAGCCTAACCTTTGGATCGAAAGTTCCGAATGGTAGTGAGTTCGAATCTTACCAGGGTCAGAAATTTTTTCATTTATTATAAATTAATAAATGAAAATAGTTTCTGTCCTTGTGGGATCGGTACTCACCGGAGGGACCGCAGACGTTTGGATACAATTAGCGTCTCTTTGCAAAGACAATGACGTCGACTTTGCAAAGTAACAAGACACTTACTCAACACACACACTACACATTACACCTGAGTTAGTGATAAGTTATACAATTACGTGGCTAAAGGTTCTAGTTCTAAACCAAGGCCAGAATCAGAGAAAAAAAAAGAATTTAAATGGTCTGTCATTTATTTTGAATACAATATACAAAATGCGTACAAAAGTAGGCCTACTGATAGAAAACCGGAAATGTTCATAATTAGTACGAAACCGCGATTTTTTCGATTACACAATTAAATTTATTAAAAAACCTTAAAAATGCTGATTTTTTAAATTTAAAAAGTCAATTTGTTGCTTCGCAAACTGCAAAAAACAGTGGCACCTCGATAAGTCGGATTAATCGGGACCGCGGCCGATCCGGGTTATTGAAAATCCGGATTAGTCTGAGAATATGGTAAAAATTGATAAAATACGGTATACTTACAGATAAACTCCATTATAATTGCAAAAACATGAAATACATAAATGCACAGTACATCTAAAGTATGTACCTACAGTTGTATACAGTATTGTTTATTTCTGGCTAAAAAAACTTAGTCAAAGTGAAAAAAATGTTTGTTTTGTGTGATGAAAATCGGAGGCCAACTTATCGGGGTCCAGTGTAAGTGAAAATCGTTATTTGTTAATAATTTGTACTAAAACTAACTTAGAACCTTAGGGTTTTACCAAAAGTTGGGTATTGGGGTACTTAACAAACCTTCAAAATTTGAGACCGATCCATTAATTAGTTTAAAAGATATTATTTGTTTATCCCAGAGACCTTTGTTTTGCAATAACATAAGATAGAAAATAATGAAAATAAGGCAATTATACTTATGCTAAATGAAAGTAGAAGAGTGATACTATCAAAATGTAATGAAAAAAGATAAAAAAATTATTTAATATAGTCAAAAATCCTAATGCCAAATTTGTGAAATTTTGTACTTGAAGCACGACAAATTAGATAAACATGTGATGTACATAAACTTAAAAAATACGTGCTACATAATTTAAAATCGCACCGGCTGCTCTAATCATCAAGAGATTTTAGGGTGTGAGTTCATACAACAATATTTAAGCTAAAGAAAAGAAATTATTAATTTTTTGGGCGCCATTAATAGATCAGAATCTATTACTATTTATCTATATAAAAATTACAAAAATGTTACGAAAAAAATGGTATCCCTTTGACTACTAATGGTACTTACCCTTGTTGTCTGTGGTAGGCTGCGTTTCCTAATACAATAAGGATGCATAGATGGATTGTGCGAACAGAAAAAGACGAAATAAGTTTTAACATAGTTACCATTTATTTAGATAGAAAATTGTCATTAAACTGAGTTGATTAGAAAAATAAAAAAATAAGTCTTTCGCGTTGCATCTTAAAAGTTCAAAAAAAAGGAAAAGGAACGAAACAGTTTATTGCAAAATACCTGGTGATAATCCGTTGTTGTTGAATTGCTGGAATCGGGTTAGCTCGCCAGAGTTGTGGATACGACGAAATCACTTTCACTTTTCACTTTCATTTTTAGAGTTAAAGTACTGTTACATAATTGTTATCATATTATACGAAAAATAAAAATTCCATAGTTCTTTTTGTTTTATGAAAAGAAAATAACTGCATTCATGATTATTAGTGATACTTCTCACTGACTTGATAATTAAACATATTTTATTTATACCATTGTCTTAAAAAAAATGGAACTGCGTTCCACGAAGATTGAATTAAGTGCGGTTTATATGATACATATTAAACGGAAGTCTTATCCGCAAATGTTGAACTAAGTTCTGTTTGAACGAAACATATTACACGCCGTACTAAGAAAACTATTATTTTATCGTACCGGACACAACACAGAGAATATACCGGTATGGTATTTAAGACAACATATCGCACTTGCGATTTTCACGACAGAATCTTTAAGATTCCATTTTGCCTATTTAGGCACAGACAAGAAAAAATGCAGGTCTTCACTGCATGACCGCTAGAACTTAATTAATTCCTTCTTGTCCTAATCTCGGACAAGATTCCTCTCTGCTCTCTATATTCACCTCCCTTTTTCACAGCTATCAACTAATTTGACCAATAGTCATCATTCCGAAATTTTCGTACCAATCACATAGCTGGGAAATAATGTTTAGACCAGCCTTATTATGATCATACGTTTCTTTTTCGGCCAATCACCACGAGTGTCCTTTTTGTAACCGTTTAAGGATTCCCACGAAAGTTACTGCGTCGTACTTTTGTAGAATTCTTAGATTTCTATCACTCAAACACTTAGCAATCTTTCCTATTCTTCTTTTTATGAGGCATATCCTGTGCAAAGTAAATACTTTTAGGAAAGTTGTCTTCGAGCCCTAAAGTCTCTTTGTCATTTTACTGCCTGCAATAGCTAAATGACCAGCTTAGGCGTCTAGAATTTCTTAAAATATTAATCCTTCCGCTTTCTTGTGGGTGGCCCAAGAGAAACGCGTTGGGAAGTACATTTCGTCTTACTTCTATCTATAATGACAGAGACGGACTTTTGCGATATTTAGATTGTGATTCTTCCAGCCTGTTTCATACTTTATAAACATTTAGAATAATCATCTATTTTAAATGGGAAATAAGCCACAAAATGATTTTATTAACATTTCGACTTCCACATCGGATACCGTTGTCAAAATACAAGATATTAATTTTATTTTAGTTAAACTGTGGCTTATTTTCCATTTAGAATAGTTGATTACAAAAATGCTACAATAAAATTACAAGGGAATATCTATTTTAATACGAATTTTTAAATGAAAAAATTTGGCCTAAGTCAATTTGGGCCAAAGTTAGCCATATGTTTTTTTAATTCACAGCTAGTTTGTTTATAATAATTAAGGAACCTTTTTGATGCCATTTTAAGAATGGGATTTGTAGTTTTTGTAAAAAAATTTCGCAAACATTGTACCTTCGTAGACCTTCTACGAATTTTCGAAAATTTATTTTAAATAGTTACTACTAGGGGGAACCTACAAATCCACTGAGTTCAAATACCGAAAAAGCAATTTCAGAGTACTAAAATTTTCTATATTTCTGGTCTAGGTACTCAATGCAACTTTTTTTTTATTTGGATAAATACAATATACAATTTGTTTATAAATTTCGTAATTAATAAACAGTCTAATTTGTTTAAACCATTTTTGAAATATTTTTTTTTCCAAAAATCTATTTTTTTAATCATAGTAGGTATTATTAATAATCATAGAAAAAGTAAAAGTGCACGTTAATAATTAAATTATTTTTAATAAATAATTATTTATTGAAGATAATTCATTTATTAAAGAATACCTTAACTTAAGGCTATTGATTATGTATTTTAGAGAGGAACTACAACGTTAACGGGGTTTTGTTGTTTCATGTAGTTAATGGACCTCTAAATATGAAAAACCCGCGGAGTGCTACCATTTAAAGGGGTGCGTTTTTGAGAAAGGGGTGAATTAGTCCCTAGGCACAGGGCGAATTAGGGTGAGTTATATGCACTTTTGGTACAAACACGTCTACAGAAAAATTGTTCCAGGTTAAATTGTCTATCGAAACATCACTTTTTAAAGTCAAAAATATTTTTTTTTTACAAAAACATTCAAAATAAAAGCAAGAAAAAAACACGAAAGATAGCAGTTTCGTTTTTTGCCCCATAACTTTTTTCCACGGGGATATAGGTATAGGCATTGCTTCATAGAAAAAAAAACTACCATCATTTCTCTTTAAAATGACGTTTGGTAGAAGTCTTTATGATTTATAGTTTCCAAAATATGATTTTTCAAAGTTCGCTACTCACAGCGATTTTGGCCCATTTTCCTTGTTACTTCTCAAACATTGTTCTGTAATTTTTTTCTACGTAGCTTTAGGTATTCGCGGTGTGCAAGTACTTGGAAGGGAATTGAGAAACGATCGTGCGCGAATAGCGGAGAAATATTGCAACTTTCTTAAATAATTCATATTGTCAATTGAAATTGTCAAATTGACGTACATTTCATATCTACTGCCATTGAAGAAGAAAAATTATATGTTGCTCCACCATATTGATATGATATGCAATTATTATATAAAGGTAAATTTAATTAATTGTATTTTGCTTGTAGTACTGCATTTTAATAACTAATTTTATTTACTACATACAATTGTTTACGTTTTAATAACATAACCTGAATCTTATTTTTTCTTCTTATTATTTTTTTGGACTATGGCCTTGACAATTATCCAGTAACCAGGACTAATATAATTGGCCAATATAATTAAAAGTGCGAATAATGTTGCAGAGCGTAGAAATAGGTGTCGCTTTGCCGAACTTGCACGGTCCCAATACGCAATAGTACATTTAGTAGAAAGAGAAGTCAATTACCTTTAAAATGTTCTATTGTAATTGTAGAAGGCTGTGGCTATTTTTAAGCGGTAGGTAAGATAATGGTTGTTCAAAGTTTTATACTTTTGATAATTTTTGATTTTGACGATTATTTTTAAATTTCTCATTATAACTTTTTTTATTGTATATTTAGGTATATACATTGTACAATAAAAAGAAAGCTTACTTTCTTTGCTTTAAAATGGTGTATTGTAAAAAATTCTAGGACTATTTTTAAACAAGATATGCTTTTTCAAAATGTGACATTATACACATGCAATCGGTCCCACTAAGTTGGAACCATATACAAAACTTTTTTATTGTTAACTTTATGAAAAAAATTATCCTTTATAAAATGCTCTGCATAGTCTAAAATCTAAGATGCAATCTAGTGTACGAGTTATGTTAAAAAATATGAATTTCGCTCAAGAGTAAAGTACCTTTATGAGAGTGTGTACTTCAACGAGGTAACATCGCTTAGTGTTTTGCTAGTATTTATAGTGTTTTTGTGAAATTAACAAATTACAAGTAAGACCAGACTTTATCGTACATATTGATAAGCCTAATTGCATGTTGTTTTTTGAATCGAACAGTTAATTAGCAAATTGGTGAATTATTCAAAAACTTAGCCTGCTTCCAGTGGCGTAGGCCTACCAAATATGTATTTTCGGAAGAGAAAATATATAAAACCTAACTAATACCAACAAATAATTCAACTGTTCGTCTACTTTGGACTACAAGGGTAGCGACAACCAAATTAGTCTCCTTACAGTTCAAACTTCAAGATGTCACAAAATATTCAACAAACTTCTACACCAACTTCCTCATATGCAAACGCAACGAAAAAAATTCCGAGATCAACCTTCCCGAAGCGAGAACAAGCCATAGTATTACATGCCGATGAAAGTCTAAAATTGTTCGATTATGTCAAGGCAGTAGGTGACGCTATTGGTCCCAAACAAATCTTATTTGCATCTAGGATATCTAATAACAGAATATGTATCTATTTATCAAACTCAGAACTCGTCGACAAACTTTTAAAGTCTCATCCTATGTTAACAGTAGGAAACTCTATCATGAATGTCCGCAGACTAGTCTCTCCCACAAAAAGGATAATAATATCCAATTTATCTCCATGTATCCCACACGACCTTGCAGAAAATGCCATAAAAGATCTTGGGCTCCAACTGGCCTCCCCCGTCTCGTTTCTAAGAGCAGGCATCCCCGGTGATGAATACTCGCACATCATGAGTTTTAGAAGGCAAGTCTATGTTTATACCTCTGATGACAATTTCAATCTGCAAACTTCATTAGTCATCACATTCGAAGGAATTGAAAACAGAATATTTTTGTCCTCAGACAAAATGGAATGCTTCATATGCAAGATGTCAGGGCACATTGCCTCAAACTGCCCCAATCCTCCACCCAATCATATAACACCCCAGACTCAGTCGTACATACCAACCCACGCAACAGATCCCACACCACTACAATCTCCTATAGAACCCGAAATACCACCACATATCCCCACTTCAGAACTAAACAATGCTACACCCTCAAAAACGCCCGCATACAAACGTGGCCACTCTGAAGTCGAAAGTACTAGTGAGCAGACCGATACTCCCGATAACACATCCGTCACAAATCTGTCCGAGGATAACATCATGCCTCCCCCTAGTAATGATATTAAGAAACCAAAAAAGAAACCCAGAACAAGTTCAGCCTCAGATCGTTACCTTTGTGATTTAACAAAAGACTCTATCAAAGAAGCCTTTAAGAAAACCTCAGAATCACTTGTTATTCCCCCAGAAAACTTGATAGCCTTTATTGAAAACACTTTTGGATGTAGTAACCCCTACGCTGAAGCTCTTAAGTTTACAGAAAATGTTCCAGGGCTAATTGCTAACATTCAAGCATTGCACCCAGCTTGTCAGGAGAGGTCTACGAAAAGTAGGTTAACCCGTCTAACCAAAAAACTGAGAAAGGCCTTGAACACTGATCCAGAAGACCCCGAAAATTTGTCCAACCCAAAGCTTTCCTCCGATCATACCGAAGACAACTATAATTCTGATAGTTCAGAATCATCCCAATCCTCTCAAATCAGCTCTTATTAATACTAACATTATGTTAAGACTAATTCAATGAAATTGTGATGGGTTTTATCCCAGACTAGAATACTTACAAAAACTTATATCGGACTGTTCGCCTAATTTTATTTGTCTCCAAGAAACCAATTTCACCAAAGCTCACAACCCTTATCTAAAACACTACACCAGTTACAACTTTTTAAGACCAACACACCTACGAGCAAGTGGAGGCTCATCTATTTTTGTTTCTAACGATATATTTCATCAAGAGTTTGACCTACACACAAGCTTAGAGGCGATTGCAATAACCGCATGGTGTCCCAACAAAATAACAATTTGTTCTATATATATTCCTCCAAACTATAACCTATTCAGTACAGAACTAAAAGATCTCATAAAACAACTCCCAAACCCCTTCATCTTAGTTGGAGACTTCAACGCCCACAGCACAACATGGGGCTCCCAGCGCACTTTTGGGAGAGGAAAACTTATAGAAGATATCATAAGTAACTCCAACATCAACCTCTTGAATACAGGGAGCTCTACATATTTCCACGTCCAGTCTGGAACATCTTCCTCCATAGACCTAAGTTTTTGCGATCCTGGAACTGCTCCTTTGCTTCAGTGGAAAACACTAGATAGCTTATACGATAGCAATCACTACCCCATCCTTATCTCAAGTCATATCACAGAAACTGCAGAAGTCAAAACCAAATGGAAAATTACCGGTGCAAATTGGAGTTTATTCAGCGATACTGTTGAGGACCTTTCAAACCAAGAAATTTTCAGGGAGAATATCGACGATGCCGTAGAGCAATTTAAAAATTGTATCCTAACTGCAGCTGACCAGTGCATAGGCAAATACACTATTAATTCCTCAAGAAAGACTGTCCCGTGGTGGAATGACTCCTGCAAACTAGCAACAAAAGAATACAAGAAGGCTCTTAATAGATATCGCAAAACCCGTAGCACTGAAGATCTTATTTATTTTAAGAAAATGCGTGCAAGATCCAAACGAGTTCTGAAGGAAAGCAAAAAAGAATCATGGAAAAAATTTGTAAACAGCATAACTTCAGATACCCCTCCCGCCCAAATGTGGACCAAAATCAAACAAATGAGAGGACTAAACACATATCGAAAAATACCCGCAATAACAGACGGAGATAACATCATTACAAATGATAACCAAATAACAGAAACTCTAGCCAAATACTTTCAAAACAAAACTAAGTCTGAACTCTCCGTTCCGTACCCCACAAACCACTCGCCACCTATCCCTATCCAAACCAATCCAATAAACCTTGCCTTCACAGAAGAAGAGCTAAATTTGGCAATATCATCAATGAAAACCTCTTCTGCAGGTCCTGATGAGATCCCATCTATTTTTCTCAAACATCCACATACAGCCACCCTCTCGAAGCTGCTCGCGCTCTTCAATAAGATATGGTTCAGCCAAAATTTTCCGAGTCTCTGGCGGCAGTCGCTTACCATACCGATAAGAAAAAATGACTCATCCTCTAACGCTCTTAACGCCTACAGACCAATTTCACTAACATGCACAATGTGCAAACTACTAGAAAAGATGGTAAATAAACGTTTGCTTTGGTTTCTTGAAGAACACAATCTGATAGATGTAGCGCAATCAGGATTCAGACCCAATCGAAGTACGATGGATAACCTGGTACTACTACAATCAGAAATAACCGAAGCTATGGCAAACAAGAAGGACGTCATCGCAGTTGCCTTAGATATAGAATGTGCCTTCGATACAATAAACAGAGCTGCTATCATCAAAAAGCTTGAGAAACTCAATTTAACGGGTAACATTCTCTCCTTTATAAACAATTTCTTACAAGAGAGATCATTCAAAGTGGTTGCAAACGGGAAAACATCTTCAACTTATATCTCACAAAATGGAGTTCCTCAAGGCTCAGTTCTGAGCCCCACACTTTTCCTTCTTAGCATTAACGATATAGGCTCTCTCGTTCTCCCTCCCGTAAAATACTCTATATACGCTGATGACCTCGTTCTTTACTGCCAAGGTAAAGTTATAAGAAGCATATGCTCTTTACTGCAAAATACTCTTAACAACTTTTTAAACTGGTCTGCCAAAATTGGAGTCAAATTTTCATCTAGAAAATCCAAAGTCATACACTTCACTAGAAGACATCACACTCACCCTCCTATACTTCACCTAAATGGATCTCCTCTTCAAGTGGTTGATAAACACAAATTATTAGGAGTAATATTCGATAAAAGACTTACATGGAGAGATCAGATACAGAAAACAAGAACAAACTGCCTCAATAGAATCAATATCTTAAAAACTTTGGCTCACCATCAATGGGGTGCAGAAGAGGAAGTCCTCTTAAGAATTTACAGAACCTTGATCCGCTCTAGGTTGCATTACGGAAGCATTCTCTACATATCAGCGTCCGACACTCAGCTTAAAAGCCTGAATACAATTCAAAACACTTCCTTACGCATTAGCCTTGGAGCATTTAAATCAAGTCCTTCTGAAAGTCTCTATATCGAATCTTCAGAACCTCCACTTTTTATAAGACGTCAACGCTTACTACTATCTTACTTCTCTAGAGTATCTGCGAATCCGAAAAATCCAGTCATTCAACTAATTAATACCCCCACCCTGTTCCAGATAATACTCAACCTCGATCACATTCTTTCTCACAAATTTTAAAAACTATGCTAAAAGATACAGATCTAACACTCACAACTCCTGTCACTACGTCCAGTATTCCTCCGTGGACCAAAAAGCTACCTACTGTCGTTACCAGCTTAAATCGATACAAAAAAGAAGAAACGCCCAGAACTCTCTTGGTACAGAAATTTCAAGAACTTATACATACACAGTACTATGACAAGATTCTTTACACAGATGCCTCCAAAGAAGAACATGCCGTCGGTTGTGCCGTTACCACCTCAAATACAACAGTAGCATCATATCGAATTTCTCCCAGATGCAGTATACACACAGCTGAACTGTACGGAATACTTAAGGCATTAGAGTTGCCAACCACTAACGAGAAATCATTAGCGATATGTTCCGATTCTCTCGCTGCGATTGGTTCTATCAAAAATATATACTCCTTACATCCCATTGTACAGAGCATCCACAACATCTGCCAACAACAGTCAAAAAATGGTATTTCAGTAACCATCATCTGGATACCATCCCATGTTGGTATCAATGGAAATGAGAGCGCTGATCAAGCAGCAAAACAGGCCTGCTCTCTTGAAAAGCTAGAAAACATGCAACTTCACCAAGATCTAAAGGCTAAAATCAAGAACAATGTATTAAGCACCTGGCAAACACACTGGAGCATGCAAGATACAAAACTACGCACAATCCAACGAACTGTTACCTCCATCACCATGCCCCAAATGAGCAGAAAAGACAGTACTATTATCAGAAGGCTCAGAATAGGTCACACTCGTCTTACACATGGATATCTGATGTCCTCTGAAAATCGTCCTCGTTGTGAACATTGTGATGAGCCATTAACAGTTCAGCACATATTACTGGAATGTGGCCAGTATAGAGTTCACAGAGTCCACTACAACTTTCAAAACAATTTAAGTGACCTACTCGTTTCTACAAACATGTACAGTGCCATAATTTGTTTCCTAAAAGATTGTCACCTTTACTATTTAGTGTAATTGTAATATTAAGTTGTAACTTGTGCAAAAACAAACTGTAATTATTGTAAGTAAATAATATTGTAAACTTTTGTACCAGTGTCAATGGCCATTAGTTGCCGAGACACTTTAATTTAAATAAAAAAAAAAAAAAAAAGTACCTTTATATTTCACAATATCGAAAAGTGTTATTAAGAAAAGTTATGTGGAATTAAAAATTGTTATAATATGCAATTATATTCTTCTAATCAGTGGCGTAGCTGAAGATTGCCCCCCCCCCCGCGACAATTTTTGTGGGCCCCCATATTCGTATTATAAACATAACGACAACTAATAACAGTATAACTACTAAAATATGTGTAAATGACAATGTTTGGCCTTTCTTTAATAAGTCTTCATCAGTTAGTGTTAATAGATTTTTGGGAATAGACATGAAAACCTATTATATTTATATACGACAAACGTACCTATTAGTAATTTGTTGCAATATTATAACTAAATTTACATCGAAAAAATGAACTTGCTACTGCTTTTGCTACAAGTTATTTTTTCGTCGCAGCTGAGCCCATTGTAAAATTTTTTTATACGTTTTATTGGTTTATTTTTAAATTACGGTATAATACCCCACTTCTTCTGCTATTCCTGCTGCTTCTGCTAAAGTTTCTGAAAACAAATTTCTCAAAGATTATAACGCGTTTTTTCAAAAAGTTGAAGGGCGGCCGTTAACTCTACCGTTTCAGATTGCAAAAGTTTTAATGTTAGATTAATAAAGTTAAGTATTTTAGATCGAATAGTAATGTTAACGGCAAATTCAAAATTATTCATGTGGTCTAATAATGCATAAGCTTCTAATTATTGTTCATCGTTTTTTTTTAAGATAGCAATGAAATTTTCGTTAAAGATTTCATTACTTGTCGGAAAGCTCGAAGCAAAGCCATAACAGCATCATGTCTGGATGACCACCGGGTTTCACATAATCTTTTAACTGTTGGCGATGAATCCAAAGTAATAATAGTACATAGTACATCCCATCTTTTAATACTTGCAGTAAAAAACATATAATCTCTTAATTATATCGTAAAAAGCAACTCCTGTACGCCAGCAACGGCATAATTCAACACTAGGTTCAGATTATTCAGATTATGGGATGTACAATGAACATAGGAAGCTGTTTTTTCAATGTCCTCTATGCGCCTTTGTACGCCTGAATATACACCATACACCACTCATAACGCTTGTCCCATCATACCCCTTTCCCCTGCACTTGTATACCGAAAGGTGCTTTGAATGTATAAATTTTAAAATTTTATTTACAAGACCTTTGAACTTTGGTTTAACATGCGAATAAATTCCAAAAAACTTTCAACTTCTGCTTTGGAAGGTAAATAATTTTCATCGCAAGTTATTTTTACGTACCGGAAAATAAAACTAATAGTAGTGGAGGAAAGTATGCTAAATTTGTGGTTATTCGAGCGTTATGGGGACTTATTGGGTTGTGAAGATTAGGTCCTAAGACCAAAAAAAGTTAAGTAAAGTTTTGTATTTAAGTGGGGACTTTCCATTTTTTAATTTAATTTTCCATTTCCAACAATCGTTTTTTCCGATTAAATGTCTCGAATAAGAGTTACTTATTTTTACGTAAGGAATCCAAATCTGCAATAAAAAATGGGGGCATGGGGGGGCTCTTATTTAATATTTTAAAGTAACCCCCCACCCCACTTCCGTGGGGGGTCGTGTTTGGCGTCATTCGATAGATTTTTCAAAAATATTGAATACGTATATATTGCAGTTTTTCGATGTGATGTTTTTTCGCGAAATATCGCGTGGTTCCTATTTAAAATTTTAAATTTACCCCCCACCCCTCTCCGTGTCGGGTCGAATTTGGTATCATTCGATAGATTTTTAAAAAACATTGAAAACGTATTTTTTAGTTTTTCGATCTGACGTATATTTCTCGAAATATTCGCTTTTTTCTTGTGAAACTTTGTGGCTCACCCATTTCCTTAGGTCCCGCTCAAACCGTCAGATTTTTGAAAGATACACTGGTCTGGATGTACTTAACTTACCTTATCTTAAGCTGACGATTTAGAGTTTTTCTAAGGATAGAATTTTTTTTCGGGCCCCCCTTAACGAACTCCCCTGTATTAAGATCTAATATATGGAAGTGGTACATTTACAGGGAACAAGGTTTCTCCCCACAAAGGTTTCTCCGCGTCATATTCTGACGCGCTCGAGTAACTGCAAAAATCCCCGCTTGGGCTCCCCTGCCATAAGCTGATCATGTTTTGAAATATCTTGAGTGGTATCAAGTTTGAGTGGTATCAGTTTCTTGAGCCAGCAAATTTATAACTTGGTTTTGTATTTGGGGGCTCAAGTAATTTGTTTTAAGTTACTGTTTTTATCGATTGATTTAGCTATAACAGAATCATATTTAGCTACATAGTAAAAGAACCACCGACAAAAAATTACCTTTTTGGGATTCACTGTCATCTAAACTACTAACATGTCCACTAAACGCTAAATTGCACCCGGAAAGAGTAAGAGTTACGTCAATTACCTGCTTCATTACTTCCTTCCAAATTCCCTATTTTGATGTTTATTAGGGAAATATATTTTGATCTCCTTTAAAAAAAAAGTAGAAGCGTTGTAGAAGTATTAAGCTTGAAGGCTTTAAGGGGCACCTCCTAACGTCGGGGCCCCCGCCTTGCGGGCCCTGCGGGCCTGTCAGCTACGCCACTGCTTCTAATTGAAAAAAAAAATTTAAAATTTTTCTCAAAACACGGATATATTGTTTAAAAATGGTCCTTGAATTTTTTGCAATACACCATTTTAAAGTAAAGAAAATAAGCTTTTTTATTCCACAATGTATGTACCTAAATGTACAAGAAAAGAAGTCATAATGAGAAATTAAAAAAAATAATTATAAATAGTTACAGCAGTAGCAGGACGGTACGCCACTGTGCTGTTAAACAACGCAATTTTGAGTGCTCTGATATTTCATCCGAATTTCGGAAATATCGAGAATTAGACATTGTAAGAGTGAACTGTGAGCAAATAATATACTACAACAAAGTGCTGAGAGTGTTAGTGACACAATAGGACTAATAATATTCGAGGTAGGCTGAAATTAAAATAACGTGGCGTCTTATCTGTTGGTAGCAGTGATATGGGCTCCCATATCACTGGTTGGTAGCGATTTATCTATCCGCAAGGTTGAATTGTAGATGATCGTTGGCGCTAGCAGATAGGCAACACATATTACACATTCCATAGGCGTAATTCAGAGGAATACGGAATGGATGAAATGAGCGAGATGGTTAAAGAAGTAACAAACGGAATGAGAGAGATAGCAAATGAAATGAAAGAAATGAGAACTGAGCGTAAAGAATTAATAAAAATTGTCAAAGATTTGACAAGTGAATGGAAGCAGAGTTTGGAAGAAGTAAAAGAGATTAGGAGAGAAAATAAAGTAATGAAAACTAAAATCAGGGTGCTAGAATATAAACTTGAAACTATGGAAAAGAAAGAACGTCGAAATAACATTATTATCACCGGATTTCAAACTGCAGGAGATACTATAGAGCTAAAAGAAGATATAGAGAATCAGTTGCAAACTTTTCTTGGAACAAAGTGTGAGATAAAAGAGATAACGAAACTGAATAAGAGAATGTGCAAGTTAGAATTGAGTACATATGGTGATAAAGCAGACATAATGAAAAATAAGAACAAGTTAAGACATATTAAAGCAAGAAAACTTTTTATTGATGATGACTATACGATTCAAGAAAGAGAGATTCAAAAACAACTAAGAGAATATGCAAATGAACAGAGACAAAAAGGTAATGTTGTAAAAGTTAAATACCAGAAGATCATTATAAATGATGAAATATGGAAATGGAATATGGAAACTGGCACAATTGAAAAAGAGAGCAACAGAGCTAATCCAAAAAACTAATAAAAGCAGAGGCGGACAAAATGATGACAAATTCGGCAATGAAAACGGAAAAAGAAATGGAACTGAAAGTTATAGATAAGAAAGGAGAGGTATGGAGAACAGCGACATGGAATGTTAGAGGAATAAGTGGAAAAGAGTTAGAATTAGTAGAAACCCTTAGCAACACAAACTATGCTGCAATAGCCATCACTGAGACAAAAAACGGGAGCTGGGACACAAATAATAGGAGATGGAAATCTATTAATATACAGTGGTGTAAAGGAAACTGAATGGGCCAGAGCAGGAGTAGCCTGTTTGATACCCAAAGATAAAGTAAAAGGTATAAGAAATTGGGAGTACATCAATGAGAGACTATTGAAAGTATCAATGAATTGTAGTAAAAGCGATATTATAACTTTGATTGTAATATACGCACCTGGAGAAAGTGACAAAGTAAACGACAAAAATCAATTTTGGGAACAACTACAGCAGACAGTAGAAGATTATGAGGGAACACTCATAATATTGGGAGACTTCAATGCTAGAGTGGGAAACGAAAACATGAAATGGCAAGGAGCTATAGGTAGGCACGGAGAACACATAATTAATAAAAACGGGAAAAGATTGCTAGAGTTTTGTATATATAATGATTTAGTTATAGCCAACAATTTCTTTGAACACAAAGAAATACACAAGATAACAAGAGCAATGCCCGAGCGAAATGAAAAATCAATAATAGACTTCATAATTGTTCCTCGAGAAAAAAGGAGTAAAGTTAAAGATGTCAGAGTGAAAAGAAGCTATGATATAGGTAGTGACCATTATCTACTAGAAGGAGTATTCAAGAATAACAACAAAGTCGAGGACCCAAAACAGATACAAAACAAAAACTACAGCGGAAGAATAAGAACCTATAAGCTGAGAAACTTGCAAACAAGAAATGAGTATATAGAAAAAACAGAAAAACAGTTTGCAAGGATTGAAAAGAGAAGACAAAGTAGAAATTTGGAAGAAAAGTGGATCAGATTTAAGGCAATACTATTAGAAACAGCAGGGCAAGTTTGCGGGTATACCAGAAGAAATAATCATAAAAAGCAGACAAGCTGGTGGAACAACGATATTAAAAAAGAAGTCAGAGAAAAGAAAAGGCTATGGAAAATGTACATACAAAAAAGAAATCAAGAGGCATACGATAAATACAAGGAACAGCGCAACAAAGTTAAAGTAAGGATAAAACAAGAAAAGCAGAACGCCTGGGAAGAATTTGGAAGAACTATGGAAGAAAATAGTACCCAAAATACAAAATTATTTTATAGAGTATTAAAGAATATGAGAAGTAAAACGGAAATTAAACTACAGCAGATAAAAGATAGAAACGGAAATATAATAACTGAGGATGAGCCCATTATAGAAAGGTGGAAAGAATATTTCAAGGAACTTTTAAACAATGAAAATACAACAGCAGAGAATCGCACACAGATAACAGATGAAACACCTGAAAGAGGGCAAGAAGACGTTTATGAAACTAAAATAAAGATGGAAGAAGTTGAAGATGCACTAGAAAAACTGAAAGTTGGTAAAGCAGCAGGGATCGACGGAATAGATGCTGAATTATTGAAATATCTTGGACAACAGGGTAAACAAGAGTTACATGACCTACTAAATTTAGCGTGGACAAACAAAAAAATCCCAGAGGATTGGAACATTTCAATAATACTGCCTATACACAAAAAGGGAGACACGAAAGAGTGCAGTAATTATAGGGGTATATCACTTCTCTGCTCAACGTTGAAAATATACGAAATTATCCTAGAAAAGAAACTACGAGAAATAGTTGAGCCTCGACTGGCGGATATACAAAGTGGATTTAGACCATCACACAGCGTACAAGATCATATATTCACACTACAGCAAATTATTGAAAAAACACTGTTAAAAAACGATACACTGTACCTGGCGTTTTTAGATATGAAAAAGGCGTTTGACATGGTCAATAGAGAAGGAATATGGCAAAGCCTGACAAACAAGGAAGTAGATGAAGAACTTGTAAGTGTAATAAAGAGTTTGTATGTCAACACAAAAAACCAGGTCAGGACAAGTAACTTAATCTCCGGCGAATTTTCTAATAACGACGGGGTTAGACAAGGTGGAGTGTTGAGCCCACTGTTATTTATTTCCGTTATGGATGAAGTTATTAAAAAGTGTTGGAAAAAAACTAAAAAATGCGCTATAGGGTATATAAATTTGCAACAAATAAAAATTGAAGCCTGTGCATTTGCTGATGACATTGTATTAGTTGCAAGAACTGAAAAGGCTCTCGCAGATAACATTAGAATCTGGGCTGAAGAACTAAAAAACTACAACTTAATAATAAATATGGAGAAAACTAAAGTAATGACAATAGCAACTGTAGCAACAAAGTTGTAGTGTGCAACAAAGAAGCAACTGTAAATATTGAAATCGAAGGGCAAAAAATCGAGCAAGTAGACCTCTTTAAGTATTTGGGAATAATGTTAAACAACAAAGGTACACAAGAAGATGAAATTGGAAACAGAATAAAATTGGCAACGAGAACTTATTATTCACTGTATAAAAATTTCCTAAACAAAAAAGAAATATCAAGGAAAACCAAAATGACAGTATATAAAACTGTATATATGCCAATTACAATATATGGGGCAGAAAACTGGGTACTTAATGACAGACAAAGAAAAAGATTACAAGCTACAGAAATGAGATACTTAAGAAAAGTGGTGGGAGCAAGAAGATTAGACAAAAGAAGAAACGAAGATATAAGACATGAATTACAGGTAAAATCGCTCAACGTTAAAGTTGAAGAAAAGAAGTTAAAATGGGCTGGACACATGATAAGAATGAGTGGTGAGAGACAAGTGACAATGACATGGGAGGCCAAAGCAGTGGGTAAAAGCACGAGGGGCAGACCAAGAAAAAGCTGGAACACTAGTGTAAACGAAATACTCAAGAAAAGAGGAACATCGTGGCAAGAAGCAAAAGTTTTAGCAGCAGATAGGAAGAAGTGGCGTAAATTTGCAGAGAGTATTATATAAAGGAGGAATCCTCGACACCTAATGGTAAAAGAGGCAACCGATTATGTATGTGTGTATGTATAAATAGTTAAAATTAAAAAATAATCATTAAAAATATCAAAAATCTTTAAAAGTATAAAACCTTGAAAAAGCATAACTTGCTTAAAAAGAGCCGTATGTCCTTATGCAATATACCATTTTAAAGGTAATTGACTTCTCTTTCTATTAAATGTACCATTGCATATACCTAGAAATGCGTAGAAAAAAGTTACATAACAATGTTGGCGAAATAATGGGGGAAATGGTCCAAAAATGCTGTGAGCGGCGAATTTTGAAAAATCCTATTTCGGAAACTATAAATCCTAGTGACTTTTACCAAACTTTATTTTAAAGAGGAAGGAGGGACGTTATTTTTCGCTGAAGCAATGCCTATACTTATATCCCTGTGGAAAAAAGTTATGGGGCAAAAAACAAAATTGCTTTCCTTCGCGTTTGTTTCTTGCTTTTCTTTTGAATATATTTTTCTACAAAAAAATATTTTTTACTTTAAAATGTGATATTTCGATAGTAAATTTAACCTGGAACAATTTTTCTGTAGACGTGTTTGTACCAAAAGTGCATTGAACTCACTCTAATTCACCCTGTGCCTAGGGACTAATTCACCCCTGTCTCAAAAACGCACCCATTTAAATGGTAGCACTACGCGGTTTTTTAAAATTTAGAGGTCCATTGACCATATGAGACAATAAAATCCCGTTAACGTTGTAGTTCCTTTTAGCCCTCTTATTTTGAACATAATCAATAGCCAAAGACTAAGTTTTCACTCTAATGGCATATAACATATCCCACCAGATTGAAAACAATGGGAACCTTCTCTGGTTACACCTCCGAGGCTTCTACAATTTGCAAGCCATACGGATGCTGAGACTAAGGCAGATGAGGGAATTCTACAATTTACAATTCACGTCACATCTGCTCAGCGCGGTAAAGTTCCAACGAGACTGGTTCCCTTCATACTCCACACAGAGTAAATGTAAATCAAAAATGAATAACCATTTTCAATTTCGTTGCAAAACGAAAATACAGCCGAACCATATTCCAGTCCAATCAGAGAGTGCTGCAAGCACCTCTACCGGTTTCGAAACTTATTAGTCTCTCATCAGGAGGCACATATGCTGCTCTCCCTGATCCAACCAAAACAAACCCCAGCGTGCAGTCCCGAATTGCAACGAACGAAATGGCATAGATGCCCTAGCGGCAACTGCTAGCAAAAGACTAAGTTTTCACTCTAATGGCATATAACATATCCCACCAGATTGAAAACAATGGGAACCTTCTCTGGTTACACCTCCGAGGCTTCTACAATTTGCAAGCCATACGGATGCTGAGACTAAGGAAGATGAGGGAATTCTACAATTTACAATTCACGTCACATCTGCTCAGCGCGGTAAAGTTCCAACGAGACTGGTTCCCTTCATACTCCACACAGAGTAAATGTAAATCAAAAATGAATAACCATTTTCAATTTCGTTGCAAAACGAAAATACAGCCGAACCATATTCCAGTCCAATCAGAGAGTGCTGCAAGCACCTCTACCGGTTTCGAAACTTATTAGTCTCTCATCAGGAGGCACATATGCTGCTCTCCCTGATCCAACCAAAACAAACCCCAGCGTGCAGTCCCGAATTGCAACGAACGAAATGGCATAGATGCCCTAGCGGCAACTGCTAGCAAAAGACTAAGTTTTCACTCTAATGGCATATAACATATCCCACCAGATTGAAAACAATGGGAACCTTCTCTGGTTACACCTCCGAGGCTTCTACAATTTGCAAGCCATACGGATGCTGAGACTAAGGAAGATGAGGGAATTCTACAATTTACAATTCACGTCACATCTGCTCAGCGCGGTAAAGTTCCAACGAGACTGGTTCCCTTCATACTCCACACAGAGTAAATGTAAATCAAAAATGAATAACCATTTTCAATTTCGTTGCAAAACGAAAATACAGCCGAACCATATTCCAGTCCAATCAGAGAGTGCTGCAAGCACCTCTACCGGTTTCGAAACTTATTAGTCTCTCATCAGGAGGCACATATGCTGCTCTCCCTGATCCAACCAAAACAAACCCCAGCGTGCAGTCCCGAATTGCAACGAACGAAATGGCATAGATGCCCTAGCGGCAACTGCTAGCAAAAGACTAAGTTTTCACTCTAATGGCATATAACATATCCCACCAGATTGAAAACAATGGGAACCTTCTCTGGTTACACCTCCGAGGCTTCTACAATTTGCAAGCCATACGGATGCTGAGACTAAGGAAGATGAGGGAATTCTACAATTTACAATTCACGTCACATCTGCTCAGCGCGGTAAAGTTCCAACGAGACTGGTTCCCTTCATACTCCACACAGAGTAAATGTAAATCAAAAATGAATAACCATTTTCAATTTCGTTGCAAAACGAAAATACAGCCGAACCATATTCCAGTCCAATCAGAGAGTGCTGCAAGCACCTCTACCGGTTTCGAAACTTATTAGTCTCTCATCAGGAGGCACATATGCTGCTCTCCCTGATCCAACCAAAACAAACCCCAGCGTGCAGTCCCGAATTGCAACGAACGAAATGGCATAGATGCCCTAGCGGCAACTGCTAGCAAAAGACTAAGTTTTCACTCTAATGGCATATAACATATCCCACCAGATTGAAAACAATGGGAACCTTCTCTGGTTACACCTCCGAGGCTTCTACAATTTGCAAGCCATACGGATGCTGAGACTAAGGAAGATGAGGGAATTCTACAATTTACAATTCACGTCACATCTGCTCAGCGCGGTAAAGTTCCAACGAGACTGGTTCCCTTCATACTCCACACAGAGTAAATGTAAATCAAAAATGAATAACCATTTTCAATTTCGTTGCAAAACGAAAATACAGCCGAACCATATTCCAGTCCAATCAGAGAGTGCTGCAAGCACCTCTACCGGTTTCGAAACTTATTAGTCTCTCATCAGGAGGCACATATGCTGCTCTCCCTGATCCAACCAAAACAAACCCCAGCGTGCAGTCCCGAATTGCAACGAACGAAATGGCATAGATGCCCTAGCGGCAACTGCTAGCAAAAGACTAAGTTTTCACTCTAATGGCATATAACATATCCCACCAGATTGAAAACAATGGGAACCTTCTCTGGTTACACCTCCGAGGCTTCTACAATTTGCAAGCCATACGGATGCTGAGACTAAGGAAGATGAGGGAATTCTACAATTTACAATTCACGTCACATCTGCTCAGCGCGGTAAAGTTCCAACGAGACTGGTTCCCTTCATACTCCACACAGAGTAAATGTAAATCAAAAATGAATAACCATTTTCAATTTCGTTGCAAAACGAAAATACAGCCGAACCATATTCCAGTCCAATCAGAGAGTGCTGCAAGCACCTCTACCGGTTTCGAAACTTATTAGTCTCTCATCAGGAGGCACATATGCTGCTCTCCCTGATCCAACCAAAACAAACCCCAGCGTGCAGTCCCGAATTGCAACGAACGAAATGGCATAGATGCCCTAGCGGCAACTGCTAGCAAAAGACTAAGTTTTCACTCTAATGGCATATAACATATCCCACCAGATTGAAAACAATGGGAACCTTCTCTGGTTACACCTCCGAGGCTTCTACAATTTGCAAGCCATACGGATGCTGAGACTAAGGAAGATGAGGGAATTCTACAATTTACAATTCACGTCACATCTGCTCAGCGCGGTAAAGTTCCAACGAGACTGGTTCCCTTCATACTCCACACAGAGTAAATGTAAATCAAAAATGAATAACCATTTTCAATTTCGTTGCAAAACGAAAATACAGCCGAACCATATTCCAGTCCAATCAGAGAGTGCTGCAAGCACCTCTACCGGTTTCGAAACTTATTAGTCTCTCATCAGGAGGCACATATGCTGCTCTCCCTGATCCAACCAAAACAAACCCCAGCGTGCAGTCCCGAATTGCAACGAACGAAATGGCATAGATGCCCTAGCGGCAACTGCTAGCAAAAGACTAAGTTTTCACTCTAATGGCATATAACATATCCCACCAGATTGAAAACAATGGGAACCTTCTCTGGTTACACCTCCGAGGCTTCTACAATTTGCAAGCCATACGGATGCTGAGACTAAGGAAGATGAGGGAATTCTACAATTTATAATTCACGTCACATCTGCTCAGCGCGGTAAAGTTCCAACGAGACTGGTTCCCTTCATACTCCACACAGAGTAAATGTAAATCAAAAATGAATAACCATTTTCAATTTCGTTGCAAAACGAAAATACAGCCGAACCATATTCCAGTCCAATCAGAGAGTGCTGCAAGCACCTCTACCGGTTTCGAAACTTATTAGTCTCTCATCAGGAGGCACATATGCTGCTCTCCCTGATCCAACCAAAACAAACCCCAGCGTGCAGTCCCGAATTGCAACGAACGAAATGGCATAGATGCCCTAGCGGCAACTGCTAGCAAAAGACTAAGTTTTCACTCTAATGGCATATAACATATCCCACCAGATTGAAAACAATGGGAACCTTCTCTGGTTACACCTCCGAGGCTTCTACAATTTGCAAGCCATACGGATGCTGAGACTAAGGAAGATGAGGGAATTCTACAATTTACAATTCACGTCACATCTGCTCAGCGCGGTAAAGTTCCAACGAGACTGGTTCCCTTCATACTCCACACAGAGTAAATGTAAATCAAAAATGAATAACCATTTTCAATTTCGTTGCAAAACGAAAATACAGCCGAACCATATTCCAGTCCAATCAGAGAGTGCTGCAAGCACCTCTACCGGTTTCGAAACTTATTAGTCTCTCATCAGGAGGCACATATGCTGCTCTCCCTGATCCAACCAAAACAAACCCCAGCGTGCAGTCCCGAATTGCAACGAACGAAATGGCATAGATGCCCTAGCGGCAACTGCTAGCAAAAGACTAAGTTTTCACTCTAATGGCATATAACATATCCCACCAGATTGAAAACAATGGGAACCTTCTCTGGTTACACCTCCGAGGCTTCTACAATTTGCAAGCCTTAGTCTCAGCATCCGTATGGCTTGCAAATTGTAGAAGCCTCGGAGGTGTAACCAGAGAAGGTTCCCATTGTTTTCAATCTGGTGGGATATGTTATATGCCATTAGAGTGAAAACTTAGTCTTTTGCTAGCAGTTGCCGCTAGGGCATCTATGCCATTTCGTTCGTTGCAATTCGGGACTGCACGCTGGGGTTTGTTTTGGTTGGATCAGGGAGAGCAGCATATGTGCCTCCTGATGAGAGACTAATAAGTTTCGAAACCGGTAGAGGTGCTTGCAGCACTCTCTGATTGGACTGGAATATGGTTCGGCTGTATTTTCGTTTTGCAACGAAATTGAAAATGGTTATTCATTTTTGATTTACATTTACTCTGTGTGGAGTATGAAGGGAACCAGTCTCGTTGGAACTTTACCGCGCTGAGCAGATGTGACGTGAATTGTAAATTGTAGAATTCCCTCATCTTCCTTAGTCTCAGCATCCGTATGGCTTGCAAATTGTAGAAGCCTCGGAGGTGTAACCAGAGAAGGTTCCCATTGTTTTCAATCTGGTGGGATATGTTATATGCCATTAGAGTGAAAACTTAGTCTTTTGCTAGCAGTTGCCGCTAGGGCATCTATGCCATTTCGTTCGTTGCAATTCGGGACTGCACGCTGGGGTTTGTTTTGGTTGGATCAGGGAGAGCAGCATATGTGCCTCCTGATGAGAGACTAATAAGTTTCGAAACCGGTAGAGGTGCTTGCAGCACTCTCTGATTGGACTGGAATATGGTTCGGCTGTATTTTCGTTTTGCAACGAAATTGAAAATGGTTATTCATTTTTGATTTACATTTACTCTGTGTGGAGTATGAAGGGAACCAGTCTCGTTGGAACTTTACCGCGCTGAGCAGATGTGACGTGAATTGTAAATTGTAGAATTCCCTCATCTTCCTTAGTCTCAGCATCCGTATGGCTTGCAAATTGTAGAAGCCTCGGAGGTGTAACCAGAGAAGGTTCCCATTGTTTTCAATCTGGTGGGATATGTTATATGCCATTAGAGTGAAAACTTAGTCTTTTGCTAGCAGTTGCCGCTAGGGCATCTATGCCATTTCGTTCGTTGCAATTCGGGACTGCACGCTGGGGTTTGTTTTGGTTGGATCAGGGAGAGCAGCATATGTGCCTCCTGATGAGAGACTAATAAGTTTCGAAACCGGTAGAGGTGCTTGCAGCACTCTCTGATTGGACTGGAATATGGTTCGGCTGTATTTTCGTTTTGCAACGAAATTGAAAATGGTTATTCATTTTTTTTTTATAATCAATAGCCTACTTTTTCTATGATTAATAATGAATTTTCGGGAAAAAAATATTTTTTCAAAAATTGTTTAAACAGATTAGACTATTTATTAATTAATAAAGGTCTAGACAAATTGCATATTTGTAATGTACACATATAAATTAAAAAAAAAAAGATCAAAATCTGTTGAGTAGATCCCGAGATATAGAAAATGATAGTATGTAGTTTTAAGTTGCTTTTTTAGTTTTTGAACTCGTGCATTTGTCGGCTCCCATCTCCCCCTCCACTTACCTCGACTAGTCAGCATTTGAACTACATTTTTAAAAATTTGTGTAAAAAGCTTTTCGAATATGCAAACATTTTTTTTCGGACAATATTTTTAAAGTTATTCTAAATGATTATAATCAACACAATGTCAAAAATTTGGCATTAAGATTTTTGACTATATTAAATATTTGTTTTAACTTTTTTAATACATTTTGATCGTACTCTATCTTATAGTCTTATTTTGATAGAACTCTTATAGTCACTCTTCTATGTTCATTTGGCATTATGCAGAATTGCCCTATCTTCATGATTTTCTGTCTTATGTTATTGCAAGACAAAGGTCTCTCGGATAAAGAAATAGAATAACCTTTAAACTAATTAATAGATCGGTCTCAAATGAGGGTTTGTTAAGTATCCCAATACCCAACACTAAAGGTCTAAGTTAGTGTTAGTAAAAGTTATTAACAAATATCGATGTTCACTTATTTAGCAGTTTACGAAGCAACAAATTGGTTTTTTAACTTTCCAAAATTAGCATTTTGAAGGTTTCTAAAAAGCACTGTTCTAAAAAATTTAAGTTTGTAATTTTATATCAACTATTCAGTTTCTTAACCCGACACCTGCCACGTGGGGTGCTACCAGCAACCCATAACACATTTTCATCAAATATTTGGTAAGTATTTCAAGTTTGTTAACCGTGCTGTGCGTCGTAGTAGCTGTCTATAATATTATGTAGCATAGATCTGTTTGCGTTTGAAGTGGTTATTTAGTGTCATTCTGAACTTGTAGTTCTAAAGTCGAATCGGGGTGTCATCATCTGGTAGTTTAAGTTTTAAATTTTTTTTTGTGTTTTTGATTAACAGGTCAGATTTACATTTTGTTATTGTAATAACTGATTTAAATTATTAATATAGTCTCTATACTCAATACTGTGTCCTATTCACAAAAAAGGAAATATGTATGGCTGATTGTCAGAATTATCGAGGCATAGCGCTGCTAAACATAACGTATAAAATATTGGCTATGCATATTAAAAACAGATTAACAACGAAGGTTGATAAAAGCATAGGAGAGTATCAATGTTGGTTCAGAAAAGGCAGAAGTACTGTGGATCAGGTCTTCACCACACTACGAGAAATACAGGCTAAAAGATACGAATATAATAAAGACACCATGGTTCTTTTCATTGACTTTAACCAGGCTTTCGATCGAGGAAAAGAAGCGAATTATTCTCAGCATTGCAAGACATGGACGTTTCTCCAAAGCTTATTAGAATTATAAAATTAACTCTCCAAAGAACAATGAATAAAGTACCCGTGTTGAGCTGCCCCCCCCCACTTGCAAAAATCAAAAAAACAAATAGCCCTGATTTATGAGCTATTTATGAGCTTTCATATTCCGCAAACTAAAAATTTTGAGCTCGTTCCACTAAGCAGGAATTTAATACTTTAGTGGAATTTAATTTTTGGAATTTAATACTTAAAAAATACTAATATTGAATCGGCTTTTGCTGCAGAATTACGAGCTATTTATGAGCTCTTGAAATTATATAGTTTCGATTTTTGAGCTCATCCCCTTCACCCCAAACAACCCTTTAATTGATTTAACTTAAGAGAAAAATGCTGAGAAAACTTAAAATATATCGTATTGCGGATATAATTCCTATAGCTTATATACTCTAAGAATAAACGATTAAATCACGTGCATTTCGATTATTGATTCGAGAAAACCACCCCTTCGCAAGAAAACCACCCTATCTTCCCGACTTAAGAGAAAGTTGTACTTAAAATGCATTAAATTAATTATTTGGCGACTACATATCATTTAATAATTTATAAGCTTCCAAATTACGCGCATTTAGATCAGTAAATTGCAATTTATTTTGTATAGTGCAGTAACTGAAGGTAAAAATCAACGATTACCTTCAATTTCGGTGAACCTTCATCGATTTTCACGAAAATTGGTCAGTGGTTATAGGATACGTCAAGAAACAAAGGTGATATGGTACCCACCTTGCGCCTTTACCCTGAGGGTGGATACCGCCCCTTCTCGGGGGTGAAAATTATTTTATAAAAAATAACTGCACAAATCAATAAAAGAACAAATTAAAAGGAAAAATTTATTATATAAAGTTATTAAAATAAGTCAATACTTTTTAAGTTATTAAAGATCAAAGATTTTAATTATTCGTGAAAAAATGCATGTTTTGAAGCGGTTTTTCGTAAATCCTGAAAAACTGTAAGTTTTTACAAAAAAGTCAATAGTAGTTTAATTCATATAGCTTATATTCTAAGAATAAACTCTTAAATCACACACCTTTCGATTATAGAGCTACAACCCCTTCGCAAGAAAACCATCCCATATTCCCGGCTTAAGAGACAGTTGTACATACTTAAAATAATTTAAATTAATTATTTGGCGACTAGATATCGTTTAATAATTAATGAGCTCGCAAAATATACGCATCTCAATTATTGAATTGCCATTTTCTTTCTATAGTGCAGTCACTGAAGGTAAAAATCAACTATGACCTTCGATTTCGGTAAATCTCCATTCATTTCACGAATTGACAATAACAACTTACGGTTTTAGCCTGGGGTATATGTCACCCCTTCTTGGGGGTGAAAATTACTTTATTAAAAATAACCCCACAAATCGAGAGAGGGACAAATTCTAAGCAAAATTTGTTATATAATGTTATTAAAATAAATCAATAATTTTTGAGTTGTTAAAGATCAAATATTTTAATTTTTGTGCGATTTTTCATAAATAACTCAAAAACTGTAAGTTTTTACAAAAAAGTTTTCATCACTAAAATTGAACCTAATAAAAAATATAATAAATTGATTACTTGAAAAACCTTTTAATGTTAATTTAAAGTAAGTTATTGGTAATTAAATGTATATTTTTTTCTGCAACTGTTGAAATCTAAGGACTCAAGCTTAAATAACGGGAAAGAGATGCATTTTATAACACTTAGGCACTAACTACTTGTCAAAGTACTTAGAAATACCTATCAAAAATGAGCTGCAGAAAAAGTTGATAGCATCAAAATTTATACTTATAAAGTATATAGCTATAAAACTGTAAAGCATTTATTTCAAATATAGATTATTTTAGATCATATTTATAATAATAACTCCAACAATACACGATTGACGTAAAAAATGATAGATAACGAAATTTGAGTTTTTTTTTTATTAGCAAAGATTTTACTTGTCTTTTGATTTATGTATGAATTAAAATAACGAAGATAGAAACGTTTAAGCCTAAATTTTACTACGAGAACAATGTAACTGGAGCCCTGTAACCCATTATCCTAAAAAATAAAGTATTTAAAAGATTAAGCCGGTACTTTATGTCTCGGTTGACAGCCGGTTAGTTAACCGGAGTTTAATCGGGACCTCTTTAGGGTCTCTTGCGTTGTAATAAATGCAATTACAAGTATTATTATGATTATAAATAAGAATAATAATAATACTTAAAATTGCATTTATTACAACGCAAGAGACCCTAAAGAGGTCACGATTAAACCCCGGTGAACTAACCGGCTGTTAATCGAGACATAAAGTATCGGGCCTAAATGTAATACAGTTTTATAGCTCTTGAAATTACCTTTCAAATAGTTGGATGTGACTGATATCATAAAAATTAACAGAGTGATTAAAAAAAAATTCATTTTTTTTAATTTTTGGAGTATAAATTTTGATGCTATCAATTTTTTCTGGAGCTCATTTGATACGTATTTCTAAGTACTTTGACAAGTATTTAGTAAGTGTTATAAAATGCATCTCTTTCCCGTTATTTCAGCTTGAATCCTTAGATTTGAATAGTCGCAAAAAAAACTATACATTTAATTACCTATAACTTACTTTAAATTTACATTAAAAGGTTTTTCAAGTCAGCAATTTATTATATTTTTTATTAGCTTCAATTTTAGTGATAAAAACTTTTTTGTAAGAACTTACAGTTTTTAAGTTATTTATGAAAAATCGCTTTAAAGCGTGCATTTTCTTTCACAAAAATTAAAATAATTGATCTTTAATAACTCAAAAAGTATTGATTTATTTTAATAACATTATATAACAAATTTTGCTTCGAATTTGTCCCTTTCTTGATTTGTGGGGTTATTTTTAATAAAGTAGTTTTCACCCCCGAGAAGGGGTGACATATACCCCAGGCTAAGTTGTTATTGTTAATTTTCTTTCTTGACTATCCTCTATCCGCTCACCAATTTTCGTGAAAATGAATGGAGATTTACCGAAATCGAAAATAGTAGATTTTTACCTTCAGTGACTGCACTATAGAAAGAAATCTTAATCTCAATAACTGAGATGCGTATATTTTGCGAGCTCATAAATTATTAAACGATATCTAGTCGCCAAATAATTAATTTAAATTATTTTAAGTACAACTCTCTCTCTTAAGCCGGGAATATGGGATGGTTTTCTTGCGAAGGGGTTGTAGCTCAATAATCGAAAGGCGCGTGATTTAAGAGTTTATTCTTAGAATATAAGCTATATGAATTAAACTACTATTAACTTTTTTGTAAAAACGTACAGTTTTTCAGTGATTTACGAAAAACCGCTTCAAAACATGCATTTTTTTCACGAATAATTAAAATTTTTGATGTTTAATAACTTAAAAAGTATTGACTTATTTTAATAACTTTATTTATAAATTTTGCTTATAATTTGTTCTTTTATAGATTTGTGCAGTTATTTTTTATAAAATAATTTTCACCCCCGAGAAGGGGCGGTATCCACCCTTAGGGTAAAGGCGCAAGGTGGTACCATGTCACCTTTGTTTCTTCAGGTATCCTCTAACCACTGACCAATTTTCGTGAAAATCGATTAAGGTTCACCGAAATTGAAGGTAATCGTTGATTTTTACCTTCAGTGACTGCACTATACAAAATAAATTGCAAGTTACTGGTCTAAATGAGCGTAATTTGGGAGCTTATAAATTATTAAATGATATGTAGTTGCCAAATTAGGGTGGTTTTCTTGCGAAGGGGTTGTAGCTCAATAATCGAAATGCACGTGATTTAATAGTTTATTCTTAGAGTATATAAGCTATAGGAATTATATCCGCAATATGATATATTTTAAGTTATCTCAGCATTTTTCTCTTAAGTTAAATCAATTAAAAGGTGGTTTGGGGGTGAAGGGGATGAGCTCAAAAATCGAAACTATATAATTTCAAGAGCTCATAAATAGCTCGTAATTCTGCCGCAAAAACCGATTCAATATTCCTATCTTTAAGTAGTGGGGGGCTGACTCAGCTCCCCCCCCCCCACGAGTGGAACGAGCTCAAAATTTTTAGTTTGCGGAGTATGAAAGCTCATAAATAGCTCATAAATCAGGGCTATTTGTTTTTTAATTTTTGCAAGTGGGGGGGGGCAGCTCAACACGGGTGAATAAAGTCAAGATAAACAGTACTATAACAGAAAGCTTTGAGGTCAAACAAGGAGTGCGGCAGGGTGATCCATTATCGTCTATAATGTTTAGGAAGCAAACATTAATAGAACAGGTCTGATCTACCACAAAAAACATCAGTGCTTGGCATTCGCAGACGATTTGGTAATCTTGGCTAGGAGCAAAATAGAACTTATAGAAACAGTCATGAAACTCGAGGAGAGGGCAGCAACCAAATGATTGTATATAAATGAAGCAAAAACAAAGTATATAGAATGGACAAATAAGCAATTCGTTCGGGGGCAATACATAACAATGACAACAGCGAAGGGAACACAGTATAAGTTCGAAGAAGTTGAGAGATTTGAGAACTTAGGAATTGTCTTCACAAGAGATCCCAACTGTGAAGAAGAAATACAAAAGAGAATTATGTCGGGCAACCGCGCTATATTTGCTCTTAATAGGTTGTTAAAAAGTAAAAATATATCACGAAGAGCAAAACTAAGAACTTACCGTAATAAAGCCGGTAGTAACGTATGCTTCTGAAACATGGGTCACAACAAAAAAAAACACCAAGAGTTGTTATTAGTTTGGGAGAGGAAAATATTGCGCAAAATCTTCGGTGGGAAAAACTTAAATGGACAATGGGTAAGAAGAACAAATAAGGAACTAACTGAGCTCTATCAAGATCCTAACATACTAGCAGTAATTAAGGCGCAAAGACTTAGATGGTTGGGCCATGTGCAGAGGATGATTCCATCTAGAATTCCCAGAATGGTACTATCTAGTGCATTGGCAGGAAAAAGGCGAAGAGGAAAACCGAGGTCACGATGGAATAATGGAGTTAGTGAAGATATGAGAAGAATTAACGTAAGGAACTGGGAAAGAAAAGCGACTGACAAAAGGGAGTGGAAAAGAATAGTACATCAAGCCATGGGCCTACTAGGCTCGTAGTGCTTACATATTATTGTTATTATACTCAATAAATCTTAATTTTTTTAAATATTTTACTTCACTTCATTTATTATGGGTTGGTACTTCCTAATTTGCTTATAACACCTTTTTAATTTATTTTTTTAAATTACCCCCTCCTTGGCTCAGTGGTAAGAGCGCCTGCCTATGGATCGAAAAATCCGAGAAGGTCGTGAGTTCGAATCTCACCAGGGTCAGAAATTTTTCGTTTATTATAAATTAATAGATGAAAATAGTTTCTGTCCTTGTGGGATCGGTATTCACCGGAGGGACCGCAGACGTTCGGATACAATTAGCGTCTCTTTGCAAAGACAATGACGTCGACTTTGCAAAGTAACAAGACACTTACTCAACACACACACTACACATTACTCCCCTGAGTTAGTGATAAGTTATAGTATAAAAAACAATTATGAAATTGACTGGCCAGTTGGTTGTGAAAACCAGTGCCAATAAAACACAAAACACACACATTTTTTTAAATTCTATAATATATTAGTAGCTAATAAGTTAATAAAACATGTTTTTTTGTATACTTGTGTAACTTAACACATTATTTTGTTTATAAACAAGTAGATCAGAGAACATTTTTAAGGAGTGCTGTGAGCACCCCACGTGGCAGTTGACGCCTTGCAAAGCCACGTGCTGGTTCCGGGTTAATGGAGTGCAAAAAAACGAAAAACTCGCGTTTTTTGCACTAACTGTTAATAATTAAAAAGAGGCTCCGAACTCTAGGCAGGAAACAGGAAACAGGTAGGTTTTCATCCTGTAGGTCTACAATAACTAAAAAAGTTGTCAGCTACCTGGATAGTTCAGTTTCCCGAACCTGGGGTTCAAGGATGAAATCAATATCATAGTTATGTAAAGGGCTTATCAGAAAAATTAAAAAGTGTAGGAAAAAGTACATTACAACCACATTTAAAGCTACCAGTACAGTAAGATCTATCTTGTCCAAAACCGAACCCAACAACACCAATGAGAAGCCAAATAACTGCATCTACAAAATACCCTTTGAATGCAATAATTTATATGTGTGGGAAACTGCAAGACCACTAAGTGTCAGGATAAATGAGCATGAAACATACATCAAAAACAGGGATTTCGACAAATCACAGATATGCAAATATTTCTGGGACAATGAACACAGAGTACAATGCAAAGATGCGTCAATAATCATGAAGAAAACACATGAAAAAGAGAAAAATCAAGAAAACAGCCTTCATTCTACTAAATGAAGAAAAATGTCGAAATAGAAAAATCGAAACGTAAAATTTTAAAGTAAAAATAATTGTCATTACAGTCAACTGTGGCCAATTCCATATAAACACAAATTTAACTTGGACAAGCCACAAAATAACAGTTTCAGAACCTTACTGAAAAAATATGGCATGAGGGACAAATGAAAATTTCAGTGTTGTAGTCGTAAAATATGCATTTTCCAAAGTGCAGATCAACGTGTTCGAAAAATAAAAATTCACAACTCGGAAAATAATCACGGAAATAAGTTAAATTTTCATACTCGGGGGGGCTTTTAAGGTCGCTGAACAGGAATATCGGGTCGGCGAAGCTGGTGCCCGGTATCTACGTCGCCTCCTGGAGTTTTATGGAAACTCGTTATGAACATAGTTGAAATTTATTATATCGGGGTTTTTGAGGTCACTGAGTACGAATAGTGCATCTAAGGTGCTGTACGAGGTATCTGGTGCCCGGTATCTACGTTATCTCCTGGAGTTTTATGAAAATTTGTTACGAAAATAGTTGAAATTTATTATCCCGGGGTTTTTGAGGTCGCTAAACACGAATATCGGGCCGGCGAAGCTGTCAGAGCTACCTGGTGCCCGGTATCTACGAAGTCGCCTGGAGTTTTATGGAATTTCGTTATGAAAATAGTTAAAATTTATTACCTCGGTGTTTTTCAGGTCGCTGCACACGAATATTGCATCAAAGATGTTGTACGAGGTACCTGGTGCCCGGTATCTACGTCATCTCCTGGAGTTTTGTGAAAAGTCGTTGTGAAAATAGTTGAAATTTATTATTTTGGTGTTTTTTGAGGTAGCTGCATACGAATATTGCATCGATAATGCTGTACGATGTACCTGGTGCCCGGTATCTACATCGTCTCATAGAGTTTTATGGAAATTCCTTATGAAAATGGTTGAAATTTTATATCTCGGGCTTTGTGAGGTTGCCGGACACGAATACTGCATCTAAGATGCTGTACGAGGTACCTGGTGCCCGGTATCTACATCGTCTCCTGAAGTTTTATGGGGATTTGTTATAAAATTTTCATAATGAATTTCCATAAAACTTCCGGAGACGACGTAGATACCAGGGCACCAGGTACCCCCTACGATCTACAGCTTCGCCGACCCGATATTCGTGTCCATCTACTAGCCCAGTAAATGAACGGGAAATACGGCGATATCGTGTAATTTTCAGGGGCAACTCCGAATTGTAATGAAAATTTGCATTTAGGTTCTACTTACCCTCCACTTAAAAGTTGAAATTGTGCCGTTGGTTGCTTTTGCTTGGTGGGCGACAGTCACCCCTTCTTAGGGGTAAAAAAAAATACGAAAACAAAAAACAAAAGATAAGACCGGAAATGAATAAATTGACTGATTTTAAGCAACTTTTGTTCTATAGAGTTTTTTATGTAAGTCAATACTTTTCGAGTTATTTGCGATTGAAAATCTTTATTTTTTGACAAAAAACTACGTTTTCAGACGGTTTTTCGCAAATAACTCAAAAAGTAAATATGTTATCGAAAAAAATATCTTTAGCAAAAGTGTAGCTTATAAAAAACCCAAAAAAATGGTGTATCAGTAAAGTCTATCAATAAAATAAAAACAAAGTTGTAGCTCATGAAAAATATTTCCTTATTCGTCTAATTCCAAATCGAATATTTCAAGGTGACATCACCGAAAAATTAATGAGCATCAAGTTAGCTAAACACCTATCACAAATCGATTCGAAAGTAGGTGGATAATTTGCCGCTAATTATTCGTTAATTAGTTGTGAAAATACCGATTTTGTCGTTTCTTTTTTTTTTATTTTTTTAGGTGCTTTGCTAACTTGATATAAAGTTAGCAAAGCACACCTCCGAAAAATGACTTTAGAGCGTTCGTAGGAGAATCGGAATAGGATTAGTTTTTGCCGCTAATTAGTCGCTAATTAGTTGTGAAAAAATTAATTTTCTAAATTAATTTTTTTTTTGTTTTTTTGGGTGCTTTGCTAACTTGATATAAAGTTGGCAAAGCACGCTTCCATAAAATGATTTTAGGGATTTCGTAAAAGAATGAAAATAGAATGAGAATTTGCCGCTAATTAGTCGCTAATTAGTTGTGAAGAAATGAATTTTCTAAATTAATTTTTTTTTTTTGTTTTTTTGGGTGCTTTGCTAACTCGATATAAAGTTGGCGAAGCACGCCGCTATAAAATGATTTCAGATTTTTCGTAAGGGAATGAGAATAAAATGAGAATTTGCCGCTAATTAGTCGCTAATTATTTGTGAAGGAATTTTATTCAGAAAAAATTTTTTTTTTGTTTTTCACGGTGCTCCGCTTACTCGATATAAAGTTGGCAAAGCACGACTCCATACAATCATTTTAGGGTTTCCGTAGAAGAATAGCAATGGAATAAGAATTCTTTGCTAATTAGTCGTGCATTAGTTGTGAGAATACCAATTTTGTCGTTTTTTCGTTTTTGACGGTTCTTTGCTGACTTGATATAAAGTTCGCAAAGGCATCCATAAAATGATTTAGGTTTTTTTTAAGAAGCATGGAAATAGGATCAGAATTTGCCGCTAATTAGTCGCTAATTAGTTGTGAAGAAATTAATTTTCTAAATTAATTTTTTTTTGTTTTTTCGGGTTCTTTGCTAACTTGATATAAAGTTGGCAAGCACACCTCCGAAAAATCATTTTAGGGTTTTCGTAGAAGAATAGGAATAGAAAAAAAATTTGCCGCTAATTAGTCGTGAATTAGTTGTGAGAATACCGATTTTGTCGTTTATTTTTTATTTTTTATTTTTAGGTGCTTTGCTAACTTGATATAAGGTTAGCAAAGCACACCTGCAAAAAATGACTTTCGAGCGTTCGTAGAAGAATGGGAATAGAATGAGAATTTGCCGCTAATTAGTCGCTAATTAGTTCTGAAAAAAATAATTTTTTTAATTAATTTTTTTTTTGTTTTTTTGGGTGTTTTGCTAACTTGATATAAAGTTGGCAAAGCACGCCTCAATCAAATGATTTAAGGGTTTTCGTAAAAAAATGAGAATAGAATGAGAATTTGCCGCTAATTAGTCGCTAATTAGTTGTGAAAAAATGAATTTTCTAAATGAATTTTTTTTTCGTTTTTTTGGATGCTTTGCTAACTTGATATAAAGTTGGCAAAGCACGCCCCCATAAAATGATTTTATGGGTTTCGTAAAAGAATGAAAATATAATATGAATTTGCCGCTAATTAGTCGCTACTTAGTTGTGAAGAAATGAATTTTCTAAATTAATTTTTTTTTGTTTTTTTGGGTGCTTCGCTAACTTGATATAAAGTTGGCGAAGCACGCCTCCCTAAAATGATTTTAGTGTTTTCGTAAAAGAATGAAAATAGAATCAGAATTTGCCGCTAATTAATCGCTAATTAGTTGTGAAGGTATTTCATCCATAAATTCTGTTTTTTTTTGGTTTTTACGGTACTTCGCTTACTCAACATTAAGTAGGCAAAGCACGCATCTTTAAAATGATTTAAGTTTTTTCGTAAAAGCATGGAAATAGGATGAGAATTTGTCGCTTATTAGTCGCTAATTAGTTGTGGACGAATTTTTTTAGCAATTTTTTATGGAAGCGTGCTTTGCCAACTTTATATCAAGTTACCAAAGCACCCAAAAAAACAAAAAAAAATTAATTAAAAAAATTAATTTCTTTACAATTAATTAGCGACTAATTAGCGGCAAATTCTCATTCTATTCCCATTCTTCTACGAACGCTCGAAAGTCATTTTTTGGAGTTGTGCTTTGCTAACCTTATATCAATTTAGCAGAGCACCTAAAAAAATAAAAAAAAAAAATAAACGACAAAATCGGTATTCTTACAACTTATTCACGACTAATTAGCGGCAAATTTTTTTTCTATTTCCATTCTTTTACGATAACCCTAAAATGATTTTTCGGAGGTGTGCTTGCCAACTTTGTATCAAGTTAACAAAGCACCCAAAAAAACAAAAACAAAATTAATTTAGAAAATCAATTTGTTCACAACTAATTGGCGACTAATTAGCGGCAAATTCTGATCCTATTTTCATGCTACTACAAAAAAACCTAAATCATTTTATGGATGCGTGCTTTGCGAACTTTATATCAAGTCAGCAAAGAACCGTCAAAAACAAAAAAACGACAAAATTGGTGTGTTCACAACTAATGCACGACTAATTAGCAAAGAATTCTTATTCCATTGCTATTCTTCTCCGGAAACCCTAGAATGATTGTATGGAGTCGTGCTTTGCCAACTTTATATCGAGTAAGCGGAGCACCGTGAAAAACAAAAAAAAAATTTTTGTGAATAAAATTCCTTTACAAATAATTAGCGACTAATTAGCGGCAAATTCTCATTTTATTCTCATTCCCTTACGAAAACTCTGAAATCATTTTATAGCGGCGTTAACTTTATATCGAGTTAGCAAAGCACCCAAAAAAACAAAAAAAAAATTAATTTAGAAAATTCATTTCTTCACAACTAATTAGCGACTAATTAGCGGCAAATTCTCATTCTATTTTCATTCTTTTACGAAATCCCTAAAATCATTTTATGGAAGCGTGCTTTGCCAACTTTATATCAAGTTAGCAAAGCACCCAAAAAACAAAAAAAAAATTAATTTAGAAAATTAATTTTTTCACAACTAATTAGCGACTAATTAGCGGCAAAAACTAATCCTATTCCGATTCTCCTACGAACGCTCTAAAGTCATTTTTCGGAGGTGTGCTTTGCTAACTTTATATCAAGTTAGCAAAGCACCTAAAAAAATAAAAAAAAAAAGAAACGACAAAATCGGTATTTTCACAACTAATTAACGACTAATTAGCGGCAAATTATCCACCTACTTTCGAATCGATTTGTGATAGGTGTTTAGCTAACTTGATGCTCATGAAAAATTAAGCACTTTTCGGGAAAAACCCATTAAAACTTTTTTAAAGCGTTTATAAAAAGCTTTATTTTAATTGTTTATAAAAATTTCTAGTATTAAAAATAAGCGAGTTACGCTCAAAATAAAGTTGGTCCTCTTTTTTTTTAGTAAAAAAATCATGAAAATCTCCCCGTTTTTAGCTCCCCAAATGAAATTAATCGCTACCGCTTTACAAGCAATTTACTTACTTATCTATTTTTTATATTTATGATCAGTCAGTCTCACCGGTTTAAAGTGCTTATTTTTGAAAGGGTTATATGTAGTTGAAAAAGCAAGAACGGGTCACTAATCACGAGTGTATGCAAATTTTGAACAGCCTTATCTTAACCAATTTTTGTCTTACGGAAAAACAAAATGAAACTAGCATATTTATAATAGCAAAACCTACATTTTTTTACTCTTAAAGATTTTTCCTATCACTTATACTTTTTAAGTTATTTTGAAAAACTTTTTTTACTCTAAAACTAATTTTTTTCAAAAATAAGCACTACAAACCAATCATAGTTACAGATCATATAAACAATACACATACAGTTAAAATAAATGGTAAAGCGGTAACGATTAATTTTATTTAGGTTCCTAAATAAAGGGAGGTTTTCACGATTTTTTTTACCAAAAAAATGGGCCAATTTTTTTTCAGTGTAACTCGTTTATTTTTATTCTACAAACTTTTGTAAAAAAAAACAAATATAAAGCTTTTTTTAGGTACTTTAAAAATGTTAATAAGTTTTTCCCGAAAAGTGCTTAATATGTCGGTGATTTCGCGTTGAATTATTCGATTTGGAATTAGACGAATAAGAACGTATTTTTCATGATCTACAACTTTGCTTTTACTCAACTTATAGACTTTACTGATACACCATTTTTTTAGTTTTTTTATAAGCTACACTTTTGCTAAGAATATTTTTTTCGATAAAATATTTACTTTTTGAGTTATTTGCGAAAAACGGTCTGAAGACGTAGTTTTTTTGTCGAAAAATCAACACTTTCAATCGCGAATAACTCAAAAAGTATTGACTTACGGAAAAAACTTATAGAACGAAAGTTGCTTATAATCTGTCAATTTATCCATTTCCGGGTTTATTTTAAACAGCGTTTTTCATCCCCCGAGAAGGGGTGACTGTCACCCCCCAAGTAAAAGCAACCAACGGCACAAATTCAACTTTGAAGTGGAGGGTAAGTAGAACCTAAATCCAAATTTTCATGCAATTCGGATTTGCCCCTGAAAATTACCTTCCAAAACGGTCATTTATTGGTCTATACCTAGGGTTACAATACGTCCGGATTTCGTCCGGACAGTCCGGATTTGAAAGACATGTCCGGATTGGCGTCCGGATATGAGAAATGTCCGGATTTTTTTCTTTACTAAAAAAAATATTTAAAAAAACATATTTAACAAATTACTCGAAGATCTCAAAGATGCAAATTTTATTACGATTACAATAATTGATAGTTCAAACAGAAACGAAATCAAACTGACTCCGGTATGTGTTCGTTATTTTAAGCAAAATGAAGGTGTCTACGTGAAACTTTTATTTTTTGATGAACTTCCGGGTGAAACATCTGATCTTTTAGTAGAACATGTTTTAAAATGTATACAAAAATACTCTATTGCAACGGCGGATCCAGCAACCTTGCAAGGAGGGGGCAATGAAATAAAAATTTTCTCGTCACTCGCGTACACAGGATTCTTTTTCGGTATGGGCTGTTACATTATTTTTCTTCATGTCCCATGTCCTTTCAGAACGTTGGTTACTATCATAGCTATCTTAATTTTATTCACTGCCACCCTAAATTAACCACGAAGTGCTTTTTCGTCCTGGACTGCGGTTGCCTTCTATTTTCACTTGCATAATATTTTGTAGCAACCTATATTTGAAACTTCTCATTACATGTCCAAAATACTCCACTTTTCTCTTCTTGATGCCTTCTATAATCTCAGTAGTCCTGCTGAGACGTTCTAGTATTGTGGAGTTTCGAAACTTCTTCACCCAAGATACTTTTAAAATTCTTCTATAGAACCACCTTTCGAAAGCCTCAAGGCGATTTAGGTAAGTACATCGATTTTATTCACAGTCCAAGACTCGACACCATACATTAAGACCGAGAACACGTACTTTGGAGCAGGAATTCTGTTTTATGTTTCATTCCGTTTTTCAGTTGTCAACAGGACACAAAACTCACTATTTATTTTCAATCGTAATTATCTCTTTCTTAAAAAAAGGGACACCAGGCGAAGTCTCAAGGAGGGGGCAATTGACCCCATTGACCCCCCCTTGGATCCGCGCCTGCTCTATTGATTCAAAAGTAATTTGCCTTTGTGCTGATAATACAATACTAACTTTGGGGGTGTCAAAAGGCAAGGGCAAGGATATGTTTTTTTTTTGCCTTGGACTACCCCTGTCCGGATTTGGCCTTAATAAATTATGGTAACCCTATCTATACCTCAAATACCCCGAAATAATAAATTTCAACAATTTTCATAACGAATTTTTGAACTCCTTTCCATGAAAATTGAACTCATCTCCATGATTATTTCCCGAGTTTTGTATTTTGTTTTTTGAACTCTTTGAGATGCACTTGGGAAAATGCATATTCCGCCTACAACAATGCTATTTTCATTTGTCCCTCATTTAAAGGGATGCAATCGAATGCAAAGGCATTCATAACGATACGTCTTACGTTTAAAAAGTTAGAGGTTTAGGCGATTTTAGTATTTTATATCCTAAATGTTTTATTTGTCTACTATCAACATCCTTAACACGTTGACGGACAGAACGTCTAATTTCCATTTATGTAATGTGACACAACGTCTATAGACGTTGCATTTTTCCCTATCCTACTTTGCAAAATACATAAAGTTTCACAACACTGTCCATCGCACTGTCCGTCAACGTTTTAACTTTTGATAAGCAGTTTATATTCAAAATGTCTAATACTTAACAGTGTCGATATGCCGTTGTACGCTATTTTTGTTTTTCCTACAACATATAAACGGAAATAGTAACAAATTTATTTTGTACTAGGTACATATATTAGAACCGTAACTCTATTTCTAAATTAACAGCTCGGCTATCATCGGTGGTGTCGACAACCCAGGAATCATCACTTTAACCAAACGACCTCATAACTTATAAAATTCGAATCCCATTTAAGAGGTAATGAATCAAACAGTTTCGACGGCCTTATCTTCTTAAATACCCACGTAAACAAACATGTGTAAGCTGCGAGTCGACACCTTATATTTTCAGAAAACGGGCGTTAAAATAAATCCACGGCTAGCGTTATCGAAAAGTGACGCTTTATCTCGACGAGCACTGTCATTGACAAAGTGGCAAACTGAAATAAAGCCGAGCAGCTGCTAGTGCTGCGAGGCCGAGACCAGGCAACACGGTTAGGATCATCTTGTCATGGTGTTAGTCCCTTTCGATGTTTTTGATGCTGACCGATTAAAAATTTTATTTGCTTGGGACATTTCCAATTCGCGATTTCCGTTGACACGAATAGATATTTGCAAATAAAATAAATGGATGGCCGTACATGCAGCATCCACAATGCAATTTGTCGTCTCTAAGAAAAAAATGTGATATATTCACTCGATTATTCTTTTGACACTTTAACAAAGATTAAATATAAAATAAATTACAGTATGCGGCAAAATAAACAGTACTGAAATGAATATTGAAATGTTTATGATTATTTATATATCTATAATACATGATATAGCCTTTCAAACATCATTCACGACGACGCACGTTCCCGATAAAACATATGTTAAAGATGCCCTCTGGCCAGTGGCGCATCTACGGGGAGGGAAAATGAGGAAATGTCCACCCTAACAAGGTTCAAAATTAAAGAAAAAAATTGTTCAAACATAAAAATATATTAGCTCACATGAAACCGAAACCACAGAAAGACAAATTCAACCCAATAAACACGCTAGTTAGGAAAATTAAGGGAACTTAATACCTACAAGTTACTATTTATGTCTTTTATATAATCTGAGTTTATCTTTTTTATGTCTTTTGGTTGGTTCATTGGAAGTTTCCCCCTACAGCAAATTTCCCCTCCCAAGGGAAATTTCTAGATCCGCCACTGCCTCTGGCACGAAAAAAATCTTTAATTTTAGTCCTTAATTCCGAAATGGCAAACGGTGACCCCTTCAGCATTCCCCATGTGTACGCATCTGGTGGCGTTAGTTCTGGCACAGAATAACTAACAACACAGAAGCGAAACTCAGGCTGAAAACGGCAACATAATTTTCATGCTCATGTGTCACGCAAGTGGTGCAACCTCACTTTTGTGACTGACAGTGACAGTTGTTTTTAGTTAAATTTTATATTTATATATGTTTTATTTTATATTTTATTTATATTTTATAGTTAAATTTTATATTTCATATTTAATTAATAACTACTTGTCAAAAATATCACATCATTTGGAATGGTCTATTCCTTAGAACATCAAGTTCTATTCTGTAACTGGTGCACAAGGTCAAATATTTCGGTCCCAACGAAATCAATGGAAACGACAGTCAGATTCTCTTCTGTGTGGTTAGTTATTCTGTGGTTCTGGTGAGTGGAAGTTCCAAAAATGATCACACAGTATTCGAAGAGACTCTCTGGCAGTGTGACAGCTTATCTTGTCCTGCTGAAACCACTGTTGATTTAAAGCTTTGGCCATTTTCGTGACCTTTTTCGTATGGCCGAAAATAGTACTCCATTATAAAAAAATTTTCTGCAAAAGTGAAAACCATCCTGAATATTAACATGATATTGACAAACGTTATAACAACGTTCAGAAACCACTCAATACGTTTCGGCACATGACACATACAAATTTGAGGCATACTACTTTCAGCACAGAATAACTAACCACACAGAAGCGAAACTGACTGTCGTTTCCATTGATTTTGTGGGGACCGAAATATTTGACCTTGTGCACCAGTTACAGAATAGAATTTGATGTTCTAAGGAATAGACCATTCCAAATGATGTGATATTTTTGACAAGTAGTTATTAATTAAATATGAAATATAAAATAAAAAATTTAACTAAAAACAACTGTCATTGTCAGTCGCAAAAGTGAGGTTGCACCAGTTACGTGCCGCATGAGCATGAAAATTGTATTACCGTTTTCGGCCTGAGTTTCGCTTCTGTGTGGTTAGTTATTCTGTGATTTCAGTACTGTTTATTTTGCCGCATACCGTATTTATTTAAATATTACTGCTGACTTATATCGAAGGGTCAAGTATTTAATGTTTAATTCTTTGGGCTTGCTACAACTGCTACGTGTGATTCAGTGGTAAGTGTGATATGAATTTAGTGTCTCTTCTTCTTCTTCTTCTTAACTTAGGCGAGACTCGTTAGTCTCTGGCACTTGGTCATAAGACCTTTGTACCAAACCCTGTTCTTCTCCTTAAACTCTAATAAGTCCTGTGGCCTCAACGAAGGTAAACAGTTTTCTTATTGGTAGTTTTAGGATCTCATCTGGTTCAAACCTCATTTGACTAGTGAAGTCCTGCCATACAACTGTATGGCAGTATCTTCTTCCGTTTCACACATTCCGCACCTTGGTTCGTTCACCTTACCTAGTTTTTATAGGTGATTTCTTAAACGGCAATGTCCTGTCAGCATTTCAGTAACCATTTTGGTCGCTCGTTTATTGAGGTTCATCAAACTGTTCGAGAGTTTTTATCAATATTCATGATTATTTTTTCAATCTGGATTTGCCCTTGAGTGGTTCTCCATTTATTTTGATGATTCTTTATCAGCCATTTCTGAACCTCGTTTTTCGTAACATCTTTAGTGATGCCACAGAAAGGTTCTGGGCCTTCAAAAGTTTCTCTCGAGCCTTGTTTCGCTAACATATCTGCTCGTTCGTTCCCATGCACCCCTTCATGACCCGGCACCCATATTAAAGACACTTTATCTTTTGCCAGGCTTTTAAGGAGATCTTTGCAGTTTCTCACCAGTTTTGATTTGGTGAGTGGGTTCTTTACAGCCAGAATAGCCAATTGGCTAAAGTTCCCAAAAATGGTTTAATAGTGAAACATATACTGTCAAAAAGAAATGAATAGTAGATGTCAAATAGATTTGATATTTATGCAAGCACAAGCAGATAATTAATTAAAGTTCAGTTTTGTCTACCAAGATCACTTGCTATCACACAAAATTTGTACAATTATGACTGTTAAAAACTAAATGTGCAGCAGAAGTTGCATTAGTTCTTCTTGATATATTTTGTGCCTTTAAAACTCCTAGCATTCTTCAAAGCGACAATGGACGGGAATTCTCCAACATAATTATAGAAGAACTGTGCTCGATGTGGAAAGATTTGAAGATAGTGCACGGTAAGCCAAGACACAGTCAGCCAAAAGGATCTGTTGAACGTGCGAATAAGGACATTGAAAATATACTAAGTTCCTGGTTGCAAAGCAACCAACCAAACAAGTTGTCAGAGTGTCTTCGATCTGTATAGTTCGCTAAGAACCGAGCTTACCCGTCTGGCATCAAGTGCAGTTCGTATGAAGCTATATTTGGGGTTCCTGCCAAAATTGGTTTTAAAACTTCATCACTGCCAGAAGATGCTATAGAAAAGATTTCGACTGAAGAAGATTTGGAAGTAAAAGAACAAGTAGAAGAAATCTAGTCAGGTCCTGATTCTGAAGAACGTGAAGAAGCAGAAGTGGATGAACCGCATGAGCTTCTAATAGAACAAGGATCAGAAAAACCTTAGCAACCATCATTGAATGAATCTAATGCGATTCAGAAGAACTATTTTCTAATCAAATTTCAGAGAGGCGAGATTCTGTTGCAATTAAACGGACACGTGCAAAGGAACGTCTTAGCGTTCGTGCAAAAGCAAGCGAAGAAAATCCTTAAAACATCAAACTTGAAATTGTCCCCTGGTAATGTCGGTGATACGATACAATATAGAGTGCCAGATGTTGGTACTAGGGTACGAAGTCATTCTAGAAATGATTGGCTGTTTTTATGATTGTTTAAAATGAATTATACGAATTAGGTATGTACTAAAGAAGGGCGACTGTCCTGTCACAGTTGTATAGCAACAGTCAATTTGCCATCTGCAAAAATCATTCATTTTTCTAGACATTGTTCCGAAACTAAACATTTCATTGCGCGAGAATGTTAGAAAAACGCCTTTATCGGTTAGCGTTTGGAATGGAAAGTTGTGTAATTCCAAGTTCCATGAGAGTTTGCCAAGTCACAACAAATAGTAAGTAGTAGTATTAGTTCAGGCAAAAAAGCTCAATTCAGGTTAAACAAAGTGTCTCTTGTTTTTAATTCAGTTCAATAAAAATCACACTTCTTGAATAGCTGTTGGAATTTATTGTTTTGATTTCGTCATTTTACTTACTTTTACCGCTGGTCCTTGGCAATTGTATACCATTACCGGTAAAAGTAGATAATTGAAAAGAATTTCTTACATTTACCGTCGGTTCTGGTAATTGTATACAATTACCGGTACTTGTACCGTACTTTTACCGTAACATATATAGTGAATCCATTTTTGAAGAAGCCATTATCTGAAAGTGAAGGAATAATAATGATTAACGGAAGAACTATTATCACAACATAGGATATGAAGATGACACCGTGATTATGGCAAGCTTTGCTGAACAACTCCAACTACTACTAAACAAGACAAGCAGTTTCTATGAAAAATATGGACTAAAAATTTATAAAAAAGCCTAAATATATATCATAAAAACAAAGAAAATAAAAATACAAATAAACATACATTTGAGATATATGTATCTACAGAAAGGATTGAAAAATACAAATACCCAATAGGAACCTGGATTTCAGAAAATAATGATCAAACAACAAAGATATTGGCCAGGAAAAACTATATAAGTATATTTATGTAGAAATATATTTATTATAATTTTTGTGTCCTTGGATTTGTTTTCGTTGGGAATAGGATAATTAGTATTAACTAATTTACGCTTTTTACTTCGAAGCTGCTTGTTCTGGACATCGAAGTAAAAAGCGAAACTAAACAAAAATATCGGAGAGGACCACAAAAAATCAAGTGGTGGCTGCTGAAAGATGAGAAAGAAGGTCTATTCAGGAGAAGAATAGTAGAAAAAATATGTTGGAACATGAAAGGAAGCCCTAATACAATTTGGAGAAAAATGGCCAGTAGTATTAGAGAGACTGCTATTGAAATACTTGGGAAAACGTCAGGAAAAAAGTTCGAGGATAAAGAGACTTGGTGGTGGTCAAACGAAGTACAAGGAAAAATAAAAGAGAAGAGAAAATTATATAAAAAGTGGCAAGAAACCAGATCCGACACAGATCTTCAAAACTATATGGTGGCGAAAAAGGAAGCGAAAGTAGCAGTAGCAAAAGCCAAAGCAGAAGCGTATTCAAACCTATACGATCAACTTGATACCAGGGAAGGCGAAACGAAGATATATAAAATAGCCAAACAGAGAGCAAAGAAAGCAAAAGATTTTAATCAGATTAGATGTATCCGAGATGAAAATAATAAAATACTAGTTCACGAAAGGGAAGTCAAAAAGAGATGGAGAAAGTACTTTGACAGCTTATTAAATGAAGAATTTGACAGACAGCCTGTAGAGTCAACGGAGACAGTAGCAGCAATGGTCACCAAAATAACCAACGAGGAAGTGGCTCAAGCGCTTCAAAAAATAAAGAAAGGAAAAGCGGTAGGACCAGATGATATTCCTGGGGAAGTATGGAGAGCATTGGGAGAGACAGGAACAAGATGGCTAGCAGGTCTATTTAATAGAATTATGGAAGTCGGACAAATACCAGACGAATGGAGAAGCAGTATACTGGTACCTGTTTACAAAAACAAGGGAGATATACAACAATGTACAAACTACAGGGCTATAAAACTGCTTAGCCACACCATGAAAATATGGGAAAGAGTAATTGACAGACGGATACGTGAAGAGACCGAAATATCCGAGAATCAATTTGGCTTTATGCAGGGTAGATCAACAACAGATGCAATTTTCATTATAAGGCAGTTGATGGAAAAATACAGGAGTAAAGAAACAAGCGCTCATATGGTATTCATTGATCTTGAGAAAGCATATGATAGAGTTCCTCGAGAGATTCTGTGGTGGGCACTCAATACGAAAGGAGTCCCTGGTGAATATGTAAAGATTGTGAGGGATATGTATGAGGGAGTTACGACTAGTGTTAGGACAGGTGTGGGAGAGACTGATAAATTTCATGTGAAAGTAGGATTGCACCAAGGCTCGGTGCTTAGTCCGTATTTATTCTCATTAGTTTTGGACCAGATAACAGCGAAACTACAGGGTAACATTCCATGGTGCTTAATGTATGCTGATGATGTCGTGTTAGTAGGAAATAGTGAAAGAGACTTAGAACAAAAACTGGAACAGTGGAGACATGCTCTGGAGGAAAAAGGTTTAAAACTTAGTAGGACAAAAACAGAGTATTTGGAATGTTCATTTAAAGATGGAGCTACTACAAATAAAATGGTATCTTTGGATGGTGAAATGATTGTGAAAAGCAATAGTTTTAAGTACCTAGGATCGGTATTACAGAGTAATGGAGAAATAGATGGAGATGCATGCAGTAGAATTAGGGCTGGATGGATGAAGTGGAAAGAAGCGAGTGGTGTGTTGTGTGACAGAAAAATTCCAATGAAGCTGAAGGGAAAATTCTATAAAACAGCCATAAGACCGGCTATGATGTACGGAACTGAATGTTGGGCAGTGAAAAAGAAAGAGGAACAACGAATGCATGTGGCGGAAATGAGAATGCTTAGATGGATGAGTGGAGTGACAAAGAAGGATAAAATTAGAAATGAGTATATTAGAGGAAGTCTAGGTGTGGCACCAATTGATGCCAAAATGAGAGAGCATAGGTTAAGATGGTTTGGTCATGTTCAACGTCGAGACGTTAATCACCCAATACGAAGAATAGCTGAAGTGCAGATTCCTGGAAGGAGTAGGAGAGGAAGACCAAAGAAGACCTGGGGGGAGGCGATAAGGCAGGACATGTTGGTAAAGGGGATTAACATTGATATGACCCAAGACAGAATTGGGTGGAGAAATGCAATTAGGGAAGCCGACCCCGCATAGGGATAAGGCAAAGAGAATGATGATGATGAGGATAATTAGTATTAAAATATGATGAAAAGAAAATTAAAAATTTGTATATATTCCTGTCGCCAGGGGGGGTACAACGACCTCCTTTATTCAGATGGACTTACCCAAGTTTTTTTCATGTATTTTGACCCGTAGAATACGAATTTTTTGGGTAACAGTTGATCCGGATGTCGATAAGATTGTTATTGACCAAGAACTTGAGGAATTACATAACCGCGATCTCTCGCAAAACAAAACATTTTTTGGTATTTTTTGGGTCATTCTAAGCAAAACATGTTTCTACAATTTTTTTCGTAGGATGGCTAGTTTTCGAGATAACCGCGGTTGAACTTTAAAAAAATCGAAAAATTGCAATTTTTGAACCCGAATAACTTTTGATTAAAAAGTAAAATAGCCAGTCTACTTACCGCATTTGAAAGTTTAAGTCAAATTATATCGGTTTTAATTATTTGCATTGCTAAAAATTTATTTTTTTATTGTTTAACAAAGCTATAAACACATAGTGTTTCCCGTGCCTTTACATGCATTTTAACGCATGCTACGTAGAAATAGCCTCGATTGCACTAGTACCTATTCTACCTACTCGTTAGATTTTAAATGAGAAATCATAGAAAACATCACTCACGCACTAGGTGTTTGTAGCTTTGTTTAACAATAACACAATAAATTGTTAGCAATGCAAATAATCAAAACCGATTTAATTTGACTTGAACTTTCAAGGGCGCTAAGCAGAATTCTATTTTATTTTTTAATCAAAAGTTATTCGGGTTTAAAAATTGCAGTTTTTCGATTTTTTGAAAGTTCAACCGCGTTTATCTCGAAAACTGAGCATCCTACGGGAAAACTTGTTTGAACATTTTTTACTTAGAATGACCCAAAAAATACAAAAAAATGTTTTGTTTTGTGAGAAACCTCTGTTATGTAATTCCTCAAGTTCTTGGTCAATAACAATCTTATCGACATCCTGATCAACTGTTACCCAAAAAATTCGTATTCTACGGGTGAAAATACATGAAAAAAACTTGGGTAAGTCCATCTGAATAAAGGAGGCCGTTGTACCCCCTGGCGACAGGACTAATAGAAGATCTGACGTTTCTAGATTTTCTACGATTCATCAAGGGAAAAGTAATTGCTCTTTTTTTATTTAGAAGTTATTTCAAATGGTAGAATCATCCGAACATACACAAATAGTTGAGATATCAACCGGAGAGTTAAGCGAGGCCCTCAAAAGATCAAAAAACGGTAAAGCAGCAGGACCTGGAGACATCCCAATTGAGTGGGTAAAGTACGGACCAAAAATATTACAAGAGATGTTGGTTCCACTATTTAATAAATGCTTAAAAGGACAAAATATCCCTGATGATTGGAATGTTGGATACATCAGCTCAATACACAAGAAAGGGGATAAACGCATATGCTCTAATTTTAGAGGAATATCTGTTAATACCAGCTCAGTAGGAAGGTTGTACGGTCGAATTCAGGTAAAAGAATTTGAAATGATGAAAGAATAATTTCGTTTTTGGTAAATCTGATATAAGTTGATCCGTACACTGAATAAAAACAGAAATTATCCTATATAGTAAAAAATAATAATAGTTTCGTTCATTTTTTCTAAAAAAATAAAAACTTGGAAATGAACTTGCTGTCTTGGTACCAAAGCCGAGGCAGTTTTGGGAGGGGTCCGGACCCATGGATACCCCTCCCCTGGCTACGTGCCTTACTGCAAGAAAGAATATTTAAAACGACTAACGAATTATACCCTTGGCAATAAATTGTTAATAAAATAATAAAAAAGTATCTGCTAAAATTCATGGGAATAAAGGAAGTAAGTAATCTTAGGTTTATAACAAATCATGATATACAGTCCCTGGCCATATTATTATGACCACCTATGAATTTTTACAAAAATTAATTATTTCATTAGGTAAGTTTTGTTTAAAATATTATTTTTAAATTTAGTTTTGTTATGCAATGTTAATGTTATGCATTAACTATAATATATTTAATAATAAACAACAATAAAATATTTGAAAATATTACATATGTATTTATATTTTTTAAATATTTTGTTGAACTTCTGACCTTAATCAGATGGAAAATATTTGGGAGCTTTTAAAACGAGAAATTTCCAATAAAAAGGTCACTAGCGAAATTTTTTTGATTAAAGAACTAATATTTCTTTGAAACCACAATGACAAATTAAAGCCAAAAAAAATTAACTGCATTCAACGTATGCCAAGACGGGTACTAGCGGTAATCAAAGTTAGAGGGGGCTCAGCAAAATATTTAAAAAATGCAAATATGTGATATTTTCAAATGGATTATGGCTGTTTATTATTAAATGTATTATATTTGATAATAAACACCAATGAAACATTTAAAAATATCACATATTTTTATTTTTTCAATATTTTGTTGAGCCCCCTTTAACTTTGATTAGCACTTGTATCCGTCTTGACATACTCTGAATGCAGCTAAATTTTTTTTTGCTCTAATTTGTTATTGTGGTTTCAATGATATATTAGTTCTTTAATCAAAACAATTTCGTTAGTGACCTTTTCATCGGAAAATACTCGTTTTAAAAGCTCCCAAATATTTTCCATCTGATTAAGGTCATAAGTTAACCAAGATATTAAAAAGTATATAAATATGTAATATTTTCAAATGTTTTATTGGTTGAAGAGAAGTATCAATTCTCAAATGTGGTCTCGAGGTAAGGAAGTACAAAACTCAAAGAGGTACCACAAAAAATGTATTTTAATAAAAGGTCATAAAAGGACGCGTTTCGGCTCTTCACGAGCCATCATCAGCTTTAAAATACAGGAGCAAAGACGAAAACTGTCCAGACCAGGAAGGAGGAAGAATCTACTAGATTACATTATTTAAGGTTCTATAGGCTTCATTATTTAAAGTTTTAAGTATTGTATTAGACATTAAGTTATATATGAATATAAAAATTCATTAGAAAGATTTTTATAACTTCCACGTTGGGAGGAACCAAGATGGTTGGGAGGAACCCGATGTTCGCAAGGTGGTTCCTCCCAACGTGGAAGTCATAAAAATCTTTCTAATGAATTTTTATATTCATATATAACTTAATGTCTAATACAATACTTAAAACTTTAAATAATGAAGCCTATAGAATATAGAACCTTAAATAATGTAATCTAGTAGATTCTTCCTTCTTCCTGGTCTGGACAGTTTTCGTCTTTGCTCCTGTATTTTAAAGCTGATGATGGCTCGTGAAGAGCCGAAACGCGTCCTTTTATGACCTTTTATTAAAATACATTTTTTGTGGTACCTCTTTGAGTTTTGTACATCCTTGTTTTATTGGTGTTTATTATTAAATATAATATAGTTACTGTATAACATTAACATTACATCACAAAATTTAATTAAAAAATAATATTTTAAACAAAACGTACCTAGTGGAATAGTTGATTTTTGTAAAAATTCATAGGTGGTCATAATAATATGGCCAGGGACTGTAAACTCAATATATTATAATAAGCGAAATAAAAATTGAAAAAAATGAAATTATAAACTATACATGTAAAAGGACGATGCATATTATACCAGAGGACAACGACCACAGTTATACAACGATTATACAGTTTTAAAAGCGTCAACGAAGTTACTTACAAGAGAATGCAAATAGGAAGGAAATTGACACGAAGAATGGGAAACAAAACCAAATAGGGGAAGGGAGGGCAAGACGGAAGGCTTAACTTTATAATGTGTAAAAAAATAAAACAACGTAATACAAAACTTTCATTTTAATCATTCTTGAAAGAGACCTTATACAATTACAAAAGTCAGCCATTAAATATTATTAATAATCAGTAGAATTTTTTTTATGAGTAATTAAAAAATAATGTCAAAAATTCCATCTTGCCCTTACCCTGAGGGCAGGATGGAAAGCTTGTTCGGGCAAGATGGAACGTAGAGGAAAGTACTACATTTTACAGTTTACACACATAAAACTGCCATCTTCTGTGTCGGTAAACAATTCATGTTCCCAACCATTACATACAGGACATTGTACCCAGTCATCTGTGGGCGGTTCCACATAACGTTCACCACAGACACAGAACACATCATTTTGTGAAGACTGTTCTAAATGTTGTACAATATTTTTAACTTTTTCTGTTTTTGTCCCTTTTCCTTTACCTTTTCTTTTATTCTTGCAGGTTCCTATTTCCTTGCTTTTATTTTTGACCAAGCTTCCCATTAGGATATTATCTTCCAACTTGCCCTAAGTTGCCATTTTCCATCTTGCCCATATGCCCCTTTCCAATAATATTATCAGTATTTTAAAAATGCTTTATTATTTCTCTTATTTAAATATCAATTCAGATAACCTGTACCTAATAGATACTTTGTATAAATGCATAATAATAATATTATACACCTTGTTTAAATAATCATATCACAAAAATTCAATAATTGCGTAATATTTAACTGCGAAAATAAGAAGGAAGCGTGTACACTCATTAGCTGACCTGAACTGACTGAGCCGTCGTTTGTAAATGGAAGAGGTTCGCCTGCATCTGTGTGAGTGTGGATCCGGGTGCTTCATTGCGCAGTTCGGGTTTTATAGGTAATTTCCATCTTGCCCTATCCTTCCATCTTGCCCTCCTTTCCCCTACAGTAAGGTCTCTTTTTATGCGGATTATTTTTATGCGATTTTGAAGTTATGCGGTTGGTATTTCATTCAAAAATGTTTATTATTAACAATTAGTATAATTAATATTAACTATTCCCATCCAGTAGTCTGAGAGTTTGAAATTCGGGTATTCCTCTTGTTGCATGATGTCCCATGCAGCTATTATATCAATCTGAATTTCGCATTGAAAAGTATTGGTTTGGATTCCGCGTATAAAAAAAGTTGATTAATAGCAAGTTGAAAATTTGTTAATAGCTTAAAGGTGTCTAGTCGGACAAACTTTGATATATGGGAACACTGGAACAGGGGAAGTTTTAATTGTGGAACAGGTTAAAAAATTGGAACGGTCATACCACGAAAACGTCACATGTATTTTGTCCGACAGAACTTCCAATTGATTTGTTACCCTTTCATTATACTCTCATGCAAAAATCAGACTGCTATTACTAACCAACATGATTTCTGTCATTTGACATGTTCTTCGTGTTCCACTCATTAAAATGCCCAGTTGGTGATACACACAGTCTGATTTTTGCATGAGAGTTTAATGAAAGGGCAACAAATCAATTGGAAGTTCTGTCGGACAAAATACATCTGACGTTTTCGTAGTCTGACGTTCCAAGTTTTTAACCTGTTCCACCATTAAAACTTCCCCTGTTCCAGTGTTCCCATATATCAAAGTTTGTCCGACTAGACACCGTTAAGCTATTAACAAATTTTCAGCTTGCTATTAATCAACTTTTTTTTCATACGCGGGATCCAGACCTATATTACCTGTAATTGTTTTGAAATTAAATTTAAATGTTGCTGATTTCAAGTTGCAGTATAATAAACGTCACTTTTTGATTTCTGGATTGAAACATTTAATTAAGTTTCGTAAAGTTTTATGTTCCATTAGAAGAGGTTTTTGCAATCTCAATATCGTTAGTCTGCGTTTTTAATTTCTTCTTTAAGATTTTATTTGGCCCAATAAAGAAAAAAAAAACATCAAAGACACAATTTTGGTGGACAAACGTCCACCATTTTATGTGATTTTACAAAATCGCGGTACATATCCCTATTTTTTCAATGCAAGTAAAGTCTTTTTTATGCGATTTTTTTATATGCGGTTTTCTGAAGAACGTATCCACCGCATAAAACGAGACCTTACTGTACACGAAAATAACAACGAACACGATACTCTGGGCTAATTAGCAAAATACAAGGAAAAGTTATTTTCCAGCAATTTTATTGCTGGAATCGAATCTAATGATTGTATGTATATATTAATAATATGTATATGTATGCAAAGTCCGCAGATAGTGTGCTACTTTTTTATAAACAAAATGGTTCCCGAAAATCGTGTTTTTTTGTTTTGTTTCTATTTTTGCTCTATAACTCTAAAAATTATCCATAGAGACGTGTTTGTCTTGATTTACTTCGACGAAAATTTTCCCCGGAAAATGCGGGTTTTTCCAACAAAATCTTTAATTTTCAACTAAAATTTTAGGTAAGTAATTGTTTATCAATAATTAAATAACTTGGTAATATAAAGGCTCTTTTTTCGCATAGATTATAATTCCAGAAGCCGATGGAAATTGAATGAACAGTTTAGCAACAATTGAATTGTTAATTAAAAATTTACGTTCGCTATAATAACCACAATAATTATGATACATAAGAATAACTATGATTTTTGTATAAAAAGACACTGTACCTATCTAATGTACTTTACAGAATTGAAATTGGACTATTTAAGCGGCCTCAGGAATATGTTAAAGTTATAAACAATTTTTTGGCTTATAAACAAATAGAATATCTCGGGAAATATTAAATTAAATTAAATCATTAAAACGGTATTGGAAAAGAAGCGACAGGACGCTTCTTTTAAAAGAAAAAACGGTAATTGTGATGAGTGGTTCCTGAGATGCAACCGGTCAAAGTTGACCGGCATTTACGCAAAGATATAAAAAATAGGATCATAATTTTTGAACCATCCCCTTTCTATTTTTGACCTCTTTCTTCACACCAATTTTCATATCTTTAAAATACTCATAACATATATTATTATAATAAAAACTATCGATATTACGAGTGAAAATTGCCAAAAATAGCAAAATTTCAATCAAAAATTAGGTTGGAGAAAATGTAATCTCAAAGTTCAAAATCGGTATACGTTAAAAAAAATGCATTTTCTCGGCTTCCCATGGAGCAATTTTCTTCATTCTTTTTTGTTCCCAAGTAACTCGAGTAGAGCCATCTAACTATCGCATTAATAAATGTCAAACTTGCTTTTGTTTTGTTATAATAGATTAATTTATTTATAAGAAAAGAAAACTACATCTTTTTTCCAGTTGTAGACTTTTTTTAGATAAACTTACTACAAGTGTACCTTTTAACGTTAAAAACACAAATATTCTCATTTGAAAGCTGTATAATTATTTAAACAATCTTTATTTAAACAAATTAAAAATGTTGTTATAATAAATAAATGATTTTATTATAACAAAACAAAAGCAACTTTGACATTTAATAATGCGTTAGTTAGTTAACTCTACTCGAGTTAGTTGGGAACAAAATGCATTTTTTTAACGTTTACCGATTTTGAACTTTGAGATTACATTTTCTCCAACCTATTTTTGATTGGAATTTTGCTATTTTTGGTAATTTTCACTCGTAATATCGATAGTTTTTATTATAATAATATATGTTATAAGTATTTTAAAGATACGAAAATTGGCGTGGAGAAAGAGGACAAAAATAAAAAGGTGATGGTTCAAAAATTATGATCCTATTTTTTATACCTTTCGTCGCAACTTCCGGTCAACTTTAACCGGTTGTATCTCAGGAACCACTCATCACAATACCGTTTTTTCTTTTAAAAGAAGCGTTCTGCCGCTTTTTTCCAATACCTTTTTCATGATTTAATTTAGTTTAATATTTCCCGAGATATTCTATTTGTTTATAAGCCACAAAACTGTTTATAATTTTAAAATATTCCTGAGGCCGCCTAAATAGTCCAATTTTAATTCTGTAAAGTACATTAGCTAGGTACAGTGTCTTTTTATACAAAAATAATGGTTATTGTGGTTATTATAGCGCCCGTAAATTTTTTACTTATCTAAAATTTTAGTTGAAAATTAAAGATTGTGTTTAAAAAAACCTGCATTTTCCTGGGAAAATTTTCGTCGAAGTAAATCGGGAAAATACGTCTCTATGGAGAATTTAATTATGGTGAATTTTATTTGGGTGTTTTTAGTGTAAAGTTAAAATCTTTTGAGTTATAGAGCAAAAATTGTAAAAAAACACGATTTTCGGGCGCCATTTTGTTTATAAAAAAAGTAACACACTATCTGCGGGCTTTGCATACCTATATTATTAATATATACAATCATAAGATTCGATTCCAGCAATAAAATTGCTGGTAAATAACTTTTCCCAAGAATGGCCTATTCTCCGATAATCTGCCCAGACAGCAGACAGGATATGCATCTGAATTATAATATCAGCAACCTCTATGCTATTAAAATTATAAAGCTGTACAGGAAGCAAATGAAGTATCAGATGAAGCAAATAAAACATCTGGTCGATATAATCAAAAATTCACATAATGAAATACTAAAGCTACGATAGCCACTATAGTAGCCAACATGATATTCAACAATCGATAGCGGCCATGAAACTAAGAAAAGAAGCATTTACTCAATAAACAAATAATTTACTAAATAAATATATTGCACAAGTACTTAGCTGTAGCAATATTTAAAATTTTACAAATAAATTATTATTTTTTACAGATATTTAGAATGATGATCTACTTGAAATTTGTTTTTACATGTACTTTTCCTACGTGGATTTAAATTTTGTTGCTGATTATTTGGGACCAAAATATGGTTAAAGCGATATTTGTTTGACTTACGTAATTTTTCACAAATACGCACATTGTTTACCCCCTTTCTAACTAAACGTACATAATGATTACACAGAATATTGGAAAATGTTAGATACAAACTCACTTAAATGCAAAGTATACAGTATACCTATTTAGATATTAAAAAACATTAAACATTAATTACGTATGGATACAAATCTAGCTACAAGATACTTCAAACTTTTGATCGACGTCAAAAGTCTTTACTGACTTACGTCAGTAAGTCTTTATCTGTGGATGTATTGTTGTAGAAGTCCCACAGTAGTAACTCTGATATATACAGCAGTAAGTCCATCAGGGGTTTTTTCTACCGTTATAGGTACAGGCTTGTTATGTTATATGCCTCCTTGGGTAAGAAATTTGTAGCAGATCTTATCTAAATCTACGATCTCGAAAGGTTCTTTGTCAAAAGACAACTTTATTGAAACTGTTTAGATTTTTCATATCATAAACGACGAAACTGTCTCCGGTTTATCTTATTCTATCAGTATTGCGGTTAACTAATACGGAATTCAATAAGCCAACAAAATTAAGAAACACAGAGCGCTACATTCCTGTAACTAAAAATTTATATTTTCTCCCTACTTGCTGATTTTTTTTATTTAGCTTAAATGCGTCGACAACTAATAAAGGCCATTGGTATGGTACAGTTGATTTTGCAATCAGATTATAGTCTAATGTGTAGTGTGTGTGTTGAGTAAATGTCTTATTACTTAGTAAAGTCAACTTCATTGTCTTTACAAAAAGACGCTAATAATTGTATCCGAACGTCTGCGGTCTCTCCGGTGAGTACCGATCACTTGCCGAATTAGTTGAGCTCAATCATGTGGATGTTCTATTTGACTACGAAATTTTTTATTCTTTTTTTGTCACAAATATGACACGTACTGCATACAAATTTATAGATTATGTGTGTTAAGTTGATTGCTCATTACATTAAAAGCTAACCGTGAATAAGGGGACAAGTCCAGTGGTCTCATTATTCACCAATAGATATACTGATTACCTAGGTAGTGCCAAAAGGAATATGTTAACATATCTCTTTTGGACAGCTTATATCTTAGTGCACCCTATGTAACCTACAGCTGAATCTTATGTTTGTGCGTCACAGTGTTGCCATACTTTTTTCTTTATTTCTTTCATAATTTCAATCAATGTTTAATGTACCTACAAGACTAATAGAACGTTTATAAGAACGTTTAAATGGAACCCAATTTTAAAAATATGTGAAAGCTTTGAATTATCCACGTCCGTCTGTCCGTCCGTCCGTCCGTCTGCCTGTTTGTAAACTCAAATCCTCCGTCATTATACCAGGTAGAATGACAAATGAGGTGTCAAATGATAGGTACAATGATAGGTGTCAAAAAAGGATGATACTAAAAGTTAAGAAATTTGACATAGGATGTCTGTCCGTCTGTCCGTCCGACCGCGAATATAATTCCTTCGTCACTATACCAGGTAGAATAACCAATGAGGTGTCAAATGAAAGCTTATAATCCAATGATGGTACTAAAGGTGAGCAATTTGACATAGGCTGTCTGTTCGTCTGTCCGTCCGACCGCGAATATAATTCCTTCGTCACTATACTAGATAGAATAACAAATGAGGTGTCAAATGAAAGCTTATAATCCAAAGATGGTACTAAAGGTGAGAAATTTGACCAGGCTGTCTGTCCATCCGAGCGCGAATATAATTCCTTCGTCACTATACCAGGTAGAATAACAAATGAGGTGTCAAATGAAAGCTTATAATCCAAGGATAATATATGGTGAGAAATTTGACCATGACAGACAGCTTATGTCAAATTTCTCACCTTTAGTACCATCCTTGGATTATAAGCTTTCATTTGACACCTCATTTGTCATTCTACCTGGTATAGTGACGGAGGAGTCGAGTTTACAGACAGACAAGACGGACGGATAGACAGACGGACGTGGATAATTCAACGTTATCACATTTTTTCAAAATTGGTGAAAACAACAACATAAAAACTTTACGTACTTACTAAAACTATTTTTTAAATGCAACTTTATGTAATGTGATAGTATGAAAAAATAGAGGATATGTTACATGTGATGCTCGGATCCAATGCGAAAATCTACACATAAATATTAGGGTGCACTAAGATACAAGCTGTCCTCCCTTTCTACAATAAACTTTATGTACCTACTATTTTGTAAGTGCCTCTTTTCAAACAGTCAATCTAACATAAATTTTAGCTACATTGACATGTCCCCTTTTACCCACAACTAAAACATATTTTTTAACCTATGTATATTTGAGTTATTAATTATTAATACCTCAACTAAAGCAAAACTAATATTAAATATTAGTTTTGTGACTATTAGGTCATTATGACATTCTTATTTAAGATGGTAAACAATTTATTGCCTGAGTATTTGAACAGTCAGTTGGTCCCGATAGCAAATGTTCATGAGCATAGCACTAGAGCTGCAAATTCAATAAATTTTTATGTTAGAACAACCAACAAGTCCAGTTCAATGAAAAGCTTGTTTCATAAAGGAATTGTACAGTTCAATAATATACCTTATCACATTAAAAATAGCCATAATGCAACTATCTTTAAGAGATTATTAGTCCATTATATTAAAACTAAGACCTAGAAACCAATTGGCAATGTTTGTTGTACTTCCAGTGTTTTTATTTTTATCTTATTTTTTTCTTTTTTTATTTATATATTGAATGTTTCTGATTAATTTAATCTGACAATGCTTATTTCTTTATTTGTTTAGTCTCATGTTTTTAATTTTTTTGTAAAAATTTTTGTAATACTTTATGATAATTATACAGCGCTCCTTGCCTTGACAATTCTTATGTAATTTGTACAGGTGTGGAGTGCAATGTTTCTGTTTTCTGTATTATCTATTATGATAAATAAATAAATATCTATCTATCTATTCCTAGGTCATTTAATTTTCTCTATTGAAAACATGAACGGAGTTCAGTTATAACTTTATTATTATTTTTACAATTTTATACAATTTTTTTTACTTTAGGTTAACATATTCAGGGGTTGTCTATTGACACATAAAAAGTCTGTATCTTTATGTTTTCGAATAACATATTACAGATGCCAGAATTATCTTTTAACATTATCTAGATATTTCCGAGATTTAAATTTAAAGACGTATTTATCAAATGTGAAACAAATCAGACACAGTACAAACAACAACTTTAACAACCCACATGGTCAAGAGGGCGTTACAAGCAACACATTTCTCAACGTTTCTGTTGATGCCTTCTCGAAAAAACTATAAATTATCCAATAAGTGCATTAGGGCAAGTATGGCGCCACAAGTGACATTTTTCTAGGACTCGTTTGCCAAAATATATCCGGATTTATATTGATGACAGACTAATAGATTACTTCAGTGCTAAATACGGACAAGAATTTCGGAGGTTGGAAAAAGATTAACATGTGTTTATAAGAAAAAAATAATGACAGTGACGAATGATTAATGTGAGAGGTACGAATAAAAAATTTAACGGGTTTTAATGTTAAACACAATTCCCACCCATGTAGTGTAACAGTAGTACTTAATAGTAGAAAACTAATAGAAAAATGATTTAACGACTGAGCTGACAAAAAAGTGTGTTAGTGTTTGAGAGCAATCACAAAAGTTAATTTTTACAAATGTTATAAACAATAGAAGGCTATGCCTTATTTTGCTGTTTTTAGAGCAACAAATTAATTTAAAAAAAAATTCTGCAGCCGTCCCGAAAACTAGACTCTTGCTTTGATTTGAATCGAATGTTTCACTTCGTACCGAAAGCAACTTTCTGGACGATTTTTTGATTGTTGAAATGATTTTTTTACTTGTGGAACGATTTTGAATATCTACCAGTGGCGGATCTATGGGGAGGAAAAAAGGTTAAATTTCCCCACCTAAGAAAGTCCAAAATTAAAGGAAACAGTTGTTCAAACATAAAAATATATTAGCTGACATGAAAATTAAGCCACAGACTGACAAATTCAACCCAATAAACACGCTAGTTAGGAAAAGTAAGGGAACTTAATGCATTAAAGTTATTATTTATGTCTTTATTGTAGTTTGGGTTTATCTTTTTTTATGTCTTTTGGTTGGTGTTTCATTGGAAGTCCCCTCCTAAGGCAAAGGACCCCGCAGAAACCTTATGGGAAATGGCTCTCTGTTAAATGCTCTGAAACTTTGGGTTTTGGTAGTTTTTGATGTGTAGAACAAAAGACTCAATTGGCGCGTAGCTCCAAAAAATCATGGTTTTAAGATATAAGCCTCTAAAGTTATAAGTACAGTGAGGACGTTTGAGTTGGAATAAATTCATTTTCTCGAGAATGGGCGACTCTGGAGATAAAATACAAATCAGGTCGATTTTTATTTTTAAATTATAATTTTTTGGTATACAGGGTGTCCCAGACTAATTTAGCCACGCTATATCTCTTAAACGAATAGAGATTTTCGAATGGGACAAAAAGTGGTCTATTCTACTTGTAATGTACTTTAATATGACGTAGAAAAAATCATCCCCTAAATATTCATCCCTTAGTTACAACCCTTAACTTAAATTTTTTTAATAGCACCCTGTATATTTTTTTATAGTTTTGGATGTGGTCTTCTATCGCCTATTCAACACATTTTTTTAAAATAAAATAGGTTCGTAATTAACCAAGAAAATATCAGTTTAGTTTTGTTAATTATGTGTCCTAGACTAATTTATCCAGGCTATATTTCTTAAACGATTAGAGATTTTCGAATGGGACAAAAACTGATCTATTACATAATTGTAATACACTTTAATATGGCGTAGAAAAAAAAATTATCCTCTAAATATTCATCCCTTAGTTACAACCCCTAACATTATTTTTTTTAAATAGCACCCTGTAAGTTAGGGATGAATTTTTTCTACGCCATATGAAAGTGTATTACAAATGGAATAGATCAGTTTTTGTCCCATTCGAAAATCTTTATTCGTTTAAGAAATATAGCCTGGATAAATTAGTCTGGGACACACAATTAACACAAATAAACTGATAGTTTCTTGGTTATTTACGAACCGATTTTATTTTCAAAAAATGTGTTGAATAGACGATAAAAGACCACATCCAAAACTATAAAAAAATATACAGGGTGCTATTAAAAAAATTAAAGTTAGGGGTTGTTACTAAGGGATGAATATTTAGCGGATGATTTTTTTGTACGCCATATTGAAGTGTATTACGAGTAGAATATGTCACTTTTTGTCCCATTCGAAAATCTCTATTCGTTTAAGAGATATAGCGTGGCTAAATTAGTCTGGGACACCCTGTATATATCATACTAGTGATGTCCTACATCTGGGCGTGATAACGCAATCGATGATTTTTTTGAATAAGAATAAGGGTCGTGTGATAGCTCATTTGAAAAGTTATTTAATTCTCTATTCACTAATATAAACATTAACAAAATTATTTATACAGGGTGCCCAAAATTTTTTTTAATTAAATTAATTGAGACAAAAAGAAGAATGTATATAATTTATTTAATTCGAAATACATTTTACTGCTGTCAGAAGACAGAAAAAATGTTAATTTGAAAAATAAACATTGCTTTTCGCTTAAATTAAATGTTCAAACTGCTAAGAGGCAGGTGGGTGGCAGCTTTAATATTGAATTTAAGCGAAAAACAATATTTATTTATCAAATAAACATTTTTCCTGTTTTCGGACAACAGTAGAATGTATTTCGAATTCAATAAATTATATACACTCTTCTTTTTGTCTCAATTAATTTAATTCAAAAAAAAATTTTGGACACATTGTATAAATAATTATGTTATTGTTTATATTAGTAAATATAGAATTAAATAACCTTTCAAATGAGCTATCACACGACCCCTTTGGCTTAAATTAAATGTTCAAACTGCTAAGAGGCAGGTGGGTGGTAGCTTTAATATTGAATATAAGCGAAAAACTATATTTATTTATCAAATAACATTTTTTCTGGTTTCGTACAACATTAAAATGTATTTCGAATTAAATAAATTATATTTATACATTCTTCTTTTTGTCTCAATTAATTTAATTCAAATTTTTTTTGGGTACCCTGTATAAATAATATGGTTAATGTTTATATTATTGAATAGAGAATTTAATAACCTTTCAAATGAGCTATCACACGACCCCTATTCTTATTTAAAAAAATCATCGATTGCGTTATCACGCCCAGATGGATGACATCACTAATATGATATATATGCCAAAAAAATTATAATTTAAAATTAAAAGTCGACCTGATTTGCAATTATCTCCATAGTCGCCCATTCTCGAGAAAATGAATTTATTCCAACTCAAACGTCCTCACTCTATCTATAACTTCAGAGGCTTATATCTTAAAACCATGATTTTTTTGGAGCTACGCGCCCATTGAGTCTTTTGTTCTACACATCAAGGACTACCAGAACCCAAAGTTTCAGAGCGTTTGACAGAGAGCCATTTCCCATAAGGTTTCTGCGGGGCCCTTTCCCCTCCCAACGCATATGTCTAGATCAGGCACTGGAGTCCCTGTCTTGTGTGTTACTGGGCTGCTTGTGGTATTGTGTTATTTGGACAGGCTCGAACGTTTTGCTGAGATAGACCCAAAACAGAGAAGAGTTTTGCCAAAATTGTTGCCGACCTTTGAAAGGAGAAGGCACTCGAAGAAGAATAGACAATTTCTGGTTGGTGTGTGACTCTCACTATATACCACTCACAGTGGAGTGGATCTTCCAAATCACTAGAAATCTCTTACTCAAAAAGTTGTCATAGGCAGTGCGATTTTCTTCATATTTTTTTTGTTGTTCGATCTAGAAGGTAGTTTAAAAGAAATTAAAGCAAAGTTATTTGTATATTTATTTATTTATTTATTGGTACACATCACAAACACCAGTAATAAACAAAAAAATGTTACAATGGTAATCACAGGTGATGGCAACTTACAAACTAACAAACAAAACAGCAGACTAACAATAACAAAAGAAAATACATATATATATATATATATATATATATATATATATATATATATATATATATATATATATATATTGTTATATTTCTATTTGATATGAAAATTAAATTTTGATAATTATAAACAGAATTCAATTTAATATAAAATATTTTCAATTTTCTCAACCACGGGCATATAAATTTAGAGCAACCTGTATACAACAAATTGTTATGTTTAATTTTAAGAAGTGATTAGACGAAGCTTACGAAACTCGGGACAATGCGCTTAGAATAAACAAAGTGAATGGCGCGTACCATTATCGTTGTTCGCGGAAGGTTCGATCATTAGCCTATGCTAAATAAGACTCAGTTGAAAAAGATAATAGGTCATTATCGTTGTTCGCGGAAGGTTCGATCATTAGCCTATGCTAAATAAGACTCAGTTGAAATAGAGAATAGGTCATTAAAATTTGTAAATAGTAGAAAGTAATTTTAGAATGGGAATTAACTATTTCTTTTTTGAAATCCATTAAGCATATTTAGAAAGATTAAAAATTGGTTTTGAGGAAGACTGCGAATGAGAGTTGGTGGTGGAAGGTTGATTTGTGAATCTGGAAGGGATATTTAGAAAGTAGGGGAATGAATGACAAATATAGATCAGAATGTTTTGAGCTGTCGTGAAGTGAAGTCCAGTAGTAGACGGTAGTGTACGGAGAGTGAGAAAGCCGGTGTAGTTCCGTGAGTGTGGAGATCTATCGTGGAACGAGAGGTAGGCCAGGTTGAGAGTAAAGAACCTCCTTGAACCAAGAGTGTCCCGGTAGCTGATTGCAGTTTCGAAAAAGGTAGAACACAGCATCACGACAGAAGCAGGAACGAGAGCTATACGAGCTAATCTTCAAAGGAGAACATCACTGAAAGCCAGGACGAGGTTTTGATCGCAGCCAAGGATAGCAGGAAACGGGTCTTGTGTGAAGACATTCTCAGTTCACCAGAAAAAGGTCAGTCTCATTTGTTTGGACATGAATGTATGGGTTTTTCGTATTAAATACCACATTTAAAATTGAAGAACATAATCAATAATATCAGAAAAGCTTCATCAAACTTAAATAGAATTGTTGCTAATAAATCATAATAGTTAAATGTTAATAAAAACTTTCAATTGGAAACCAAAAGGAAATAAGATTCCCATGTGTAAATGTTATTTTTAAGAATAATAAGATATAGCAAATATTAAGCAGTGATTGCCATTTAAATAAAATAAACAATATTTTGATTATAATTGTAACCCATATGTGTGTATTATTTTACTCTTTTCTTTCCTATCCCGGTTAGGAACCATTGAGAAATACTTAGAAGCCACGTAAGTAAGTAATTAATTTTATAAAAAGCCCTGAGATTGAAAACATATTGATATGTGATCTCGTAAATTAATTAGATTATTATTAATGCATTGATTAAATTAAATGACATATAAGAATATTATCTCATATCAATAATCAAGATCACATCAACTGTCGTCCAACGTGGAAAGCATTGAAAAGTATTTCTAGTGGCAAATTTGAAGGATAGAAAGAGTAAAGCCGGTATTTGAAGATTTATATGCCTGTGGTAAAAAGTGAGATACTTACATTTGATAACATAAAATTTTAGATCTCTTTAGGTACAAATTTTACATAACTGATTTAATAATTTACTTTTACGATATTTACATTTGATATATTTATTGACAATTTATAATATTTGGGTGAGAAAAAGTCGTCTTGGTAACATACTAGTAAAATTTCATATTTGGCGGGGATAGTACTTCTTGAAAACAAATGTCTGTGACAAGAAGCCAAAGCAAAGACAACAAAAAACAAAAAGAACATTCAGACCAAGAAGATATTTTAGACACGACAATCATGGCATCAGAACAGCAAGAATTATCAGGAATAGATAAACTATTACAACTGATGCAACTCCAGTCACAAAAACTGGATGAAGCAAAAAGGACAATGGATAAAAATCAGGAGGAAACAAAACTAGCAATGGATGAAGCAAAAAGGACAATGGAGAAAAATCAGGAAGAAACATCAAAGAAAATGGATAAAGTGGAGAAAAAAATGGATGACAATCAACAGGAAACAAAACAAGCCATAGAAGAAAACAACAGAAATATAGAGAGTATTAAGAAGGAAATGGTTAAAAAAATAGAAGAGATTGCAGAAAAGAGCGAGAAACAGGAGTTAGAGATTAAAGAAATCAAAATCAAAATAAAGGAGATAACGAATTGCCAGAAAAAGGAAATAGAAAATTTGGAAAACAAGTTTGAAAACGCTATTCAAGCAGACAGAGAAGAAGTGGAAAGAAAGATTGCGGAAATCAATACTCAACAAAATGTCGGAGAAAGAAGAGAAATGGTTATACATAGCACAGATGACGTGAAGATAAGGTTTGGCGGGGATGTAAGAAGATTACACCCAGTGCCGTTCATAAATAGCCTGAAAAAGAAAATACAACACATCGGAAATTTCGAAACAGCAAAAGAAACTATCAGAAACCATCTCAAATATGAAGCAAGCCTATGGTTCGATAGCAAAGAAGAAGAATTCGGCAATTGGCAACAATTTGAACAAAAATTTTTGAATTATTTCTGGGGAAAGGTCCAACAATTGGAAATTAACAAGGAATTGCAAAATGGGAGATACAATGATAGGATGGGTGTATCAGAAAGGACATATGCTTTGCAAATTTACAATAATGCAAAACATTTACAATATAATTACTCATCGGAACAATTAGTCGAACTGATTGCAAGACATTTCGAGGAAACGCTGGAAGACCATATCACATTGCAAAATTACAAAGACATAGATAGTTTATGCCAATTCCTACAAATAAGAGAATCACGTCTAAGAGAAAGAAAATCAAGAAGGTCGCGAGAAGATTACAGGCCCCGAGAAACACAAGATTACAGAGATAGAAATCAAAATAGGAGGGACTATACAAGACGAGATTTTAATCCCAGAAGGGAAAACGAAAATAGAGACAACGGAAGAGGAAATTATGAACAAAGAAATAGGCAATGGAATGAGGACAGAAATCGAGAATACCAGAATAGAAACACCACACGCTCAAATCAAGAAAACAGAAATAATGGTAGACAAAATGAACAGGGATATCGAGAAAACCGAAACAGATCCGACAGACCAAGAGAAAATAGAAGAGAAGTAAATAATACCCAGACAGATGAATATGACGGAGAGAGACATTATGACGAAAATATAAACAACGATGAGCAACCGGCGTCTTTTCACGACGGCGCTCACTAAAAACCAAAAATCAAACAGGAATCTTTTGTCACCCCAAGGAGTTTATTAAATTGGCAGGAAACAACGAAAAGAAAAATGGAGTTAATTTAAAATTTGTGGATGGATTTATCAACGAGAAACCAATTAAAATTATGTTAGACACTGGATCTGAAATAACATTGGTCAACAGAAAACTAATAGAAGAAGTTAACTTAACAAATTTAATTTACAAAATACCTAGGGTAAATTTAGTGGGCGCAAACAAACGGACATTGGCAACTATAAATGAAGGCATACGAGTAATGGTACGACTGGGTAAGAATATGTATGCACTACAATGTGTAATAATGCCAAACATGTCACATGACATGATAGTAGGAGTTGACGAATTGGCAGAAAAACATGTAGTGATAGATTTTAAAAATAATACGATGAAACTAACAGAATAAAAAGAAAAAGAAAAAGAACAGGACAAGGAACATGAGAAACAAAATACGGACGAATCACGTAAAGAACAAACAGTGGAAATGAATTTGGCAGCGAAGCAAGGACAAAGAAAAAAAAAGGAGAAAAGGTCAGAAAAAGATAAAAGAAAATGAAACCTGTGGCTCCTCAAAAGAAGAGTTGAGCCCAGAAGAAGAAAATTTGAGAGTATCAGAAACAAAGGAAACCTGGGATTCCTCAAAAGAAGAGACGAGCTCAGGAGAAGAAGAAATAAAGCTAAAAAATGAAAGTGAAAAGAATATGATTGAAACAGTGGTATTTGAAGAGGAGGTATATGCAAACGAGGATGCAGAATGCACGATAAACATGTGTGAAGAATCTGAGAAAAAAGACAGAAAATTGATATGTGGAGAAGGGAAAGAAAAAGAATTGCGGTTGATATTAAGAAACTACGAAAATTTGATCAATGAGGAAAACAGAGTGGCTAAAAAGTACGAACATTCATTTGAGGTGAAAAACTTGGGAAATTTTCGATCAAAGACTTACCCGATTCCATACAAGTATCGACAAGAGGTGAAAGAAGAAATAAATAAAATGTTGGAAGATCAAATCATCGAAAGATGTGATTCACCGTATGTTAACCCGATTGTGATAGTAAAGAAAAGCAATGGAGAATTGAGATTATGTTTAGATGCCAGGAATATCAACCAGCACACTGTATCACAATATGAATCACCTCTAAACATCGAGGCCATTTTTGGAAGAATCACCGGGTCACACATATTTTCGAAAATTGACTTAAAACACAGTTTTTGGTTGATACCGTTAGCTGAAAAGTGTAGAAACTACACCGCTTTTTCTATTGATGGTATTGTCTACCGGTTTAAGGTAGTGCCATTTGGATTGCAGAGTGCTTGTGCTGCACTCGTCCGAGCTCTACATACCATTTTGAATCGCCATGAAGATTTCATAGTTCATTACATCGATGATTTATTAATTTTTTCACAAGATACTCAGAGTCATATGGAACACATAGAAATAATTCTGGAAGAATTGGACACAGCGGGATTGAAATTAAACATTGAAAAATGTCAATTTTTTCAAAAAGAAGTCATTTATTTGGGTTTTCAATTGGACACCAAAACAGTAAGATTAGCCGAAGACAGAGTCAAGCTCATAGATGAATACCCAAGACCAACGAATTTGAAAACATTGAGAGGTTTTCTTGGCACGATTAATTATTTTAAAAAGCTGATTCCCGATTTGAGCCAAAAGGAAATCCCTCTGATAAAATTGCTTAAAAAAGGAATAAAATGGAATTGGAAAGAAGAACAGGAGGAAGCTTTCGAAACATTAAAACGAGAATTCGCAAAAGGAACGAAAATATACCACCCCATTTACAATTTACCTTTTATACTCCGAACTGATGCGTCCATACAAAAATTTGCAGGAGTTCTGTCTCAAATACAAAACGACCAAGAAGTGCCGATATGTTTTATATCTCGAGTGACTAAAACACATGAGAGAAAATATAGTGTTACAGAATTGGAGTTTGCCAGTGTACTATATTGCGTAAACAAATTGAGGTTTTACTTATTGGGAGCAAAATTCACAATCGAAACAGACCATGCAGCTTTAGTACATATCATGAAGAATAGATTAGTAAATAATAGAATACATAGAGGCATTCTATTATTACAGGAGTATGATTTTGAGTTCCGATATATAAAAGGAAAAGACAACATAATAGCCGACGCTCTAACACGGGATGAGGACACCGGAAAAAAGGAAACAATTACTCTACAGGTGGGACTAAATAGATTAATACAAGAAGAAGGGATATATTCGTTAAATGAGATAAGGACAAACCAGGAAGACCTAGAGGAAAGAGAGAAAAGAAGAGCGGAAGTAGAAAATAACATATATTTTAAGAGAATAGACGGAAAGGAACTATATTTAGTGACACAGACATTGGCCGAAAAGATAATAAAGAAATTACATGAGGACAATGGGCATATCGGTAGCAGAAAAGTTTGGCTCGTTTTTAGGGAAAATTACATCAGCCGACAGGATTACCGCATTGCAAAGGAAATTACCCAGAAGTGCGATGTATGTCAAAAATATAAGAGTCGGAATTTCAAAAACGAAAATGTTGCCAAAAATATTGAAACCCGAAACAAACTAGACATTGTAGCAATAGATATGTTAAGCGATCTAATTATGACCACTAAAAGGAACAAACATATTCTGGTAATGGTGGATGTGTTTTCAAAATACGTAAAATTATATAGTTGCCGCACCACAAAGGGGGAAGAAATATTAAGAAAAATCGACAATTTTATAGCCATAGTAGGAACACCAAAAAGGATTCTACTGGACAATGCAACGTATTTCCGAAATGATCGTTTCAAGGGACAACTTCGAGAACGAGGAATAGAGACAAATTTTGTCAGCATCAGGCATCCACAGAGTAATCCTTCGGAACGATTCATACAGGAAGTGACGAAATTTCTTCGCATTGCAACAGATGGTCAACATCGCCACTGGGACAGGAAAATGGCGGAAATAGAAAGGTATCTAAATACAATTCCGAGCACAGTAACAAAAGAGACCCCAGAATACATCATGAAGGGTGTACTGCCGATAAGGCCATGGGAAGACCAAGAGCCAAGAGAATATCAACAGGTGATTGAAACCGTACAGAGAAGATTACGGCGAAGCAACGAAAAATATATCCAAAGACAGGAACACAATAGAAAAAGAAGACCAGTGACTTTCCAAAAGGGTGAAAAAGTACTCGTGAGGGCATTACGAGTATCAAATCTTCCTGGGGGCATTTGCGCAAAGTTGATGCCTGTTTTCGAAGGCCCGTACATCGTGAATAATGAAAATGGGATAAATAGTTATGAATTGAGGCACAGGAACTCGGAAAAGATCCGAGGAATTTATAATATTCACGATGTATACAAATATCACGAATAAAAGACAGAATTACATGAAGTAGATAGTAAGTTAGGATATAAGACGTAGATTAAAAAGGAAATATACAGGGAGTTGGTTTGCCTCGAGAAAATTTATTTAAAAATGCAGATAAATTTTATCGAATACAAGGCGGGGATTTGTTATATTTCTATTTGATATGAAAATTAAATTTTGATAATTATAAACAGAATTCAATTTAATATAAAATATTTTCAATTTTCTCAACCACGGGCATATAAATTTAGAACAACCTGTATACAACAAATTGTTATGTTTAATTTTAAGAAGTGATTAGACGAAGCTTACGAAACTCGGGACAATGCGCTTAGAATAAACAAAGTGAATGGCGCGTACCATTATCGTTGTTCGCGGAAGGTTCGATCATTAGCCTATGCTAAATAAGACTCAGTTGAAAAAGATAATAGGTCATTATCGTTGTTCGCGGAAGGTTCGATCATTAGCCTATGCTAAATAAGACTCAGTTGAAATAGAGAATAGGTCATTAAAATTTGTAAATAGTAGAAAGTAATTTTAGAATGGGAATTAACTATTTCTTTTTTGAAATCCATTAAGCATATTTAGAAAGATTAAAAATTGGTTTTGAGGAAGACTGCGAATAAGAGTTGGTGGTGGAAGGTTGATTTGTGAATCTGGAAGGGATATTTAGAAAGTAGGGGAATGCATTGTAACGGTCACGTTACAAAATTAGCTCTTTAATTATTTTTATAATTATTTTCCCTCGGTCTCTCATTTAAATTCTCTAATTTCTCGTATAGGACTACTGAGGTGACGTCATACCTCGGTGATGGAACGTACTATGTACGCCACCTATCGAGAATGATTTCGTTTTCTGAGAGAATTTGACGTTTACCTTGGCGGAGAAACGCCTCTCGTTCTTTACTTGACTGTGAGCTGTGGTGTCGAATAGATATACCATATAGAATGGCGGATGATTTCCTCCAACTTATTTTATCACATAAGAAATTTAACGTAAAGTAAAAAGTTACCACCAGGGATTGTCTGGAGTGAGGAGACATGTGGGTGACAACTCCTGTTGGAGTATAAATAGGAATCATTCGGTGAGATTTATTTTTTTTGTAATAATTTTTAATTAGCCATTGTCATGTGTTTTTTGTTATGGAACATTAGATATACTTGGTTCATTTTTAAACTTTCTTAGTCAATCTATTAAGGGAAGGATGTAGATTATTTCGATCTTTATATTATCTTTATATCGATCTTTTATATTAATGTGGTTTTTGGTTTTACATAACCAAACATTTTTGAAGTCCTCAAATTAATATTGAAAATAATTACCATTTCTCTGTAGGTTTTAAATTATTCAACATCCAATATTTTATAAATTCAATATATTTTTACAGATATTTCCTCAAATAAATCATTTCAATGTCATTTGTCCATGTATTCACACTCAAAACAGTTCAAGGTTACCTGAGATTGGTTTTTGTTCCAGTTTTAATGGTCGGTTTTTCTATACTATTGCTTCTAAAAAGTTCCTCAATTATTTCTTCTTCCCTTTACTTTTTGCTCATGTTTAAAATGAGAAATAAAACTGGGAATGTTTTTTAGCCATTTAGGAGAAACCCTACCATGAAGTCGTAGACCTTATTTGACCACCTAGGGAAACCACTACAGCCACAATCAAGTCATCATGGGAATACGTCTTTTTGGGAACAAGCTATGGGAGCGTTCCAGCTCAATTTTCGTCTTGGCACCTGGGCCTACAGGAGTCATGGAGTCGCACCATCCTGGTGCATCATTTTCTAGGATGCAACCGCAACCTCGTTTGGGAACATTCAGTGAGGTGTTTTAGTAACTATTGGTTTTTTTTTATATTACAGACTATCTGGTAAATACACTATGGTTTTTTTCCAGATTTAGGTTACCTCTGGTTTTTTTTTTGACATATTTGTATATTAGATTATTTGGTTCCCAAACTTTGTATCTACGGTAACTTCTTGTGCACAGGAATAAGCCTAGAGAAAATTAGGTTTTTAATACTTTATTATTGCTTTGATATTGGTTTATGTAATTCGGGTAAATTTATTTTTTAATATTACTAGCTTGTTTCCCAAATATTTTACTGTTATTCGCTTTATTCCATTTGTTCGGTTAATTTAGGTCATCGTCGGTATTTATCTCAACTTCATTTCTACTTTAGTCAATTGTATATTTAACTTTATTTATTCATTATTGTATTTTCCCTTAGTGAGGCTTGGGCCTATTTATTTGTAGTATTTTCATCTTTGTCAGTTTCCTTTAGTTGTACGTAGCGGGCGTACTATAACCATTTGGTAGAAGACTTATGTAATTTTGTACCCTATATGTTAGTAAGAGGTACTTATACCTTTAAGTTTTGTAACAGGTAACATTATTATTATCTCAAATATAACTTTTTGTATAACTTATGTCATTTTAGAGTCACATGATATACACTTTGTGTAACTCAGAGATTGTCAAAAATCTAGTAGTTATTTTTTAATAAATATGTATTTATTTTGTATATCAATTATTTTATTATTCCTTTATGTTCATTATTACAGATTTAATATACTTATTTAATATTTGACAGCAGTGTAAGATACCTGGGAAAATGATCGAAGATCATTTTCATGGCGCCCATGATTTGTTAGATTTATTTATTTTGTTCGTCTTTAGCAATTATCTATCTTCATTCAGTTTCAGTACATTATTCTTATTTTATTATTTCATCTTTTAGTCATCGTTACTATCTATATAGAGCTACTGTTCTTCGACAGGCATGCAAACGAGCCGTATCCATCCTTGAGTGTCAAGTTGCTCTCTTGCATCTATAGCTAGCCAACTCTATTCCGTTTGCCTCTGTCTCTTCATACTTCTACTTATATCCCTTTTATTATTCCCTTTCTTCAGTACGACTGCACTTTAGTAGTATTTTTCCGACTTCGGCTTCACTGGAAAAGCCCCTTCATTTCTACTCTCTTCATTTTTATTACCTAGTCTTTTCTTTTTTTTTCCTTACCTCTGTTGGAGTATATCTTGCTTTTTACTTTCACTCCAACAGAAGTTTTCTTTTTTGTTACACTGGCGCCCAACGTGGGTTGGGCTTTTACTACCAATTAAAGAAAATAAAATTTTGGATGAACATCTGTAATCATCCGAACCATGCGACTTCATTTAATTCAGAATTTGGAGTGTTTAGACAAATGAGTTGTTCTTCAGAGTATATTCCCACTTCTTTCCTTACTTATTATTCGTTCTTCAGATTCCGGAATATTTCCTGAATACTTCTATGTAGGCGAGAAGACATTATCCGTCTGCAGTTTTATTTGAAATTGTTGCTCGTTCTCGACATTTTTTTTTATCACTTATCATATATTTTTTTTCTTCCTATTAGTTATCGTAGTGTCAGATAACTTGTAAGTTCACCATTCATTCTGTCTACTTTCTTACTTATTCTTACATAATTGGTACCTTATCTGAGTCTGGTTATTCTCATACATCTGTTGTAGCAACATGCTATAGTTCACGAATACCAGCATAAATTAAGTTATGTATTTTCTAGAATACTTTAGTCAATAGTACAGTTTAGGTATTACAGTTAGGATTTTTATTACCTTTTACCTTTTGTGCATACCCTCTACCACGAGTAGATGCGGGCTTGCCAGTATCTTTACCTTTTAGCATACCCTATACTATGCGTATAGTGCGCTTGCTAGTATCTTTACCTAGATTGTGTCTTCCTATCGCTACGAAAGCAAGTAGACGTTATGGATTATCTTTTACCTTGAGTTTTAGATGTTGATATCCGGAACCATATCATATATGTTTAGGTTTGTAGTAATGTAGTTTTAACTGGTCCTAATGAATTAGTCCCTCATTGAATTCTGGGGTGATTAATAGAATTTGTTCGCTCTAGTGTCAATGTTGGGTAAAGTTAATAGGATGCGTTTAGGTTAATTGTTGTTTATGGTTCTTAGTTATATTGTGTTAAGGGTTGTTAATACACACCTGTAATTTAGTTTTAATCATGGGTTTACTAACACTTGAGAATGTAGATAGTAAGTAGTGTTAAGAGTTAACTTACTCTATAAGGTTGTATAATTATATTTAGAATGTTAGTGATTGATTAACGCGTAATTATTTGTTTTTCTCTATCTTTGGTTTTACTAAATTAAAGTAAATTATCTTGTTGAATAACTTATGTCAGTCAGTTACGTATGTCGGTTAGTTACACATCCCTTCTATGTTCTATACTTTCTGCAAGTACCATTAAAGATATCTCGCGTGGCCTCTATACTGTCTGTATGACTTCGTCCTGATTTTTGTTCTGTCTCCTCAGCAAATAGTATGGCTGTTGAGCCTACCAAAATTATGGTTTTATACCACAACGTTTCTCCTTTACCGTGTCCATCCTCAGGTTCGCCTAGCGTCAGTTAGTTTTGGGAAATAAAAAAAAAGGAAACTTGTAGAGTTTTCCTTTTTTTGCTGGAGAAGAGGGAGAATGTAGCGATCACGCTACTAATTAAATTACTTTAATTAAAATTGGATTAAAATATACCCCTCTACAAAAACCTTGGGTGACGCCCGCGAAGATCCAACACCGATTTTTCGGTGCACAGGCGCGCCAATTGGTTTTAAATATTTTAATAATAATAGTGTAACAAAAATGAAGAAAACTTCTGTTGGAGTGAAAGTAAAAAGAAAGATATACTCCAACAGAAGTAAGGAAAAAATAAATAAATAACTAATGGGACATAGATGTAGAGAGAGAGTGGGGTTGTGTAGAAGTGTATGTGGGGTGTGTGTAAAGAAAAGGGTGTGGGGTGTGCCAGTGTAACAAAAATGAAAAAAAACTTCTGTTGGAGTGAAAGTAAAAAGAAAGATATACTCCAACAGAAGTAAGAAAAAAAAAACTGAGTAATAAAAAGGAAGAGAGAGAGTGGGGTGTGGAAAGAAAAGGATGCAGTGACTTCTACGTTGAGAAGCCGCAATAGGAAAAAAAATAAAAAAAAAATACTACTTTAGTGCAGTAGTACTAAAGAAAGGGGAATTAGAAGGGATATAAGTAGAAGTGGGAAGAGACAGAGGCAAACTGAATAGAGTTGGCTAGCTATAGATGCAAGAGAGCAACTTGACACTCAAGGATGGATACGGCTCGTTTGCATGCCTGTCGAAGAACAGTAGCTCTATATAGATAGTAATGATGACTAAAAGATGAAATAATAAAATAAGAATAATGTACTGAAAATGAATGGAGATGACTAATGACTAAAAACGAACAAAATAAATAAAACTAACTAATCATGGGCGCCATGAAAATGATCTTCGATCATTTTCCCAGGTATCTTATACTGCTGTCAAATATTAAATATATCAAACCTGTAATAACAAACATAAAGGAATAATAAAATTCATGATATACAAAATAAATAAATATTTATTAAAATATTTTGGCGCGCCAAATATAGATCAGAATGTTTTGAGCTGTCGTGAAGTGAAGTCCAGTAGTAGACGGTAGTGTACGGAGAGTGAGAAAGCCGGTGTAGTTCCGTGAGTGTGGAGATCTATCGTGGAACGAGAGGTAGGCCAGGTTGAGAGTAAAGAACCTCCTTGAGCCAAGAGTGTCCCGGTAGCTGATTGCAGTTTCGAAAAAGGTAGAACACAGCATCACGACAGAAGCAGGAACGAGAGCTATACGAGCTAATCTTCAAAGGAGAACATTACTGAAAGCCAGGACGAGGTTTTGATCGCAGCCAAGGATAGCAGGAAACGGGTCTTGTGTGAAGACATTCTCAGTTCACCAGAAAAAGGTCAGTCTCATTTGTTTGGACATGAATGTATGGGTTTTTCGTATTAAATACCACATTTAAAATTGAAGAACATAATCAATAATATCAGAAAAGCTTCATCAAACTTAAATAGAATTGTTGCTAATAAATCATAATAGTTAAATGTTAATAAAAACTTTCAATTGGAAACCAAAAGGAAATAAGATTCCCATGTGTAAATGTTATTTTTAAGAATAATAAGATATAGCAAATATTAAGCAGTGATTGCCATTTAAATAAAATAAACAATATTTTGATTATAATTGTAACCCATATGTGTGTATTATTTTACTCTTTTCTTTCCTATCCCGATTAGGAACCATTGAGAAATACTTAGAAGCCACGTAAGTAAGTAATTAATTTTATAAAAAGCCCTGAGATTGAAAACATATTGATATGTGATCTGGTAAATTAATTAGATTATTATTAATGCATTGATTAAATTAAATGACATATAAGAATATTATCTCATATCAATAATCAAGATCACATCAATATATATATATATATATATATATATATATATATATCAAATAGATGAAATAGAGAATGTGGAAAAATCCCCTTACGAACAATTCACACATCCACCATTTCGGGCTGGGAAAAATTTTTCGAATAGAATCAAAGATCCAAACACCAGTTCTTAGAAATGTGTTTCGCCAAATATATATTTCAAATGTATATATATATTGATATGATCTTGATTATTGATATGAGATAATATTCTTATATGTCACTTAATTTAATCAATGTATTAATACTAATCTAATTAATTAACCAGATCACATATCAATATGTTTTCAATCTCAGGGCGAATTATAAATTAATTACTTACTTTCGTGGATTCTAAATATTTCTTAATGGTTCCTAATCGGGATAGAAAAGAAAAGAGTAAAAAAAAAAATACACATATGGGTTACAATTATAATCAAAATATTTTTTATTTTATTTAAAAAACAATCACTGCTTAATATTTGCTATTTCTTATTATTCTTAAACATAACATTTACAAATGGGAATCTTATTTCCTTTTGGTTTTCAATTGAAAGTTTTTATTAACATTTAACTATTAGGAGTTATTAGCAACAACTCTATTTAAGTTTGATGAAGCTTTTCTGATATTATTGATTATGTTATTCAATTTTTATGTGGAATTTAATACGAAAAAACCCATACATTCATGTCCAAACAAATGAGACTGACCTTTTTCTGGTGAACTGAGAATGTCTTCACACAAGACCCGTTTCCTGCTATCCTTGGCTGCAATCAAAACCTCGTCCTGGCTTCCAGTAATGTTCTCCTCTGAAACTAGCTCGTATAGCTCTCGTTTCCTGCTTCTGTCGTGATGCTGTGTTCTACCTTTTTCGAAACTGCAATCAGCTACCGGGAACTCTTGGCTCAAGGAGGTTCTTTTACTCTCAACCTGGCCTACCTCTCGTTCTACGATAAATACTCCACACTCACGGAACTACACCGGCTTTCTCACTCTCCGTACACTACCGTCTACTACTCGACTTCACTTCTCGACAGCTCAAAACATTCTGATCTCTATTTGTCATTCATTCCCCTACTTTCTAAATATCCCTTCCAGATTCACAAATCAAACTTCCACCACCAACTCTCATTCGCAGTATTCCTCAAAACCAATTTTTAAACTTTCTAAATATGCTTAATGGATTTCAAAGAAAATAGTTAATTCCCATTCTAAAATTACTTTCTACTATATACAAATTTTAATGACCTATTCTCTATTTCCAATTAGTCTTATTTAGTATCGGCTAATGATCGATCCTTCCGCGAACAAACGATAATGGCCTATTATCGATTTCACTTGAGTCTTATTTAATCACTTCTTAAAATTAAATATAACAATTTGTTGTATACAGGTTGTTCTAAATTTATATGCCCGTGGTTGAGAAAATTGAAAATATTTTATATTAAATTGAATTCTGTTTATAATTATCAAAATATAATTTTCATATCAAATAGAAATATAACAAATCCCCGCCTTGTATTCGATAAAATTTATCTGCATTTTTAAATAAATTTTCTCGAGGCAAAACCAACTCCCTGTATATTTCCTTACTTTAATCTACGTCTTATATCCTAACTTACTATCTACTTCATGGAATTCTGTATTTTATTCGTGATATTTGTATACATCGTGAATATTATAAATTCCTCGGATCTTTTCCGAGTTCCTGTGCCTCAACTCATAACTATTTATCCCATTTTCATTATTCACGATGTACGGGCCTTCGAAAACAGGCATCAACTTTGCGCAAATGCCCCCAGGAAGATTTGATACTCGTAATGCCCTCACGAGTACTTTTTCACCCTTTTGGAAAGTCACTGGTCTTCTTTTTCTATTTTGTTCCTGTCTTTGGATATATTTTTCGTTGCTTCGCCGTAATCTTCTCTGTACGGTTTCAATCACCTGTTGATATTCTTTTGGCTCTTGGTCTTCCCATGGCCTTATCGGCAGTACACCCTTCATGATGTATTCTGGGGTCTCTTTTGTTACTGTGCTCGGAATTGTATTTAGATACCTTTCTATTTCCGCCATTTTCCTGTCCCAGTGGCGATGTTGACCATCTGTTGCAATGCGAAGAAATTTCGTCACTTCCTGTATGAATCGTTCCGAAGGATTACTCTGTGGATGCCTGATGCTGACAAAATTTGTCTCTATTCCTCGTTCTCGAAGTTGTCCCTTGAAACGATCATTTCGGAAATACGTTGCATTGTCCAGTAGAATCTTTTTTGGTGTTCCTACTATGGCTATAAAATTGTCGATTTTTCTTAATATTTCTTCCCCCTTTGTGGTGCGGCAACTATATAATTTTACGTATTTTGAAAACACATCCACCATTACCAGAATATGTTTGTTCCTTTTAGTGGTCATAATTAGATCGCTTAACATATCTATTGCTACAATGTCTAGTTTGTTTCGGGCTTCAATATTTTTGGCAACATTTTCGTTTTTGAAATTCCGACTCTTATATTTTTGACATACATCGCACTTCTGGGTAATTTCCTTTGCAATGCGGTAATCCTGTCGGCTTATGTAATTTTCCCTAAAAACGAGCCAAACTTTTCTGCTACCGATATGCCCATTGTCCTCATGTAATTTCTTTATTATCTTTTCGGCCAATGTCTGTGTCACTAAATATAGTTCCTTTCCGTCTATTCTCTTAAAATATATGTTATTTTCTACTTCCGCTCTTCTTTTCTCTCTTTCCTCTAGGTCTTCCTGGTTTGTCCTTATCTCATTTAAAGAATATATCCCTTCTTCTTGTATTAATCTATTTAGTCCCACCTGTAGAGTAATTGTTTCCTTTTTTCCGGTGTCCTCATCCCGTGTTAGAGCGTCGGCTATTATGTTGTCTTTTCCTTTTATATATCGGAACTCAAAATCATACTCCTGTAATAATAGAATGCCTCTATGTATTCTATTATTTACTAATCTATTCTTCATGATATGTACTAAAGCTGCATGGTCTGTTTCGATTGTGAATTTTGCTCCCAATAAGTAAAACCTCAATTTGTTTACGCAATATAGTACACTGGCAAACTCCAATTCTGTAACACTATATTTTTTTTCATGTGTTTTAGTCACTCGAGATATAAAACATATCGGTACTTCTTGGTCGTTTTGTATTTGAGACAGAACTCCTGCAAATTTTTGTATGGACGCATCAGTTCGGAGTATAAAAGGTAAATTGTAAATGGGGTGGTATATTTTCGTTCCTTTTGAGAATTCTCGTTTTAATGTTTCGAAAGCTTCCTCCTGTTCTTCTTTCCAATTCCATTTTATTCCTTTTTTAAGCAATTTTATCAGAGGGATTTCCTTTTGGCTCAAATCGGGAATCAGCTTTTTAAAATAATTTATCGTGCCAAGAAAACCTCTCAATGTTTTCAAATTCGTTGGTCTTGGGTATTCATCTATGAGCTTGACTCTGTCTTCGGCTAATCTTACTGTTTTGGTGTCCAATTGAAAACCCAAATAAATGACTTCTTTTTGAAAAAATTGACATTTTTCAATGTTTAATTTCAATCCCGCTGTGTCCAATTCTTTCAGAATTATTTCTATGTGTTCCAGATGACTCTGAGTATCTTGTGAAAAAATTAATAAATCATCGATATAATGAACTATGAAATCTTCATGGCGATTCAAAATGGTATGTAGAGCTCGGACGAGTGCAGCACAAGCACTCTGCAATCCAAATGGCACTACCTTAAACCGGTAGACAATACCATCAATAGAAAAAGCGGTGTAGTTTCTACACTTTTCAGCTAACGGTATCAACCAAAAACTGTGTTTTAAGTCAATTTTCGAAAATATGTGTGACCCGGTGATTCTTCCAAAAATGGTCTCGATGTTTAGAGGTGATTCATATTGTGATACAGTGTGCTGGTTGATATTCCTGGCATCTAAACATAATCTCAATTCTCCATTGCTTTTCTTTACTATCACAATCGGGTTAACATACGGTGAATCACATCTTTCGATGATTTGATCTTCCAACATTTTATTTATTTCTTCTTTCACCTCTTGTCGATACTTGTATGGAATCGGGTAAGTCTTTGATCGAAAATTTCCCAAGTTTTTCACCTCAAATGAATGTTCATACTTTTTAGCCACTCTGTTTTCCTCATTGATCAAATTTTCGTAGTTTCTTAACATCAACCGCAATTCTTTTTCTTTCCCTTCTCCACATATCAATTTTCTGTCTTTTTTTTCAGATTCTTCACACATGTTTACCGTGCATTCCGCATCCTCGTTTGCATATACCTCCTCTTCAAATACCACTGTTTCAATCATATTCTTTTCACTTTCATTTTTTAGCTTTATTTCTTCTTCTCCTGAGCTCGTCTCTTCTTTTGAGGAATCCCAGGCTTCCTTTGTTTCTGATACTCTCAAATTTTCTTCTTCTGGGCTCAACTCTTCTTTTGAGGAGCCACAGGTTTCATTTTCTTTTATCCTTTTCTGACTTTTTCTCCCTTTTCTTCTTTGTCCTTGCTTCGTTGCCAAATTCATTTCCACTGTTTGTTCTTTACCTGATTCGTCCGTATTTTGTTTCTCCTGTTCCTTGTCCTGTTCCTTTTCTTTTTCTTCTGTTAGTTTCATCGTATTATTTTTAAAATCTATCACTACATGTTTTTCTGCCAATTCGTCAACTCCTACTATCATGTCATGTGACATATTTGGCATTATTACACATTGTAGTGCATACATATTCTTACCCAGTCGTACCATTACTCGTATGCCTTCATTTATAGTTGCCAATGTCGGTTTGTTTGCGCCCACTAAATTTACCCTAGGTATTTTGTAAATTAAATTTGTTAAGTTAACTTCTTCTATTAGTTTTCTGTTGACCAATGTTATTTCAGATCCAGTGTCTATCATAATTTTAATTGGTTTCTCGTTGATAAATCCATCCACAAATTTTAAATTAACTCCATTTTTCTTTTCGTTGTTTCCTGCCAATTTAATAAACTCCTTGGGGTGACAAAAGATTCCTGTTTGATTTTTGGTTTTTAGTGAGCGCCGTCGTGAAAAGACGCCGGTTGCTCATCGTTGTTTATTTTTTCGTCATACTGTCTCTCTCCGTCATATTCATCTGTCTGGGTATTATTTACTTCTCTTCTATTTTCTCTTGGTCTGTCGGATCTGTTTCGGTTTTCTCGATATCCCTGTTCATTTTGTCTACCATTATTTCTGTTTTCTTGATTTGAGCGTGTGGTGTTTCTATTCTGGTATTCTCGATTTCTATCCTCATTCCATTGCCTATTTCTTTGTTCATAATTTCCTCTTCCGTTGTCTCTATTTTCGTTTTCCCTTCTGGGATTAAAATCTCGTCTTGTATAGTCCCTCCTATTTTGATTTCTATCTCTGTAATCTTGTGTTTCTCGGGGCCTGTAATCTTCTCGCGACTTTCTTGATTTTCTTTCTCTTAGACGTGATTCTCTTATTTGTAGGAATTGGCATAAACTATCTATGTCTTTGTAGTTTTGCAATGTGATATGGTCTTCCAGCGTTTCCTCGAAATGTCTTGCAATCAGTTCGACTAATTGTTCCGATGAGTAATTATATTGTAAATGTTTTGCATTATTGTAAATTTGCAAAGCATATGTCCTTTCTGATACACCCATCCTATCATTGTATTTCCCATTTTGCAATTCCTTGTTAATTTCCAATTGTTGGACCTTTCCCCAGAAATAATTCAAAAATTTTTGTTCAAATTGTTGCCAATTGCCGAATTCTTCTTCTTTGCTATAGAACCATAGGCTTGCTTCATATTTGAGATGGTTTCTGATAGTTTCTTTTGCTATTTCGAAATTTCCGATGTGCTGTATTTTCTTTTTCAGGCTATTTATGAACGGCACTGGGTGTAATCTTCTTACGTCCCCGCCAAACCTTATCTTCACGTCATCTGTGCTGTGTATAACCATTTCTCTTCTTTCTCCGACATTTTGTTGAGTATTGATTTCCGCAATCTTTCTTTCCACTTCTTCTATGTCTGCTTGAATAGCGTTTTGCAACTTGTTTTCCAAACTTTCCATTTCTTTTTTCTGGCAATTCGTTATCTCCTTTATTTTATTTTGAATTTTCATTTCTTGTTCTTTCATGTGATCCTTAATTTTCATTTCATACTTTTCTATGCGTTCCTCCATTTTCTTGTTGTTCTCTTCTATGGCTTGTTTTGTTTCCTTCAGATTTTCTTGCATTATTCTTTTTGTTTCATCCATTTTCTGTTGTGTTTCATCCATTTTTTGATCCAATTTTTGTTGTGTTTCATCTATTTTTTGTTGTGTTTCATCCATTTTTTGTTGTGTTTCATCCATTTTTTGATCCACTTTATCCATTTTCTTTGATGTTTCTTCCTGATTTTTCTCCATTGCTTGTTTTGTTTCCTCCTGATTTTTATCCATTTTTTGTTGTGTTTCATCCATTTTCTGTTCTATTCTTTGTGACTGGAGTTGCATCATTTGTAATAATTTATCTATTCCTGATAATTCTTGCTGTTCTGATGCCATGATTGTCGTGTCTAAAATATCTTCTTGGTCTGAATTATTCTCTTGATTTGAATGTTCTTTTTGTTTTTTGTTGTCTTTGCTTTGGCTTCTTGTCACAGACATTTGTTTTCAAGAAGTACTGTCCCCGCCAAATATGAAATTTTACTAGTATGTTACCAAGACGACTTTTTCTCACCCAAATATTATAAATTGTCAATAAATATATCAAATGTAAATATCGTAAAATAGAATATTAAATCAGTTATGTAAAATTTGTACCTAAAGAGATCTAAAATTTTATGTTATCAAATGTAAGTATCTCACTTTTTACCACAGGCATATAAATTTTCAAATACCGGCTTTACTCTTTCTATCCTTCAAATTTACCACTAGAAATACTTTTCCATGCTTTCCACGTTGGACGACAGTTGATATGATCTTGATTATTGATATGAGATAATATTCTTATATGTCACTTAATTTAATCAATGTATTAATACTAATCTAATTAATTAACCAGATCACATATCAATATGTTTTCAATCTCAGGGCGAATTATAAATTAATTACTTACTTTCGTGGATTCTAAATATTTCTTAATGGTTCCTAATCGGGATAGAAAAGAAAAGAGTAAAAAAAAAAAATACACATGTGGGTTACAATTATAATCAAAATATTTTTTATTTTATTTAAAAAACAATCACTGCTTAATATTTGCTATTTCTTATTATTCTTAAACATAACATTTACAAATGGGAATCTTATTTCCTTTTGGTTTTCAATTGAAAGTTTTTATTAACATTTAACTATTAGGAGTTATTAGCAACAACTCTATTTAAGTTTGATGAAGCTTTTCTGATATTATTGATTATGTTATTCAATTTTTATGTGGAATTTAATACGAAAAAACCCATACATTCATGTCCAAACAAATGAGACTGACCTTTTTCTGGTGAACTGAGAATGTCTTCACACAAGACCCGTTTCCTGCTATCCTTGGCTGCAATCAAAACCTCGTCCTGGCTTCCAGTAATGTTCTCCTCTGAAACTAGCTCGTATAGCTCTCGTTTCCTGCTTCTGTCGTGATGCTGTGTTCTACCTTTTTCGAAACTGCAATCAGCTACCGGGAACTCTTGGCTCAAGGAGGTTCTTTTACTCTCAACCTGGCCTACCTCTCGTTCTACGATAAATACTCCACACTCACGGAACTACACCGGCTTTCTCACTCTCCGTACACTACCGTCTACTACTCGACTTCACTTCTCGACAGCTCAAAACATTCTGATCTCTATTTGTCATTCATTCCCCTACTTTCTAAATATCCCTTCCAGATTCACAAATCAAACTTCCACCACCAACTCTCATTCGCAGTATTCCTCAAAACCAATTTTTAAACTTTCTAAATATGCTTAATGGATTTCAAAGAAAATAGTTAATTCCCATTCTAAAATTACTTTCTACTATATACAAATTTTAATGACCTATTCTCTATTTCCAATTAGTCTTATTTAGTATCGGCTAATGATCGATCCTTCCGCGAACAAACGATAATGGCCTATTATCGATTTCACTTGAGTCTTATTTAATCACTTCTTAAAATTAAATATAACAATTTGTTGTATACAGGTTGTTCTAAATTTATATGCCCGTGGTTGAGAAAATTGAAAATATTTTATATTAAATTGAATTCTGTTTATAATTATCAAAATATAATTTTCATATCAAATAGAAATATAACAATATATATATATATATATACACATATATGATATAGATCTATATGTTATATAACTTCTAATTGCATCTGAAAATTATCCCAGCCCACCAGAAGTTTCTGAATATCTTTACAACTTGCATCGAAAAAATCCAGTTCTGGATGTTGGTCTAAAAATTCATTACAAACTCTGAGCATATTATTGATAGGAGATTAACTGTTCCATGCAAAAAAAGGTTTCCTATTTATAATTCTCAGCCTAATCTTTGGTATCTTAAAATGTACAAAATTAACCATTCCACAGCTTTTATACTTAAAATTATTTACAATATTATATATGAACATCACAGACTGCCGATCCCTTCTAGCAGAGAGTCTTTCGACTTTGAAATACCTTAGCATTGAATAATATGAGATCATATAAGGGTACACTCTATATTTTCTGAAATAAAGAACAGAGAAACGACACGCCTTTGATCTTTCGTGGCTAAGCCGACAACAACACTTAAAGCAACCAGAGCGACCATCGAAGCAATAGTCAGTGGGCATATCACACAATATAAATTCGTAAATAAAATTAAACATTTATCGCATTTATGTTGACTTTCAAGAAATATAAAATATCTCACCGAGAAAAAAGTTGCGTACAGGGCCGGCTTTTGTTGGCATTCTTTATAATAATGGAATTATTTTTGATTTACAAAAGGTTGCAAATATATCGCACAATGCAAAGTAATGGTGAAAATCATATGGATTGGAACCATAAATGAAAATACCTTTTTGTTTATCCTGATTTTGGCATTGAAAGACCAATAATAAAATATATCTATTTATTACGGTAGGTGTGACATTCACTGCTTGTTTTTGGCTTGGGCTGATACAAGATATAATTTGTTCGTCGAGGTATTTCCTAATAAATTATATTTTTTAATATAGAATATCGAAAAAAAAACACAGCCATTGTAACGGCCACGGAAATGTCACAAACTCTGAAAGTTCCAATTCTCTTTGGGTGACAAATGTTCGTGATCGATAACAAGAAACTTTATGTTGAAATTGAATGCCAATATTGTTCTTGTCTTGGAAACGTATCAAAAGTAAATTTTTCCTTTAAAGTCGAATATCGGAGCAAACGAATAAAAACCCAAGAAGTACTGTAAGAGTATATTTCTATAAATATAAATATGCAACAATCTAAACAATAATCAAAAAAGTCTTATACGAATCGTTACAATTACACCGATTTGTAACATTACATACACTACATACATTCAGTATCATTGTAAATCCAAGATGTCCACCGCTATAAAATGGCGGATTACATATTTTTTCACAACTACTTTAATATGGGTATCAAATGAAAGGGCTTGACTATTAATAAAGAGTTCATTATAGAAAATCCAAAAGGGCCGCCAAAAAAAAACAGAGTTTGATTCGTACAGCCGGTATACAATGAAAATTTACCTGTTTAGCAATAATATGATTACAGCGGTATTGTTTAAGAATCAAGCTACAACATATTAAGAAATCACTTAAATCGGCTAACAGGTTTAGGAAATACGAGATATCAAAAATGACCAAATTTTGAAATGGGCTGATTTCTATGCACGCAAGTTTATTTCTCCCTCGCTTTTTTGCGGCACTCCCCATCGGCTCGTGCCAACAAACTTCTGCGTTCGTGAGAAATATGTGTTTTTTCTCACTTGTTGTACAATATACTATTTTTAACTGAAATGTACACAAACCTACAAAGGTTAATCTTTTTTGGTGGTTCTTGAATATCTTCACCGTGGTCAATTATATTGCTTATATTGCATGGAAATATTGTAGGTACTGCGTCAGGGACTAATGTTTTTCTTGTATTTCCTTTTAAAATAAGCTTGTCTTCAAAGTGCAGTTTACAAATCCTATAACTATTATATAGTGAATCCATTTTAAATAGCAAATCTTGTCTGTTACAAGCTTTTATCCATGCTTGGGCACTACAAATGTTAAACAAAGAATTTATAGATTTTTAGATAGAAAGATATTTTTAAATTTTATGGACTATATATGGACTCTGATATATCTTTGGAGCAAAAGTATGAAGACATTTTACATTTAATTCTCTCCATGTTTCATAATTTGACAATTTTTCTTGAAGTTGAATTTTTTCTCTGTATTTTAAATAATAGTAATAATAATAGTTTTAATATTTTAAATAGCTCTAAGCAGTACAAATATTGCCGAACGTCAAGAACCTAAAGCTTGTCACGCACGGGGACCTATACTATAATATTCGGTGATAAGTGCGCTAATACCCGAAAAAATAACGCAAAAAACGGAAAACATAATACGTTGTGAAATAAAACACAAGACTACAATATAATATCGATGTATCCACCTTTGTACCTTTGCATCCACAAAAGACATGTTAAACTACAAAATCGTCTATTTTCTTTGTTTCTAAAGATATCAGGTACATTCAAAAAACAAAATGTTAACAAAATATATGACTACAATACGATTTAGATGTATACTCCGATCGATATATTTAATCTTTGTTATATTTAACGAATTAAAAGTTGGCAATATTTTTGTGTACTGCACTGCAGAAGGTAGATAAGTATTTAATTTTTTCATAATTTAATGTAAGTTTGTTAATTTGCAACCGTGTTTTTGTAATTTTGAAGTCTTGTTCTGCTATAATTTTAAGATTTTCAAAATTATCGCCCCAATTATGTCTCCAACAATTTTTAGTTTGAATAGTATTTTTTTTGCGTCGTTTAAATCAGATCAGAAATTGTCGTGTATATAGAACTCTTTATATATTTTTATTTCATAAAAATAGGATATCTTGGAATGCGATGACACCCGGACAACATCTGTTTTGACCTGGTTGGCCCTTTGCAGACTTACGTCTGTTATGAAATACATGCACTGACACCAAATTTATTATTTTTTGAAATATCCGTTGCTTGGCAGAACGAAGTTTAGTTTTTTTATGCATTACTTAGGGGTAATGTATACAAGAAAATGAATCACTTTCGTCATGATTTATTTATCAATAATATTTAATCAAGTCAAATTAAGACTATTAGAAACCTAATAACTAATATGTATAAATTACAAAGCAATAACAATGACCTGTTATTATTCTTAGGAAATCTAAATAAACTTATTCCTCTTCCTGTCGCAGAGGAACATCCGTGAACCACACACGAGTAACCAGACATTTTAACTATTATGTATAATTATTATCTGATAAAGATATCTTAAAAAACGCTTTTGAACCTTTTCAATATATAACACCAGTTATTATGAATAACAATTAATTTTCCAACTCACTAGAAATCTCTCTTACTCAAAACATTATCGTAGGCAGTGCGATTTTTAGTAAAAAAAATAAAGCAGTTTTTTTTGTATAACACCAGTTATAAAACAGTTAAATAACAATTAAAATAGATGAGCTTTAATTTGAAACAATTTCTTCATTATACAAATAACTATATTCGATACCAGACAATGTAGAAAATTCGAAGTATTACAACAATATTAAACAAAAAATTAAAGGCCTGGTAAATGATTGTATAATCTTACAAGCACATATTAGCGTCCCAACCAATTTAGGTATTTTTGCACTCAAGATGACTTCATCTGCGGTTTCTTAATACATGTTCGTTATACTGGCAATTTGCTTGCATTTTTCTTAAGCGCTTTCTCCGACTAATAATACGCTTCCGTAATTCGATCTCACTTAATAGAATACTGAAGTGAAGTCCGTAAATTTAGTCGTGACATTACAACGGAAGTCTTTTATCAAACCTTTATTGCAGATTGCAATTTCAATCCTTAATTGTCTTGTGTTTAATTTTCTTTATATATTATTTATTGCGATTATTCGTCGTTATTTATTTTATGATTATACTTTTTATTTATTACAAATAATATGGAATATGGAATAAAAGGCTACAATATTAATTTAGTCCATTAAAATGTTACATTTAGGTTGCATTTCTTAGAGGAGTCAATTTTATTTTTTTAATGTGTAGGGGGGTTCCGTAGAAGCTTAGGTTCAAGTTTTTGGGGTCGCAACCCTTGTCCCCTGTCTGCCATATTGGAAAAAGGGTGCAAAGGGTTTTCGCGCTGTATCTTCTAAACTAGCAATCCTACAGAAAATTTAATTACACATAAAATGTAGCAAATTAAATTTTCTACAATTTTATATCTATCACTTTTTATCGCGAAGTGACCAACAAAAAAGTTATAAATAAAAATATGAGAAAATTTTGTAAGAAGTTTCCTTTTGAAGGTTATAACTTTTTTTCCGTTCATTTCACAATAAAATAACATCATAGCTGATTTGTAGAGGATTTTTCAATGAACAATTTTCGCTTTAAAGTTGTTTAATTTTATTTATTATTAGGTTTTACAGCGCTTCAATCTTGACCAGATTCTCGAATTCTCATAGGAATACGGTAAAAAAAAATACTTTTCTATCTATATTTATTAGTCGAGCGGCAGCAATCTTTATGCCGACCACGAAAATTTAAGGTGAATAATCAATTTTGTCTATTTTTATGTTTTCGAGGTCGCTGAATTCGAATATGAAGTTTATTTTTATCTAGATTTGGTGGAACATGTTCAAAAATCAAATTTTATACAAAAATGCCAAAAATCAATTTTGATAATTTTTCAAATTTTCCTCGCTGTATCTTTGGTCGCTGTAAATATTTCCTTTTGAAAATTTTACTGTTTAATCTCTGAAGTATGTAGTTAACAATGGGATTTGTCCTAAATATTTAAACACATTAAAAAAGGAGCTGTTATTTTTTAAACATTTTGTCATCATATTTCGTTAGTTTCATATTTACTTAAAAAAGTTGAGTGACAAACTGTTTAGTTTATAATTTTAACCAACACAACAATAAAATATACTTCATGAAGAAGTTTTTTGGAAAATTTTAAGTCAAAATATACAATAGGAAAAAGTTATGTTACTTCATAAACAAGCGGCACACCCCAAAAAACGCTTATATCTCGAGATCCTGACCACCGTGTGGTGAATGGCTAATTTTGATCATACTTTATGATTTTGATAACAAAAATTCGTTTTTTGCTCTTCTTAAGAATTTTGCAATATGCGGTTGCGTCATTCTTCTTCTGAACCGGCGAATTTGTCCTCAAACAACTTCTTGGGCCGTTTCTATATATGCTTCGGGTTATAAGTTTTATAGTGGGGAGAAAGGTCAAAAACAGATTAATGGTAGCATAGGAATGTTAAAATCATAATAAATTGTATGAATTAAAAATATATATAGATAGAAAAGAAGCCTAACTTTTGTTTTTATTATATCCCTATGAGCATTCGAGAATCTGGTCAAGTTTGGAGCGCTGTAACACCTATATAAATAAATAGAATTAAACAAATTTATAGGGGAAATTTTTCGCTGACAAACCCTCTATAAAATTGCTATAATGTTATTTTATTTAAAAATGAACTGAAAAGAAGTTATAACCTCCAAAAGGAATCTTGTTAAAAAATTTTTACATATTTTTGTTTATATCTTTTTTGTTGGTCACTTGACGATAAAAAGTAATAGAAATAAAATTGTAGAAAATTTAATTTGCTACATTTTATGTTTTATTATATTTTCCGTAGGGTTGGTAGTTTACGAGATATACCGCGAAACCCCTTTGTACACCATTTCCAAGATGGCAGCCGGAGGACAAGGGTGGCGACCCCAAAAACTTGAACTTAAGCTTCTACTGATCTCCCTACACATTAAAGAAATAAAATTGACTACTCTAACAAATGCAAAGTACGGCTTAAAAAATGTAACATTTTAATGGAGTAATTTATGTTTACAGCATGATCGAAATTAAAGCTTGGCCAACGTAAAGATACTTAATAAGGATTCTTAATAATAAATTTCATGTTATTTAGACGCGTTTTCTTGACTTTACTCTAGCTGTCATACACTCTCCGGCAAAATTAATCGACTACCTTGTATTTCTTTCAATTTGCACAAATTTTCAATCTTGGACCACATTTTATGAAAGATACGGTGAAAATTAACTACATTTGCGGAAGAGAAAACAATAAAATTATGGAAAAAAAAGTCGTTTATCAAGGGATGCTTAGCAAAAATCCAAAGTTTACAAATCTTTCAAGAAAATTCAAACTGATAGTACGGGATCCGAATAGGAGGTCAAAATGTACCAATCTGCTTGCCGGATGAAACATTTTTTTTTATTAAATTTCATATATAGACAAATACGACTTACATGGGTTGCCTATCAAAATCGTGTCATAGCTATCCTTAAGGGGGGCCGTAGGGTGAAATCAACATTTTAAGCACATTTTTGTAATTTTTTTTAAAGTATGAGAGAATAATTTTATTTTTAAATTAAATAAGCATATTAAATATAGTTCAATAAATATTCGAAAAAAAATTCAAGAAAAAATATTGAAAAGTAAGCCAACGAACGGTGGCAAATTTTTCACCTCAAAAAAACAATGAATTTTGCGGTGGACATCAGAATTTATCATTGGATCATGGTAGACAAAAAGACAAAAATTCAAAAAGATTTTACTAGCTTACGAGTTTCTCGAGGTAACGCTGTCAAGTTTCTTTTAGTTTTAATGATCATTGACCTTTTAGTATCACTCAAAAGTTTTTTTACAGAAAAAAGGGTGAAAATCAACATATTTAATATTGTTAAGCAAAATATAAGCATAAAACAAAAAATATCTTGACAGTGTTACCTCAAGAGATATCTAAAGAAAATACCGCATCCAAGCCATTTTTTCACACACACACACACACACACACATAAAGAAAATATGTACAAAATTCCAGTTGAGTTGGTAAAATAGTTTTTGAGTTGTCTAAATGTCTACAGGCTTTGAAAAAAGCAGTTTTGAGAAAAACGCTTTTAAAGTACCTATTGTTAACTTTTATTTTCAATTTTTTTTGTCTGTCAAATCATAAAGTGATGCACACCGGAATATGTTTTTGAATCGCAGGGTAATTTACAAAAGAAAATGAGAACAGCTGTTGACCGTTTCTTAAGCGCTGACCGCTCAAGCGCGCTGGCGCGAAGATGCTGCAAAGCAAGTCTAAGGTAGGGAGATAGTGTTGAATATCCCTATCTTCGACTCGTTTTGCACCAGGTTCGCGTCAGCACGCTTGAACGTATTTAATGAACAACGGTCAACAACTGTTCTCATTTTTTTTTGTAAATTACCCCGCGATTCAAAAAGATATTCCGGTGTGCATTATTTTACGATTTGACAGACCAAAAAGAAATTGAAAATAAAAGTTGACAATACTTTAAACGCTTTTTCCTCAAAACTGGTTTTTCAAAGGCTTTAGACATTGTAACTCAAAAACAACTTGACCGACCCACCTGGAATTTTGTATAAATATATTTTCTTTAGATATTCCTTGCGGTAACGCTGTCGATATATTTTTTGTTTTATGCTTTATTTAGCTGATGCCTCGACAACTCATGGCCATTGGCAAGGTAGGTACGGTAAATTTTTGCAGTTAGGTACCTAGTGTCATGTGTAGTGTGTGTGTTGAGTAAGTGTCTTGTTACTTTGCAAAGTCGACGTCATTGTCTTTGCAAAGAGAAGCTAATTGTATCCGAACGTCTGCGGTCCCTCCGGTGAGTACCGATCCCACAAGGACAGAAACTATCTTCATTTATTATTTTATAATAAACGAAAAATTCCTGACCCTGGTGAGATTCGAACTCACGACCATTCGGACCTTTCGATCCAAAGGTAGGCAGGTGCTCTTACCACTGAGCCACAGAAGGGGTTATTTTTTATTTAACAATAATAAATATGTTGATTTTCGTTCTTTTTGTGAATAAAATTTCGTTGTTTTGATTTCTGAGTGATACCAAAAAGTCAAAAATCGTTATAACTAAAAAAACTCGACAGAGTTATCTCGATAAACATATAATCTAATAAAATCTTTTTGAATTTTTTGTTTAATATGATTCAATGGTAAGTACGGATGTCCACCGCAAAATCCATTTTTTTTTTCGAGGTGTCTTTAAAAATTTTCCACCGTTGGTTCATTTTTCAATATTTTTTCCTTTTTTTGAGTATTCGTTTAATTATACTGAATACGCTTATTTAATTTAAAATTAAAATAATTTTTATCATACTTTAAAAAAAATTCACAAAAATGTGCTTGAAATGTTGATTTCAACCCCTACGGCCCCCCTTAAGGATTGCTATGACACGATTTTGATGGGCAACCCATGCTGGTCGTGTTTGTCTATGTATGAAATTTAATAAAAAAATGTTTCATCCGGCAAGCAGATGGGTACATTTCGACCTCCTATTCGGATCTTAGACTATAACATAACTTTAAAAATCATAGTCTAAGTAAAAAAATTATGAGTATTAATAATGCGAGGTGTCTCTGGCCCTTAGGATTTCATGAAGCCGGTGCAGTAATTTATTCATGATATCCTGGATATCCGATTCGGAACTGTTGTGCCACTCCTCTACTACAGCTGTCTTGGGTTCTCCGAAAGATGTAGGGGCTGAACTACAATACGGGATGCTATCAGACGATTTCGGGAAACATAGTTTCCCGAAACTATGTTTCATTTCCCGAACAAGGTTCATACACCTTCAGACCAGATTAAGGCCGACATCGATGGACTACAATTCGAGATGGCTGCCTCATTGTCAGCAACGAATTGAGAAATCGCTTTTGCACCGTCTCTGAAGCTCGTACGCGTCTTTTTGAGGTGAGAAATGATAGTGTGAGTGAACGTACCATTAGAAGAAGACTGACAGAAAGAAATTTGAGGGCTTTTCATCCAGCTGGCGCCCCACAGCTTCTCCCACAATCCCGTAGAGCTATACTTGGTTTTGCGCCAGAAAATGCTGACTAGACTGCGGCGGAGTGGAAGAATATAGTGTTCTTAGGTGAGAGCAGAATAACTCTAAAGCCGATACCGCACTGCAGGATGCTAGATGGTCGCTTGGAGGGTCGATTTTAAAGGTGGATGGTGTAGGGACGCTGCATCCTGGACGCAGTGAAAAAGTGAAAAGAAGTCAGAAGTCAGTATCCAACTGACTGCTGAGGAATCGTTGGTTTCGTTTGTTTGTTACGTTACATTTGGTTTGTTTTTTAGCATATCGTCCTATTAGAGGTAAAACTCACTAACTACACTTTTCAGAAAGTAGAGAAAAATCGACTTAAAGGTACAAATTGTTTTTTAAATTCACCTGACTTGAATATTGGATTTTTTTAATGCAACTGCAAAGAATAAATAAAACAGATATTTTAAGCCATGTTTCGTCAAATAGTGGGTCTGCTGGGCCCAATTGCCCTTCTTTTATACAAAGCACGTATTACGCTTTCCTCCATAGCCAGGCTACCCGGATGGAATATCAAACCAGTGTTGCCAATCGCATTTCTCTAGATTATCCGATGATCGCTCGAAAAATATCCGATTTGTCACGAAAAGGTACGCTAGGTCAAAAATTATTCTGTTATAAAATCAATGTTGCCAATGTTATTCTTTTAGTCCCCTTAACAACCATCAAATATCAAAGTCCGTTGTTCGTACGCCAATCATTTGATTGTAATCAGTTATCATTGTGATAATTAACATAATTTATTGATTAATTAATTATTAATTATCAATTAACGTAACAATTATTAACATAATTGATTAATTAACCAATTAATCTCATAATTTTAATCAATTATGTTTTCAGCAACCCAATCAAAGTTGACATTGACAGTAATTAAATATTTATTGATTTTCACTCTAATGGCATATAAAACAACATAATGCTATTCTACATCCCACCAGAATGAAAACAATGGGAACCTTCTCTGGTTACACCTCCGAGGCTTCTACAATTTGCAAGTCATACGGATGCTGAGACTAAGGAAGATGAGGGAATTCTACAATTTACATTTAATCAGTTGATTCCATTTCTGATTAGCGTTCGAACAACCGGCCCTCTACTGGATTCTCTATTTCACAGTTTAAAAATTTTCGTTTATAGATGAAAATCTCGCATCCTAGCTGATTATTACCTAATTCATGTATGTAAATACTATTTACTTACTATTATTATATTATTCGTATTTTGTATTATCGTAAGTGTTAAATTCTAAATAAATAAATAAATCTAAATATTTCATTATTTGGATCGTTATATTAATTTATTATAATCATTCGTTTACCAGCAGTGGAAGTATACGGATGTATGTTTTGATTTGTTTTCTTGTGTTTACAAGTTTTGTTATTTGTTTTGATTTATGTGTTGTGAATACTAGCTGTAAGTGTTTCAATTTTTATTACCATCATCACATCGACCTAGTTAATTTTTGCACATCTAACCTTGAAAATGACGTACACTTGTGAACATTGTCTTACACAATATTCTGACTCGGATAAATACAACCAGTTAAGATGTAATGGAGATTGCCAAAGAAACTTCTGTATGAAATGTACAAAATTAAACAAGACCATCACTAAAGCCCTATTGGACCAAAAGTCTTCTCACCTTAGATTCTTTTGTACCGTATGTGACTCTCCAAGTTTAAATTATTTAAATGACAAAATTACAAATTTATCAAAAAATCAAATACCTTTAGAGAACTTTGAGGCCTTAATTCAAGTTACTAAAAAACTAAATGACAATTTGCCTGTTTTCATCGAGACTTATGACCTATTAACTAAAAATGACGGCAAACTGGACTATCTTACGAAAAAAATTGACGAGATCCACAAACTAAACAACCTGCTGAATCCTGAGAAGGTTTTAAAATCTGTAAGGCAGATGGAACACGACATTTTTAATATATCGTCAGTTTTTTTCGGCTCTTCTTCAGATGAGACTATCAAGGTTGAAATCCAAGACACAAATTCAACTGAGATTAAGTTGGGATTAGAAAGGCTCTCTTCAAATATCGGTGATATGTCAAATCAAATGAGCAGTCTTACAAAAAATCTATCTAATATACCAACTAAAAAAGAGATATTGAAGAAAAATACATCTTATGCCACCGCAAGTACCCAAACTGAAGAGCCCCGACATATCGAACCAAGTCCAGAGCAAAAGCCAAAAATTACAGAAGATAAATGTCACTTTGTAGTTATTAGTAACTTGACCCCAACGTACACCCCTATACAAGTTGTGCACTATATCAAAGAGAGGCTAGGCATTAAGGAATACATTAGATGTTACACACTCCTTAAAGATGCCGACACAGCAACTGGCTCTTCGTTCAAAATAGGTATAAAATCTAGAACAGCTATTAACCTATTATTTAATAAGGAAATTTGGCCACCTGGTGTTAACATCAAATGGTCTATAGAATCATCCAATTCTGAACCAACGCTTTCATCTGAGTCACATAAGAATCCGAAGAATCTCAGAAGTTCTGTCACCTTGGAAAATCCAATTACCAATTCTCGCAAGAACAAAGATGAAGTAGAAAACACAAACATACGTACAGACAAGCAGGCCATCGAAGTTTGTAAATCTAAGAATCCGTTCCATTCGCCTGTAAATTTCATTAAGAAGGATACTTTAGAACCTTCGATAAATCTGGATCCTTTGACCCCACCAAGAGTTAGATTAACCAATAACTCGAATAGTCGATATCTTCTAGCCAGATTAAGGGAACCGGATATCTTAAAAGCCATTAAACTTCATCTTGCTTATCTACACGACCAACCAGCTTCAGTGTTTTACGATGGATTTACCAATACAAGCGTTAAACTCTTTTTGGCTTCCGAGGGACTTCCCACTAATACTGAAGATCTACGACGAATTCTGCTGGAATTTAACAATGCCTATGGGATTGGTCCAGATGAGGTGGAAGCTGATCTTGATGCTTACAGATCCTTTCTCACTTCTGAAAGAATTATTCACCTGCAGAAATCAAGGGAATGTCACCGAAATTACTATTCCGCTGCCTCTCCAAAACGAAATTTTTAAACATCACGACGTGTTCTGAGGGACTAGAATCCTCAAATTGTTTTAGTGATAACAACTTTAGCATGGTTCTGATTAATATTCGTTCTATAAGGTACAAAACTGATGAATTGTTTTTGTTCCTAGAGGAATTAGGATTTCCCCCGGTAGTTGCGGTTACAGAGCACTGGCTTGAAGTCAACGAGCCTTTTTTTGTAGAAAAATACACCACAATTGCTAGGTATGATCGTCCAAGCTCAGCTTACGGAGGCACCCTAATTCTATCTACGAGCAATGATTTTTCTTCGGTAACAAAATATGACTTTCTGCTAAGTGAAGCCTGCTTTGAGTTTTCGTTAATTTACAATAAGAATCTTAATCTTTATATTATTTGCATTTATAGATCACCTAACTCTTCCGTGGAACTATTTTTTCAGAACCTGCTAAATTTGTTAGATGACCTGCCCCATAAAAGTAGAAAAATTTTATGCGGGGACTTTAACATTGATTATGCTGCTGCTAGTGCTACACAAATATCCTTGGTCAACATATTTGAATCTTATGGTCTAACAATGCACGTTGATTCTCCTACAAGGATAACAAAAACTTCATCTACCATAATTGATTATACTGTCTCAGATTTTTCACCCCTTGATGTCCACTCTACAATTATTAATGCTGGACTATCTGATCATGAAGCAGTTTATACGAAGTTTAATATCTTGAGCAAACCCTCCTCGAAAACCCGACGTTTAGGCAGGATTTTTTCCACCCGGAACTTTCGTAATTTCCAAAATTTATGCTTAACCTCTGAGTGGCGCTTTCCTGCTATGGACGTGGATAATAATTTCAGTGCTTTTTTGGATAAGCTTGTCCGTATCTTCAATAAAGCATTTGCTTTAATTGCAATTAAGCCAAAACATCGCAAACCCTGGACTACTAAAGGTATCCGAATATCTTCCAAGAATATGCGTTCTCTTCTCTATATCAGGAAATTTACTACCAACGTTTCTATCACTGAATATAGCACCAAGTACAGGGCAACCTATCTTAAACTTATAAAATCAGCTAAAAAAGTCTACTACCATAACCGTTTGGGAAGCTCAAAAAGTGTTGCAAAAGAAACTTGGTCCATAATAAACGATCTTCGAAATAAAACCCACACTGCTAAAACAATTTCCCTTCCAGACCCTGAAAATCTAAATGAATACTTTGTTAATGTGAGTAAAAATATTACATCAACTATTTTGCCACAACAAGATCCCATTGCTTATCTCCCTAATTCAAGAAAGGTCTCGAATTCATTCTTTATAAAACCAGTCGATAAATCTGAACTGATCCAAACAATCAATAGTATCAAAAGCAAATCCTCCTGTAGTACTGATGGTTTATCGATAAAAATTTTTTCTAATCTCCCAGAAAATGTGTTAGAAGTCCTCATCTCACTAATTAATGATTCATTTGAGAAAGGTAAATTTCCAGAGTGCCTGAAGACAGCCATCATTATTCCTCTTCATAAGGGTGGTGAAATATCTAATACCTGCAATTATAGACCTATTGCACTACTACCGGTACTCTCCAAAATTATTGAGAGACTCATAAAAGCCCGACTTATGTCCTTTTTAGTTGAAAACAACATTTTATCACAAAATCAGTTCGGCTTTTTAAATAATAAATGCACCACTGATGCCATCTTTTCTGTACTACATAAGGTTTATCAAGCACTGAACAATAATCTTCACACTGCCACAGTTTTTTGTGACTACGCCAAAGCTTTTGATTGTGTAAATCATAACATTTTGATAAGAAAACTAAATTTCTACGGAATTCGAGGTATTTCTTTAGATTGGTTCCAATCTTACTTGGATGATAGGAAACAACTGGTTAGAGCAAACGATACAGACTCTAGTCTCAAAAACATTGTATGTGGGGTACCTCAAGGTTCAGTATTGGGTCCTCTACTTTTCCTTATCTTTATTAATGACATCACTAGTTTAAAAATCGATGGAAAAATCTTTCTTTTTGCTGATGATACCAGTATCACTTGGAGCAACTCAAATATTGCAACTCTTCATGCTACTATAACTTCTGATCTACTTACAATAAAAACCTGGTCTGACTCTAATTTACTCTCGTTTAACGTAGATAAAACAGTAGCATTGTCTTATAAAGGAGTCCTTCAACCCTTACCTCTTAATAACAGCCAGATCAGTACCGTTGATTCTGTGAAATTTCTTGGTATTTTTTTAGACAGCAACCTTAAATGGTCCCACCATATCGATTTGTTAAGGAAGAAACTATCCTCAGCTTGCTATGCTATAAGATCTGTTTCGAATGAACTCAATTTAGCATCTTCCAAAATAACATATTTTTCTTTGTTCGAGTCACATCTTCGTTATGGTCTTCCTTTTTGGGGTTCTGGTACAGCTGCCCAATTCGATGTTATTTTCAAATTACAAAAAAGAGCAATTAGATATCTGTTTGGCCTCAGAAGAACAACACATTGCAGAAGTTACTTCAAAGATCACAGAATTTTAACCCTTCCATCTTTGTATATTTTAGAAACTGTTTGCTTAATTCGTAAACATCTACATGTCTTTCCACCAAGACCTAATCATGACTACTTCACGAGAAATTCTACGTTTGACGTCTATATGCCGACCCCGTCCTCTGAGTTAGTAAAGAAATCTATATTATATTCCGCAAAAAAACTTTACAACCATCTCCCTCTACAACTTAAATCTGCAGCATCTTTCCCCAAATTCCGTAAACTGACAAAAGCCTACCTATCTGAAAGACCATATTATTCAGCAGAAGATTTTCTTAATCAATAACTAAGAAATTACAGTACACTTTGCACAAGTAGTATTTTTATTATCATTTTTTTTTGTCTATATTTGGGTGTCATATGCAGCAGCTTAACTTTTAAACTTATTAATTATTAGGTAGACTATGCATTTGCAATTTACTTAAATTTTGCAATTGACTACTTCTGTTTAACTTCATTATTATTGTTATTATTGTAAATATATTGACGATTTATGTAATTTTAGTAAATTGAATTGTTATTGTTTTGTTGTCTTGACTTTTTATAAGCTTTGTCGATAAAATTGTACAATTTTTCATGACAATAAAGCATATTTCTATTTAAGTAAAAAAAACACTTTTAAATATTATTTTGTTAAAACGTAATAACTACCTAAAACTAAGTATTGGAAAAATAAATAATAAATAAATCAATACAAAATAAACTACAGCTACATTAATAGCATAGGCGCAAAATTTCTGGTCAGTGCTTTTAAAATGCATATTTTTTTCGAGTCCTGAGAAAGCGAATAAGTATTATTTAAAAATTTAAACGCAGAATGAAATATTACATTATTACCGAGGGCCTAAAGTCCCTGAAGACTTCTATAATTTTTATTCTAATATGTTACAGGGGTAAAAGGAAAAGAGAATATTAAGTGTGATTTTTAATTTCAAATATCTCATTCAAAAGAAACATTTTGTTTATTTTAAGGGACTTTCAGCCCTCGGTAATAATGTAATCTTTCATTCTGCGTTCAAATTTTTCAAAATATTTATTAGTTTTCTCAGGATTCGAAAAAAATGAATACGTTTAAAGATTATTGGTCCGAAATTTTGCGCCTACGCTCTTTTAACAACTAAAGATTTATTACAACTAAAACAATAGAAATGTATTTGACAGTCTTGTAGTTATTAAGGTATTAAAGTTATTATTCATAATACCCGTGGTGCGTTCAACGTTAATGCCCGACTAAATAATTTTTATAGGCAAAAAATTTGAAGGGTTTTTGAGTTAATTAGTAGATATATCTAGATATTACTAGTTTCAAATAAGTAGATTTTTCTACAACCACTATTCCAAATGCATTTTTCTGCACAATTTTATGTCGACAAACTTAATATTTTCTCACAGAATAACTGACAGTAGTGTACAGAAAAGTGACGTTTCTGTGCCGGAAAGTTCATTTCTGCATAGTACCATTACATTCCTCAAAAAAATCATAAATATAATTAAGTAAGTATAACATGTTTTGATGAAATGGTTTTATTTAAGATATTAGATTTGATAGAACTTTACAAAAAAGAACTAGATTTAACTACATCTCATGTCCGAGAAATCTGGAAACGTTTACTTAAGCACTGCACTACATAAAATGAAATTAAAACTAAATCGTGCGTGAATTAGCTTTCATAAGTTTAAAGACTAAAAACTAAAAATTCATAAATAACATCGGACGGCAGACAGTTTTTGAAATTTGAATTGGATTAGTATGCCTTAAGTGGATGCACTTGTGCATTTAAATTCTAAACAAAAGAATCGGCACATGTCCCTCTTGTCAAAAGATGAAAAGTATCGGATGTCACTGACATTCATCCAGTATAGGCTATTTATAAAAATTTGGGTGGAATCAAACAAAATTAATGTGTTGTTGGTGTCGGGAATATATGGATGAGAAAGTTTTAGTCGATGGTAGATGCACTGAAAAATATCCGCAAATATCCGATTAATTTAAAGATACGAAGAAGATACGACAACTCTCAAAAAGGTACGCAAATCGGATAATTATCCGCCGATTGGCAACATTGTATCAAACACGACTGATTTGGGTGGATAGACGCCTCGCGAACCACCGGATGGTTAGATGGTAGTGGAAGGCCACTGCGGCTACCGTCGTTTTGTTATTCATGGTATAAATAGCTGGATGGTCGCCAGGCAGGTATCTACCATCTACCATCCTACCAAACTTCCTGCACTGCGGCATCGGCTTAAGAGATCCAGATGGACCTCAACGTGGTACAGGCATCTAAATAAAAGGTTTGTGCCATGCACTATAACCGAAACAGTGGCTTATCAAGGAGAATCAATAATGATTTTGGGGTGGTATCTCTTACGACGCTCTTACTGATCTGAAACCCAATCCTACAAAAACCCAGGTATGTGCTTTCCACCTTAGAAACAAGCATGCCCGAAGGCCGCTGGAGGTGGAATGGCGTGGTCAGATGCTGGAACACAACGAGACGCCAAAATACCTTGGCGTACGTCTGGATAGAACTCTGTCTTACCGATACCACTGTCAAGGTGGCAAGAAGAAAGTAAGTGCCAGAAATAATATCATCCGCAACAGGCGCGGATACAGAGGGGGGTCAACGGGTCCATAAACCCCCCTATTGCATTCAGTCTCTTATTTTTTTACAGTTTTACAATTAACGCGACTTCAGCGAAGAAACATTACTGCTATAAATTATCAATTTGTGTAACTATTTTATGCAGAATGCTTTATTTGAATTATTAACTTATGCAATTATTACTTTATGCATTTGCTGCAACTAAATATATGGAACGGCATGACTCAGTAGAAAAGACCATTTATTAAGAGATAGCTATTAAAGTGGGACTCCTCCATCTCCCATATTATTAATACGTTCCTGAGAGTATGCTTGAGAATGACAATTACAAAACTGGGATTACAGACCAAACAGTGTCAAATAATGGAACATATTTCATATTAGTTAATAAATTCATGGGACAAACAACACTAATTTATGTGGTTATACCTAACAAAAATAATCTGCGTGTCAAATATAACGAAAAGATCGCCAACTTCGTAGATTTGGAACTACCAGACACTACCTATGTATTATTCTCTCTACTACCCGAAAAAATACATATAAATAAATACTAATAAAATAGTTGGGTCTGAATGAACATCTCTATAGAGAGACCATATTGAAAGCTGTACCACTTTTTAAAGAATATACGAACATTTTTGGGAGATACTCCAGCATGCCAAGTCACCTAGGACTCGATAGCACGGAAAGAGCGCCACTAGAGCTCAATCCTTTTGATACCGTACGTATCTGGGATGAGTGAATTTTCCCCTTAGAGGAAGTAAGAGCCGTGTGAGTTATAAAATGGTCAAAAACCGTTATAGAAACTCTTCAGCAAAAAACGCGAACACTTCTCGCAAAGGCACAAAAATATCATCCACTCAGTGAAGTAGAGAGAATAATATTACCGCGGCACTACCATCTACTTTAAATAGCGCAATTTGCGCAGTAGATGAAACAGCGCTGCTTAAACTGATGGAACATGCAATGAGCATAAACCACCTTTCTAAGCCAGAAAAAAATGCTAACCTGGATGAGTAAACCTCTGCATGGGCGACATCTCAATGATATCAGCCAAAAATATGTCGGCAGTATATTATCGAACTATTGGTTGATTTCAGGATATTTGCCGAAACAGATGGTTTCGTACTGGCTATTCAAGATCAGGTTATTCCAACTAAAAATTATCAGAAATATGTAGTCAAAGACGCTCAAGTCCAAAATGAAAAATGCCGATATGGATGTCAAGCAAAAAGAAACTATCCAACATCTTACAGCGGGCTACCAGCTGATAGTCGATACCGATTATAAAGAACGCCATGACTCAGTAGGAAATATTATGCACCAGAAATTAGCCAATAAACTGGGACTTCTCCAAACCGACCATCTTCCTTGTTATCAATACGTCGCTGACAGAATGCTTGAAAACGACAACTACAAGCTATACTGGAACCGCACTGTGATCAGAGCTTTAGAGGGAACGTGAGAATTATGGCTAAATCTGGATAATGATAATAATATTTTCGGTAAATCTGGCCCCCCTATTATGAATTTCTAGATCCGCGCCTGATCCGCAAGCTAACTAATACAAAATTGGGAGCACCAGTATGGGCAGACTCTGCTCACGCAAAGAACATCGACGTGGCTCTAAATGAAACGGTTCGTATAATATCGGGTTGCCTGAAACCGACACCTGTCGAAGAGGTATACCCCATAGCTGGGATTGCTCCACCACCTATCAGGAGGAAGGTCACGTCAGAGGTAGAACGAAAAAAGCAGGAGACGGACCGAAGGCACCCCTTATATGACCACCAAACTCAGCCAAGTAGACTAAGATGGCAAGACTACACCTATGGCAAGCGTCAGCTACCGCGACACATTTTCCTCCCTCAGAGGAAATGGCTGCTGGACACAATTTACCGTATCCGACTTGGAAAGCGCTAAACAGATTAAGAACCGGCGTTTCAGGTTGTGCTAGTAACCTGAAAAAATGGGGATACCAGGAGGACGATACCTGCGACTGTGGCGCGGTTCAGACCAGCCGGCATCTACTATCGTGCACAGATATGAGAGAGACCTGCACAGGAAAAGACTTAATTTTAGCAAATGACAGGGCCATTTAGGTGGCCAACCATTGGAAATACCGAATTTAAAGTTGTTGGTGTTTCGGACACGGAAAGTAAGTATTAATTTTATTGTATTCTTTTCCTCAAAGGTAGTTTTCACTGTATCTTTCACAAAATGTGGTCCAAGATTGACAATTTCTGCAAATTGAAAGAAATACAAGGTGGGCGGTTAATTTTGCCGGTGAGTTTATAAACACAGTCCCGCTTTCATTTTCTAATTACCCATTAAAAATGTTTATATTAACATTTAGTACTAAAATTTGTCGGGATATAGCGTATAAATAATACTCATATGCCAAGATTTGAGGCATATTAATTTTGCCTTTCGATGGACAGGTGGGGACATCTTGACCATGGTATTGTAGGCAACAGCCATGCTTTGGCTGAAAAGATCTAGGATGGATGGATGTTTTAAGCCCTATGGTACATCAAATTCTAATTATTCTGTGTGTTTCTGTATTAGCTCTATGTCCTTCATGCGATTGTGTGTGTGTCTGAGTGTTTGTATTGTGTTTGTGTATTGTGTACTATTGAAAACGTATTCACATTTTCCTATCCGCTATTATTGGTATAACATTGTTATTCACCAATGTAGTCCAAGATTGACAATTTCTGCAAATTGAAAGAAATACAAGGTAGGCGGTTAATTTTGCCTGTGAGTTTATAAACACAATCCCATTTTCTTTTTCGAAGTACCTATTAAAAATGTTTATATTAACATTTAGTACTAAAAATTGTCGGGATATAGCGTATAAATAATACTCATATGCCAAGATTTGAGGCATATTAATTTTGCTGTTCGATGGCGGCAGATGAAGTAATTAAGTCTTTTAAATACAGTTTTGTGGCGATAACTCACATTTGCGGTTTTTTTGCAGTAAGTTGTTTTTTTTTATTTTTGTAGCTCTTCGTTGGATTATAAAATATAATAGACAAATTTTATCTTCGTAGAGAAGACCCGTTAATGAACACGATTTTGAATCTTTCTGAACGGTCAGTTATTACTAGAAAAATGGAAACGCTAAATATTTGATTGCTCGTGCAATTTTCTCATCGAATTTACCACCGTCATTACATTTATTTTGTCAGGTCAATATTAATCGATTAATATCGTTTAAATTTGAATCGAGAGGCTTCACGATAACATTAAATTATTTGAAAACGTTTAAAACTAAATAAGCAAAACATGAAGTTTCCCATTACCCACTACAAATAACCACCACCGATCAGAAAGATTCAAAATCGTGTGTTCATTAACGGGCCTTCGATGACCGCCATGCGACCACAGCTTCCGCCGCCGTGCCTTGTAATCAGCGCAAATTGACCCATTATTGGCAATCAATGATCCGATAATAAACGTTGTGCCCGTCTCGATTCATCGCCCTGTGCATGATTTGCCTGCCACGTTCGTCTGGATATCTATCGGCCGCTCGCCGTCGTCCTATCAACGATTAAGTTAATCTACCGGCGATTTACCGGTCTCGCCTCCATTAATCAACGCTTTAATCTTTTGTTCTATTTGTCAGATTTTCTTTCTTTTATGAAGTTTATCTGGGAGGTTTAATTTGAATCAGATTGACAATGTCTGACTTTTGTTCTCACCATAAAGTATTTTTATATACTGCCAAGCATAAAATTAGGGTCACTCCTAATTTAAATTTATTTTAGAAATTATTATTCTTTTTTATGAGAATGAAACGTTAACAAGTTTCCGTTGATACACTATACAGGGTGTTTCATTAATAATTGTCCATATAGTAACTGGAGAAACCTTAGCACAAAATACGAAGATTTAACCTAAAACACTTAAATAAAAAGTGGTTCCTTACTGAGTTACAGGGTGTTTTATCTAGAAATTTAAAAACTATTTTTGCTCAGCATTTTGCTCAGCAGTCAGCAGTGCGACTACTATACACTCTACTAAATTATGATAAACAAACGTTTCTAGCTACTACCAGAGGCGTACGACGGGGGAACGTGAATGGTTGACCCTTCCCAAATTCTACGCCACTGGAAGAATTACTATTTTAGTGCCATTTTTAGATTCTACAATACTTTCTACGTAAATAATATACTCTTCATTTGTAACGATAAAGTCATTAGTTTTCGAGATATTTGAAGTTAAATATGAAACGGCACAGTTATTTTGATTAATTTATGATACGATTCGTATGATTATAATTTAAAAATTATTTGTACCCAGTACTTTAAAGCTATTTGGCGTATCCTTATAATACTTTGCAGACAGTGTAGGTACTTTACACCATACTAAATTAAAATAAATAAACGTTTCTAGCTACTACCAGAGGCGTACGACAGGGGATAGTGACTGGTTGATCCTTCCCAAATTCTACGCCACTGACGAAATTGCTATTTTAGTGTAATTTTTTGATATTTCAATACTTTTTATGTAAATAATATACTCTTCATTCGTAACGATAAAATGATTTAGTCCAGAAAGCCACTGCGCATCCGCTAGGAAAAATATTCTAATTTGGATTTTTTGCACAATCTTACTCAAAAAGGACTCCTTTTAACAAATTTGCATGTTGCCAGGACCAAAAGGTGGTCAAAAATTTTTTAAACGTTTTTTTTTTGTTTTTTTCCTAAAATTATTATTTTTGCATGGAAAAAAGTTTTTTTAGGTTTTTTGGATCATTCCAAACAGAAAAGGTCTTTAGTGACTTTTCTCTAAAAATGATAGTTTTTGACATATAAGCGATTAAAAATTGAAAAATTGCGAAATCGGCCATTTTTAACCGTCAAAAACTATGTGAAAAACTGAAAATTTGAATGTTGCCAAGGTAGGTAGATATTCTTTAAACATCGATTGATGAAATCCCGAAGAGTTTTTTGCAATACAATATTCAAAACTCCTTTGTTTTTTAATTGCTAATCAAGCGTGCGCGACACTATTTTCCACCGACAGTATGGTGCAAATGAAAGGAATAAATTCGTTATTTCGTAAACTGGCGACTTTAAGGAAAAATACCGAAACAGGTCGATTTTTATTTTTAAGTTATGATATTGTGGCATATATGGTATACTAGTGACGTCATCCGTCTGGGCGTGATGACGTAATCGATGATTTTTTTAAATGAGAATAGGGGTCGTGTGGTAGCTCATTTGAAAGGTTCTTCAATTCTCTATTCAGTAATGTAAACATTTACATAATTATTTATACAGGGTGTCCTTCTACTTCTTTTTTTGTCAAATAATTTAATTTAATAAAATTTTTTTGGACACCCTGTATAAATAATTATGTAAATGTTTATATTACTTAATAGAGAATTGAAGAACCTTTCAAATGAACTAGCACATGACCCCTATTCTCATTTAAAAAAAACCATCGATTACGTCATCACGTCCAGACGGATGACGTCACTAGTATACCATATATGCCACAATATCATAACTTAAAAATAAAAATCGACCTGTTTCGGGATTTTTCCTTTAAGTCGCCAGTTTACGAAATAACGAATTTATTCCTTTCATTTGCACCATACTGTCGGTGGAAAATATTGTCGCGCACGCTTGATTAGCAATTAAAAAACAAAGGAGTTTTGAATATTGTATTGCAAAAAATTCTTCGGGATTTCATCAATCGATGTTTAAAGAATATCTATCTACCTTGGCAACATTCAAATTTTCAGTTTTTCACATAGTTTTTGACGGTTAAAAATGGCCGATTTCGCAATTTTTCAATTTTTAATCGCTTATATGTCAAAAACTATCATTTTTAGAGAAAAGTCACTAAAGACCTTTTCTGTTTGGAATCATCCAAAAAACCTAAAAAAACTTTTTTCCATGCAAAAATAATAATTTTAGGAAAAAAACAAAAAAAAACGTTTAAAAAATTTTTGACCACCTTTTGGTCCTGGCAACATGCAAATTTGTTAAAAGGAGTGCTTTTTGAGTAAGATTGTGCATAAAATCCGAATTAGAATATTTTTCCTAGCGGATGCGCAGTGGCTTTCTGGACTAATTAGTTTTCGAGATATTTGAAATTAAATATGAAGCGACACAATACACTGATCAAAATAACCGTGTCGTTTCATTTTTAACTTCAAATATCTCGAAAACTAATAACTTTATCGTTACGAATGAAGAGTATATTATTTTCATAGAAAGTATTGGAGAATCCAAAAATTTAACTAAAATAGCAATTTCGCCAGTGGCGTAGAATTTGGAAAGGGTCAACCATTCACTTTCCCCCGTCGTACGCCTCTGGTAATAGCCATAAACGTTTGTTTAACATAATTTAGTACGTCGTATAGTACCTATACTTCCTGCCAAGTATGAAAAGGATACGTCGAATAATTTAAAAATGCTGAGCAAAAATAATTTTTAAATTTTTAGATAAAACACCCTGTAACTCAGTAAGGAACCACATTTTATTTAAGTGTTTTATTTTAAATCTTCGTATTTTGTACTAAGGTTTCTCCAGTTACTATATGGACAATTATTAATGAAACACCCTGTATATTTTAATGTGATGTGATTTTTGTTGACAAAACAAATTTTAAGCACTTCAGTAGCGATTATTCCCTCCTCTGAAAGTGATAACAGCTTGCAAACGATGAGGCATGCTTTGGATCAGATTTTGGATCACATTCTGCGGAAGATCGTTTCATTCCTGTACATACCAATATGTCGCGAAGCTCTCTGTCTCAAAATCCAAAAAACCCTCAATGCCTCAAAATCTATGTTCAAGTTAAAGTGAATTTTTAATGAGCTACTCAAAAATAAGACCAGTTCTTAGAAAATATCTAACCAAATTCATCAACAAAGTTCGATGCCATTCCATGGACTCGCTAGCTAGTATAATATACAATAAGTTTTTTCGTACTACATATATCAAGATTATTCAGTTTTCTCTCCTTATCGCCAGTGGAATTTTTCGCGTTTCTCGTATAAAAGGAAATTAATCCCTTCTTCGTCTTAGGTACCGTCTCCTCTAAGGAGATTGGTAATCATCACAGCTATTCTCACTTTTTTGCTTGCAGCAGGAACAAGTCGATTGAACTGAAATTATACCACTTTCTCAGATTGTTGAGCCAGGAGATGCGTCTTCTTTCAATACTTCGTTTTCCCTGTATTTTCGCTGCATTATGGTTTGTAGCAACACATATTTATCCCCTCTCATAACGTGGCCGACATATTTTAACTTTCTTATCTTAATCGTATTCATGACTTTCTTTTCCTTTTTTATCTTTCTGAGGACCTCAACATTTGTTATTCTGTCTACCTAACTTATTTTTAATATTATTCGGTAGGTCCATATCTTGTCAAAGCTATTCCTATGCAGGGCTTAGATTCTAGGTTTATTTAATTATTCAAAATGGTTGAACGCACCACGGGTATTATGGATAATAACTTTGATACCTTAATAACTACAAGACTGTCAAATACATTTCTATTGTTTTAATTGTAATAAATCTTTAGTTGGTAAAAGAGCGTAGGCGCAAAATTTCGGACCAATAATCTTTAAACTTATTAATTTTTTTCGATTCCTGAGAAAACTAATCAATATTTTTGAAAAATTTGAACGCAGAATGAAAGATTACATTATTATCGAGGGCTGAAAGTCCCTTAGAATAAACAAAATGTTTCTTTTGAATGAGATATTTAAAATTAAAAATCACACTCAATATTCTGTTTTCCTTTTACCCCTCTAACTTATTAGAATAAAAATTATAGAAATCTTCAGAGACTTTCGGCCCTCGGTAATAATGTAATCTTTCATTCTGCGTTTAAATTTTTAAATAATACTTATTAGCTGTCTCAGTACTCGAAAAAATAATGCATTTTAAAAGCATTGACCAGAAATTTTGCGCCTATGCTGTTAATGTAGCTGTAGTTTATTTTGTATTGATTTATTTATAATTTATTTTTCCAGTACCTAGTTTTAGGTAGTTATTACGTTTTAATAAAATAACATTTAATAGTACATTGTTTACCGGGTAGGAAAAGCTTAACATTCCTGGACGACTGTGAAGATTGCTAAGTCGAGGCGCAAGCCGAGACTTAGCAACACAGAGTCCAGGAATGTGGCTTTTCCTACGAGGTAAACATACTATTTTTCCGCAAATCGTTTAAAATTCGACAGATATTGATTGATTTAAAAAAAAACGCGATAATTTTATTCCCAAATAAATGGTGCTTTGAAATTCCTAATAAAATTACTTGGGTTACTATGGAAACGTATTGAGGTTGAATTGTCAAACTTGACGCTTATAAATTTAATTGCTGGTGTTCTCGAAAGTAAAATGATAAGTGATGATGAAATTTCCATTCCTGGGACTCCTCCAGAGCTGGTTGAGGCAGTGAATACTGCTTCATTAGAATTATTGCCAAAGAAATCAAGAGAAAAGTACGAAAATGCATACAGACGTTTTATGGATTTATGTAGAACACTAACAACTGTACGGAAATATCATTTCCTTACAGTAAGGAAATGATATTTCCTTACACTAAGGAAGTCCTGACTTTTTCTTCAAGAAATTTTGACAGGAATGTCAAAATTTCCTGGCGATTTGCGGAAAAAGTGTTTTTTTTTATTTAAATAATTATAATAAATTAATATAACGATCCAAATAATGAAATATTTGGATTTATTTATTTATTTAGAATTTAACACTTACGATAATACGAAATACGAATAATATAATAATAGCAAGTAAATAGTATTTACATAAATGAATTAGGTAATAATCAGCTAGGATACGAGATTTTCATCTATAAACGAAAATTTTTAAACTTTGAAATAGAGAATCCAGTAGATTAAAGGGCCGGTTGCGGTTGTTCGAACGCTAATCAGAAATGGAATCAACTGATCATTATCAAATATTTAATTACTGTCAATGTCAACTTTGATTGGGTTGCTAAAAACATAATTGATTACAATTATGAGATTAGATTAATTAATCAATTATCTTAATAATTGTTACGTTAATTGATAATTAATAATTAATTAATCAATCAATTATGATAATTATCATAATGATAATTGATTACAATCAACTGATTGGCGTACGAACAACGGATTTTGTTATTTGATGGTTGTTAAGGGGACTAAAAGAATAACATTGGCAACATTGATTTTAGTAACAGAATATTTTTTGACCTAGCGTACCTTTTCGTGACAAATCGGATATTTTTCGAGTGATTGTCGGATAATCTAGAGAAATGCGATTGGCAACACTGATTCAAAAGTATATAATATTTTCTCCGTCTAATGTATGACAAACACGGCTAATGTATTACAAAATATGGTGAATGAGCATATATCGATTTTAGGTTTGTCACCAAAAATTCGAATAAGTTTTTCAAAATATCGTAACTGTAAAAAATAAATGGTACCAAAATCGTTTGTAGGAAAAAAATATATATTTTGTTGTTAAGCAAAGATACTCAGAAATTTTTAATTATTTATTTGTTTTATTTTGTTTCAGGATCCCTTTACGGTGAGTACTATTTAGCTGCTGTATAAAACTGGGTAAGCATTTTTTCATCCTTTAAAGTTAAGCTTTTTAAAGCTTCAAAAGCTATCGCTTCAAAGGGTTAGTTTTAGTTAGATTAGTTTTAAATCTGCATTAATCCTAAAAAAATCGAAACAAATCGTTCACCACTCCTGACAATATAGAAACTCTTTAAGTTTAACGAATGATGTTCGTGCTATTTCAATACGTGTCTTAATTTCTTTGGTTTGCTCTATATTGGATCTTATCTATGTACCCAAATATTTATAGGTATCAACAATAAAGCTTCTCTGGTGGCCGTACCGCTTCTAAACAGGAGTTGTGTTACTAATTTCATATTCTACAGTTTCATCAACACTGTCCTGTATTAATTACAAGAATTTTTGAAGTTATACTTCTTTACGATCGAGAGTGAAATTTTATAAGGCCGGGCGCATGCGCACACAGACAGTATGTAGTTCGTTGCTAATCTTTCAAGATATGTATGTATCAGCGCTGTCTGCGCAAATAAGTCATTGAAAGGATATATTAGTGTTTTTAGTAAATGTATTATTTATTTTAATTTTTGTGTTTTTGGATTTGTCTTCCTCGGGAATAAGATATTATATAATAATAGTAAGTATATTTAAAGTACTTTTGTATACTTCACTTGGTCTATTAAATTTGTCAGTATGTATGAGAAATCTTGTAACCTGTCAAAACAAAGGGAATATAGCTCAGTGGTCGAGGTCGAGCGTGTGACCGGAGATCGAGAGGTCCTGGGTTCAAATCCCGGACGATTCATATTTTTTTTTGGTATCGTTTTAATAAAAGTTTTTTAAAAGTGGTAGGTAAGAAAGTTAGTTTAATGTTTAAATAAAATACAAATATTCTGTTAAGTATATTTATGTCTTTGAAATTATATAATATAAGTATAACTTCTTACGTGTTTACAAAGTACACACACATTCTTTTAAACATGATTTTAAACTCATTAAAACTATTTGTGCATCATTCCATCGTTTCTTTACTTAGGTACTCGGTAAGGCGAAACGCGTACGCTCACTAGGGGGTGACTGTCATGGTATTCTTAAGCCAAGGGCTCGGAGTGACGTTTTGTTGCGTTGTACCGTTCGTCCGTCTCGCGGTTTCGATAAGGTTTGCCTTTTGAATATCAGCCTGATTAGATTCAAGAACAATATCAGGAGGGTCGTTAGACTGGGTACTGGATCTGTCAAATAATAATGCAGGTGTTCTAAGGCTAGCGCAGCGAAGGCAGATATCTCGTGCAGAACAAAAAGGCAAAAGCTGGCATGACTGTGATGTTCAGTATGCATACAGATTGAGGAAACACGGCTTCGATATTTTTTACTTAATTTGACTGAATAGTTTTCAGCAAGATGTGTCAGAAAAGTTACTACAAGGATAACTGGGCATGTGTGAGTCAAGTGTTCATAACGCTGTCGCTTTTTAATTCTTCGATGTCGGCTCTTCCTGTCATTGTGAAACAGATTTCACCAAGCATTGGATTGTTCACCCATAGAGAGGAAACGTGAGCTGGTTTTAGACCATGAGAGACAGATTAGTTTTAAATTGAATTGAAAAAGACTGTATGACTTTTCTTCTTCTTCAAGTGCCATCTCCGAGACGGGGGTCGGCAATCATCATAGCTATTCGGACTTTAGAGACGGCTCTTCTGTTCAGTTCATTTGATGTACATCCGTACCATTCTCTCAGGTTGCGCAGCCACGTATTCTGCGTCTCCCTATGCTTCTTTTTCCTTGAATCTTTCCCTGCATAATGAATTGGAGCAAGCTGTATCTCTCTCCACGTGTAATATGCCCGAAATATTCAAGTTTTCTTGTTTTGATCGTATTTAAGACTGCCATTTCTTTATTCATCTTTCTCAGAACCTCTTTGTTTGTGACATGTTCTGTCCATGATATTTTCAGAATTCTTCTATACACCCACAACTCGAATGATTCCAGTTTTTTCATTTATGCCGTATTCAAGGTCCAATCTTCCATTCCGTAAAACAAAGTCGAAAAAACGTAGCACCTAGCCAACCTTACTCTTAACTAGGACAACGACACCCGATTTGGGCGTCGAAACGTTAATAAAATCATTTTTTTAGTAACATTGTGGCTTATTTCCCATCAAAACTAGTTAATTGCAAAAATGCCACAAGAAAATAGCTTCAGAACAACCTTACTCTTAGCTCTAACTTCAAATCTCTTGGGCAGAGCACTTTTCTTATTTTGTTAAAATTCGCTCTAGCCTTTTCTATTCTAATTTTAATTTCCTGGAAGTAATCATTTGTGGAGTTGATCATTGTTCGAAGTTATGCATATTGGTCTACTCATTCGGCGTTGGTTCCGTTTATGAGGAAATTCTCGTTATTTCTTTGCGTTTTTGATATTCTCATAAATTTTGTCTGTTGTTCATTGTTAGACCGTATTATTGGCTATACATCGCTATTCTGTTCACCATTCTCTGAAGATCGTCAATATTTTCGGCTAAGATGACAGTGTCTGTTAAGATGACTTATACAGACTTCTAAATGGCAACAGGTGTATGCTTTCACAAAAATTGATAGTGTGTAAAATTCTGTATTCAAATCAGCTAAGTACTTTCGCCATGTTAAAATGGAACTGGACACTTGGGCAGGTCACATCGGAAGAATGAAAGATAACCGTTGGACGAAGCGAATTCTCGAATGGCGACCAAGAGCAAGCAAAAGAAGTAGAGGCAGACCTCAAACAAGATGGACTGATGACATGAAGCGAATGGCTGGCCACGAATAGATGCAAAAAACAGCAAACAGATATGAATGGACACACCTAAGGGAGACTTACATCCAACGATGGATGGAATGGGTGCTGTTGATGATGATGAAGTACTTTCGGCAATAGCACATGCCATCATGAGAGCTTCGTCTTACAGGTCATAAATGCCTCGTAGAAGAGAAATTGTTGAAATACAACATATTTTTTTTTAATTAGATGCAGGGCTAAGCCTCTGGCCTGGGGTGAACCCTAATATTAAAATTTTTCACATCTGATGTGATTAGACTACAATGGATACCTGATGGTAACGAAAACATCTGTTAACAGTAGTCTTGTATTTGTAGTTTTCCACTTTAATATTTTCTTTATATTTTAATATTTATATTTATATTTTCTTTAATAGTACATTCTTTCACGGTTTTTGCTGTATAATTTAAAGAACCGCTTGGATTGACATGAAATTTGGCATACACTTAGCTAACATGTCAAAAAAAAGTGATATGGTGCCGATGTGTGTTTTGCCCTGGGGGGTGAGTTTCATCCCATCTCGGGGGTGAAAAAGTATATGTCCAAGATAAGCCCCGAAATGGATAAACTGACTAATTTTAAGTAACTTTTGGTCTATAGAGTTTTTTCACCAAATCAATACTTTTCGAGTTATTTGCCAGTGAATATGTTCATTTTTCAACAAAATAACCACGTTTTTAGACGGTTTTTCGCAAATAACTGCAAACGTAAGCATTTTGTCGAAAAAAATATTCTTAGCAAAACTATAGCCTATCAAAAAGTGAGAAAAACAGTTTATATATTAGGTCTCTATACCTAATAAAGCAAAAAGCAGAGTTATAGCTAATGAAAAATTCCAAATAGAATAATTCAATGTGAAATATCCAAATAATGAAGCATTCTTGGGGAAAACACGTTACAAATGTTTTAAAGTGTTTTAAAAAAGATTTATTTCAGTGTTTATAAAAAAAAATTCTATCATCAAATGTAAGCAAGTTACGCTCAAAATATAGTTGGTCCCCTTGGTTTTGACGAAAAAAAAATCAGGAAGGTCACCCCCCAATTAGCAACTTAAATGAAATTAATCGTTACCGCTCCACAAGTTACTTTACTTATGTTGTGTTTATATTATGATCTGAAAGTTTCATCGATTTAAAGTGCTTATTTTTGAAAAAATTTGGTATTAAAGTAAAATTTTAAAAAAATTTAATTTTGAAAAAATGCTTTTTTTTAATAACTTAAATATTGTTGACATTTGTTGAGATCCCAAAAATCCTAAACAATAAAATAAGTCAACTTTACTTTTCTGAATATTCTGTATTTTTTTGTTTTTCTGTAAGACAAAAATTGGTTAAGATTCGGTGTTTCTAAATTTGCATACACTCATGATAAGTGACTCGTTCAAGCCCTTGTAAATACAGCTCTTTGAAAAATAAGGACTTTGAACCGATGAAACTTATAGATCATATGATCAATACTTACGCGAGTAAAAAACTAGTGAAAACTAGTGAATTAAGTTCATTTGAAATGCTAATTAGGGGCTGATTTTCCCGATTTCTTATTAAAAAAAAGAGACCAATTTTATTTTGAGCCTAACTTGTTTACTTTTGATGCTAAAATTTTTTTTAAGCAAAAATAAGCATTTTTTTTAAAGAATTTAAAAAAGTTAAAATGAGTTTTGCCCAAAAAAGGACTTCGCTTTTTGGTTATGGCACGTTAAAATATTCGATTTGGAATTTGACGAATATGAACCTATTTTTCATTAGCTATAACTCTGCTTCTACTAGGTATAGTGACCAAATATATACACCATGTTTTTCACTTTTTTACGTGCTATATTTTTGATAAGAATATTTTTCTCGACCAAATACTTACTTTTTGAGTTATTTGCGAAAAACCGTCTGAAAACGTGGTTATTTTGTAGAAAAATTAACATATTCACTCGTAAATAACTCGAAAAGTATTATTTTGGTGAAAAAACTTTATAGAACAAAAGTTGCTTAGAATTAGTCATTTTATCCATTTCCGGACTTATTTTGAACATATATTTTTCATCGGCATATTCAAAGCAGACATCGGCACAATATCACTTTTTTTCTTTGACTTGTATGCCAAATTTCATGTCAATCGGTTCTTTAAAATTTAGAGGTTTTGCAATATTTTACCTTTAAAGAACGTACTATATTATAGTATCTACATGCCTGAGCCATTTCAGCCTTTAAGCCTTTATATGTCTAACTATATCTCCTTGATTTATTGATTATTTATCTTGGATTTTTTTGGCACAAGAATTCTCCTTAGGATCTTCCTTTGTACAGGGTGTTTGGTAAAGAATGGGCCATAGCTTAACCTTAGCTTCCTGAGGTTAAAATATGCCGATTTAAGCTAACTTACCTTAGTACAAAGTTTATAATAACCGAGATACAGGGTGTCAAAGTTAAACTTTTTTTTTATTTATTATTGAATATTTCCTGACAGGTATGAGATAATATTATGAAATTTGGTATGTGGGGGTTTTTTGGGTCGAGAAAACTAAATTCCCTACCAAAAATTATGTACTGCCCAGAGGGCGTCACATACGCCTTTCAGCACTGATTTATTACGTTCAATTTTTTTTATCCCTCACTCTGTATAATTTTGACATTAAAATTTTGATTCTCCTATTAGTTTTACTTAAAAAAGGTATACTTCTTTCATCTCCCTAAACTCAACCGTTTTCGAGGTAAACGCATTTTAAATCTGCGATACACCATCATTTTTAGCATAATATCATTGTAGTTACACCCGAAAAATATCTTAAAGCCATAATAATTGTGCCAGTTCTCAAATTTATGTCATTGCATCGCAAATTCCATTTGAAGAAATTTGCGATACATTTTTGGATAATTTTATGGTTTTAAGTTATTTTTCGGGTGTAACTACAATGATATTATGCTAAAAATGATGGTGTATCGCAGATTTAAAATACGTTTATCTCGAAAACGGTTGAGTTTAGGGAGATGAAAGAAGTATACCTTTTTTAAGTAAAACTAATATGATAATAAAAATTTTAATGTTAAAATTATACAGAGTGAGGGATAAAAAAAATTGAACCTAATAAATAAGTGCTGAAAGGCTTATGTGGCGCCCTCTGGGCAATTTAGTTTTCTCGACCCAAAAAACCCCCACATACCAAATGTCATGTTGTTATTTCATACCTATTAGGAAATGTTCAATAATAAATAAAAAAACTTTAATTTGACACCCTGTATCTCGGTTATTATAAACTTTGTACTAAGGTAAGTTAGCTTAAATCGCCCTAGTTTAACCTCGGGAACATGAGGTTAAGCTATGGCCCATTCTTTACCAAACACCCTGTATAATTCTTAGCTTCTTTTCGTCTCTATTAGTCAGGAACATTGTCTCTGCTGCGTAAGTTATAGCAGGTCTGATTGCCGTTTTATATATTTTAATTTTGGTGTTTTTGCTATTATGTCTGTTGGTACTTTTTGATATTTCCAAAATTCTATTGTTTATTTGTATGTATTTTTTCATTTATTGTAGTTCTCTAATTTTCCCTTATTCTATCGGAGTCACCAGTGCATATTCTAAGGTTTTTTGTATCTTGCGGCGATGACCATTTAAATCGCGGTTTAGGATATTTTTTATAACATGGAACGATCGACGACCAAAAAAAAGTTGGCATAGGAAAAGCTTCGTCGGGGACGAACTTTGAACAAACAAAAATTAATGCTAAGAATGTCGAACGTATCACTGTGATAACAAATTGTAAAACCACGTGCTTGATTTTCTTTTTCTGTGCAGATAATTTGGACCACAGTGGATAATTTTCTGAGTCTATTCTTTTATCTTCGCATTTTGTTTCTGGAATTCCTGCAATTTCTACCCTAGTTTTTTAATATTACAATCATTTGAATTAGCTACCATTGTACGACTATAAATTTGCTAGAAACCGGAATATTCTCGTTCCAATCCTCCACAAATATAAACCGTGAGAATCTTAAAATAGGAAATTCTAAATACGCATAATTACATAGTACTAGTGAGTAAAAGTTCCACCTCACTTACAATACACTAGTTGAATAGTTACGTCATGTATAGCATTCTATTCGGATGGCGGCCATTTTAAAACAATAAGAAATTAGTGGTGCGGAAAGAAACACTTAACTATTAGCAAATAAAATAACGGCAATTAAGGCTATTCAACCAACCTGAAAACACGACTTGCGTTTTTTGAGGTAGGAAGCGATAAATCTTTCTACTATGCCATTTCGTTTAGGCTGTTGTTATTAATGGGTATTTTTATAGAAGATGAAACACTTGTTCAGATGAAAAAGAGTCGATAAAACGTTGAAATTAAATTAGTTTTTTATTGCTGTGAAACATGTTTTTCAATTTGAATAATTACTTCTTAAATTCGTTTTCACCTTTTAGAACATTTCCAAAACAGAGTATCAGTTTCCTAATAATACCAAGGAAATCACGACACTCGCTATGTCAAAGCATTTGTTAATTGGTTGTGGGAAATTTAGGAAATAGTAGTAACTGTAACATTTAATTACCAGAGAACGGCAGTTCTCGCCAGTGGCGCACAACCACACCCCACTACACGCGACACTATATATACACGAAATTTTCGATTTTCTAATTCTGACTGAATTGAAAATTGGGCCAACTCCCATCTTAAAGTTCAGGAAAAGACTCACCCATTCATATGTCAACCATCCATTTTGGTCCAAGGGTGTGGATTTTACGGCCCTTCCTATTTAGGGTCTGTTTTTCGTTCTCGTCCCCAAAACTCCCAATAACTTCGAAAATGTAAGTCCGACCTTTGCGGCTTCTAATAGTACTGATCATTACCTTTCCAACGCATGTCTAATTTTGAAAATCGGTTATACCATTCAAAAGTTACCGAGCTCAGAAATATAACTCAATTTCTATTTAAAAAAGGGAAAATGTTTGTGGATATGTATGTATGTATGTATGTATGTGTGTGGAAAAATTAAACCGATCTGAATTTTTTTTCTGTGTTTGAAGAGGGGTCAGGGCCGATTCAGAATCGGTGTAGTTTGTGACTTTTGACCACCCATAAGCCAGCTATAGGACTTGGTAGGTACAAAACGGCATATTTTTTGGGGGTATATATCTTCGGTTTAAGAAGAGACAGAAGAACCGCAAATACACCAAATCAATAGTGTTGAGTTAAGCTTTCAAATGGTGTTTAAGCCATCAGGATCAGACATACCCACGGCTCAGTATAGCCGACAAACTGAAAAACTAAACTTTGAAAATTTTGGTTTTTCGACAGTTACTCAAAATTTCAACCTACGAATTGCGCCAATAACTGAGCGTTTATAGAAGAACTCTAGACGAATCTGATGGTGTATACCTCATATCCAGGATAATTCGAATTTTTAAGTTATAGGCTTCATAAATATGATCAAACATATTTCCTATGGGAAAAACGGTTTTTCAAGCTCAATAATTCCTGTAATAGCTTCAGTTATCATACTTGATCTAAGATGCATCAGATACTACTTGTCAATACGTTTCAAACTCATGTTTACTGATCAAATTCGGTTAAGCCCTTTAGAAGTTATTCAGCTACAAAAGTATAATCCAATAATTAACGATTATTCTCGAAATGGTTTATGTAGTTGTAGTGGTTAAGACGCTAAATTTGATCTGGCAACGGGCAATCAGAGTTCATTAACTGGCCATCCCAATATTTTTTTTTCAATCTATTTCGAACAGAAAAAAATCTAGTGTACATTCAATGGACACTAGATCATTTGGGAGATAATGCGACCATTTATAAAGGTTAACGTGTAATCGAGAAACATTGCATTCAACTTCATACATTTAATTTATAAATAACTTTGAAAAACTCCTGATACAAGAATAAAAAACCGCTAAACGCCGTAAAAATGAGTGGCGCCTACAATATTCTAGCTACAAAAGATCTGATGTAGATATTACGTGGCGCGAAAATGTACTTTCATTTTGATGCAAAACAAAATTCTAGTTTTATTTTAAACGATTTTTCCATAATATTTGCTAAATTTGAAGTAAGCGCGCCACAAAAGAGTTTCAAAATTCAAACTGTATCAAAGTTACTCTTTTGTGGCGCGTTTTACTTCAAATTGAGCAAATATTATGGAAAAATCTTTTAAAATAAAACTAGAATTTTGTTTTGCATCAAGATGAAAGTATATTTTCGCGCCACGTAATATTCATATCAGATCTTTTGTAGCTGGAATATTGTATGCGCCGCTCATTTTTACGGCGTTTAGCGGTTTTTATTCTTGTCTTCATCTAAAAAGATCATACATTTGTATGAACAAAAGTCAGAAATACTGTCTGGGTGAAAGTCAGATATTCTATTAAATTATTTGTGGTTTTTGTCAGACAAAACAGAATTTTTCCTTTGGTAATGTTCAATTTATATTTATAATGGTTATGCTGAATTAAGAAACAGAGTTCTGTAATTATTTCAGTGCAGAGTGGTCTATAAAGTACCAGAAAACACGAATGCATATCATTTTTTTCAAAAGTCTTGATTAGATATCATACTTGACCTCCACGAGGACCGTTGGGGTAGTCGACAACGCTCCTGTTATGATTAAGCATGCTTGTCGCTGAAGTTTATAATAATTATCTTGGGTGGTCTTTTGTTAGCATTTAGACCACCATATTAGTGTTCATACGTAATTATTTGAGATATCAATGCTACTGTTTGCAGCATTGATATCTCACGCGAGCAAAGTATTTCTAACCATCATCAGAAAGAATAAAAAGGCTTAAAATAAATGTACAGAAAATGAAAGTAATGATCATCGATAGAATCAGAAACACCCAAACGGAGATCAGAAATTTGGCAGGTTACGAAGTTGTCATACAATTTAATAACTTAGGCTCCGTTATTACTAACAGTGGAGGATGAGAAGACGAGATACGTAGACGCAACATAATGGCCGGGTCTAGGACGTTTCATCGCCGCCGTTTCGATGCCGCCAGTTCATCGCCGGCCGATTCATCGCCAGTCAGTTAATTGATGACTGATCATATATTTCCGAATTTTCGACAGTTACATTTATTAATAATTTTTAGTATTAATTAGGAATTCTAGGAAATGCTAGATATGACCAATCCCGTTGCCATACTTAATCTTTTAATAGACTTTTAAACTTTTATAATATAAAATATAATTTAACACTACAAATTTAATACTATTTAGTATCAAATTTAGGGGAAGTAGAAATAGAACAGCAAATTGATATAATAATATTTTTTTCCTTTTATTTGTCATAAGTTTTGAACTGAATTTAACGTCGTGTCGTGTCATCTCCCATAATACAAAATCAACTGACTAACTGGCGATGAAACGGACGGCGATGAAATGGACTGGCGATGAACCGGCGGCATCGAAACGGCGGCGATGAACCGACGGCGATGAAACGTCCCATTCCGTAATCGCCAGATCGGCAACAGCCAAACTCACAAAAATATGGAGAAACACTGGCAACATTGCAAAAGCTACAAAATTACTAGAAGAAGAGAAGGCATGGAACGAATGATAGTTGGAGGCAACGTAGAGGGCAAAAGATCTAGAGGAAGATCTCCAGTATGATGGTCGGACCAAATGATGGACATGACTGGTTACTCATTCGCCGAAGCAACACAACACGCACAGGAGAGAGATACTTGGACAGAAATAGTCAAATAAATTACATGACGCCACTACATCTTTACGAAGAAGAAAAGATAGAGGATGAGGAAGTAATTATTTGTCTGACTATAGTCATATATAGCCCGTACATCTGTTTGGTTCTCAAACCTAATGTTTTTCCACATATCCTTCGACATGTTCAAAGGGAAAGCTTTGCTTTGTTGGTTATTCTTACCAAATGGGCTTTCCATGTAAGTCGCATATCTAGAACTATTCCTAGACATTAGAGCTCGTTTGCCTCTTACAGTTTTTCCATACGGAGCGGTCTTCCATCCGTCTCCTCGTGAAATTGACTACTACTATTTTTTTTTATTAGGATTGACACACAGTTTTCCCCTCGTCAGGATGAAATGTTCTTTGGAGTGTGTTGGATATTACCATATTTTCTCTTGCCCTAATTACTAGATCATCCGCACTAGCCTACACTTCTACCCCCTGTGCGCCAAGGAGAGAAATCACGTCATCCATCAGGAGTGACCACAGGAGAAAACACTCCCCCTTATGAGCACCACTTAGGCACTTAGCTGTTTTGGTTAAAATCGCCTTTTCTTGCAGGTCGCTCAGAATCAGCCTATTTTGCATCCTTTGATACAGTCGCCTAAGGTAGCGAATATCTCTTTTGATGATACTGCATTATAAAGGAAATTTGGTAACGCAATATTAAATGCGCCTTCTATATGTGCTATTCCTGTTGATTCTTTTTCTTGATATGCATGCTGGTTGCCATTGAGCGGTTGGCTCCTCCTTAATTCGAGGCTTGTTCAGTTGATGCACATCTTTGGTCTATAGTCCAATCAACAGTCATTTTCTAGTGTAATTTTGGGAAACAAGTTCAATTTCCTTGAAAATATGGATTTAGGTAGTATTTATAACCTTTGTCAAAATTTACCCTACGCCTGAGCGAGCTTTTGCCCTGGGGATGAATACAACCCCATCTAGGGGATGAAATTTTTTTCAATCAAAAAACTATTTAAGTCGATAGATTGACCAATTCTGAGTAAATTTTGTTCTATAAAATTTTTTAGCAAAGTTGATTCTTTCTAAGTTATTAGAGATTGAAACTATGCATTTTTCATTGAAAAAACTCACGTTTTATAACCGTTTTTCATGAATAACTTAAAAAAATTTAAGTTTATAGAAAACTAGCTAATAAAAAAACAAAGAGATTCGCGTCGAAAAGACCTATGTAAACCAAATAACGACTGAGTTATTGCTCTTTAAAGGATGATTATTTTCGAAGAATCTCGAAATGGAGAACCTTCAATCTCAAATAACTCGAATGTGCTGTAATTTTTTGGGAAAACTTAGGAAACATCTTTAAAGTTTATTAAAAAACCTTCCAAATGAGCTCTGATAAAAGTTTTTTTTGCATAAGAACTGACTGACTTAGTGACTTATGACGAAAATAAAGTCCCTCCCTGCTTTTTTCTTTTTGAAATGTAACAATTAAACCCGTGTCATTACAATCCTAATAGAAATGAATAGCTTCCCACTTGAAGTTAACTTTATTTAGGTATAATTGATACGATCCATGTGATTTGACCAGTTTGGAATGCTCAGTTAAAAAACATAAGTTGACTAAAGTGAAAATGACATTTTTATAATTAAAAAAGTGTATTTTTCTTAAATAGATCTAAAAGTAAAAGTAATTCAAAGTTTTCAACCTAATAAAAATATTTAAAATATTTAAAAATATCAAAAATATTCTTAAAATATATCTAATTGAAAACTTATTGGACCATTTTCCTGGTAACGCCTCCATGGCTTCTAAAAATTGCATCAAGCCAGATGGATGCTGAAGCGAAGAAGACAAGAGGGAATTCTAAAAACTTGCAATTCACGACCCCGTCTGTTCAGCTGGTAAATTCCAACGGAAAATGGACCTATGTTACTCAAAGGAGTAATACTAATATAAAATAAAAATGTATACCATTTTTGTTCAGTTGCAATGCGAAGGAAAAACTGTCTTATTTTTCACTTACGACAGAGAGCGCAAACCAACACTCTAAATCGACGATTTTCGACTCTAATAGGAGTCATCATCAGAGAGGCGTAGGTTTGCTGCTCTCTACCCCAAGTGACGAAACTCCGAGAACTTATCCCCGCATTGCAACTGACGTTATGGAGTAAGTGCCTAGCGACATCTGCTAAATGAAAGTCAAAGTTTTCAACCTAATAAAAATATTTAAAATATTTAAAAATATCCGAAATATTCTTAAAAGATATTTAATTGAAAACTTATTGGACCATTTTCGTGGTGACACCTCCATGGCTTCTAAAAATTGCATGCCAGATGGATGCTGAAGCGAAGAAGACAAGAGGGAATTCTAAAAACTCGAGTTTTTGAAGTGAAAACTTCTTTAGGGACGTTGTACGATTTTTGGATAGGGGAAAAAGCATTGAATTCGCGACCGTCATTGCGACCGTCATCGCGACCGTCATTGCGACCGTCATCGCTTATGCTATATATTATTTGTATGTGTATATAAATTATATAGAAGTATTTAAATTTAAAATAAATGTAAAACCTATTTTAGGATGGGGAAAAAAGATTTATTTCGCGACCGTCATAGCGACCGTCATCTCTTTGACGAAATAAATTTTGTACGTATCTATATTATGTGTATCTATACATAAATTGTATAGATGTATTTACATTTAAAATAAATGTAAAACCTATTTTTCGATAGGGAAAAAGGATTTATTTCGCGACCGTCATCGCGACCGTCATCTCTTCGGCGAAATAAATTTTGTACATATATGTATTGAAGTGAAAACTTATTTAGGGACATTGTGCACTTTTTGGATGGGAAAAGTATTAAATTGGCGACCGTCATTGCGACCGTCATCGCTTCGAAGAAATAAATTTTTGAAGTGGAAACTTCTTGAGGGTCGTTGTGCACTTTTTGGATGGGGAAAAATTATTAAATTAGCGACCGTCATCGTTTCGACGAAATACATTTTTGAAGTGAAAATTTCTTTAGGGACGTTGTGCACTTTTTAGATAGGGAAAAAGTATTGAATTAGCGAACGTCATTGCGACCGTCATCGCTTCGGCAAAATAAATTTTTAAAGTGAAAACTTCTTTTGGGGACGTTGTGCACTTTTTAGATGGGGAAGAAGTATTGAATTAGCGACCGTCATCGCTTCGACGAAATAAACTTTTGAAGTGAAAACTTCTTTAGGGACGTTGTGCACTTCTTGGATGGGGAAAAATTATTATATTTGCATGGGGAGAAAGTAATAAATAAGCGACCGTCATCGCTTCGACGAAATAAACATTTGAAGTAAAACTTCTTTAGGGACGTTGTGCTCTGTTTGGATGGAAAAACGTATTAAATTATCGACCGTCATCGCGACCGTTATCGCTTCGATGAAATAAATTCGTCGTTGATAATGCACGTCGATTCGTCGATAATTGAGGGACGTTGTGCACTTTTTTGGATGGGGGAAAAGTATTGAATTATGGACCGTCATCGCTTCGACGAAATACATTTTTGAAGTGAAAACTTCTTTAGGGACGTTGTGCACTTTTTGGATGGGGAAAATATTATATTAGCGAACCTTCATCGCTTTGACGAAATACATTTTTGAAGTGAAAACTTCTTGAGGGACGTTGTGCACTTTTTGGATAAGGAAAAATTAGTGAAAACTTTTATAGAGACGTTGTGCACTTTTTGTATGGAGAAAAAGTAATGAATTAGGGCCGTAATCGCTTCGACGAAATAAATATTTGAAGTGAAAACTTCTTGAGGGAAGTTGTGCACTTTTTGGATGGGGAAAAAGTAGTAAATTCGCGACCTTTATCGCTTAGACTCGAAATAAATTTGTGAATTGAAAATTTCTTTAGGGACGTTGTGCACTTCTTGGATGGGGAAAAAGTATTGAATTTGCGACCGTCATCACTTCGCTGAAATAAATTTTGTACATATATAACTTATGTGTATGTATGTATACATAAATATCATAGGGCATACGCATCGCGTATATCGTATATGATATAGGTATAGTACTTCTTTTAGGATGTGGTAAAAGCATTGAGCTCGTAATTCATATACTATAAGAAGTTTTCACTTCTGTCTGCACTCCCACGAGTGCCTTTAATTTTTTTTTAGGTATAACGATTTTTGACTTTTTGGTATCACTCAGAAATCAAAATAACGAAATTTTTTGCACAAAAAAGGGCGAAAATGATGCACACCGGAATATCTTTTTGAATTGCAGAGTAATTTACAAAAACGGTCAACAGCTGTTCTCATTTTATTTTGTAAATTACCCCGCGATTCAAAAACATATTCCGGTGTGCATCACTTTACGATTTGACAGACAAAAAAAATTGAAAATAAAAGTTGACAATACTTTAAAAGCGTTTTTCTCAAAACTGCTTTTTTCAAAGCCTGTAGACATTGTAACTCAAAAACTACTTGACCAACTCACCTGGAATTTTGTACATGTTTTCTTTAGACATTCCTCTAGGTAACACTGTCGAGATATTTTTGTTTTATGCTTATATTTTGTTTAACAATAATAAATATGTTGATTTTCACCCTTTTTTCTATAAAAAAATTCGTTGTTTCGACTTCTGAGTGGTACTAAAATGTCAAAGATCATTAAAACTAAAAGAAACTTGACAGCGTTACCTCGAGAAACTCATAAGCTAATAAAATCTTTTTGAATTTTTTGTCTACCATGATAAATTCTGATGTCCACCGCAAAATTTATTGTGTTTTTGAGGTGTCTTTAAAAGTTTCCCACCGTTGGCTTATTTTTCAATATTTTTTCTTGAATTTTTTTTAATATTGTTTGAATTATACTTAATATGCTTATTTAATTTAAAAATAAAATTATTCCCTCATACTTAAAAAAAAATCGTAAAAATGTGCTTAAAATGTTGAATTCAACCCCTAGGGCCCCCTCTTAAGGATAGCTATGACACGATTTTGATAGGCAACCCATGCTGGTCGTGTTTGTCTATATATGAAATTTAATAAAAAAAAATGTTTCATCTGGCAAGCAGATGGGTACATTTCGACCTCCTATTCGGATCCCTTACTATGAGCAAGGGTCCTTCATGGCCACAAAAAAATGTTTTTTTTTAGCGTAAAGGTCGCCTCATATTATAGTGCACGTCGCGTTTTCGTCACGTAGCGTTTCGTTTGCGAAAAATATAATTTAATGGTTTTTAAATGGAACCATTCATATTGTACGTATAAGACACGTAACGTAGCGTATAAGACACGTTACGTCTGCGTTCGGTTCATTCGAAAACAATATTTTTCGGATGTTGACAGATACGGGTCGTTTTCCCCTTGTTGTTTATGTAGGTATTTCTTTGAATTTGATACCGAGTATTTAGACCGGTCAGTATCGTCGCCCTCGCTAGCGAAATTATTCCGATTCGATTTTTTGCACAAATTTACTCAAAGAGAGGTTCTTATAACATATCCACAGGGTGCCAGGCGGTGCCGTGGTCGAAAAATTGTTTAAACAATCTTTTTTTAAACAAATTCACAAAAATATTTTTTCATTCGAGCAATATTTTTTTTAGATAATTTGGGTAATTCTGAGCAAAAAAGGTTTCTTGTCATTTTTCTCTAAAATTGCGAAAAATCAAGGCTTAATAACTCGATTAAAAATTATTATTATGAATTTCAATAAGTGACCAAATCAAGTTTCAAACAACTTCTTCAAGGTCCTGAAGAGATTTTTGTCATTATTTTATTACAAAGCTGTTATTTTTAACTATTAACAATTACCGCTATAGTCCAACTGTATCGTCGCCCCCGTTAGCGAAATTAGATTTTTTTGCACAAACTTACTCAAAAAGAGGTCCTAATAACACATCAACAGGGTTCCGGGCGGTGCCGTGGTCTAAAAATTGTTTAAACAATTTTTGTTAAACAAATTCACAAAAATAATTTTTTATTAATAATTTAATTAAACCCAAATTAATAATAATTTGAGTTATTCTGGGCAAAAAAGGTCTCTTGTGATTTTTCTCTAAAATTGATTGTTGTCGAGTTATATGGCCATTTCCGCATTTTTGCAAGATAATTTTTTATTTTTTTGTTTTTTGCTAAGAATAACCCAAATTATCTAAAAAAAAATCGTTCGTAATGAAAAAATTATTTTTGTGAATTTGTTTAATAAGAATTGTTAAAACAATTTTTTGACAACGGCACCGCCCGGCACCCTGTGGATGTGTTTGTTATAAGGACTCTTTTTGAGTAAGTTTGTGCAAAAACATCTAATCGAAATAGTTTCGCTAACGGGGGCGACGATACAGTTGGACTATAGCGCTAATTGTTAATAACTAAAAATAACAGCTTTGTAGTAAAATAATGACAAAAATCTCTTTGGGACCTTGAAGAAGGGGTGTGAAACTTGATTTGGTCACTTATTGAAATTCATAATAATACTTTTAATCGAGTTATTAAGCCTTGAAAATGGCCTTTTCGCATTTTTCAAATTTTTAATCGCATGTAACTCGACAACAGTCAATTTTACAGAAAAATGACAAGAGACCTTTTTTGCCCAGAATGACCCAGTTTATCTAAAAAAATATTGCTCGAAATGAAAAAAATATTTTTGTGAATTTGTTTAAAAAAAATGTTTAAACAATTTTTCGACCACGGTACCGCCCGGCACCCTGTGGATATGTTATAAGGACTTCTTTTTGAGTAAGTTTGTTTAAAAATATCGAATCGGAATAATTTCGCTAGCCGGTGCGACGATACTGCCCGGTCTAATTTAAAAAGTAGTTTTCGAGGCAATTTGTCATGTAAACATGTGTTGTGACAATAAACACATCTGTACCGCACCAAACCGAAACCAACGTAAACGTTCTATGTATGATAATGTGAATGGGCAGTCCGATTGCCGGTCTGCAAACGCTACGTGCCGAAAACGCGACGTGCATTATAATATGACGCGACCTTAAGTTGATTTTATTTGGACGGATGGTTAACAACAAACGCCATATTTAAGCCACAATACCGGGTGTCCATTTATATTTTCCCCCATTTTAACTGCCTATAACTTCTAAACGGCTCAAGATAGAAATATGCGGTTTTCCCTGAAATGTTTTATTTTAGTAAAAGTTTTGTCTGAATGGATTAAATTTTTTATATCGCTTTCAAATACGAAAAAAAAATGGCGGATTTTTGAAAAAAACTTTGTTGACTTTTTTTTAATGGAACACCCAGTATATTTTTTTGTAAATTAAAAGAAAGGTCATTCACCTATCCAACGATATAAAGTTTTTCAAAATCGGTTGTCAAATGACTGAGTAATTAATTTTTAAAATGAGAGGTGCAACTCTCTAACTAAGCAAATTGATATTATGTTATGTGATTTCCACATTGCATCTCTCATTTTAAAAATTAATTGCTCAGTCATTTGACAACCGATTTTGAAAATTTTTATATCGCTAGATAGGTAAATGATCGTTTTTTTAATTTTTTAGATAAATGGCCATTTTTCATATCGCTTTTAAATAAAAAATGGCGGATTTTTGAAAAAAAAAACGTTGTTGACTTTTTTTATTAAAACAGCCAGTATATTTTTTTGTAACTTGAAAAAATGGTCATTTACCTATCCAGCGATATAATTTTTTTTAAAATCGGTTGTCAAATGACTGAGAAATTAATTTTTAAAATGAGAGATGCAATGTGAAAATCGCAACATAATATCATTTTGCTTAGTTACATGTTATTTAGGTATGTGATATCCACGCTGCACCTCTCATTTTAAAAATTAATTACTCAGTGATTTGACAACCGATTTTAAAAAACTTTATATCGCTGGATAGGTGAATGATCGTTCTTTCAATTTACAAAAAAATATACTGGGTGTTCCATTAAAAAAAAGTCAACAAAGTTTTTTTCAAAAATCCGCCATTTTTATTTTCGTAATTGAAAGCGATATAAAAAACTCAATCGATTCATACAAAACTTTTAGTAAAATAAAACATTTCAGCGAAAACCGCATGTTTCTATCTTGAGCCGTTTAGAAGTTATAGGTAGTTAAAATGGGGGAAAATATAAATGGACACCCGGTATTTAAAATCGCAGTCAAATACAAATGATAGGAACTGATCAGTGTGACGTTTACAAACATAACTAAAATTGCAGAACGTAAGTTGAGTGAATGCAATTATTTCCAAGGCTAATCTGGCCAAAGATGGGTTTCAATTGAACAAGTGTATATGTACGAGTATATCAAGAATATTTTCTATTGCATTCATTAGAAATGATGTAAGACTGATCGGACTGTAGCATTTAGGAAGGGCGTTGTCTTGTCGTCCTATTTTGGATATGTACACTACCCTTACAGTTGTCCAAGCCTTTGGTATATGACCTAGTGCTATGCTAACCCTAAAGATTTTTGTTAGAATGGACAATAGGATGTCCAATCCTTTTTGTGTGCATTAACTATTCCATTCTCTCCAGGAAATTTAAATTAGTTTTTTATGGCTGAGAAACGTTTGTCAATATGATTAATTATTAGTCTTTAAATTCATTTTTACTTTTTAGAACATTTCCAAAAGAGAGTATAATTTTCCTAATAATAACAGCGAAATCACGACACTCACTAAATCAAAGCGTGTAACTATGTTAATTGGTTGTGGGAAACTTTGTTACTAGTAGTAGCCGTAACGTTTAATCCTCATTTAAACTGATCATAAATTTGTATGAACAAAATTGGGTAAAAGTTAGATACCCTATTAAATTGCACAGGCCGACAAAATTTTACCAATATTCGGACCCAGAGATCGGAATGTACTTTTCAGAGGGTGTTTTTGTTCGTTGAATCCGAATCTTCGCTCCAAATTGCCAATTTGGCTCTGGTTTCTAAAAGATCCTAACCGAAAAGTAAAAAATAGCTGTTTTTGGCCTTAATTAAAGGCCAAATTATATATAAAATATTGTAACGTGACTATTGTAATTACTTATAATTACAATAAAACTAGCGGTTCGTATTTATATACTACTTTATTATTTATTTATACAAGTTTACTTTACAAACTTTAGCTTAAGACTAAACTGTATTTACAAATATGCCCGTATTTATACCCAGTTGTTATTCTGGAACAATCGACGCCCATCTCTAGCTATCAGCGTGTTCCGCCTACGGATCGTACGTTCAAGAAGTCCCTCCTCCTTTCCGCCGAGGCCTAGATCATTCGATGACGTCATTCTCGAGGTGTTTACTGTTATACGGCGGTCGTCCAAGATTTCTCTTTTGTTACACTGCTCCCCTCTTAAGATCTGAGCGTCCCGATCAGCAACTCTAGATGAAGGCCCAGGATGGCGGAATCTACACGACTCTCCAGCTCTGCATACACCCTTCAAGAAGAAATAGCAGTCTACTGTCTTTGAAGGGTATGACATCTTCGGGTTCATGCAACACACAGTAATTCGTACGCCAGTTTCTCTGAAGATCACTTCAAGCATGCTTCTCACAATCTTCCAATCCAGACTTTCTACTGCATGGCCTATTTTTGGTATAGCCAAATCTTTGATGTCATAATTACACACGATTTTCTTCAAATTAGTTAGAGCACGCCATATGTTCTCGTAGCTTGGCGTGTCCGTATAAGACTTCCTGGTCACTATATACAGCAAAGATCGAGGACCATCTTCCAATCGCAATACTCTTCCAATTTTAGGTTGTTGATTCCTTAACTCGTCCAGGCGGCCGAACTTTCTATTGAATACGGACGAGATTCCTTTAGTCATCTCGAGATCTTGGGCAACACAGTGGGCCAGAGAGACGTTTTCTGGAACACCAAACAGATCTTGCTGAACTTCTGTGGTCACGCCGAATCTAGCACTCTTTCGTTCTGCGTAATTTGACATAAATTCCTTAAAACTTGGCTGTGGTGCATCTTTCATCTCCTGTTGGAGGACTCGGGCTTCCTCTGTTTCATTTGAGCCAGCATATGGTGCAAGACGATTTATGTGAATAACTTTTGGTTTACCGTTTGGCAACTTCTTAATTCTGTATATTACGTCATTTATTTTCTTCTTAACTTCATACGGACCTTCCCATTGTCTTTGCAGTTTAGGACACAGGCCTCGACGACGTTGTGGATTATAAAGCCAGACAAGATCACCTACTTCGAAGCTTTCATTCTTGCAGCGAGAATCATATTGATCTTTCATTCTGTCACTGGCTATCTGGATGTGTTGTCGGGCAAGTTCATGAATGTTGTTCATTCGTAACTTCAGGCGGTCTACGTATTCTTCGCCTGCAACATATTCCTCGGAAGGTCTGCAGCCAAACTCTAGGTCGCAGGGCAAACGAACTTCACGACCCAACATCAGGCAGGTTGGTGTTTGACCTGTAGTTTCATTCACGGCCGAGCGGTAGGCCATCAGGAATAAATGAATGTGTTGGTCCCAATCTCGCTGATGTTCAGATACAACTTTGGACAAGTGTTTACCCATCGTTCGGTTCATCCTCTCGACCATTCCATCTGATTGAGGATGCAGGGGTGTTGTTCTGGTCTTATTGACACCAATCAATTTACAAACGTTTTGGAAAAGAGCTGACTCAAAGTTTCGCCCTTGGTCGGAGTGGATCTCCAAGGGAACACCAAATCGGCTGAAGAATTCTTTAACAAGTACCTCTGCAACGGTAGCAGCCTCTTGATTCGGTAATGCATAGGCCTCTGTCCATTTCGTAAAATAATCCATGGCTACCAGGATGTATTTATTTCCAGCATCAGTTTCTGGAAATGGACCTGCAATGTCGATTGCTACTCTTTCCATAGGACTGCCAACATTGTACTGTCTCATGGGTGCTCTCTTTTTACCAACTGGACCATTACCGGATGCACACAGTTCACATTTCTGGCACCATCTTCTTACATCATCTTTACAGTTCACCCAATAGAACCGTTCTCGAACCTTTTGCAGAGTCTTCGTAATACCAAAGTGTCCACCTGATGTACCGTCATGCAACTGACGCAATACTTCTGACACTTTACTTTTAGGTACAATCAACTGTAGCTTAGATTCTGTACGATCATCGTTCTCAAAGGTTCTGTACAGAAGATCATCTTTTAGTATCAGGCAATTCCATTGGCTTCAGTAGGCCTTGACTTCCGGACTACATGCACTAATGTTTTGCCAACTAGGTCTCTCACCTCGACGCATCCAATCCAATACTCTTTTTATACATGGATCGTCTTCTTGGGCTTCTTGTAACTGTTGTGGCTGCCATTGCTCATTAACGACGGTAGTTCGTCTCACAGGGCAAAGCTGTTCATCTACTTTAAGCCGGTGATTACAACTTTCACTGCATGGCCGTATCGAGGAAGCATCTGTATTTGAACCAACTCTTCCAGCCCTCTTCATGCGTCTCTTCGGCATCGTGTCACGAATCACCCTCCGTACCATTTCCACCAAACGTTCATCTTTTCTCTTATCGCCTTTTTCCATGGCTATTACTCCATTGTTTCGTGAAGCTTGGCTAGCTGCTTCGTGTTCCAAGGCAATAGCAAGTGCTTCATCTAAAACTTTCGGTCTTGCTAGTCGTAAAGCTTTCTATATTTCACTATCTTTCAGCCCATTGACGAAGGTGTCTACCGCAATTTCTTCTAAAACGCTGTCTGGCACCTCTGGATGAGCCAACCGCACCACACGAGCCACATCTGCTTCAAATTCTTGCAGATTCTCACTTGCTCGTTGACTTCTACTTCGCAGTTGTGCTTTGTATACTTGTTGTAGATGGGCATCTCCATAGCGTTTTTCTAGACGAGTGAACAAGGTCTGGTAACAATTTTCTTGACCCTTGGGAATTGACCTTAATATATCTGCAGCATCACCTCGTAAAGCAGCAGTCAAGGAAACAGCCTTTTCTGGTTCGGTCCAATGATTGGCGGTCGCAATAGCTTCAAACTGTCTAAGATATATGGACCAAGAGGACTTTCCATCAAATGGTGGTAATTTGAATCTCATATTATGCGACGTTTCGTCTCTCGGTAGTTCATCTTTCACTACAGGATCTAACGCTGCTGCATTAACTGATGGTTGTACTTTTGTATCGGTTATCATGCTCTCTAGTTGTTTGATCTTTTCTTCTACGGTCTCTACACTTTTCTGCATCTGATCGAATGTTCTAGAAACTTCTTCAAATTTCTCGTCATTCTGTCTACAAACGTCTTTAATTACTTGAGAAACACTTTCAAATTTCTCGTCGCTTTTTCTAGAAGTTTCATCGATCTTTTGAGAAACACTTTCAAATTTCTCGTTGTTCTGTCTACTAACTTCTTCAAGTTTCTCGTTATTCTGTCTACTAACTTCTTTAATTACTTGAGAAGTCTCGTCAAATTTTTTAGCAACGTTTTCGAATTTCTCGTCGCTTTTTCTAGAAGTTTCATCGATCGTTTCAGAAACAGTTTTTAATTTCGATAAGATTGCTTGTTCTGCTGACTGGAAGTGGAACGTCTTTGGGTCTTCTCCGTTCTTCGTGAGGACATCCTCGAGTCGTGCTTGTAGGACTATCTTGAGCCCACTGCTGTCCAGATCCCGTTCCTCTAGCTGTTCACGGAGCTGTTTTACTGTAAGTTCTTGTAGCAACATCTTTGGTCGGCACACACGTACTTTCCAAAATGTCTTTTAACAGTCTTTCCGAATACCGAACAATCAACGCACTTTAACTATTCCCGACGAATAAAGTCCAAAAGTCTTTTAAAGTCTCTCTGTAATTCACTTATTTATATCGCACTAAGTTAACCGAACACCGACACCAACTGTAACGTGACTATTGTAATTACTTATAATTACAATAAAACTAGCGGTTCGTATTTATATACGACTTTATTATTTATTTATACAAGTTTACTTTACAAACTTTAGCTTAAGACTAAACTGTATTTACAAATATGCCCGTATTTATACCCAGTTGTTATTCTGGAACAATCGACGCCCATCTCTAGCTATCAGCGTGTTCCGCCTACGGATCGTACGTTCGAGAAGTCCCTCCTCCTTTCCGCCGAGGCCTAGATCATTCGATGACGTCATTCTCGAGGTGTTTACTGTTATACGGCGGTCGTCCAAGATTTCTCTTTTGTTACAATATGTTTCAATATTTTAAATGACGTTGAGTTTACTCAGATATCTTCTTTTTCCGCTTAGATCTAGCGTTTTCAACTTCCTCAGTTTTAAAAACCCTGATTGAAAAAATATGATTTTGATAAAATTTACTACATATACAGTGATGAGCGCGCTAATAACCGGCAAAATAACGCAAACGTCGGACAACATAATGCGTTGTGGAATAAAAATAGTAGAGGTGGGAAATACCACTTACGATAGTTTCCAACCCCTAGACGTTAGCTAAGAGCTAGTTGACTTTAGTCATACGTATGACGTTAACGTGATATTAACATTTTTTTAAATTTAAATAATTTTGACGGACCTGTTAAAACGGATAAGACGAGTGAGTTTGAAAGCAAGGCTGTCCATAAATAAACCAAAAACAAAGATTATGATTAAAATGAATTAATAATAAAAAATGAATAACCATTTTCAATTTCGTTGCGAAACGAAAATACAGCCGAACCATATTCTAGTCCAATCAGAGAGTGCTGCAAGCGCCTCTACCGGTTTCGAAACTTATTAGTCTCTCATCAGGAGGCACATATGCTGCTCTCCCCGATCCAACCAAAACAAACCCCAGCGTGCAGTCCCGAATTGCAACGAACGAAATGGCATAGATGCCCTAGCGGCAACTGCTAGCAAAAAGACATAAGTTTTCACTCTAATGGCATATAGAACATCCCACCAGAATGAAAACAATGGGAACCTTCTCTGGTCACACCTCCGAGGCTTCTACAATTTGCAAGCCATACGGATGCTGAGACTAAGGAAGATAAGGGAATTCTACAATTTACAATTCACGTCCCATCTGCTCAGCGCGGTAAAGTTCCAACGAGAATGGTTCCCTTCATACTCCACACAGAGTAAATGTAAATCAATAATGAATAACCATTTTCAATTTCGTTGCAAAACGAAAATACAGCCGAACCATATTCTAGTCCAATCAGAGAGTGCTGCAAGCGCCTCTACCGGTTTCGAAACTTATTAGTCTCTCATCAGGAGGCACATATGCTGCTCTCCCCGATCCAACCAAAACAAACCCCAGCGTGCAGTCCCGAATTGCAACGAACGAAATGGCATAGATGCCCTAGCGGCAACTGCTAGCAAAAATACTAAGTTTTCACTCTAATGGCATATAGAACATCCCACCAGAATGAAAACAATGGGAACCGCGCTGAGCAGATGGGACGTGAATTGTAAATTGTAGAATTCCCTCATCTTCCTTAGTCTCAGCATCCGTATGGCTTGCAAATTGTAGAAGCCTCGAAGGTGTGACCAGAGAAGTTTGTTTTCATTGTTTTCATTCTGGTGGGATGTTCTATATGCCATTAGAGTGAAAACTTAGTCTTTTTGCTAGCAGTTGCCGCTAGGGCATCTATGCCATTTCGTTCGTTGCAATTCGGGACTGCACGCTGGGGTTTGTTTTGGTTGGATCGGGGAGAGCAGCATCTGTGCCTTCTGATGAGAGACTAATAAGTTTCGAAACCGGTAGAGGTGCTTGCAGCACTCTCTGATTGGACTAGAATATGGTTCGGCTGTATTTTCGTTCTGCAACGAAATTGAAAAGGTTATTCATTTTTGATTTACATTTACTCTGTGTGGAGTATGAAGGGAACCATTCTCGTTGGAACTTTACCGCGCTGAGCAGATGGGACGTGAATTGTAAATTGTAGAATTCCCTCATCTTCCTTAGTCTCAGCATCCGTATGGCTTGCAAATTGTAGAAGCCTCGGAGGTGTGACCAGAGAAGGTTCCCATTGTTTTCATTCTGGTGGGATGTTCTATATGCCATTAGAGTGAAAACTTAGTCTTTTCGAATTAATAATAATTTGTAAAATTATTTTGTTTAAAAACTAATTTTTTCTACGAGCGTGCAAAAATGTCTACTTTCGCGCACGCATTTTAGTTTAGAAAGTTTCACTTTTCCGCGCGCGTGTTACTTTTCCTCACGCGTGTTACTTTTCCGCACGCGTGTTACTTTTCCGCACGCGGTTTTAACTTTTCCGCACGTGTGTTAATTTAGATATATTAATATGGCCTTAAAGTAATTATAATACTCGCAATAAACTAATATTTAGATATTATTTACTAATTTATTTCAAATATATCTTATTGTGTTCCTGTTTTAATGAAATTAACGCGAAAATTCGATGAAATAAAATTATTTTGACATAATATTCGAAAGTCAAATCGGTAGACAATAACAGCCGTTTTGAATCATCGTCATGCCAAGAAACATCATAGAAACCAAGATCGTCGTCATGCTAACTAATTATATTGAAAGTTTGGTTTTGACAACCTTGTCAAAGAATTAATTTATGTATGTATTTTCATATTAATTAAATCAATTGATTAAGATTTGGTAATTTTTTAAAGACTCTTAGAAAATATATTGTTCCTAACTCTTGCAGAAAGTCTCTTTTCCGCACTCGACTGCTTGCCGAACTCCCGCTTCGCGTCGTTCGACAAACTGCAATCGCGTGCGGAAAAGAATGACTTTCTGCACTTGTTAGGAAAATGACTATAAAAATTAAACAGACACAGTTTTCCCACTCGCTTATGCAAAAAAATATCAGCTACTACCTTGTCCTATTTTGACGTTTATTTGTGATGATCGAAACTAAAACAAAGCTAACGTCTAAAGGTCTATTGTAAGTGGTCATGTTTTATGGGTTTATACCGATAATTTCCCACCTCTACTAGTATCATCTCTTTTTATTTCACAACGCATTATGTTGTCCATCTTTTGCGTTATTTTGCCGGTTATTAGCGCGCCCATCACTGTATTATAGCATAACGGAAAATCTATACCTATTCAGAAATTTCAAACTCATAAAATCTTATTCCATCAACCACAATTCTGACAATCCAAATTAAATTATTTAATTTCCAAAAATCTCAAATCTACACACCCCAAACCCAACCAAACCCTAGAAAGCATCCCTTTAAGTCCACAAGCAGACAAACCCTCCTAATCCTAAAATCCCTAAGATGAATTTGCTTATTGTATCATATCAAAATAAAACCTACATTAATAATTATTGTATGTACTGGTCGAAACCTTTCAACTCATACAAAATACCCCTTTTAATCCAGGAAAACCCACCTTACCTTAGAATCCCTAAAATTATTTACTATTTTTTTATTATAAAGAAATCAATTACAGCAAGCCAGTTTATTGGTCATTACACCCTTAAACCAACCATTCCCTTGAAAGTACCCTTTATAGTCCACAAGCAGGCAAATCGACCTAATCCGAAAATCCCTAAGCAGGCAGCAGGCTATTATTTTAGGATCGAAAAAATTAACGGGTCTTCATATCCTCAAGAATGGCCAAAAACGACATAATATACGCCTATGGCCAAAAATAGCTAATTTTGCAGAAAACTGGAGAAAAATGGAATCTTTGAAATCTGGTTGTATCGGACAATCCTTCGAATAAGTTGGGTATATAGAATTCGTAGTGAAGTTGTTTTCCAACGGATGGGAAAAGTTAAGTGGTTAGAACAGTTAAAAAATCGTAAACTGGAATATTTTGGCCATGTTGTGCATCATTTAATAATATAAGGCAAGGTAAACGGACGAAGAGGGCAGGTCGAAGAAGAACGGCATGGCGTAGAAACCTGAGAAAATGGTTTAACTTAACAGATCCCCTGCATCTTTTTCCGAGCTGCCGTCGTTAAAAAAATTAGTATAGCCAATTTGATAGCCAATGCATCATAGTCGGGTATGCCAAAGAAAGAAAAATATGTATTTTTTAATTTTCATCTAGTTTCTGTACATCCAATATCACACACACCATTACCGTAGAGGAAAAATTGGCCTCATAATTTGCCATTCTCGTAATAGACCACTCATCAGCGGTAAAAAACTGTAAAACCGTGAAATTTTGAGCACCTACACCGATTTTAATGAAAATTTGGGTTCAAGCTCTGTTTACACACTATTCTTCAAAATCTACCCTATGCTGAACTGCGCTTTTGTTCTGGGTTGTTGAAAACAACCCCATCTAGGGGATGAAAATTTTTTAATCAAAATAACTGTGAAATCGATAGAGTGACCAAGAGTAAATTTTGTTCTATAATTTTTTTTTCAAAATTGACACTTTCCAAGTTATTTGCGAATGAAACTGTGAATTTTGCATTGAAAAACTCAAGTTTATAACTGTAAGGTAAAAATATCACAAGGAAAAATTTCGATTCATTCATGTCATTCCGATCAGTTGTCGCCTAAACTCTGCCATGTAAGGTTCTACCTACAATTTTCCAACCAATATGGTTGATGTCATGTGATGCCAGGGGTTAATCTGGAAATATTTTTAACATCCTTCAAAATCAGATAACATAATGTAACCCCAACTGTTTAAAATCAATTTAATGGTTTTTACCCGTACATTTTGGTGGCTTAATGCATGTAAACCTGTAAGTATAACTATATATTCACTTTTTTACCTTTGTCAAAATTTAACCTCACGTTTGTTTTACTTATATTGTTATACTTATTTTAGGTGATAACACTGATGATGGAATATTGATTCCGAAAACGTTTTGTGTTACAGCCCTTTTTAGGGATTTTAAGTACATATACCTTTTACAAAATAAGGTTTTTATTTTTTGTAAGGTAAAGTTTTCAATCCTAATAGCGACATTAATAATATTGAAAAATATTAAAAATACGTATTACTAAAATATTTTTAAATTGAAAACTTATTGGTCGATTTCCCTGGTGACACCTCCAAGGCTTCTACAATATGCAAGCCAAATGGATGCTGCAGTGAAGACAAAAGGGAAGGAATTCTACACTATGCAATTCACAACCCCCGTCTGCAGCTTGGTAAAGTTCCAACGGAAAATGGACCTAGTTACTCTATAGGAGTAATACTAATAGAGTATAGTATATAGTATATTCTATATATAGAATAATATTAGTATATAGTATATTCTATATGTAGAATAATATTAGTATTACTCCTGTAGAGTAACTAGGTCCATTTTCCGTTGGAACTTTACCAAGCTGCAGACGGGGGTTGTGAATTGCATAGTGTAGAGTTCCTTCCCTTTTGTCTTCACTGCAGCATCCATTTGGCTTGCATATTGTAGAAGCCTTGGAGGTGTCACCAGGGAAATGGACCAATAAGTTTTCAATTTAAAAATTTTTTAGTAATATTTTTAATATTTTTCAATATAATTAATGTCGCTATTAGGATTGAAAACTTCACCTTTCAATTGCCAGATGACGCTAGTCACCAAATCCATTCACGTCAGTTGCGGTGTGGGGGATAAACTCTCGTTGTTGGTCACTTCGAGTATGGAGCAACAGGCCTACGTCGCTCCGATGAGACTCCAATAAGAGTCGAAAATCGTCGCTTCATAGTGCTGGACTGCGATCCGTATTCTAAGGGAGAAATAAGATTTTTTGCCTTCGCATTGCAACTGAATAAAAATGGTATACATTTTTATTTTTATAACTGTTTTTGATAAATAACTTAAAAATATTAAATTTATAGAAAAAATCATTAAGAACAAAATTGTGGCTAATTAAAAATCAAAGAGATTCTCGTCAAAAAGACCTAGGTAAACACAATAACGACTGAGTTATTGCTCTTTAAAGGACGGTTGTTTTCGAAGAACCTCGAAATGGAGAACATTCAATCTCAAATAACTCGAACGTGGTGCAATTTTTTGGGAAAACTTTTTTAAGACATTTTTTAAAGCTCATTACAAAATCTTTCAAATAAGCTCTGACAAAAATTTTTTACATAAGAACTCAATGACTTATGACAAAAATAAAGTCGCTCTCTGCTTTTTTCTTTTTGAAATGTAAAAAATTAAACCCTCGTCGTTACAATCCCACTTGAAAGTAACTTTATTTAGATATAGTTAATACAATCCATGTGATTTGACCGGTTTGGAATGCTTAGTTTAGAAAAAATAGTTTATTAAATCGAGAATGACATTATTATAATTTAAAAAAATGTGCATTTTTCTTGAATAAACCTAAAAGCATTTAGAATACAAAAACAAAAAAATTAAAATTTTCAGTAAAAGAAATTCTGCAATTAATATTTGAAACATTTTTTCATATTATCAATACTTTTAGATTTATTTAAGAAAAATGCACTTCTTTTTAATTTTAAAAATGTCATATTCGATTTAATCAATTTCTAAACTAAGCATTCCAAACCGGTCAAATCACATGGATTGTATTAACTATACCTAAATAAAGCTAATTTCAAGTGGGAAGCTATTCATTTCTATTAGGATTGTAACGACGAGGGTTTAATTTTTACATTTCAAAAAGAAAAATGGAGAGAGCGACTTTATTTTCGTCATAAGTCAGTCAGTTCTTATGCCAAATACTTTTGTCAGAGCTTATTTAAAAGGTTTTTTAATGAACTTTAAAATATGTTTTTTAAGTTTTCCCAAAAAATTACACAGCATTCAAGTTATTTGAGACTAAAGGTTCTCCATTTCGATGTTCTTCGAAAATATCAATCTTTTAAAAAGCAATAACTCAGTCGTTATTATGTTTACATACGTCTTTCCGAGTCTCTTTATTTTTTTATTAGCTATAATTTTGTTCTTAATGATTTTTTTTATAAAATTAAATTTTTTCTTAAGTTATTCATGAAAAACGGTTATAAAACGTGAGTTTTTTCAATTAAAAATGCATAGTTTCAATCGCAAATAACTTGGAAAGTGTCAATTTCGCAAAAAAAATTTTATAGAACAAAATTTACTCAGAGTTGGTCACTCTATCAATTTCATAGTTATTTTGATTAAAAAAATTTCATCCCCTAGATGGGGTTGTTTTCACCCCCAGGGAAAAAGCGCAGTTCGGCATAGGGTAGATTTTGACAAAGGTTATAATTACTACCTAAATCCAAATTTTCAAGGAAATCGATCGTGGTCCTCAAAATTCCACGAGAAAATGGCTGTTGATTGGACTATAAATAGTTATTGAAATTTTATTAAGTGACCAGGTTTCCGTTTTAATGTAAGTTATTATTGCACAAGTTCAAATTACATATATTGCTTTAGAGACCACCCTTTTCTATCAAAATATTCATTATTACCTGAAAAAGAACATCCTGTAGACAAGGCAATTTTCACAAGCATCAATTTAACTCTCATAAAAACAAACAAATACAAACAATATCAGTGAGTGTCATCTCACATAAAATATACCATTTTTTTAATGGTTCGGGCCATAAATACTGTCCTATTAATGATGAATGTCATTAGGACGGACCACTAACAATTCATTCAAAGTTGAAATGTTATTTTTAACGTCCATTTGACGTGCTAACAAGACATGATGATGGATGGCTTTCCTTGGCGTACCTCCTTTTGTCTTTTATTTTTGTTTGCTTAGAATCGCAAACATATTATATCTATTTAGATTGTAACACACAGAAAAATAATTTGTATAATTGGACTGTCATTATTTTCTTATTTTTTAATTTTAATTAATTTTAAATTCTGACTTATGAAATATGATTTATTTTTAAATAAGTGCGATTTAGACTCCTTATGATAATTGAGAAGAGTAAATGTCCAAGTATTCCTTCATTTTTAGTTGCGAACGTTTTGGTAATATACTACCTGTATAAGCTCCAAAATACCCTCATTTAGATAAATCGTATATGCTCTTATTTTTTTGTTTCCTTCACTGCGAAATATTAGAAATTATCATTTTACTATAATAGTTCTTCCACTTTAACTTTTTCCATGCGTGTCACTATTCATTTTCGAACAAGTTAAATCAAAAATAAAGTGAAATGTACGTCGATGTGCAGTATTGATACGTACTGTCAGAGTGTCAGTGGTAATAATTAGGAAATGGCTATTATCCTGTGAACGTATTTTATAAAGTTATTTTATTGAAGTGTTTAATATTTTTTCACTATTGAGGAGATTGATGTATTCAACATTAAACAGCTTGAACACCATAAAGACTATTACTAATATAAAGATAAATATAGAACGATAATAAATAAATTTAAACAAAAGTCACAACAACAAACAACGTTACTATTGTTAAGAAGATTTATTATTACTTACCTAAAGTTGAGAAATACAAAACTATCGAGTGAAATACTTAAAAGATGTGGATTTAAATTTTTGGAACAACTAGGTTGGGGCTTCGTTGTATTTTGGTTCTCATTTGTTGAATGATCATCTCATGGTGTTCCTGGTCCTTCTGCAGCTAGGAAGATATTTTGTGTTGGAATGCCCGGTTACTTTTATGCAAACTGACATACTAAATAAACAAAGCTGTTGTTAGTATGTGGTTGTCAAATTAAACAATTAAAAATATGACAGTGCAATTTTCCTTTTCTACTATGCAATTGTCGCTGTAATCAAGTGATAATTGTCGAGTAGACAAATGGGTGAGTGTAATTTTCACTATAATTTTATATGATTTTGTTTTTTTTCGACTTTAAATATACAGTACGATGCAAATGAAAGGAATAAATTCGTTATTTCGTAAACCGGCGACTTCAAGAAAAAATCCCGAAACAGGTCGATTTTTATTTTTAAATTATCACATTTTGGCATATACGTTGTACTAGTAACGTCATCCATCTGGACGTGATGACGTAATCGATGATTTTTTTAAATTAGAGTAGGGTCATGTGATATTTGAAAGGGTATTCAATTCTTTATTCAGTAATATAAACATTTACATAATAGTTTATACAGGGTGTCCAAAAATTTTTTTAATCAAATTATTTGACAAAAAAAAGAAGAATGTATGTAACTTATTTAATTCCAAATACATTTTACTGCTGTCAGAAATAAAAAAAATGTTTATAATCACAAAATAGACATTGCTTTTCGCTTAAATGAAATGTTGAAACTACCAAGAGGCAGGTGGCTGGCGGGAGTTGGCTTGAACATTGAATTTAATCGAAAAGCAATGTTTATTTGTGAAATAAACATTTGTTTCTGGATTCTTCTTTTTTTTGTCAAATAATTTAATTAAAAAATTTTAAATTAAATAATTATGTAAATGTTGATATGACTGAATAGAGAATTGAATGACCTTTCAAATAAGCTGATTACGTCATCACGCCCAGATGGATGACGTCACTAGTATGATATATATTCCAAAATATCATAGTTTAAAAATAAAAATCGACCTGTTTCGGGATTTTTCCTTAAAGTCGCCGGTTTACGAAATAACGAATTTATTCCTTTTATTTGCACCATACTATATGAATTTGTATTTATTACGTTTAGGGTGGTCATATTTACGGAGTATCTATTTTAAATGTTCTCATTGAGACCGTGCAAGTTCGGCAAAGCGACACCTGGTTTCTACGCTCAGCAACATTATTCGCACTTTTAATTATATTGGCCAATTATATTAGTCCTGGTTACTGGATACAAGGACTATACTGGACTATGGTCAAGGCGATAGTCCAAAAAATAATAAGAAGAAAAAATAAGATTCAGGTTATGTTATTAAAACGTAAACAATTATGTAGTAAATAAAATTAGTTATTAAAATGCAGGACTGGAAGCATAATACAATTAATTAAATTTACCTTTATATAATAATTGCATATCACATTAATATTGTGGAGCAATATATAATTTTCTTCTTTAATGACAGTAGGTATGAAATATACGTCAATTTGACAATTTCAATTGACAATATGAATTATTTAAGAAAGTTGCAATATTTCTCATCTATTCTCTCACGATCGTTTCTCGTATCCCTTCCAAGTACTTGCACACCGCGAATACATTGATATTGCGTTTTTTGAGTTTTAAAGCTCCACTTTTTGCACTCGACAAGACGTTTTATGCCATAAAAATATTCATATTTAGTGAAGTATATTCAGTGAACCTTTTAATGAATATTTTTTTAGTATCGGTGCTCTTTGTGCAACGGTTCTTCCTGTTTGTCCAATATAAACGACAATCCTTACGTGCTAATTTATGAGCGATAGGTATATAATTTATTAGCAAACAATCTTAGTTATTATAGTCGTATTTGTTAAAATTTTGCTCATAACGTTGTCCGTACAAAAGTCAGTGTTACATTTAATCTTTTTCTTTTTTTGATATGTTGTTTGCGATATTCACGGGATTTAAAGATATTTTGTAATTATATAATTCATATTTTATTTGGTGTCTATTCCGTTATAGTATATTTATTGAATTTACTAACCGATTGCTTTTACTTCAGGTTCTCGTTTTTGTTCTTATTAACATTTCTCGATTAAAGTACGTAAACACTTCCAAGAAAATTATAGATACTACAATAAGATTTATATTATAGACATTGGATTACTTAATTATTTTAATATACACATATCTAAGTATATACAAATAAATTTGACAAGCAGTAATGGTATAATTATTCTGAAATGCTTTTTTGTTTCATGTACCTGCTGCGCTGGCATACTGTGATTGGACATTTAGGCTGTAAGTATTATAGATTTAAATATATAATTTCTATGATGATATAAAACATTAGATTATATTTTCATATCGGATATGTCTTCGTGTTTAAACCTTAATAATTAATATGTTTGCGCAAAATAAACCACAAAGACGTTAGAAAGGTTTTGAGGATTAAATTTCTAACACATTTGTATTTTTGTTTATGTGTATGTTACGGTCAATGATGTAAATTGGACATTGACGTTAATGGCCGGGCATTGTCGTGAATGTCCATTTTCCTTGGTTATTAACGACAATGCCCGGCCATTAACGACAATAACCTTAAATATTGGCCAATGTTGTAAAAACTTAACGTAAAATTAGATTTTTCATCAATAACCGGTCAATAACGACAGTGGCCAGAAGCAAATGGCCAATGTTGATAAATCGATGCCTCAGAAGATAATCGGTGTGAGTCAATAAGTGTTTTTAATGAGATACTAAGATGTTTCTGAACGTAGTTGCAGAAATCTAAGTAGTTATTAAAAACAAATAAAACGTCTTTATTTATGATAATATGGGTAACATATTCATAAATACAAACAAGGAAATAATAATATTTTTATAATATACAGTTGTAGCATAATATAATACTTTAGACTGGGTGTTTTCGTCAACTGGCATAATCAGTCGCTCTTTACCACTTATTGTAATTACATCATATTTACAAACCATTCTATAGTGCTTTGTTGTTTTCTTAGCACCCGGTGTTCTCAAAATATTTTTCGCTTCTTTAATTTCACTTATTCGGCTATTGTATTCGTCACAGTTTAAAAATGATTTATTGTCATCACGTTTTGACTTGACTATTGCGTTTATATAATTATTAAAACGAGTGCGCATATCGTTGATATCCATGATAACAGTTATTAAATAAATTTACGAGTAATTTCAGCACGAAAACAATACACAATATACACACATGAAGCATCTAATGTATTTCCATGAAGTAAACAATAGTAAACCTACACATAACCTATCTTTTAGTCAAAATCTCAACATTGACCTATTAACAACGTGCATTTTGTCGACATTGGCCGGGCAATGATAGAAATGTTATCAAGAATTTAAAATTATCATCAATGTCCAGTTTCTATGGACAATAACGTTAATATCCGGCCATTGTCGACAATGACCAATTCAACCGGCCATTGTCGTTATTGGCTGGCCAATAACGTTATTGGCCGGATTTGCGTCATTGTCCGTAACATGTGTTAGGAAATAAGACTATTATTAAATAAATCACTGATAATAGGCGAGCGATACACCCCTAATTTGAGGCTTAGAAATCGAAAAAGCGACCATGATAGGTGAATGGCAAATTTTAGTCATTCTTTATATTCTCGAGGTCGGTGAATCCAAATATGAAGTTTATTTTTGTCTAGAATTGGTGGAACATGTTCAAAAATCAAATTGGATGCAAAAATGCGAAAAATAAATTTTGATGATTTTTCATATTTACCTCGCTGTATCTTTGGTCGTTGTAAATATTCCCTTTTGAAAATTTTATTGTATCATCCTTCGAGTATTTACGAGATTTGTCCAGAATGTTTACGCAAATTAAAAGAGTTGTTAATTTTTAAGCATTTTGTCGTCAGATGTTTACTTAAAAAAGTTGAGTGATAAACTTTTTAGTTTATAATTTTAACTAACACAGCAATAAATTCATGTTTTCGGGAAAATTTCAAGTCAAAATATTTAATAAGAAAAAAGTTATGTGACTTTATAGACGAGTGGCACTCTTCCAAAAAAAAAACGCTTATTTCTCGAGGTACTGACCACAGTGTGGTGAATGGCTAATTTTGGTCTTACTTTATGTTTTTGATGTTACTGAAAACGAAAATAAGGTTTATTTTGAATTTTAGGTGGAGGAATATTGTCAAAATCGCGATTTTACCCTAAAAATAAAAAAATGAAATTACGTTTTTCTTAAAATTAAAAGTTGCATTATTTTTTTTCTATAAAACATTTTATTCTTTGTACCCTATATTTTAACATAAACTTGATTAAAAAGCTAAATTTCAAATTTTGTCACTCAACTTTTGCGATTAAACTTTGAAATTCAGGAATCTGCACCTTTCACTTTAAACAATTCATAACTTTTATTGTTGTTCTGAAGCTATTTTCTTGTGGCATTTTTGTTTATATTAATAGTATTTTGTATTTTGACAACGGCACCCGATTTGGGCGTCGAAACGTTAATAAAAATCATTTTTTAATAATATTGTGGCTTATTTCCCATTCTAAATAGTTAAAATAACTTTTATTATAATGAGACAGAAAGCTTGAAAAAAAAAACATAATTTTTTTTGCTAGAATGTCAATTTTTTGATGAAATAATTTGCAAAATCGTAAAAAATACGTTGTATTTTATAGGTTAAGAAGAACAAAAAGAGAACTTACAAAATTTTATGATTTTCAAGTATGTAATTGTCAAAATTTAACTAAACGAGGAAAAAAGTGTATAGACATTATATGACAGGCAATATATAACAGACAACAGACATTATAACAACAGACTGCGCTCAGAGATATAGCTCTTCAAATATAGCGTAAAAAGGACTATTTTTGACCCTTTCGAGGGACATATCTCAGGCCCAAGGTCAAGGTCACCTAGAGGGCTAAAAAGGCACAATAATATCATCATCTTTAAGGCACAATAATATTCAAAAATTTGGTAAAAGTCCTCGGGCCACCCCCCCACAAAAGTGTTCGAAAAGGTAAAATATTGCATTTTTAATCCACGCATGATCTTTAAAATCTACAGACAATCTAAATCCCAGCCGAAGTTAGACCATTAATTATTAGTTATCAAAGATGTTTAAAGAAAAACATCTATATAAAACATGACTATCGAATTTATTGAAGCAATCCAGGCATTCCTTATTTTGCCCTGTAATTAATAACGAATTTTGTGATATATCAATTTATGCATATTCTCTATGACGTACTACAGCAGGACAACATAATAAATGTTCGCAGTGGTTTCATATGGAGAAAAAATTCGAGACAATAAAACATTTTGACATTAGTTCTTTTTAATGTGGGAGCCATGCGTCTCAGTGGCGACTCGTGGGCTTTCGAAGTGGGAGGACGTTTCTAGATTTGCTATGAATTTGATGGATGTGTTCGTATTTTAGCAGAACATATGGTTGAGTTAAACGTAAAAAACTGCCAGTTGTTAACTGATGACTACTTAAGTACATTTAAACTGTTAAGCGCCATGAAAAAAATCCTTAACACATTTTTAAACGTAAGGCTAGATAACGCGATACTATAAGATCCTTAAAAATATTTAGAAATGAAACGGAATTGGAGGAATATGGATCTTATATATTCCAGAAGCCAATAAATTTAGTATTGGCAACATTCTGTAGGTTACACGACATTTTCACAATTCATATTAGTATACGATCGCTATATCTGCTGAACTCGAAAAATAATGTTTGCAGAAATTGAGGTTACTTCAAAATACATAGTTTTCGTGTCAAATTCATATTGTTCTGATTGTTTTTGTTGCATCTTCATGCAATTTACTATTTTAGTTGGGATTAAGCCACAGTTTTACTTTGAAATTAAATTTATTTGACGTTTCGATTTCAACAGAATACAAATCATAAATGGCCACTACAAATCGTGCCACTTTGACATAATTTCACTCACCTTCGGGTCGTGAAATTGAAACTGTCAAAGTGTCACTCAGGAAACAAATCGATAATTTTATAGCTCTCGTGCAATTACTACTGATAATTTTAAGACAATTTAACCCAATTCACGTATCCGCTGTGAGCTCGTAGGTAGAGGGGATATTTCAAAATTCGTGAGCGCCAGTAGTGATAAGTCCGTGAACGTTTGCTGGAAATTTGACGTAAATGTCAAAGTGATTAATTTAAAACATTGAAATTAACAACGTTAATAGGAAAAAATATTAGTTGGCGAATGCTGTGGCATATATTTTTACCTTAAATATACTTACGTTTTAAATATTAAAATTTAGTTTTTTACATTTAAATATAATTAATATATTAACTTAAGTGCCATCTACACGACAATTGTCAAAGTATCAGAAGTAGGAAAGAAGGAAACTAATATTCTCCAGTCAATACGTCAAAATAATAAGCAAAATCTTAAAAAAAAACAATCTAATTACTTCTTTACATTGTAAATATTACACGATAATATTTAAATAATACATTTGAAACAATTATTTGCTAATATTCGCAATAATTTTCTCAATAAATTTCCGACAAAAGTTGCACTCATAATCCTCTAGTTGGCGATACCAGCGAAGCTCATAGCGAATAGTCCGTCCCACCTTGACAATATAAGGAACATACAATGCAGTCCTTATGAGAGTTTTTAGCGCGGTGATGCCGATTTTATCAAAAATAATTTGTAATCGAACATTAGAGAGATTAAATTGAAAGGCAATCTACAATTTTAGGATTCATAAATATGCGTAATACCTACAACATATCAACTAAACTTTTTTTTTCTTTGGAGTTGTATGACTACGGGCCCTTCAAGGCTCATTCGCCGATTCACCAATTTTGCTCATTTATTTTACAATATATTTTCCTATACCTATCTACTTAACATTTTCTATCCTACTTATTCTACATACTTTATAAGGAATGACCACTGGTCAGTGGGAATACCACATCAGGCAAAAACACAGGTTTACTTATACAAGGTATCCCAAAAGTAGTGGAACGGTCGAATATTTCGCGAACTAAACATCGGATCGAAAAACTGAAAAATACGTGTTCAATCATTTTCAAAAATCTATCCAATGACACCAAACACCAACCTCCACTACACCCCCTGGAGGTGGGGTGGGGGGTAACTTTAAAATCTCAAATGGAAACCCCTAGATTTTCTTGCAGATTTGGATTCGTTACGTAAAAGTAAGCAACTTTTATTCAAGACATTTTTTCGAACTGTGGATAGATGGCGCTATAATTGGGAAAAACGATTTATCCTGATAACATGGGTAAATTATAGAAACGGTCTAATATCTCGAGAAATACACTTCCAAATGAGAAACCATACAAATTTTTTTAATACTTTTCGAAAACCTATCGAATAACACTAAACATAACCCTCCAACCCACCCCCTGGAGGTGGGGTGGGGGTAACTTTTAAATATTAAATAGCAACCCCCACTTTTTGTTACAGATTCGGATTTGTCATGAAAAACTAAGCAACATTTATTCGAAACATTTTTTAGAATTGTTGATAGATGGCGCTTTAATTGGAAAAATACGATTTATTAGCGCCATCTATCAGCATTTTTAAAAAATGTTTGGAATAAATGTTGCTTAATTTTTCATGACGAATTCGAATCTGCAATAAAAAGTGGGGGTTACTATTTAAGATTTTAAAGTTACCCCCCACTACCCCCCACCCCTCCTCCAGGGGGTGGGTTGGAGGGTCATGTTTAGTGTTTATCGATAGGTTTTCGAAAAATATTAAAAACTTGTTTTTTGGTTTCTTATTTGGAAGTGTATTTCTCGAGATATTAGACCGTTTCTATAATTTACCTATGGTATCAGGATAAATCGTTTTTCCCAATTATAGGGCCATCTATCCACAGTTCGAAAAAATATCTTGGATAAAAGTTGCTTACTTTTACGTAACGAATCCAAATCTGCAAGAAAAACTAGGGGTTTCCATTTAAGATTTTAAAGTTACCCCCCACCCCACCTCCAGGGGGTGTAGTGGGAGTTGGTGTTTGGTGTCATTGGATAGATTTTTGAAAATGATTGAACACGTATTTTTCAGTTTTTCCATCCGATGTTTAGTTCGCGAAATATTCGACCGTTCCCCTACTTTTGGGACACCCTATATATTATAATAGATTTTAATTTCGGTCTTTACGTTAGTTAGTTTATAATTTGATTTTTATATTTTTAATATGTTCTATAAATAATTGCATTAATTCTGTATTATTAATCAACTAAACTTAAACGCATATGAATCTTAAAATTATTGATTACAAATTCTTTTTGATAAAATCGGCATCACCGCGCTAAAAACTCTCATAATTGCTTATGTTCCTTATACTGTAAAGTCAAGGTGAGACGGACTATATATATTTCGGGTGAGTCCGAAAATGCTTCCTAAGGGAGCTAGACCCCTTTGAAGATGGCGGCTTATAATTAATTTTTTTTAAATACCTCCAGAACGCTTCCATTTAGAATAACAAAAGCTGAGGTTGGAAATATTAAATCGGAGCTGAAAGGGTTAAGTATTCTTGCCACTGAATTATTAGGTAATGAGTCTAGTCCTAAAAGGTACTTTTACTTTAAGTCGGTAGGATGCCCCATTCTCTGGAAAAATCGATTTGAAATTTTTTTTCAGAAAGTTGTTTTTTTGTTGTTGAAAGTTGTAATTTTACAGAAATTTTTGCTCATAAGAATCCATGTTAGTTTCGCCCATGTTTTTAATATGCATAAGCTCTAATTTCTTCTTTTGTGATTTTTATGTTGTCATCATAATCATTTTCTTCTGCTTCTGTAGGTGTAATACTGTCTCAACTATAAAGATCTTGTATACGGTGTTTGCAAAGTACTCCAGGGAATCCAGTGGGTCTGGCCACCAAGCACGTGCTTAAATGCACGACATCAATGGTCAGAAACCACAGTTGGTTCATCTGTGGTACCTGTGGAAAAATTGCTATCCTCTTTTGTATAATTTAAAACTAGAAAAAAGTTGATTAAATGGTGTGTAGCTATAGTACTTAAACTAGGGATTGAGGCATGCATTCCCAGTTATATAGTGTTTTCAAATGCCTTTTATTTTTTAACTAACCTTATCCAACTACTCCACTTGCCAAGTCCAGTTCCATGCCCACCAGTTGAGTCCCTTTTCCTACTATGTGACAACCTTTTCGTGTTGTTTCTTTCTTCACTCTTCTGGTTGATCCCTACTAATTGATAACTGGATCGTTTATGCCTTGCCTGTCTGTTTTCATCGTGGTTCGTCAAGTTCATTGGGCTTTTAGTCGGATGGTGGCTTAGTTCGTTGAAGATTTCGTACGCTTTTTCATTAATTTTATCTAGGATGCTTATCTCTGTGTTTTTATGTATACGAACCTTTCGGATACTTATATTCTAATGTTCTCAACCTCCTTAGTATGGATTTGAGGTATTTGGATCTTTGCATGCACACGTAGAATTTAAAAGTCCCATTACGTAATTTAATAAAGTCGTCTTCTTTTCATGTTTAGAAAATTGCTTCGTGTTTCCTCAGTTCTACTACCTACTTCCTAATATAATAATTTCCTACTTCCTAATGCAATTGCTTCCAAAGGGAACAATTTTTTCAGTCAATGATCAATGGTAAGTTTTTCTGTCATTCATTCATATTATAATTTTTTCCTTAAAGTTAGTATATCAGTAGCGTGCTAACCTGCTCTAGACCCCTCCTTTATGCGGACTTGGGACCGGCAAAAGTTCTGTTGAGCTTCTCGGTCCACCCAACAAAACTGTAGATACTGAGTTTGACTTGAATGTTTGAACTTGACTTGAGTTTGACTTAATTTCAAGTTAAACTCAAGTCAATCCTTCTGCCAAATAATTCAAGTCAAGTCAAACTGGTCAATTGTACAGGTTTGAAAATTCAAATTGTTTGTCAAACTAGTTTGAAAGAGTTTGAAAAATAGTTTATTTAGTAGATATACTTTTTTGTCGAGATTGACATGTTAGTTGCCAATTAAGATAAGAAAATTAATAATACAATGAGTGCCACATAAAAGTATCTTGATCTTGATACAGGAAGCGATTATAATCAAAATAGGGTAAATTTTTTGAAAATGATTCCTGTATGCGTAGAATTGCTAGCTGGCAAGTTTCGTTTTACCGATATAACTTTTTTATATGTTGATTGTTACTAGATTAAAACAATGAATTCGTCGGATAGTTTTTTTGTCATACCAAGTGTAATTTAATCTACTTTTGAAGCTTTCAAATATTACGTAACGCAAGTTGGGGGAAGGAGGTCATGTAAAACGTTACGGCGCGTTATACCGGGGGCAGGGGGTTCGAACAGCGCATTACGTAACATTGTTTTTCAACTAAAATAAAAAAACTACGAAATCACAATCTCCCAACTTTTCAACTTTCGTTTATATTTTACATAGAACCCCTGGATTGTATTATATTGCCCCCTCACGCTCCGCTTATGTTACAATAAGACAATAGTATTCAAGTGAAAAAATCTTAAAATTTGTATTAACCAGATCAAGCACAGTAACACGTATTTGCAATAAATAGCTGGACCTTTCTTCACAACAAAAGATGAAAAGATACAGATGGGATAAAGAGGTAGTTTCAAAAATTGCGTTTCGTAATACTTGAACGGCACCTTTAACAAAAATTTATGAATGAACAACAAAATCAAGTATATTCAAATGGGAAGTAAGCCACAATTTTACCTAAAAATGATTTTATTAACGTTTCGACGCCCAAGTCGGGTGTCGTCAAAATACAAAATAATACTAAATAAACAAAAATGTTGTTGCTTAGTAAAAAATTCTTCTAATAATTTATTTAATCTGACTCATTTATATCGGCAATTCAGACACGTATTATACATTTTAAAGTAGACGACTTTAAAATGATATTGCCAATATTGATGAGTTGCGTTCCTGGGACGACTTTACTAAAAGATAGTTCATTCGATCACATGAAATCAATCCCAACTCAAGAATATCCGCCACAAAAAATCATAGCATGTGATCTGTCTTTAAAAAGACAACCAAATGCAACGGTGGCACTGAAATTCTCGCGTTAGAGATTCCATAGTAAATCACGAGGGAAAACCAGGAAAAACCTCGTGATTTACTATGGAATCTCTAACGCGAGAATTTCAGTGCCACCGTTGCATTTGGTTGTCTTTTTAAAGACAGATCACATGCTATGATTTTTTGTGGCGGATATTCTTGAGTTGGGATTGATTTCATGTAATCGAATGAACTATCTTTTAGTAAAGTCGTCCCAGGAACGCAACTCATCAATATTGGCAATATCATTTTAAAGTCGTCTACTTTAAAATGTATAATACGTGTCTGAATTGCCGATATAAATGAGTCAGATTAAATAAATTATTAGAAGAATTTTTTACTAAGCAACAACATTTTTGTTTATTTAGTATTATTTTGTATTTTGACAACGACACCCGACTTGGGCGTCGAAACGTTAATAAAATCATTTTTAGGTAAAATTGTGGCTTATTTCCCATTTGAATATACTTGATTATAAAAATGCCACAAGAAAATAGCTTCAGAACAACAACAAAATATTATATTTTTGATAGAGTAGGTTTAATGAATTTTTTGCGACTTTGCAATGCCGTCTTAAAGAATTAGTTCACTATTTTTCATTGTATAACGCTGTTCTTTATTTTTACATAACACAAGTACATACGCACTTTTCAATTTTCATTGTTTTGAAATCACCTGTTGCAAGATCAAATAAATCAGTATATTTATTTTTCTTAATTAATTCTGCTTCGAATACAAATTTTTTTCTCTTAATTTTTGAAATGTGAATACCTTCAAAATCAGACTCAATTTGATCTGGTACTTATTCTGAGCCGAAAAATATTCAGGTTCAGATATTATTTCACCAAGCACACACTTTAAAACGACCGTAATAAACACGCCAAGCATATACTTTTTAATATATGAACTACAAACTAATTTGCAGAGTAGCAGAGTACAGATTCAGACCTATCCAATTCAGTCAAAACAAAAGTCGGTACGCTCTCAATTAGAATTGGAAATAAACACGTTGCGCAATATGATATTCAAACTTCAAACTGTTTGAAGAAGTTTGATTTCAAGTCAAACCTAAAGATATCGAAATCAAGTCAAGTCAAACTTTTTTACAAAAATAGTTTGGTTTTCAAGTCAAGTTTTTTTCAAGTCAAGTCAAGTTTTCAATTTTGTTTAATAAAACAAACTAAAATAGTAATTGGTTGAATGCTCGAAAATATGAATTTTACAAAGTCAAAGGCAGATATCGAGCACTGGATTTATTTAATCTTGCCCAAGTATACTTTCGCTATCTAGAGCATCTTCAGGGGCATTTCGTCAATAAAATGAAGGTATCTTCGAATGTCATTTATTATGAAAATATTTTGGTGGCAACTTAAATTAGCATATAACTACGAATACACTTAACAAAGGACAAACAGATAAATTTGAGTGCCGGGTACCACTAAGGTTCTACATTGTTACCTAGTAAACTAGTTTGACTTGATGCATCTCTAGTGTCGGACGATCTCGCAAAAAATGGAGTAACAACCTTCCATAGAGGTATCAATCAGCCTATGAACAAGCAAAATGGCTTGTAAAGAGGAAGAAGAAGAAGTTGGTTACCAAAATTCTCCAATTCTCTACTTAAAATTCTCCAATTTGATGATTTATTAGTTGCACTAAATTAAACCTTTTTATTTTATGTATATTATTTAATCTTCTTCTTCTTCAAGTGCCATCTCCGCGGCGGAGGTCAGCAATCATCATAGCTATTCGGACTTCGTAGACGGTTGCTCTGAAAAGTTCATTTGATGTACATCCGTACCGTTCTCTCAAGTTGCGCAGCCACGATATTCTGCGTCTCCCTATGCGTCTTTTTCCTTGAATCTTTCCGTGTTTAATGAGTTGGAGCAAGTTGTGTATTTCTCCACGTGTAACATGTCCGAGATATTCCAATTTTCTGGTTTTGATTGTATTTAAGACTTCCATTTCTTTATTCATCTTTCTCAGAAACTCTTTGTTTGTGACGTGTTCTGTCCATGATATTTTCAGAATTCTTCTATATACCCACATCTCGAATGATTCCAGTTTTTTCATTGATGCCGCATTCAAGGTCCAAGCTTCCATTCCATAAAACAAAATCAAGAAAACGTAGCACCTAGCCAACCTTACTCTTAGCTCTAACTTTAGATCTCTTGTGCAGAGCACTTTTCTCATTTTGTTAAAATTCGCTTTAGCCTTTTCTATTCTAGTTTTAATCTCCTGGAAGTAATCATTTGTAGAGTTGATCATTGTTCCAATATATGCATATTGGTCTACTCGTTCGATATTGGTTCCTTTTATGAGGAGACTCGTTAATCTTTGAGTTTTAGATATTCTCATAGATTTTGTCTTCTTGATGTTCATTGTTAGACCGTATTTTTGTCTATATATATCGCTATCCTGTTCAACAGTCTCTGAAGATCTTCAATATTTTCGACTAAAATGACAGTATCATCCGCATATCTAATGTTGTTAATGAAAACTCCGTTCACCTTTGTTCAGCAAAAACCTGTGCTGTATATAGAACCATATATATATATATATATATATATATATATATATATATATATATATATATATATATATATATATATATATATATCAATCGGTTTTAAAACGTCTTGCGACGTTGTCCGATGCCTAATTTCCATGATACTCTATCATCCCATTGGCCCTCTCTAAGATCTCTTGCGCTCATCGCCTTCGTTATTCCCTCTCTCCAAGATTTCTTGGGTCTTCCTCTCTTTCTGCGGTTTGGTGGTACCCATTGCATAATTATTTTAGGGAGTCTTGAGTTATCCATCCTCTGGACGTGTCCGTACCATATCAGCTGTTTTCTTTCTATGTCTGTTGTTAGAGAGCCGTCAACCCCCATTCGCTGTCTTATCTCATCATTACGTATTCTCTCTCTGCGTGACACTCTTACTGATCTTCTAAAAGCGTCCATTTCTACTGCCTCCAGTTTTCTTCTGTTGTTTTCGGTTATCCGCCAAGTTTCTGCTCCGTACAATAGACTGCTTTTAATAAGAGATTCGTAGATATTGTGTTTTCTCCTTTTTCCTATTTCATGACTCCATAGTACGCTGTTTAGACAACCTATTGTTTTTCTGGATTGTGTTATTCTTCTCTTTATTTCTTCATCATCTTTCCCCGTTGTGTCAAAAACGATTCCTAGATATGTGTAATGGTCGCAGGGCATGATGATTTCATTATTTTCTAATGTGATGTTCGATAGTTCGGTACCTATTGGCAGGTATTTTGTTTTTTCTGTATTAATTTCTAATCCCCACTTTCTATATTCTTCTTGTAATTTCCTTGCCATGTACTCTAGATCATCTTTATCGTTTGCTATAACAACCTGGTCATCAGCAAACTGCAATGTATATAAGCAAATCTCTCCAAGGTCTACGCCCATGCCTCTGCATTTTCGTTTCCACTCTTTCAATGCTTTTGCAACATATATTTTAAATAAGGTCGGTGATACACAACACCCCTGACGTAGACCTTTATTAACCAGGAAGCTTTGCGATAATCTGTTTCCAGTTTTTATTTGTGATGTTGACCCTTCATACAAATTTCTTAAGGCTTTTATTAAGGTGACACTAATATTCGTCTGTCGTAACACGTTCCAGAGTTTGTTTACAGGAACTGTATCGTACGCCTTCTGCAAGTCAATAAACATGAGGTGGGTTTCTTGATTTGTGCTTAATTTTTTTTCTATTAGTTGTTTGAGGCAGAAGATATTATCAGTACAGCTTCTTCCTGTTCGAAAACCGGATTGTTCTTCTTCCTCTTGGTCTTTGTACTCCTTCTCAATGCGGTCTCTAATTATTCGTCCATACAAACGGCTGAATGTACTAGTCACTGATATCCCTCTATAGTTTTCACATTTAAGCTTATCTCCTTTCTTATGGATCGACGAAATATAAGCAATTTTCCACTCGTCTGGTACGGGAGAACCATTTATAAATTGATTTATGCACCAAGTGACGGTTTCAAACAATTTTTGTGATCCACATTTTATTAGTTCGGCTGGGATATCCCCTGGTCCTGGAGACCTACCGTTTTTCAGTTCTTTTATAGCTTTTCTAATTTCTGTCACTTGTATTGTTATATCTTCTCCTTCAATGTTAACCTCTGTTGGTGATTGAGTTAAGTATTCGTCCCTATTTTCTGTCAGTAGTTCCCCATAGTACTTTTCCCATTTTTGTGTGGATATTAATTGAATGTTTGTGCTCTTCCTTTCGTTAGTTCTTATTTTATTTAGGAATTTCCATGTTTCTGTACATTTTCTGCCTCCCAGGTAGGTATTAATTTCCTGGCACTTCTTATCCCACATTTCTCTTTTTGCTTTTACTGTTGTTCTTCTTGTTATTCTTTTGAGTTTCAGGTATTCATCTCTATCTTTTTGTTGTTTATTGCTCAGCCATCTGATATACGCTTGCTTTTTCTCTTCTACGAGTGCTTCTATTTCTTTGTTCCACCATAGTTTTTCACTTTGTCTTTGAGTGTTAAAGCCGAGTGCTTCTTCTGCAGCTTTTTTAACGCTAACGACTACGTTTCTATATACCTCCTCTACTGTTGATGTTTCAGTTATAGTCATTAGTTTGCCATCCAGTCTTTGTTGATATAGTATTCTTGTACTCTCTTGGGTCAAACTATCCAAATTATAACTTCTTTTTTCCAAAGTTTCTTCTTGTTGGGGTTGACAATTTGTTTGATTATGTGTTATTTTATATCTAAATGGACAGGTTACTTTTGATTTTACGACATAATGATCTGAACCGCATGTTATTCCTCTGTATGCTCTCGTGTCCTATGCTCTCGTGTCCGATATAGAAGCATCAGTTTGTTAAACCATTTATTGAAAATTTTTATGAAGGTAATACATGGTCAAATCTACAATAAATGCGAGGAATACCTGGATGACACACAGTTTGGTTTCCGTAACGGGTTTGGAACGAGAGAGGCATTGTTTGGAATGAACGTACTTGCTCAAAGATGTCGAGATATATCTGTAGACATATACTGTTGTTTTATTGACTTCCAAAAGCGCTTGATCGAAGCTCTAAAAGACATAGGCTTGGACGGAAGAGATGTTCGAATAATTGCAAATTTATGTTGGAATCAAACAACATCAGTTTTAGTAGATGGTGTGGAATCACAGGCTCTTAATATTAAAAGAGGAGTACGGCAGGGATGCCTCTTGTCACCACTGCTTTTCAACGTTTACTCCGAAAGAATTTTCAGAAAAGCTCTTTCTGAAAAACAAGAAGGAATAATTTGCGATATGCGGACGATACAGTACTCCTAGCTTCTAGTCAAGAAGATCTGCAAACACTACTTGATAGTGTCGTTGAGAGTTGTAGGGAGGCAGATCTGGATCTGAACATACGGAAAACCAAAATACTCGTAATAAGTAAACAGCAGCATATAAAACCGTCTATATATGTAAATAATACCAAACTTGAGCAAGTTGATAAAATCGTTTACCTTGGACAGCAACTAAATTGTAACGCAGAAAGTCACGGCGAAATTAGATCTAGGATAGAGCAGGCTAGAGCCGCTTTTAGAAGGATGTCCAAGGTGTTATATAACAGAGACCTAAAATTGGCATTGAGGATCCGCCTACTTCGCTGCTACGTGTTCTCGGTCTTACTTTATGGTGTCGAGTCCTGGACTGGAATAAAATCGATCTAAATCGCCTTGAGGCTTTCGAAATGTGGTGCTATAGAAGAATTTTAAAAGTTTCCTGGGTGGAGAAGATTCGAAACTCCGCAATACTAGAACGGCTCAGCAAGACTACCGAGATCATAAAAAGCATCAAGCAGAGAAAGCTGGAGTACTTCGGACATGTAATGAGAGGTCCCAAATATAGGTTGCTACAAAATATTATGCAGGGAAAAATAGCAGGCAAACGCGGTACAGGACGAAGAAGAACCTCATGGTTGAAGAACTTGCGAGATTGGTATGGTGTTGATACAAGCATGCTATTTAGGGTGGCAGTTAATAAAATTAGGATAGCTATGATGGTAACCAACGTTCTGAAAGGACATGGTACATGAAGAAGAAGAAGTTCACCTTTATTCCAGCTTTTTCACCTTTTTTCAGGATCTCTTCCGAGTCGGCATTAAAGAGAACTGGCGACAATACGCATCCCTGTCTCACCCCACGTCTAATTTCAATTTCGTCTGACAGCTGCTCGTTAACACGTACTATTATTTAATAGAATATAAATATGAATCAAAGCAATATTCCTTGGTTCTTAGGACGAACTTTATATTTAAAATGATCGAAATTTAATGTTTTCGTCTTCTATAAATTATTAGTTTTGTGTATATAGCGAGTCGCTACTGGTGGTTAATAATGTAGTTCCAACGAAAATAAAACGTTAAAATATTTCATTTTTATTCTTTATCGTGGTCGCAGCACATACTTATGTGCAGGGACACATTCATGACAACTACGATACGAGAAACGTATTATGGCATGTAGTAAAATTATTACAAAGGCGCTAAACATCAGAGTCCACATTAGTGTTATGGAAATTTACCTTGCTAACATCAGGACCGCATTAAGTCATTTGTTAAAGGTAACATAGCAATTGGTGTGCATGCCCTACACTTTTACTACATAGGGAAATCATTGACTACACGAAAGTACTAATATGAAAAAAAAATATGCAAATTGTATGATTAATCATGTTTAATAATAATATAGTATCTTGAGTTAAAGAAAAACGGGAAAGGGATAGAAAAGGTATATGTAATACTGTATTTACAAATAAAATATTTTTATAGTGGTACTATTTTTTGTTTATTTAAACAACGCTGTAGCGTGCGTAAATCGAGTTTTCTAAAACGCGCGTGCTTTAACCTTCCGATGACCAACCTTTTTTTGTTACACCGATGACCAACGGGGGTAAAAAATGACCCAGGTCAAAAATGACCTGGAATGAATGTTTTCAGCATTTAAATCTTCATCTAACAATACATCCTCGTTTTCTGATACTATTTCATCTTCTATATCATCATAAAAATCGCTAGCAGTAACAATTTCCTGTAACTCAGCCTCAGTAAGATATTTGCGGGCCATATCTTATATGTACACAAAATACTAAGAAACTATAATAATATACGCCAGGAAATAATAACATTGACTAACTGTAGCAGACAGGAATGTCATGATTCGTACATAACAGGCACCACAGTCTAAAAATAGATTTTGATAACGCGCAGTGTAAAACTACTTGGAATTCCACATAATAGATGGTATTTTACTAAACATCAACTTCAGAATATATTTTTTATTCGTAAAATATAGGGAATTTTTTTTATTTCAAAATATGAGGATATCTAGAATGATATTAAAGTCAAATAAAAAAATAATGAGTTAAAAATTGAAAATACTTTTGAATTTATTAAAGAAAACATACGCTGGGGTCCAAATTTACCCCCTTGGTCATCCGAAGGATAAAGTGGCCATGGCAACATCAATAACCTTAGAAATGTAAACTCTAGAGACAACTTTTTAATTATTGAACTGACAGAAGTAACCTGTAACGTAACCAATTAATTCCGACGCCGAAATAGCGGACGTCAACTTGGCTTGACGCCCAAATGGCGACGCCTAAATGGCCTCGCCGTGACTTGTGCCATCCCCCAATCGGAGAGGTAGAACCTATTATTTTATGAGCAAAAGTAGATAAGACTCCCAACTATTGGAAACAAAAAACCCCAAGGATCTATGGCATACCAGCGGAGGCTCTTACAGCAATGGGTGAGATTGGCTTAGACATAATACTGGATATATGCAACATGATATGGATCACAGATGAATGGTTTGATGAGAGGTGCGAATTAACCTATATCCCTATCCTTAAAAAAGATTCACTAACAGTATGCAACAACTACAAAACCATTGCACCTAATCTTCGTGCAAGAATTAACTTTCTACTTCTAAATATAGCTGAAGAACAATGCCCACTCGTACCAGGAGAAGGAACTCGTCAGCACATATTGAACACCAGACATATAATAGAAAAGCAAGGGACACACGACTGAAGTCGAAATGATTACCATCACCGAACGAGTAAGCTGGATAGAATATGGTCTTCAGATTAACACTGGAAAAACAAAAATAATGATCGTAGGCAAGGCAAATAATAATTTATCGCACATACGCCAAGTGGTGAATTTCGAAGTAGTTGACAAATTTGTATACTCCTTGATAACCAACATGACGATTGCTCCTCAAAAAGCATGCGTAAACTAACAATGGCCCGAACAGCAATAATAGCTAAATTATTTAAAATATGGAAAAACTGAAAAATAACAAGGAATATAAGTACTAAGCTGAAGTTGTTCAATGGCCTTATTTGTTCTTATTACTACATACGCAGCTGAAACATGGACTTTCCAAAAAATCGATAGAAGAAAAATGACTTTAAAATGTGGGTCTACAGGAGAATTCTACGTGTGTCCTGGACAGAACGTAGAACCAACCTGTCAATTCTGGAAGAGCTTCAGATATAATACCGGCTGTTAAAGAAAGTAAACCGTGGATATCTAAATTATACTTAGGTCATATAGCCGGAAGAACGGGATCTATGGAACTATTGGTAGTAAAAAGAAAGGTAGAAGGCCGTAGACCAAGAGGAACATCTTCAACACGATTGGCAGACCAAATAAAGTCTCTGGTTGGAAAAATCCTACATGACGCCGTTCATCTGGCACAGGATCGCAGCCAATGGACAGGGCTGCGCCGTCCACGTGTGCAATGTGTGCGGCGCACACAGGCGCCATCAGTTAAGGGGCGCCACTAGAGTTGTTACAAAAATTTTACGCTGGCCAAAACAACATTTACCCATTTACCGACCTTGCCACCCTGTATAACTCAATTTCAAAAGTAGGCATATTACGTATTGATTTATACAATCTGCATAAACAAAAAAATCCTGTACAGACATGCAGCTACCAAGCCACCGATCCAGCAGAATTTATGCTTTAAAGACATAAAAAAATTTGGCAGAAATTTATGATGCTTTATGTTATGTGATGTGACACATTCGGATGAATTTGATCTTGATTCAAAATATCAAGCTTAGATGTTTGGGAGATAAATTATCAACATTTACATTCATATCTTCAGTCCACATATGATATGGTATGAAGATCTGATGAAAGTTAACTTCGTTAGCAAAATTTTATAATCAAAAACATTGGATATGCAGCCTGCGTTAAATGCTTTACAAGAGTTAAAACAATTCTTAATCGGGTTTCGGACAGATAGCAAATTTAATTTTGTTATTACCACAGCAAATGAAACTGCAGAGAAACTGGATGTGAAGCTCAGTTTTCAACCAGCCACAGCGACGGCGTCGGAATAAAAGCAGACAGTTCGATTACGAACATAAAGACTAACTGATTTTGGATACTAAAATGTCATACAAAGTAGAGATGTTGAAAAAGTAACTATTCGTTACAAAGTACTCGTTACTTACGAATACCGAAAGTAACGATTACTATTCAGAAAGGCAAATCGTTACTTTGATTACTCTGATTACTTCGTTACTTCGTACCAATCGTATCAGAGCTAGGAACGACTATTGTATCCACTTTGATTACTCTGATTACTTCGTTACTTCATACCAATCGTTTTAGAGCGAGTAACGACTATTGTATCTACTTTGATTACTTTGATTACTCTGATTACTTCGTAACTTCCTACCAATCGTATCAAAGCGAGTAACGACTATTATATCTACTTTGATTACTTTGATTACTCTGATTACTTCGTACCAATCGTAACAGAGCGTGTAACGACTATTGTATCTACTTTGATTACTCTGATTACTTCGTACTTCGTACTTCGTGAAGGTCGTTATTATATCGGAATACCTATACAAAATACCTACCTACTGAGAAATACGATTCTCGATATGGTTACCGGTACTCAAATGCAAAAGTAATCATAGTATTTAAATCATTTTTATCCCTTAAACAGATTGGTAAAGGTCGTTGTTATATCGGAATACCTATACAAACCTACCTACTGAGAAATACGATTCTCGATATGATTACCGGTACTCAAATACAAAAGTCACAAAAGTAATCATAGTAATCAAAGTAACTAATACTGTAAATGATTACTTTATAAAAAAGTAACGATTTGTAACGAATACTCGAAAGTAACTATAATCAACATCACTAATACAAAGTTCATTTCTTTTATTGTGTTCTCGACCAAGCAGTAATTTCAGTAAATGGAAAATTTTCCATATTGGAAAATCATGTTGATTCTTTCAAATTTTTATATAATTTAAACAACATTACAGAAAACTCACAATTAAAACTTTTTTGTAGAAATTTATAAAAAAATGAGATTTAATGATCATCTAGATTCTAGATATAGCGGGAGACGATTTGTTTGAAGAAATTATACAGTTATACAGCTTCGACTTTTGTTAAAAAATTATAATAAAACTTATAAATAAAAATGAATATCAACAAGAATAACTATGAATAAAAATTTTTTATTAGTTTTTATAAATTTTTATAAAAAAATAATCTGTCATCTCTAGAGAGTCGTCAGTATTAAATGAAAATTGATATTCATCATTATTATAAAAAGAGTCTCCGAACTGAAGGCGCGAAAAGTTAATTTTTATAAAAATATCTTCCGGGGGGTGTTGGCTTGGGCACCGAAATTTTTTTGTATTGTTTGTGAAAGACAAGTTACATTTTCTTACTATTCTTTATATATTTTTCATATGCCCCGGATGAGGTTTTAAACCGCAAACCGCCCTGGACGCGCCACTGATTACAATAAATAATTGTTAATTTTGGGCGCCATTAAATGTTTCGCACACAGGCGCTACCACGTGCTAGCGCGGCACTGCCAATGGATACAACAATCTAACAATATTTTTTTGTATCACCACGCCCTAACAAGGGCTTAAAGAATTAGGAGGGGGATGGAAGGTTTCTTTTAGGCAAGTATTTGAAGAGGGAGCATGATCATCTGGTAACATTTTAACAATATTTCTTATATTTTCAAAAAACTTTGCAAACTAGTGACGCAAGCTTTTGTTCAAAATATTTGACCCTCGATGACGACCAAATTAGGAATAATTATACAGGGTGTAACAAAAATACAGGTCATAAATTAAACCACATATTCTGGGACCACAAATAGTTCGAATGAACCTAACTTACCTTAGTACAAATATGCACATAAAAGAAGTTACAGCCCTTTGAATTTACAAGATGAAAATCGATTTTTTTGAATATATCGAAAACCATTAGAGATTTTTTGTTGAAAATGGACATGTGGCATTCTTATGGAAAGAACATGTTAAAGAAAAATTATAGTGAAATTTGTGCACCCCATAAAAAATGTATGGGGGTTTTGTTCCCTTAAGCCTCCCCAAACTTTTGTGTCCGTTCCAAATAAATTATTATTGTGGTGCCATTAGTTAAATTCAATATTTTTAAAACTTTTTTGCCTCCTAGTATTTTTTCGATAAGGCAGTTTTTATCGAGTTGCGGCTTCTTTTTTAATATGTTTACATAAAAATTTTATGAGGGTTTTGTTCCTTTAAACCCCCTAAATGTTTGTGTACGTTCCAATTAAACTATTACTGCGGAACCATTAGTTAAACACAGTGTTTTTAAAACTTTTTGCCTCTTTGTATTTTTTTGATAAAGCATCTTTTATCGAGATGTGGCTTCTTTTTTAATATGGTTCAAAATATACTTAAAAATGTAAATCATAAATAAATTTTCATGTTATTACCAAGTCTCCATAATCGTACTTTACCATATACAAATATGTGGTGGATTTGACAAATATTCAAATATCTCGATAAAAACTGACTTTTGGAAAAAGTACTAGAGACAAAAAAGTTTTTAAAAACTTGTGTTTAACTAATGGCGCTACAATAATAAATAAATTGGAACGTACACAAAAGTTTGGGGGGGTTTAAAGGAACCAAACCCCCATAAAATTTTTATGGGGTGTCCAAATTTAATTATCATTTTTTCTTAAAATACTACTACTATAAGAATACCACATGTCCATTTTCAATAAAAAATCTCTAATAGTTTTCGATATATTGGAAAAAATCGATTTTCATTTCGTAACTTCAAAGGGCTGTAACTTTTTTTCCGTGCACATTTGTACTAAGGTAAGTTAGGTTCAATCGAACTATTTTTGGTCCCAGAATATGCGATTAAATTTATGACCTGTATTTTTGTTACACCCTTTATATAACTACCCAGGATGGTATTATTTCAATGTGAATATCTGTTTTAACCAACATCGGAATCTCACTTAATCGCTTCCGTGCGCAGTAGTAACCGTTGTTCTTAATTTCGGAATAAATTCATGTGGAAGGAAAGTCCAACCCTGGATTTCGAAAAAATCTATTCTCACGCATAAACATTTTTTATCTATCCTACCTAAATCAAATGTATCGAAAAAGGAATTATTAAATGATGAAATTTATTCTTTGAATATGGGTTAGTTCGCGTTTGCGTTCGGCGTCAGACGGATTTGAAATTGTCATCATGCCGAGATCTGATAAGGCGAGACGGTTTTAGGGGGGAATGGATCCCTGCTGGGGGTTCCGCGCACGACCGCGGGGTGTCCTAAAACAAACAGCATGTCCCAACGTTATGAGTCTTCGTAAAAGATTTCCTACTGGGCGTTTACGTTTTTGTATGACTTTTTGTCTTTGTCTATGAATTGTTGAAAGGTCTGTGCATTTCTTTTTAAAAAGAAACGAAATTATGATCTAATTATTAAATAAAAATAAGTTAAATCAATACAGATAATATATCTCATTGTGTATTAAACAAGAATAAAAAACCCCTAAACGCCGTAAAAATGAGTGGCGCATACAATATTCCAGCTACAAAAAAGCTGCTATGAATATTACGTAGCGCGAAAATGTATTTTTATTTTGATGGAAAATAAAATTCTAGTTCTATTTTGAAAGATTTGTTCCATAATATTTGGTAAATTTGAAGTAAAACGCGCCACAAAAGAGTAACTTTGATACAGTTTTCATTTATGGCGCGTTTTACTTCAAATTTATCAAATATTATGGAAAAATCTTTCAAAATAAAACTAGAATTCTGACGTGAATGGATTAAAAGTTTTCAATCCTAATAGCGACATTAATAATATTGAAAAATATTAAAATTATTACTAAAAGATTTTTAAAATTGAAAACTTATTGGTCCATTTTCCTGGTGACACCTCCAAGACTTCTACAATATGCAAGCCAAATGGATGCTGCAGTGAAGACAAAAGGGAAGGAATTCTACACTATGCAATTCACAACCCCCGTCTGCTGCTTATTGGAGTCTCATCGGAGAGACGTAGGCCTGCTGCTCCATACTCCATACTCTGCTCCATACTACCTTTCAATTTTTCAGTTTTTCTGTTATATTGAGCCGTGTGCAGGTTTAATTTTGATCGCTTAGGCACCATTTGAAAGCCTAACTCAGCGCTATTGATTTGGTGTATTTGCGGTTTTCCTGTCTCTCCTTGAACCGCAGATATATACGCCCAAAAAATATGCCATTCAGTATCTACCTAGCCCTATAGCTGGCTTATGGGTAGTCAAAATTCACAAACTACACTGGTTCTCAATCGGCCATGACCCCTTCTAGAAACACAGAAAAAAAATTCATATCGGTGTAACTTTTCCACACACATACACACATATATAAATACAAACATTTTCCTTCTACATGCTTGACAAAAGCAATAAAGGTCTTAACTTTTTAAAATCCATTTCTAAAACTTGGTTTTTACAATTCTTACATCAGATCTATTCTGGACTATGTATGTATACTTTATGGATCGGCAAGTAAACAAATTTTAAATAAAATCGATGTATTTCAACGTACTGTTCTACGTACCTGTATGGGAGCAATGAAGTCTACTCCAATAGCTCCATTGCATGTTCAAGCTTTAGAACCTCCCTTGAATTTTAGAAGAGATTATCTGAGTGAAAAATTTGTTGTAAAAATTTCATGTATCAATAATTCCTTATATTCTAGCATAAGCTCACTAAACACAGATGATCTAACAAACAGTTACTGGACTCATAAAAATACACCAACCCTGTGTACAGCCTAGCCATGTGTAAAAATAAGTAAATCAACAATATTAACAACCTTGATACTAACGACTATTTCGCATTTTTTTATGAACCTGATATACATATACCGACATATTATAATAGTTCATTATTAAATTCATCCATCTTAAATTTCTGTATAGACAAATGGCCCAAAGCAACTGTAATCTATACAGATGCATCCAAAACATCGGAAGGGACCGGATGTGCTTTCTACATTCCATCTAAGTCGACAGAAAAAAATGTTCAAATTGCCTTCCAATTGTTCAATTTTTAGTGCTGAAGCAATTTCAATTCTTGAATCCTTGATTTATTTCGATAGTTTAAACAATAATTCAGTTTTAATAATGTCCGATTCATTGTTAGTTTTATTATCTCTCAAAAGTTCAAAGTTACCCAGTTATAATTCTAATCCTTTCATTTACCAACTTAAGAACATGCTTGTCAACCTTAAAAATAAAAATAAAACTACTAATTTTATTTGGGTAAAAGCTCATGCTGGTATAAAATATAATGAGCATGTTGATTCTATTGCTAAAGCTTCGATAACCTCTTCAGCTGAAATTTTACCAGATGAGAGAATTTGTATTCCTGACACTTTTTGTATCTCTAAAAGAAATCAAATAGATCGTTGGAAAACTTCTTGGCAAACTTTTTGCGACCACTCAACAACACAATATGTTTATATACAACCACACATCCCAAATTCGAGATGGTTTAAGAAATTTAATAACACCCTTAAATATATAATCACCTTAATAAGATTGAGATTTCGTCACGCTTGTTATCCTGCTCATCTTGCTAAAATCAAAATTTACAATTCGGACGTATGTGAAACATGTCAAGAACAAGGAGATCTTAATCATATCTTTTTTAAGTGTTCCAAATATATTCAGCATTCAGGAACTCTTTTAAACAACTTGCAAACGCTGCAAATAAATAACCTATTGGCTACTAATTACAAAAGAGTATATGATTGTCTAATTAAATTTATACATAGTACAAATGTGTGTCTGTAATCAATCTTATCTAATCTCATTAACCTTTGTTTTAACCCAATTGTTTTATTTACCCTCGTTTTCCCTATTTATAGTAATGTCTTAAACACAACCTTGATAGGTCTCTGATCGATATGGTTTTATGAGTTCTTAAGAGGTTTTTTTTCTTCTTTTCTTTGACTCTAATGACCTGTTTGCAATAGCAATAATTAATAGTAGGTATAGGTAGACACTTTTTTATTTAGTATTAAGTAAATTAGAATAATATGTATTTTATAATGTGTATTAGCTTTAATAGTTTGTTTTTTTGTATTAGTATTAATTATTATGATCAACCTGTATGTAGCTAAGTGCTAAAGCCACCAATAAATAAAAAAAATCAAAACTCAAACTCCACCATATATATAAAACAAGATTTGACACCCTGTAAGTCAAAATATATGGCTGAATTACGAACAGAGCTGCAAAGTCGTATAGATAATGTGGAGAAAAACTTAACGATTAGATACTTAAACAAAATACCTAGAATTACTACAAGAGGACCAATCAAACGTGGTAGAGAGGAACTGGAATCACCTAGACGTGAAATGGGACTCAAGACTTCAAAGTATATGGAGCAAACTCACCTGTACCTGAATAACAATCATTCAAAATTCTATTTTGGAACCGTCAAGGATGTGCCATCTTCAATTTTATGGTTTGTTTCCTTTTGTATTTCGCTCTTATTTAGCAGTTCTGTGAAATAGTTTTGCCAGTTTCTCATTATTTTTTCCGGCTTATTTAGCAGTATCCCTTTATCATCTCTCATGTATGGGTTGTTTTTCTGATATCCTCTTTCCATTTTTTTGCTTCCTGGTAGAATGATCTTATTTAATATTTTTGGAATTTTCCAATTGTTTTTTCTCTTGTACAGCTATTATTTCTACTTCATATCTTTTAATTTCCCTAATTAATTCTTTGAGTTTTCCTATTTCGTATGTGCCTCTTACATTCCATGTACCAAAGTTTACTTTCGTTTTCTTTTTGTTGTTATTTTTACTCATTCCCTTGTCCATTTCCTGCGTCGTTTCATTTCATGTACCTCTGTTGCTAACTATATTTTGTAATTTTTCATCTTTTATTTTTTAGTTCGTAAGTTTCATAGTTCGTAATCCTGTTCTTTGCATTGTTCGTCGTCATTTGTTTCCTTTCACTGCTGGTGCTTAGTTTTTTGCTTTGGTCTCTACCCATACCAGCCCAGCGCCATATTTCATGATCGGCATTTATTTTCTTATACCCTACTTTCACCTTTCTCCCTTCCCTTCTTAGTTCATGCTCTTTTTGTCTGCCATGTTTGTGTACAATTCTGTCGTTCTTTGTTAGGTCATCGTTGATATAAACTAGACTTTCTCCTCGATTTCTCAATTTGCTTTTGTTTCGCATTATTTTTCTTTTATCTTCTTCCTTTTCAAGCTCAACCAGACAAACTTTTTCTCCTAACTTCAGAGCCTTCGTTTGCATAAATTTTTTCATGGCATGTTTTAGAATGTTTGTAATACCATTATTATGCTCACAGTAGTATTTAATCGCATGCTAAGTTTATCATACTTTCCAAAAATATGGAAATTTGCAGAAATCATAATGATCCTTAAGCCAGGCAAAGCGCCCAATGAAGTAACATCTTATCGACTCATCAGCCTACTTCCAATCGTTAGCAAACTTTTTGAAAGATTGCTGCTACAAAAAATATACGCAGATCATGAATTCCTAACATTACTACCAGAACATCAGTTTGGTTTTCGGGAAAATCACTACTACACAACAAGTCCATCGAATAGTAAATGAAATATCAAAAACTCTCGAAGAAAAGAAATACTGCAACGCTGTATTCCTAGATATCTCACAAGCGTTTGACAAAGTTTGGCACAGAGGTCTGCTTTACAAAGTAAAAGTAGCACTATCTAGTAACTATGTCCTCCTAATCAAAACCTCCTAATATCAAATAGATATTTCTCAGTAAAATTCAAAGACCAAAAATGCAGCCTCCGTCCTATTAACTCCGGAGTTCCGCAAGGTAGTGTTCTCGGGCCGCTGCTGTTCTCACTCTACACAGCCGATATACCAGAGTCTCATAATACTACGATCGCTTCCTTTGCTGATGACGTAGCAATACTAGCTGTAAATGAAGATCACATACAAGCCTCACAAGAATCTCACCAATCTGATGAAAATTGCAATTGCAATTGCAATTTTCATCAGATTGGTCGCTCCCAATGACAATAAGTCTCATCTTTACATACTATGGAAGGTTGAGTTCAATACTACACAGTTGCTTGGCTTCATGGTGTGTGATTAAAACCAAGACAAAGTTGTTTTATGTTTTGTATATATATATGTGTACATGTCTCTCGTTTTGTGTTTTTTAGCTTGTAGTTTGTATTGAGAAGACTTTTTTGTACTGGGCCTGATGATGAGTCATATATTGTAAGACTCGAAACCGGTTGCCCCACGATTATGTAACAACTAATAAAAATACAAACTAAAGATTGCGAGTATTGACTCAATTACCATATCCAATTGAAGAATCTTAATCTTTATATTATTTGCATTTATAGATCACCTAACTCTTCCGTGGAACTATTTTTTCAGAACCTGCTAAATTTGTTAGATGACCTGCCCCATAAAAGTAGAAAAATTTTATGCGGGGACTTTAACATTGATTATGCTGCTGCTAGTGCTACACAGATATCCTTGGTCAACATATTTGAATCGTATGGTCTAACAATGCACGTTGATTCTCCTCTACAAGGATTACAAAAACTTTATCTACCATAATTGATTATACTGTCTCAGATTTTTCACCCCTTGATGTCCACTCTACAATTATTAATGCTGGACTATCTGATCATGAAGCAGTTTATACGAAGTTTAATATCTTCAAAATCAATGGGAAAGTCCCCGTAGCTGGCTGTATACCATAGTTAAAAAACCATACTGAAGTAAAAACTTCTTTTGTATATTGGTATAAAAAGTTTTATTAAAAAACATAAAAGTCCTCCAAAAGGATTTGCAAAACGTTTTCAATCTGAATCAGATCATCCTCAGTGCGTTCTGCTTCACAAAAGAAACTAGCAACTTATTTAGAAAGGTTACATCGATATAAATGGTTTACATAACAATTAAGTGATATTTGTAGCGACTCCAAGTCGATGTTACAAGATGAAATGTGCTAGGAGTGCTCAAAGGGCAACATGGTTCCCTGCTCGTTAAGAACTCGTGGTTCTTGCCAGTTCAATGGACACAGACCAACTAAACTAGTCTTGTTTGGTTGGTCTGTGTCCATTGAACTGGCAAGAACCACGAGTTCTTAACGAGCAGGGAACCATGTTGCCCTTTGAGCACTCCTAGCACATTTCATCTTGTAACATCGACTTGGAGTCGCTACAAATATCACTTAATTGTTATGTAAACCATTTATATCGATGTAACCTTTCTAAATAAGTTGCTAGTTTCTTTTGTGAAGCAGAACGCACTGAGGATGATCTGATTCAGATTGAAAACGTTTTGCAAATCCTTTTGGAGGACTTTTATGTTTTTTAATAAAACTTTTTATACCAATATACAAAAGAAGTTTTTACTTCAGTATGGTTTTTTAATATCTTCAGCAAACCCTCCTCGAAAACCTGACGATCAGGCAGGATTTTTCCACCCGGAACTTTCGTAATTTCCAAAATTTATGCTAACCTCTAAGTGACGCTTTCCTGCTATGGACGTGGATAATAATTTCAGTGCTTTTTTGGATAAGCTTGTCTGTATCTTCAATAAAGCATTTCCTTTAATTGCAATTAAGCTAAAACATCGCAAACCCTGGACTACTAAAGGTATCCGAATATCTTCCAAGAATATGCGTTCTCTTCTCTATATCAGGAAATTTACTACCAACGTCTCTATCACTGAATATATCACCAAGTACAGGGCAACCTATCTTAAACTTATAAAATCAGCTAAAAAAGACTACTACCATAACCGTTTGGGAAGCTCAAAAAGTGTTGCAAAAGAAACTTGGTCCATAATAAACGATCTTCGAAATAAAACCCACACTGCTAAAACAATTTCCCTTCCAGACCCTGAAAATCCAAATGAATACTTTGTTAATGTGAGTAAAAATATTACATCAACTATTTTGCCACAACAAGATCCCATTGCTTATCTCCCTAATTCAAGAAAGGTCTCGAATTCATTCTTTATAAAACCAGTCGATAAATCTGAACTGATCCAAACAATCAATAGTATCAAAAGCAAATCCTCCTGTAGTACTGATGGTCTATCGATAAAATTTTTTTTCTAATCTCCCAGAAAATGTGTTAGAAGTCCTCATCTCACCAATTAATGATTCCTTTGAGAAAGGTAAATTTCCAGAGTGCCTGAAGACAGCCATCATTATTCCTCTTCATAAGGGTGGTGAAATATCTAATACCTGCAATTATAGACCTTTTGCACTACTACCGGTACTCTCCAAAATTATTGAGAGACTCATAAAAGCCCGACTTATGTCCTTTCTAGTTGAAAACAACATTTTATCACAAAATCAGTTCGGCTTTTTAAATAATAAATGCACCACTTTTCTGTACTACATGAGGTTTATCAAGCACTGAACAATAATTTTCACACTGCCACCGTTTTTTGTGACTACGCCAAAGCTTTTGATTGTGTAAATCATAACATTTTGATAAGAAAACTAAATTTCTACGGAATTCGAGGTGTTTCTTTAGATTGGTTCCAATCTTACTTGATGATAGGAAACAACTGGTTAGAGCAAATGATACAGACTCTAGTCTCAAAAACATTGTATGTGGGGTACCTCAAGGTTCAGTATTGGGTCCTCTACTTTTCCTTATCTTTATTAATGACATCACTAGTTTAAAAATCGATGGAAAAGTCTTTCTTTTTGCTGATGATACCAGTATCACTTGGAGCAACTCAAATATTGCAACTCTTCATGCTACTATAACTTCTGATCTACTTACAATAAAAACCTGGTCTGACTCTAATTTACTCTCGTTTAACGTAGACAAAACAGTAGCATTGTCTTATAAAGGAGTCCTTCAACCCTTACCTCTTAATAACATCCAGATCAATACCGTTGATTCTGTAAAATTTCTTGGTATTTTTTTAGACAGCAACCTTAAATGGTCCCACCATATCGATTTGTTAAGGAAGAAACTATCCTTAGCTTGCTATGCTATAAGATCTGTTTCGAATGAACTCAATTTAGCATCTTCCAAAATAACATATTTTTCTTTATTCGAGTCACATCTTCGTTATGGTCTTCCTTTTTAGGGTTCTGGTACAGCTGCCCAATTCGATGTTATTTTCAAATTACAAAAAAGAGCAATTAGATATCTGTTTGGCCTCAGAAGAACAACACATTGCAGAAGTTACTTAAAAGATCACAGAATTTTAACCCTTCCATCTTTGTATATTTTAGAAACTGTTTGCTTAATTCGTAAATGTCTACATGTATTTCCACCAAGCCCTAATCATGACTACTTCACGAGAAATTCTACGTTTGACGTCTATATGCCGACCCCGTCCTCTGAGTTAGTAAAGAAATCTATATTATATTCCGCAAAAAAACTTTACAACAATCTCCCTCTACAACTTAAATCTGCAGCATCTTTCCCCAAATTCCGTAAACTGACAAAAGCCTACCCTACCTATCTGAAAGACCATATTATTCAGTAGAAGATTTTCTTAATCAATAACTAAGAAATTACAGTACCCTTTGCACAAGTAGTATTTTTATTATCATGTTTTTGTCTATATTTGGGTGTCATATGCAGCAGCTTAACTTTTAAACTTATTAATTACTAGGTAGACTATGCATTTGCAATTTACTTAAATTTTGTCGTTGATTACTTCTGTTTAACTTCATCATTGTTATTATTGTAAATATATTGACGATTTATGTAATTTTAGTAAATTGGATTGTTATTGTTTTGTTTTCTTGACTTTTTATAAGCTTTGTCGATAAAATTGTACAATTTTTCATGACAATAAAGCATATTTCTATTCTATTCTATTCTATTCTTGTCGTTTTCGTCTGACGTAGTACCGTCACTTTCTATTCGAAATAGATCTTCGTATTTCAGTTCTCCATTTCAGTTAGTGATAGCGCTTAACTTTTTGTTAAATTTATTATTACTTATGTACTAATAGACTAGTTATTATAACCTATACTTACTAAACTCATTGTTATAAAACTGTACTTTTTAAAAACAATAAAAATGTCTGTCTATCTATCATCTATTTATCTATTTAATCCAAAATAGTCGCAAATTCGTAAAATACTTCATAGTTTTATGGTGATCTAAAATTATTTTCAATTTATAACTTGTTTAGAGAATAAATTATTCTGAATCATAGAAAATATTTGGTGCATAGAATATTTTCAGTTTCTTACACTCATTTGCGTAAAATTATAATTTTTAATTTTTAAAACAAACTTGAAGCACTCATGTCCATCCTTAAAATATATAGAGACGGATAATTTTGTTAACATGGAAAGACAGTTAAGATGGATTCGATAATATTTAAATTAGTAATTTTTCCTAAACAAAAGAACGATGGTTATCTATGCAAATTTCACAAACACGTAGATATAAATATAAGAAGTGTAAAATAAAATTATTCCAAGTTTTTATACAAGGTGTTTCATTGCAAAAGTAACATACGGTAACTGTAGAAATAGGACACTTAGCCGGTCTCAAAAATACCATACCTAATGGGTCTTACTTTATTAGTATCAAAGATACTGGGTGTTTTATCTATTTTGCCATTTTCTTATTTGATTTATAACTTTTTAACCACACTGTATATTTATTTTATATTTGACACGCAAATATTATTTAAGGTTTACAATCAATTAATTTAATTAAAATTGTAAAAAATCCAGGTCCGGATTAAAAAATATTGGAAAAATGTTCCGACCCAAAAACAACACCCTGTACATTAATTTTTTTTTTAAATAGATTTGGCATTAGAAAAGGCGATGAAAAATTAAATTTAGTGGTATAATTTGAATTTTCGACAAAATGATTTTTCTCGTCAAATTTTGAATTTGAATTCTGCAATTATGTGAATTGCGAGAGCGCAATCTAAACAAAAAAATTGTTTAACAAATTATGTAGAACGTTTATTGAACAATTTATTTATCTAACATATTCGTAATGTACGCGAAAAGTACTTACAAATCAAAAAAAGAAACATCGAAATCCACAAACAAGAACCAGAAATACCAGCTTCTTCCCCTCCATCGCTCCGGGCGCCGAATTTTAAGGACTATCTACTAGGAAAAATTCTTCTATTTATCCGACTCATTCATATTGACATTTTAGACATAATATATTATATATTTTAAAGTAGACGACTTTAAAATAATATTGACAATATTTATGATTTGCGTTCCTGAGACGACTTGATTCGAAGATACTTCATTCGATTAAATGGAATAAACTTTAACTTACGAATACTCACCAGAACAAATGACAAAAAAGAGAAGTAAGACATAAATTAAAACTGCAGGACAAACATTTGTAGAATGCATTGCATAATAAAAGTTGAATTTTTTTAAAAACTCTTGACACATTTTTTAAACTAAATAAGCATAACCAAAAACTATTATCTAAAAATGTACAAACTTGTAAACATCAGTTTAAACTCTGGTTTATAAAAATTAATTTTAAATATTTTGCTCACCAGTGTATTTGTTTTATTCATTATCTAAAATAAATGACTCAATAAACGCTAACGCTCCAACATATGTTTGATGTAATAAAGATAAAAAATAGTAAGTAAATCATCCTAATTAAAAAGGTATTTTGACTATAATTAGTAGACATAAATACTCGGAATTATCTCTACTAAACTTACTACCGAGAAAATATCCAAACACGAGACGAACAAATTTTATGCCGTTCAAGTATTTTGTATACGAGGATTATACCAAAAACCGTTTCCTACAGCTAAAATTAATTTACGTAAAAAACTTACTTAAAATGTTCTAAGTGAGAATTAAGGATTGTTTCAACTGAAACAAGTTTCTGTAAACATTAATCAGATTTTATTTAAGTAATATTTTAGCTATAAGCTACATTATGAAATATATAACACACCCACGACAACAGCAAAAAGCAAAAAAGCAAAGTTAAACAATACAACCACAAAAGAACAAGATGAAATTGGGGAAAAAAATACAAATGAATGAAGTGGAAGATGCCTTAGCCCAACTAAAAATAGGCAAAGCTGAAGGCATAGATGAATTAGATGCCGAGTTATTGAAATATCTGAGAGAATTGGGTAAAAAGGAACTATGTGAACTCGTAAAACCTAACATGGAAAACTAAAAAAATACCAAGTGACTGGAACACGGCTATACATAATACTGCCTATACACAAAAAATTAGATTCGAGAGAATGTGAAAATTACAGAGCCATGTCGCTGCTCTGTTCAACATCAAAAGTCTTCGAAATTATCCTAGAACGGGAGCTCCGGAATTTAGTCGAGCCTAGATTAGCAGATATTCAACGTCGTTTTAGGCCAGCACATAGCGTCCAGCACCATACCTTCACTCTACGGCAGATCATCGAAAAAGCAATACTAAAAGATGAAACGGTATATTTGAGATTCCTAGATATGAAAAACCGCTACCTAGCGGTAGCGGGTAGGTACTCCTCTATAATCCCGATAGAGAGTAGACTTACTTCAGGTATTTAGCGTCCCTGCCCACGCGAGCTCCTGGTTTTTTCTCCACTTCCTACTTAGAGAAAACCAGTCCCTAACCCAAGTATTATCCTATCCAAACCCCAAATTCTTTCCCTAATATCCTCCTCCATCCACCAACCCCTCTGGCCAGCGTGGTGGGTTATGGCCAAAACCTCCAAAAATCAAAAATGTCGGTTTCAACAGGGATACGGAAGATACCCCAGGTGGGTAGGAAGTTTATTCCACAGTCCCATACCGAAACAACGGTCTGCCTCGAGGATTCTGGGGGAGGCAAGTCGGCATTGAAAAAGAAGAACAACAAACCACTCCTTATACCAACGTACAACTTCCGTTCCATGGCAAAAGACGAAAAACTCTACGAACAAGAAGAGGAATTGGGGAACATGAATTGGGATATAATGGGACTATCAGAAGTTAAAAGAAGAGGTAAAGGGTATGTGGACTTACATTCAGGCAACAGGCTCTATTATAAAGGCAATGAAGACTATACATACGGTGGAGTAGGTTTCTTAATCAACAAGAAGAGAAAATCACAAATTCAAATAATTGACAGGATATCAGACAGGGTTACATACATGATTTTAAAACTAAATCCAAAACCAAATTAAAGATTGTGCAAGTTTATGCTCTAACTGAAAAAGCAACTGATGAAGAAATAAATACTTTTTACGAATATCTTAAAAAGCTATAGACACCAACAGATAATCCAAACTAATAATAATGGGAGATTTTAACGCCAAAATTGAAAGTAGGATTGAAGACTCTGAAAGCAAGATTGGAAATTTTGGATTCGGCATAAGAAACACAAGGGGAAAAAACTTATGGAATTTCTGGAACAAGAAAACATGTATGTTATGAATACCTTCTACAAAAAGAAATCTAACAGAAAGTGGACATGGGTTGCACCTAACGGAACCACCAAAAATGAAATATACTACATTCACAATCAAGATGCAGTAGAAGTAAACAAACCGAGACACGTTAACTGTTACAAGGAGCAATCCTGAATCTGATTTACAATCTATATACATTGTAAATCACAATAATGATGATTTACAAATTTTATACATTGTAAATCATGCTTCAGGAGTGCTTCTTGTAACAGTTAACGTGTCTCGGTTTGTTTACTTCTACTGCATCTTGATTGTGATTTAAGTTTAGACTATTTTCTCTCAAACGACAAAAGAATATTTGAAGACGTAATCTTTTTCTCATGAGCATCTTTCAGTGCGTCACAGTTTTTCGATTTCTTTCTAACGCATTAAATTGTATGTGACAGAAAAAAGGCACGTCGGTGATTACAGACATATAACATTTGTTCTAGTTGTCGATAGATGGCGCTATAATCGAAAAAAAAATTATTTACGAAATATATAATATATCTACGAATATACTCTGTACAATTTATAAGACTATACAAATCAAAGAAAATACCATTTTATAAATTCAATAAACACAATTGATTTGTTTTTATGCCAAATTGGAAATAAAATGTGACAACTGTCAGATTTAACTAAAATTTCTAAAAATTTTTTTAAAATGTTAGAATAAATGTTATAAATGTGTATTATCACGGTCTTACCTTTTTTTCTATCATTTGTGACGCACTGAAAAATGCTCATGAAGAGGACCATAACAACAATAAACAACGTAACAACGGGTAGTGACCATCGTATAGTTAGAGCAAACATAAATATTAACATGAAAGAAGAGAGAAAAAGAATATTTAAAAAAAAAACAACGGGGATAGATGCCTTTAAACTAAAAACAAATGAAGAACAATGCCGAGAGGTCTAAGCGGATAAGTTCGAATATGATCCTTCACAAAATCAAGATCAAAGTGACGAAATTAACAAAAACATAAATAAGAACCATTTCGAAGCCGGACTACAGGTCGCAAAAAAACAAGGACTAAAGAAGACAAAATAAGCAACGAATCTAAACAACTAATGACGGAAAGAAGACAACTACTAGCGCAAAACAAACGCCATACTCAAGAATACATAGAACTTAATAAAACAATTAGAAAAGAACTAAAACGCGACATACAAAAATGGAACGAGAACTTAATAGAGCGAGTCATTGAAAACAACAGAGTCTTAAAATGTCTAAGACCCGCACTGGGTGTTAAAAAATCATCAAAATTAAAGACGCCAATAATAAGGAAGAGAAGGACAAATATAAAATAACAAAAATAGTCGAAGACTTCTACGAAACGTTATACAGCTCGCAAAGACAGCCTAATGAATCAACAAAGGAGAACGTCAAAAGAAAAATAAAAAAAGAATGTTTGTGTACTTTGTACGCACGTAAGAAGTTATATTTCTATTATATAATTTCAAAGAAATAAATATACTTAACAGGCGGTGCCGCCCAAAATCCCGACAGCCAAAATCCCGACAGATAAAAATCCCGACGGCCAAAACACCGACACGCCAGAACCCCGACAGGCCAAAATCCCGACATGCAACAATCCTCGCATAAGTAAAAATTCCGACTTTTGTACAAAATACTTTTGTTTAGTAACAAAAAATAAAAAACAGATGGCCATAAACAAAAAACAAGAAATAAATGTAATTATATGTTAAAAATAAACTTATCAAACCTGTCGGGATTCTGGCCTGTCGGGATTGATTTTGGCCTGTCGGGATTCTGGCGTGTCGGGATTTTGGCCGTCGGGATTGTGGCTGTCGGGACTTTGGCTGTCGGGATTTTGATTTAGACCCCTTAACAGGTTATTTGTATTTTATTTAAATATTAAACTAACTTTCTTACCTACCACTTTTAAAAATTTTTATTAAAACGATACCAAAAATTAAGAAAAAAAAGAATATGAATCGTCCGGGATTTGAACCCGGGACCTCTCGATCTCCGGTCACACGCTCTCCCACTGAGCTAAATTCCCTTCGCTTTGACAGGTTACAAGATTTCTCATACATACTGACAAATTTAATAGACCAAGTGAAGTATACAAAAATACTTTAAATATACTTACTATTATTATGGAATATCTTATTCCCGAGGAAGACAAATCCAAAGACACAAAAATTATAATAAATAATACATTTACTAAAAACACTAATATATCCTTTTAATGACTTATTTGCGCTGACAGAGCTGATACATACATATCTTGAAAGATTAGCAACGAACTACATACTGTCTGTGTGCGCATGCGGCCGGTATTATAAAATTTCACTATCGATCGTAAAAAAGTATAACTTCAAAAACGTGGGATCAGAAGTACAACCAAATATAAAGGGATTCGAAATAGAAAGAGCTTTAAAACAACTAAAAAATAATAAAGCTCCAGGACACGACGGTATAATTGCCGAGCTCTTGAAAACAAACAAAACAGTAACAATCCCTGTACTAACAGAGCTATTTAATAAATGTCTCCATAATAGCAAGATCCCTAAACACTGGAACGACTGGAGTCTAGTAATACTTTGACACAAAAAAATGAATACCAACTACCCGTATTTTTTGCCTTCGTAGACTATGAAAAGGCGTTTGGTAGTATCGAGATGTGGGCCATACAACAAGCTATTAATAATTGTAGAATAGATTCGAGATATAGACCGCTAATACATAATATACAGGGTGTCCCGAAAAGATTGGTCATAAATTATACCACACATTCTGGAGTCAAAAATAGTTCGATTGAACCTAACTTACCTTGTGTACTTACAAATGTGCTCATAAAAAAGTTACAGCCCTTTGAAGTTACAAAATGAAAATCGATTTTTTTCAATATATCGAAAACCATTAGAGATTTTTTGTTGAAAATAGACATGTATCATTAATATGGCAGGAGCATCTTAAAACAAAATTATAGTGAAATTTTTCCACCCCATAAAAATTTTATGGGGGTTTTGTTCCCTTAAGCCCCCCCAAACTTTGGTGTACGTTCCAATTAATTCATTATTGTGGTAACATTAGTTAAACACAACGTTTTTAAAACTTTTTTGCCTCTTAGCATTTTGTCGATAAGCCAGTTTTTATCGAGATGCGGCTTCTTTTTTAATATGTTTACATAAAAATTTTAAGGGAGTTTTGTTCCTTTAAACCCCCCAAATATTTGTGTACGTTCTAAATAAACTATTATTGTGGTACCATTAGTTAAATACAGAATTTTTAAAACTTTTTTGCCTCTTAGTCTTTTTTTGATAAGTCACCTTTTATCGAGATGTGGCTTCTTTTTCAAAATATACCTAAAAATGTAAATTATAAATAAATTTTCAGATTATTAACAGGTCGCTACAATCGTACTTAACCATATACAAATATGTGGTGGATTCGACAAATATTAAAAATATCTCGATAAACACTGGCTTATCGAAAAAGTACTAAGAGGCAAAAAAGTTTAAGAAACATTGTGTTATCTAATGGTGCCACAATAATAATTTAATAGGAACGTACTCAAAAATTTGGGGAGGTTTAAGGGAACAAAACCCCCATAAAATTTTTATGGGGTGCACAAATTTAACTTTAATTTTTTTTTTAAGATGTTGCTACCATAAGAGTGCCACATGTCCATTTTCAATAAAAAAATTTTAAGAGTTTTCGATGTATGAAAAAAAATCGATTTTCATTTTCTAACTTCAAAGGGTTGTAACTTTTTTTGTGTGCACTGTTGTATATAGGTAAGTGAGGTTCAATCAACCTAATTTTGACCCCAGAATCTGTGGTATAATTTATGACCAATCTTTTAGGGACACCCTGTATATGCAAATGCAACTATGATAGTACAACTAGACGAAAATACAAATCCCATCCACATTAAGAGAGGCCTGAGACAAGGAGACGTAATATCGCCAAAGCTTTTCAACTTAGCCCTAGAAGACGTCTTCAAAACGACAAATTGGTCAACCTAAGTATGGCATTAACGTTAATGGCAAGAAGCTAAGCCACCTCAGATTCGCTGACGACATTGTGATTATAGCGAGCTCACTCGAGGAACTGCAAATTATGATGGAGGAACTCGCAGGCAGCTCCCAATACGTTGGCCTGAAAATGAACATGAGAAAAACAAAAATAATGACAAACTCAGATGACCCCAGACGTATAACTATAAATGGCAGTAAGATAGAAAAAGTCCAGGAATATATCTACCTAGGCCAAATCCTGAAACTTGACAAAGATAACCAAAGTGCGGAAATTACTAGGAGAGCAAGACTAGCATGGGAAGGATTTATAAAACTTATTTGGATACTTAAGAACCGCAAAATACCCCAATACTTGAGGAGCAAAGTGTTCAACCAGTGCATCTTTCCCATCATGACATATGGATGTCAAACCTGGACCCTAACCAAGGCAAATATGAATAAACTAGTCACAACAGAAAGAGCAATGGAAAGAGCAATGTTAGGTATACGATTGTCAGATAAAAAGAGGAACGACTGGGCAAGATCAAAAACAAGTCGAGGACAAAACAACAAAAGTTGCCAAACTTAAATGGAGCTCCGCAGGCCACACTGCTAGACAAAAAGAATGTGTGTGTACTTTGTACGCACGTAAGAAGTTATACTTCTATTATATGATTTAAACGAAATTAATATACTTTTTATTTATATTTTGTTTAAATATTAAACTAATTTATACTTACTACTTCTCAAACATTTTTATTAGAACAGTGCCAAAAATTAAAATAATAAAAGAATAAAACACACACAAACACATTAAACAAGCCACAAATGATGTCTGAACATTAATTGTCGAAAATTTTTTTAACTAAATACGTATTTTCTGAAAATACAATTATATAATAAATATACTTACAATCATAAAATGTATTAAAAAAAAACAAAAAGAAAGTTTCTATTGGGACTCGAACCAGCGCTGATAACAGCGGTTGGTATTGGAATTCATTCGCCTTCTCCGCTTAGCCACAGACACTATGTGTCATTATTTACGAAGATCGACTAACTAAACGGATTAAACTTGTGATATTTTGATATTTTGAAAATTGATCAAATTATTTTAATTTTGAATTGAAATGATTTAGAATTGAAAAAATACAACAAAACATAGAGTAAAAAACAATATATTAGGTGAATATTGATAGAAATTTTGATGGTAATCAAATTATATAAATAAAAGTATTACATACTATGTATTTTGGCAGATCAAATAGGTAGGTTTATACCCATGATACATTAACAATTATTACGTACCTGTTGCTTTTAAAAACTATTTAAAAGTCACTACAATATTATAAACTTTTTTGTTTCTGTCCTCACAACAATAAAACTAATATATTATACATTTGTTTACCTTTACCTTTACCTCCAAACCACAGCTGCCATATCGGATAATTTTTGACATGTCATTTGAACATCCAATCAGAACAAAGTTATAATGCGCATGCGCCGGGCTGATAGGTTTTAACATATAAAAAAATCACCCTCTATCGCCGGTAAAGAAGTATAACTTCAAAAAGACCAACGTTGGAATGCAACAATACAACATTGGAGACCTTACCAAAGTAAACGACCGAGAGGAAGGCCACAGATGAGTTGGGTTGATGCTATTAAAAGAGTAGCCGGAACAAATTGGAAATATGTTGCTCAGGATAGAGGCCGATGGAAGGAGTTGGGAGAGGCCTATGTCCAAACGTGGACGATAGAAGACTAAGAAGAAGAAGATATGAAAAAAGCTTTTGACATGGTGAGCAGATAGGGAATATGGTAAAGCTTGACAAATAAGGGAGTAGATATGGAACTGATAACCACAATCCAAGGTTTGTATTGCAACACCATAAATCAGCATTGAGAGAGTTTCTCACAATATTCCTCTTTAAATATTCGGGATGCTACATTACGGACCACCTAGACTCAACACATCAAATACAGAACTGAAGCAACTCAAACGACATTTCTAAAAATGAAATCATTCTTCCTATAACCACAGGTTAAACCTAAACTTACGTCATCCACTTATTGTACCGGTGTTACCTTAGCCATAAATTTCATCCATAATTTTTCATATTTTCACAAAAATTTGGTATAAATTTATCAAAAATGAATAAAACAGATAATATTGACAAGAAAAATGTTATATATGTTATATATGTTTGGAAAAAAAATTTAAACGGGCGATGTATTGACGGTGAGTAGATAATGCCACTCAAATTCAAAAATCCTTTATGGATGGTACGTTAGTCAACTTTTTTTCTCAGTTTTTTGTTAAATTCTCAAAGTAAATATAATAAAGCATAACATATAAAAAAATCGTGATGGAGGTATTTTCCAAAACAAGCGAAAAAAATTCTGAAACTTAGATGTATTGCGCGCTATTCGTTAATACGTCTCAAATTCAAAAATCCTTTATAGATGGTACGTTAGTCAACTTTTTTCTCAGTTTTTTGTTAAATTCTCAAAGTAAATATAATAAAGCATAACATATAAAAAAAAACGTGATGGAGGTATTTTCCAAAACAAGAGAAAAAAATTCTGAAACTTAAATGTATTGCGGGCTATTCGGTAATACGTCTCAAATTCAAAAATCCTTTATGGATGGTACGTTAGTCAACTTTTTTTCTCAGTTTCTTGTTAAATTCTCAAAGTAAATAAAATAAAGCATAACATATAAAAAAATCGTAATGGAGGTATTTTTAAAAACAAGCGAAAAAAATTCTGAAACTTAGATGTATTGCGCGCTATTCGTTAATACGTCTCAAATTCAAAAATCCTTTATGGATGGTACGTTAGTCAACTTTTTTTCTCAGTTTTTTGTTAAATTCTCAAAGTAAATATAATAAAGCATAACATATAAAAAAATCGTGATGGAGGTATTTTCCAAAACAAAACGTACCATCCATAAAGGATTTTTGAATTTGAGACGTATTAACGAATAGCGCGCAATACATCTAAGTTTCAGAATTTTTTTCGCTTGTTTTGGAAAATACCTCCATCACGATTTTTTTATATGTTATGCTTTATTATATTTACTTTGAGAATTTAACAAGAAACTGAGAAAAAAAGTTGACTAACGTACCATCCATAAAGGATTTTTGAATTTGAGACGTATTAACGAATACCGCGCAATACATCTAAGTTTCAGAATTTTTTTCTCTTGTTTTGGAAAATACCTGCATCGCGATTTTTTTATATGTTATGCTTAATTATATTCACTTTGAGAATTTAACAAAAAACAGAAAAAAAGTTGACTAACGATCCATCCATAAAGGATTTTTGAATTTGAGACGTATTACCGAATAGCCCGCAATACATCTAAGTTTCAGAATTTTTTTCTCTTGTTTTGGAAAATACCTCCATCACGTTTTTTTATATGTTATGCTTTGTTATATTTACTTTGAGAATTTAACAAAAGACTGAGAAAAAAAGTTGACTAACGTACCATCCATAAAGGATTTTTGAATTTAAGACGTATTAACGAATACCGCGCAATCAATCTAAGTTTCAGAATTTTTTTCGCTTGTGTTGGAAAATACCTCCATCACGATTTTTTATATGTTATGCTTAATTATATTTACTTTGAGAATTTAACAAAAAACTGAGAAAAAAAGTTGACCAACGATCCATCCATAAAGGATTTTTGAATTTGAGACGTATTACCGAATAGCCTGCAATACATCTAAGTTTCAGAATTTTTTTCTCTTGTTTTGGAAAATACCTCCATCACGATTTTTTTATATGTTATGCTTTATTATATTTACTTTGAGAATTTAACAAAAAACTGAGAAAAAAAATTGACTAACGTACCATCCATAAAGGATTTTTGAATTTGAGACGTATTAACGAATAGCGCGCAATACATCTCAGTTTCAGAATTTTTTTCGCTTGTTTTGGAAAATACCTCCATCACGATTTTTTTATATGTTATGCTTTATTATATTTACTTTGAGAATTTAACAAGAAACTGAGAAAAAAAGTTGACTAACGTACCATCCATACAGGATTTTTGAATTTGAGACGTATTAACGAATAGCGCGCAATACATCTAAGTTTCAGAATTTTTTTCGCTTGTTTTGAAAAATACCTCCATCACAATTTTTTTATATGTTATGCTTTATTATATTTACTTTGATAATTTAACAAGAAACTGAGAAAAAAAGTTGACTAACGTACCATCCATAAAGGATTTTTGAATTTGAGACGTATTAACGAATAGCGCGCAATACATCTAAGTTTCAGAATTTTTTTCGCTTGTTTTGGAAAATACCTCCCTCACGATTTTTTTATATGTTATGCTTTATTATATTTACTTTGAGAATTTAACAAAAAACTGAGAAAAAAAGTTGACTAACGTACCATCCATAAAGGATTTTTGACTTTGAGTGGCATTATCTACTCACCGTCAATACATCGCCCGTTTAAATTTTTTTTTCCAAACAGATATAACATTTTTCTTGTCAATATTATCTGTTTTATTCATTTTTGATAAATTTATACCAAATTTTTGTGAAAATATGAAAAAAAAATTTATGGATGAAATTTATGGCTAAGGTAACACCGGTACTTATTGTACGCAAGAGAGATGACATGCAAGCAGAACAACACGATAAAAGTAAACGTAGAAGAAGAACTAACTGACCAATTTGGCAATGGGATTAGCTGAGTCCTCTATTTTTCATCATGATCATGGATGAAATAATAAAAAAAGTAACAGTATGTTCCTGTAAGTTGGAACCATGTGGAAAACTTTTTTATTATTAATTTTACGGAAAAAGTTATTCTTCATAAAAAGTTCTGCTTGCTCTAAAACCTAAAATTCAACTATCAGATATCAAATTTTATGAATATTATACGAGGTATGTCAAAAAATATGAATTTCGCTCAAGAGGAAAGTAGCTTTATTTTTCACAATATCGAAGATTGTTATTATGAAAAGTTGTTTGAAATTAAGAACTATATTCTAATACGCAATTACATCCTTCTAAATAAAAAAAAATTTAAAATTTTTCTTAAATTATGGATAACTATAATTATTATTATTTTCAATTATTTCAATTATGATAACTGTTTTATTATTAATTTTACGAAATAAAGTTATTCTTTATAAAATGATCCCGCAGGTTGCCTGAATCAAACAGTATGAACAAATAAAAATATCGGGAAGAAAACGAAAGAATAGAGTGGTAAAGTCGGCGAGGGACGGTTCCGAAATAGGATGACGATCAGTGGGAAAACCACGAAAACTGGAATGACAATTTACTGGAATTACATTGAAAAACAGACAAGAGTAATGTCTTCACTAAAAGAAGAAGATGAAGAAGATGTTGTTTTTTCAAAAATTATGTTTTAATTCCCGGTGCCCCACTTTCTATTCCTATTGTATTATGATCTCTTCTTATTGACACGATTTTCCTGATATGAGTTAATATATTTTTTTAATTGCTAAAGTCGTAAATTGCAACAACTCATAATAAGCGATTACAAGTTGTTTTCAAACAAGTTCCCACACTTGATGTTTATTTTCATATACTTATTAACAGTTTGTCGGATAGGTAAGTGTTCGTGTCAGAGTGGACAGGTGCCTTTTGAAGTTTGTAGGACCGGTGTGTAATGTCTACCGGCTTGCTGGCCGTTTACTGATGCAGGACCAGGTGACAGAAACCTACGTTCATTATCGCGATTCATATTTTGTACAGGACAACGTGGAGGAATGGAAACATGCGTCGATACTGGTTATACAAAATAATACAAAATGTCTTTAACGTATGTATACAGTATTATACAGGGTGTAACAAAAATGCAGGTCATAAATTAAATCACATATTCTGGGACCAAAAATACACTTCTCCAAAAAATTAACATACCACCTTAAAATTGGTCATTTTTAATGTCTCGAATTTCCTAAACCTGTTGTCCAATTTACGTGATTTTTTCAACATGTTATAGCCTTATTCTTTAACAATATCGCTGTAATAATATTGTTGCTAGACAGGTAAACTGTCATTGTATACCGGGTGTACCAATCAAACTTTGTTTTTTTCTCAAAGCTCGTAACACTCTGTGGAATATTCTAGCAGTTATAAAATACTGACGTTCCCCACTCTGGTTTCCACCCGTAGGGGAAAGTCATGTACACAACTAATTCAACATATCCCCGTCTAGTTTGTCCATATTACTTATCACGAGCAAACTCCGCTCCCAGCTCTTGGACTATAATATCATCATGCAACCTCTTCTATCCACTGCTGGACATAGGTCTCTCCCATTTTTCGCCACTATCCACGGTTCTGTGCGTCTTGTTGCCATGTCTTGGATATTCGTTTAATGTCGACCATCCAGCGTGTTGGTGATCGTCCTCTGCTGCGTTTGGGTGCTAGTCAATTCTCTTGGGCGCTATTGAATTAGTTTTCTGGTCCATCTTGAGTTTTTTAGTCTCGCTATGTGATCTGCCCAATTCCATTTCAGCTTGGCTGTACGTTCGACGACATCCGTGATACCTGCTCTTTTCTTAGGTCTTGTTTCCTTATTCTATCTTTTTTTGTCACGCCGAGAATCGATCTTTCCATGCGCCTTTGTGCCACTCGCATTTTTAGTACTGTTGTTTTTGTGAGCGTGAGAGTTTCTTCTCCGTATGTCATAATAGGAAGAACTTCTTCTTCTTCATGTACCATGTCCTTTCAGAACGTTGGTTACCATCATAGCTATCTTAATTTTATTCACTGCCACCCTAAATAGCATGCTTGTATCAACACCATACCAATCTCGCAAGTTCTTCAACCATGAGGTTCTTCTTCGTCCTGGACTGTGTTTGCCTGCAATTTTTCCTTGCATTATATTTTGTAGCAACCTATATTTGGGACCTCTCATTACATGTCCGAAATACTCCAGCTTTCTCTGCTTGATGCTTTTTATAATCTCAATAGTCTTGCTGAGACGTTCTAGTATTGTGGAATTTGGAATATTCTCCACCCAGGAAACTTTTAAAATTCTTCTATAGCACCACATTTCGAAAGCCTCAAGGCGATTTAGATCGATTTTATTCTCAGTCCAGGACTCGACATCATAAAGTAAGACCGAGAGAGAACACGTAGCAGTTACAATTTAATTGCTGTCCGAGGTAAACAATTTTATCAACTTGCTCAAGTTTGGTATTACATATTTACATATATAGACGGTTTTATATGCTGTTGTTTACTTATTACGAGTATTTTGGTTTTCCGTATGTTCAGATCCAGACCTGCCTCCCTACAACTCTCAACGACACTATAAGTAGTGTTTGCAGATCTTCTTGAGTAGAAGCTAGGAGTAATGTATCGTCCGCATATCGCAAATTATTGATGACTTGACCGTTCACAAGTATTCCTTCTTGTTTTTCAGAAAGTGCTTTTTTGAAAATTCTTTCGGAGTAAACGTTGAAAAGCAGGGGTGACAAGAGCCATACCTGCCTTACTCCTCTTTTAATATTAAGAGCCTGTGATTCCACACCATCTACTAAAACTGATGTTGTTTGATTCCAATACAAATTTGCAATTATTCGAACATCTCTGGCGTCCAAGCCAATGTCTTTTAGAGCTTCGATCAATATAGAGTGCTTCGATCAATATAACACGATCAAATGCCTTTTGGAAGTCAATAAAACAACAGTATATGTCTACAGATATATCTCGGCATCTTTGAGCAAGTGTGTTCATTCCAAACAGTGCTTTTCTCGTTCCAAACCCGTTACGGAAACCAAACTGTGTGTCATCCAGGTATTCCTCGCATTTATTGTAGATACGACCATGTATTACCTTCAAAAAAATTTTCAATAAGTGGTTTAACAACATGATGGTTCTATAATCAGCACAGGTTTTTGCTGTTGTCTTCTTAGGTAGAGTTATAAACAGTGAATTAGACCAACCATTAGGTAGTTGTCCGCTGGTATAAATGTTATTGAAAAACGAAGTTATCCCTTACAGACCCACAACAAGATAATGTTTTGCAGGAGAATACCAATGTCCTGTTTTTACTATGTTTGTGTTGCAAATGACACTCAATTTTTTTCAGAATTTTTTTAAGGTCCCTCAGGACGTTTTTAAGGACCCTCACAATTGTGTGCCTTGGTCTCATACAAAACACCCGCACAATTGTGAGATAGTCACAATTGTATACTCTGGGACTTAAAAGAACTGGGAATTGTATACTCTGGGACTTACTTTCTGAGTAAAATAAAGAAATAAAGACGATATTAAAATATTAGAGCATGATATTTCGACCAAACCTTTCTCAGATTTACACCATCTTTTACTACAGCTTGTGGCTCGATACTAAAAGCATTAGACAACATCAGGATACCTTTATTATCTTTCCACTTAACAAGACTCGTTAGATTATCACATTTAGTAAACTTTTCAGATTCAGATTGTCATTTTTGAAGATTACAGGTGCTTGTAATTTGTTCATCCTTACTGTACCCGCTCCATACACTCCAATTTTATTTAATTCCTCCATTAATCTTACAGAATTGAAATATCTGTCAAAAAATATATGACTTCCTTTCGGTAAAGTGTTTGCAAAATGTAATATGACAGAGGATCCAAGGCCAAAACTCTTAAATTTTGCGAACGCAGATGTGTTGCCTTGGTATATTTCGAAGTCCGTCACAATTTCTGTCGAAGTAGTCATTACAAAATGGTTCAAACCCACAGGCCTAGGTTTGTTTTTGATGTACTGCTTTAGTTCATATTTGCCCAAAAATGGTATCATTTGTTCATCAGCTAAGTAATTTCCCTGTGGTCTTTCAATTTCCCTTCATCTTTTTCTAATAAAATCTGTCATGGTTTTAATTTTCCACAATTTATAATTTTTTTGTTTTCGTTGGAGACTCTGTTTGCATGTTCAACATCGAAGTTAGTGCGGAGTGTAAAAAAACGATTTCTTGGCATCGCAACAGCTACATCAAATTGTATTACCAGTACATACGTATTCTTGGACTTTTGATGCATTCCATAACTACATGCATTCCAAAAAACCTTTTTAATTACCTCTTTTCCTCAGAAGTTACATGTGGTTTTATTAGATTACCAATTTTGTGTATGTAGTATTGATTTGTATGTACTACGGCCAAATAAAAAAATGCTTGTGGTAAATACATGTATTTATCAAAATATTAAAATGGCGATAATATTTCTCCAATAGCCTCAATTGCTTCATTTGACACATCTATTTGATGTAATGTTCTTTTCTCCACGTAAAACTTTGCTCCCTTTTATGAAATTTCTTGTTTTTATTTTCATATTCTTTTGCGTTTGGATTTGAGGCATAACTTGTTAAAGCAATATTTGCATTTATCGAGATATCATCAGAATCATTATTTTCGGATTCATAAGTAGGGCATGTAGGCTCAAGTGTAGGCTGCCACTCATCGTAGTCTTCATTTTCGTACTCAAAATCAGAATCAATATCATCCAAAAAGTCATAGAGTTCATCATTATTGGCTCGTATGTCGTCTTTGTTAATTTTGGAACTTGAACCTGTAACAAAACGATTTAATTTGTTTACACATATTTAGGTAAGCTACCTAGTCGTCGTGACCCAAACGTCACAATTGTGACATTCATCTAAGTCCGGCTCTGTGTGACCAGATCTGAAACTTGTTATATATATTTTTTACAGCAGTGTAATTAATAACCATTTTATAATAATTATATCCATATCAACACTAAAAATACACATTGAAAATTAAACAAAAGCAGTACTTATGTTTGGATGCAATGACAACAAATAAACCACTACTTTGAGAAACAAATTTTTCGTCGCATTTGCAAACTAACCAAATTTCCGCCGAAAAACGAAGGTAAGCGTTATAACACAATCTAACGATTCGGGTCTGAACTAAGTCATAAATTATTTTGACCTTTACTTAGTAGTTTGTTATGACACTCACGATTGTGAGTACAGGGTCTGTAAGGGTTATAGCCTCTAAAACATTGCTATAATTTAGGAATTTAGGATTTTATCATAGGAAGAACGCATTGGTCAAATGTCTTCCGTTTCATAGCTATCGGGATGTTGCTCTTAAAGATGTCTATTTAGTGAGCCATACGCCGCCCAAGCAAGTGTTAGTTATTCGTCGTTGAAATTGGCAGGTCTGATTATCCTTGCTTATTGTATGTACTAAGAGTATAAGTCGTAAAAAAGATTTTTCGGGATTCTTCTATATTTTGAATTATATAATTAACAAGGTATTACCAAAGTAGAATTAGTCCTGTCGCCAGGGGGGGTACAACGGCCTCGTTAATTCAGATGGACTTACTCAAGTTTTTTTTATGTATTTTGACCCGTAGAACACGAATTTTTTGGGTAACAGTTGATCCGGATGTCGATAAGATTGTTATAGACCAAGAACTTGAGGAATCAAATAACAGCGATTTTTGGCAAAACAAAACACTATTTTGTATTTTTTGGGCCATTTTAAGTAAAAAATATTTCTACAAGTTTTTTCGTAGGATGCACAGTTTTCGAGATAAACGCGGTTGAACTTTAAAAAAATCGAAAAATTGCAATTTTTGAACCCGAATAACTTTTGATTAAAAAATAAAATAGCAAGTCTGCTTACCGCATTTAAAAGTTTAAGTCAAATTATATCGGTTTTGATTATTTCCATTGGTAAAAATTTATTTTTTTATTGTTTAACAAAGCTATAAACACGTAGGGTTTCCCGTGCTTTTACATGTGTTTTAACGCATGTAACGTAGAAATAGTCTTGATTGCACTAGTACCTATTCTACCTACTCGTTCGATTTTAAATGAGAAATCATAGAAACATCACTCACGCACTAGTTGTTTGTAGCTTTGTTTAACAATAACACAATAAATTTTTAGCAATGCAAATAATCAAAACCGACATAATTTGACTTGAACTTTCAAAGGCGCTAAGCAGAATTGCTATTTTATTTTTTAATCAAAAGTTATTCGGGTTTAAAAATTGCAGTTTTTCGATTTTTTGAAAGTTCAACCGCGTTTATCTCGAAAACTGTGCATCCTACTAAAAAACTTGTAGAAATATTTTTTGCTTAAAATGACCCAAAAAATACAAAATATTGTTTTGTTTTGCCAAAAATCGCTGTTATTTGATTCCTCAAGTTCTTGGTCTATAACAATCTTATCGACATCCGGATCAACTGTTACCCAAAAAATTCGTGTTCTACGGGTCAAAATACATAAAAAAAACTTGGGTAAGTCCATCTGAATTAACGAGGCCGTTGTACCCCCCCTGGCGACAGGACTAAATGTAAAATAGTTAATTACTAATTTATTAATCATATTTCGTCACCATTTTCATATTTAGTTGTAATAGTTATTTCATCAGTGTTAATAAAAAAGACTTTGAAAAGTCCTAATAAAAATTTTTTCATTTTTGACTTATACTCTTAATACATAGCACTCTAAATATATCTCGGTCATATCTCGGCAATAACATCACTTTCAAAAAAATTTTTCAACCACACATCATTGCTGTGGTACATAAAATCTAGGCCAAGTTTGTCATTGTTTGAAAAGAAATACATAACTTAAAAAAATCAGGTTATAAAATCTTTCCAGAAGGTTTTAGGATAATGTCTTATTTTGAGAACGATTTCTGTAGTGAAAATCGACACGTCAAACATTAGTTACTTAAAAATAGTATTTTCATTACACCAATAATTGTGGCTTAATCCCATATAAACATACTACTTAAATTAGACTTATTAAATTACTTAGTTCTTGTCGCGTCTAGATATTATCTCGATAAATCATTTCTTTTAATCGACTCCATAGGGAATAGTCGACAGGGATAAAATCAGGTGATCTAGGTGGTCATGCATGAGGCCCTCCGCGACTTATCCACCTATTTCCATAAGTTACATGAAGATGTTGACGAACAGCAACTGAGAAATGTGGTGATGTCCCATTGTGCATAAAGTACATACTCGGGTGGCTACATTGCCAAGTAGATTCGGCAATCTATTTTGTAAAATATGATAATGCAAAAAAGTACAAACAGTGTAAGAAACACAAATAAATAATAACGATGGCGAACGAAAAGTCAAATTATGTACTCAAACAACGAAAATGTCAAATTATTTTTATACACATACATAGTATTAATACATGATGAGAAGGTAGTGATGCAAAAAACGACGGAAAAAATGTCGGGAACATTTCTTTTTGTTTTTTTTTTTTAATTTAGGTTTATTTGTTTATCTCCTTTTTGACAAAAAATATTACACAGGATGATGTTTTAGTATTATTCAAAACAACCTGTTTCTTATAAAATTCTGGAAACTGGCTAAAAAGGTTGTATTATTTAAAACGTATAGCACTAGCAGTGATGGTATTATTACTTATAAATTAAATATTTGTTACAAAAAATTAATTTTTGTAAAAAAAGTTAATTTTTTTAGATCTATGGTTCTTTTCACCAACTCATAGTCAAATTTGATTTTTTTATAAAAAATTAAGTAATTGTGTGGGGAAAAACAAATATGCCATTTTAATTACCTATTTGTCTAATTTGTAAAATTCTTATTAGAGTTTTCAAAAACCGTATACAGGGTGAAATTTTTTTCTAAGACCAAAACGAACTAATTTTTTAAAGCCGGACCTGATTTTTTTCTAGTTTGAATAAATCAGTTGATTGAGTGGTAATAGTGTAACGATTGACCAAAATAAGAGACACATCGATCTTACTGTTAAAAAATTATGACTAATACAAATTTCTGTAAAAATTAACAACTCGCCCTGTATATTATTAAACAATGGGAGCAGACACTTTTTAATGGCCATTTGTTATTTCCCATAGAGGCCTGCATACGAGGTAGGAGTATGTACAGTTCCTCATGACTCACCCTGTATAGTCTATATAAGACCAACTGCCCATTCCTCCGGCATTTGCTCCTTGGTCCATATTAACTTTATTAGGTGGTGAATTTTTCCGCAGAGTTCGGATTCCTACGGCAATAATATCACTTTCAAAAAACTTTTTCAACCACACATTGCTGTGGTCCCTAAAATCTAAGCCAAGTTTGTCATTGCTTGAAAATAAATACATTACTTAAAAAAATCAGGTGAGGAGTACAGGGGAAAAACAAGCATGTCACATTTTATACAATTGATATAATCACCAGTAAAGGTTTAATTCTTATGATATCTAAAAACCCCTTAGGAGATTCTTGGCAAAATTCTTATTCTAAAATCTTCATCTAATATTAATCTATATTAACTTCTTAATTTAATAATGCACCAAAAACTGCAACATTTCTTGTTTTTGTTCGGTAGCGTGTGGACAATCCTGGTTCTTCGCCTGGGTACAAATTCTTAGGGTAAGAACAGAACAAGTAGGTCGAGGTGGAGGTGTAGGTCGCGGTGGATGCTACTAGTTAAGTCGCAGTCTATGTCGATAGCACATAGCAAGGAGGTCACCTGCGCTGTCAGTCGACCTAGAATCACTATCAAGTGAACTAGTTTAATGAAATTTGAATGACAAAAGACTGTGCTTTTGCGATGTTGTGTCAGTCAAGTAATGTTAGAGATGAAATGTCAGCTGTAAATAATCAGATCCTTCTTCATATTTCAAAAATTTACTGAATTTAATTACTTTAGAAATTCAAAAATAAACTGAATACAAAAAAGGGATTATATAAAAAGTATTAACTCAAATAGCGCAGGTAATGAAAACTTGGCTTCGAACGGACGAGTCACAGGGAAGCATCCTTGTAGGCCACGCAGTAGACATCCATGTAAAACAAACTATTTTTATTTTAAAAAACATCGATGTAAACCTCCTGAATGGCATCGCGCTAAACCTCCACCGCGACTTACCTGCTCTGTTCTCTTCCATTCACTACAATGTGTTTGTTTTACATGGATGTCGACATCGACCGCGACCTTCACCTCCACATCTACCGCGACCTTCACCTCCACCTCCACCGCGACCCACGAACTAGTGGATCGCTGGATTCCCTGTATATAGACCGATCTATCTGGTTATTGTCCTAAATCGATAGGCTAGTCGATAGTACTCAGTTTTTGCTACAACATGGCCAGAAAAGCCAAAATTCATGAAAAAGTGACATGCCTTGTTTTTCCCCTGTACTCTTCAGGTTATAAAACCTTTCCAGAAGTTTTTAGGATAATGTCTTATTTTGAGAACGATTTCTGTAGTGAAAATCGACACGTCAAACATTAGTTACTTAAAAATGTAATTTTAATTACACCAATAATTGTGGCGGAGACCGGCCCTGGCAAGGTATGGTTAAGTTTTACTGATTTTGTACTCCTAATTTTTAGTAAAAACAAGTGGTATTATTAAATAATTTTTAAAATCAAAAGTGTTTATCTACTAGATAAGTAAGTTATCTATACGTAATTATTATTTTATTATTGTGAAAACAAAACGTCAAATAATAAATATACACCATCGTACAATAATTTTGTGAGGTTAGTTAGCATGCGGTTGGTTTGTCACTTAACAGAGTCGGAGTAAGCTTTCGCCACCGCAGCTTAAAATGACTTCACACAATGTAAATACACCTTCCGATCTAACCAGTCCAGTAAATCAACGTTCAAACTTCACAAACAGTTATGCATCAGCCGCTTCACATTCTTTTCCGAGTAAGACGCAAGCAATTGTATTTAGTTGTATCGATGATGCTAAACTGCAGGATTATCTTATTTCTTTGGGCACAATTATCAACCCAAAAAATATTATTTTTTCATCTAGATTATCTCATAATAGAATCTGCATGTATTTGGCAAACAAAACCGTAGTAGATAATTTCATAACACAACATGGCTGTATAAAAGTACTCAGCGAAGTTGTAACAGCACGAAGACTTGTCTCTCCAGCAGAATGACTAATCTCATCTAATGTCTGCCCGCCAATTCCTCATCAAGTATTAGTTGAAGAATTACAGAATATCGATTTAAAGCTTATTTCCCCAATAATATTTCTGAAAATTAGCTCGACTCTTCCCGAATATAGTCACATATTGAGCTTTCGGAGGCAAGTTTATGTAAGCCCTATAACATCATCAATTCCAGATTCTATTCTTATAAATTTCGACCAAACACCTTCATCATCATCAGTAGCTCGACAACCCTTTTTGGGTCCTGGCTTGTTCTAGGATTTTCCGCCATTCTGTTCTGTTCCTTGCTTTGTTCTTCCAGTGGGTAATCTCAAGTGTTTTCAGATCTTGTTCCACTTGTTCCATGTATCTAAGTTTGGGTCTTCCCTTTGACCTTCTCCCTACTGGTGTTTGCTTCATTATGTGTTTTGGTGTTTCGGTCTCCAACATTCGTTTAACATGGCCCATCCAGCGCAGACGTCCGATCTTTATGGATGTTATGACGTCGGGTTCGTTGTATGCTGCGTATAGTTCAAAATTATATCTTCTGCGCCATACGTCATTTTCTTTCACCCCCTTATATATGTGTCTAAGGATTTTTCGTTCAAACGTACCTAATAAGTTCTCATCGCTTTTCGTCAGTGTCCATGTCTCTGATCCATATATAAGGACCGGTTTTATCAGGGTTTTGTATATTTTGCATTTGGTTTTTCTCGTGATGTTGTTAGATCTTAGATGTTTAATGAGTCCATTATATGTTTTATTAGCAATATGTATTCTTCTCTTAACTTCTTCGCTTACATTGTTATCTGCGGTAACTAGTGAACCTAGATATGTAAAAATTTTTACGCTTTCGATGTTATAGTCTCCTATTGTCAAATTCTGCAGGTTTCTTTGGCCTGTCGATTTGCTGGCCTTCATGTATTTGGTTTTCATTCCATTAATATTTAGGCCACTGTTTTGTGCCGCTCTTTCTATAGCATTAAATGCTTCTATCATTTCTCTTTTGCTTCTAGCTATGATATCAACATCATCTGCAAATGCCAATATTTGTACACTTTTTGTTATTATTGTTCCTCTGGTGTTGACTTTTGACTCTCTAATTATTTTCTCTAATGTGATGTTGAATAGAATACAGGATAGGACATCTCCCTGTCGTAGGCCCGTTCTAACATGGATTGTATCTGTTAGTGCGTTTTGAATTCGAACCCTGCTTTGTACTTTAAGTGTTTCTTTTACTATTTCAATGAGATGAGTTGGAATATTAAACTCTTTCAGGGCGTTGATCAGAAATTCTCGATGGATACTATCATAGGCACTCTCAAAGTCAATGAAGAGATGATGTGTTTCTATATTAAATTCACTAGTCTTTTCCAAGATTTGTCTCAAAACGAAGATCTGATCTATTGTGGACTTCTGCCTGCAGAAACCACATTGATATCTCGCAACTATTTGTTCCGCATATTATGGTCTCAATCGCTCAGACACAATATTTGATAGTATTTTATATGCCACAGTCAGTAGCGTTATTGCCCGGTAGTTGTTACATTGAAGCTGATCTCCCTTTTTATGTAGTGGAATGATTACTCCGGTATTCCAGTCTTGTGGCAGTTGTTTATTATTCCATATGTTCACTATAAGTTCGTGTATCGCATTCAATAGGGAGTCTCCGCCTTCTTTTATTAATTCTGCGCTAATGTTGTCCAATCCAGGTGACTTGTTGTTTTTCAGTCTGGTAACTGCTTCTTGCATTTCAGCTTCTGAAGGGGGGATTGTTTCTCTGGTATCCGTTTGATCCAGTATAATTTCATCGTATAGTGGATCTCCGTTTTGTTCAAACTTCTCTTTGAAGAATTCAGTCCATCTTTGCAGTATTTCACTCTGTTGAGTTACTATATCTCCTTCTTTGTGTATGCACATCATTGTTCTTGGTTTAAATTCTTTTCTGCTTTTGTTAAGTTTTTGGTAGAACTTTCTGGTTTCCGTTGGTTTATTTAATTCTTCAATTTCTTGGAGTTCTTTTTCTATATGTTCTCTTTTCTTTCTGCGGTGTATTTTCTTCTCTTCCCTCCTTAGCATTCTATATTCCTCCTCTGCCTGTCTTGTTCTATGTCGTTGTTGTAGTCGTTGATATGCATTATTTTTTCTTTCTGTTATGTTACGACACTCTTCATCGAACCACTTCCCTTCAGTTGGTTTGACCTTTTTTTGTAGACCCAAGGTCTCTTTGGCAGCGTCTTGTATTATGTTTTTATACGCTTCCCATTCTCTGTTTATATCCTCGTGCTTTTGTCTGTTTTCTAGCCTTCCTTTTATATATTCTTTGTATTTGGTCCTTTTGCTGTTGTCTGCTAAGTTTTTTATTTCATATTTTTCAATTTTGGATCCATTTTCTTTTTTAATGTTTAAGATTCTGGCTCTTATTCTACTTTCCACTAGGTAGTGATCTGAGTCTGCATTTGCCCCTCGTCTGCTGCATACGTTTATTACGTCTGAGTGATGTCTAGAGTCAATAATAACATGATCGATCATGTTTACTGTAACCCCATCTGGAGATCTCCACGTTCCCTTATGAATATTTTTTCGCTGGAAGCATGTGCTGGCAATGACCATGTTAAGGGAAGTTGCTAGATTTATTAGTCTGATGCCATTTTCATTGGATACTTCATGGAGGCTGTGCTTACCTATCGTTGGTAGGTATTGTGGCTCTTTTCCTATTTTTGCGTTGAGATCACCATAAATAATTTTGATGTCATTCTTTGGGCATGAATGGTATGCAGCTTCTAGGTCTTCATAGAATTTTTCTTTGACATCGTCTTCTTTTTCCTCTGTAGGGGCATGCACATTTAAAATGCTATAGTTGAAAAAAGTTCCCCTTAGTCTCAGGATACACATTCTAGGGTTCATAGCACGAAAGTCTCTTACGAGGTGTTTAACCTTTTTATTTACTATAAAGCCAGTACCTAGTGCGTGGTCTTTAGAGTCGCAGCTATAGAATATAATATGGTGTCTTTTGTCGATGGTGCCAATCCCGGTCCATCTCATTTCCTGCAGAGCTGTTATATCTATGTTATATCTATTCAGTTCACCGAGCAGATTTTGGAGGGCTCCCGGTCTGTATAAGGGATCGGATGTTCCATGTCGCAATTCTTAAATCGTGTACCTTTTTCTCGCGCAGTCGTCGTCGTTTGATCAGTCCGGTTTTCTTTCCTTCAACTTTCGTAACATGTGTGTTTTCTAGGATAGGGTTGTTAACCCTACGCCCAACCCCCTTTTCGGAGGGCCATTTCTCCCTTCCTCGTCGACCCTGACCCTACTTTCCACTGGGGTTGGTTACCCAATCTCCGGTAGGGTTGCTCAGGTTTACCAGGGTCCACCCGTGTGATTAAGTCACACTTCTTGGAGGTGAGGATAGGAATTGAGTAGGAGTGGCTAGAGGTGTTATCAGCAAGCGACACCTTGTATTGCGCATCACTACTCCTTTGAACCCCATTTATTTGCAAAATACAGGACATATATCATCCCAATGCAATAACAGTTCAGTAACGGAATCAACTCATATTGCGTCAAACAATGAAGTACCAAATCAAACAGCTCCAACAAGTATATTACACAAGGTACCAAACACTCAGCAGTCATCAAGTTATCCATTATCAAATCCGAGCATATCACCTACACCTACAAATCTCCATGGCCAAGAAATTACTAATACTCCTACTCATAGCAACACTTTCAATCAACCTCATTTTCACAAACTTCGGAAGCAATATCCTCCAGTCTATCAACACCTTTTTTATTAGATACAACTGCAGAAAACTCTAATAAAACTGATACATCACCACAATTTTCTGGAACAACCATTTCAACCAATCTTACAAATAAAACTTCAAGCTCGACTTCTGTCACTACCAATGAGTTTGCTCCAGTACTTCCAAATGTAATAAAGTCACAGCATCTAAGTGAAAACTCTAATAGCACTTGCGAAAACGCAAGTTCTTCCATAAAACGCAGTATTGGTGAGATCGATACGCCTCCTTCAGACTCAGCAATTTCATCACAAAATCTGTTTGCTAAACCAAAAAAAACACGCTCATCTAAAGTCCCATCTACACGGGCAACTCTTGAAAATTTTATTGATAATCATACCCCACCATTCGTTTTAAATTACCACCAATTATCCTTACTGATTGATAATGTCCAAGGCTCCCCCGACACTATTAGCGTCGTTAAAGAATTTACAACCGATATGGCTGGTTTACTCCATCTTTTACAAAGCAGCTATCAATATGCAAATGATACATGTACAAAAACCAAGTTTACAAAACTTTAAAAGAAACTACACAACCATTTAGGGAAAGAGATTTCTGACTTAGACAGTGACTCTTTTATAGGCAATTGTTCAGTATCATCTAACTCCGAATCTGTTAACAACATTCAACTCGATACTTCAATGGAATATTGATGGATTTTTCCATCGTCTCCCTATGCTAAAACTTCTTTTATCTGAATATTCTCCAGATATTATTTGTCTACAGGAGACAAACTTAAAGACCAATCAGTTGTACAATTCAAAACATTTGACTTGTTTCCGCAAATACCGTACAGATGCAAGCGGTGGTGTAGGCACATATTCAGCTGAACTCTATGCCATATTATACCGTGCTGTGAAACTTCTTAACGAGCTTACACTCACAAAAGCCCTGATCATAACAGATTACCTTAGCTCTTTTCATTCTTTTGAAAAGTTGCTAAAATACCAACTGTCCCAAGCTCATGAACATGGAAGAAGCGTCAAATTTTTATGGGTTCCCTCACACGTCGGAATAACAGGAAATGAAGAAGCTGACAGGACTGCACCAGAGGCAATTTTAAGTGATTTTTCGGAGCCGATAGGAAAGTGCGTTTCCAGTGACTTAAAAGCTTATTTTAAAAATAAAGTGTTGTGTTTGTGGCGAAATGAGTGGTCTCAAAATAATTCTAAGCTGAATAAAATCAAAAATAATGTGTCTCAGTGGATTCCATGGTCGCGCAATAGACGAGAACAAATTGCGGTTGCGCGTTTACGTCTAGGACATACCAGGTTAACGCACTCTTACATTTTCACAAAGAATAATCCACCTACATGTGATCAGTGTAACGTCCGATTAACAGTCGAACACTTTTTAATAAGTTGTAGTAAATATGACCAAGAAAGACAGCGCTACAATATCCCAAACGCTCTACCACAGGTTCTAGGTCAAAACTGTTCCGATGACAATATAGTTAATTATCGAAGATCCATAATCATTTTGTACAATCTGTAGTTGTTTACTTTTGTTATTTATATTTTGTTACGTCGCTAATAACCTTTTGGTGGATGCGACTTATTTTTCTAATAAAAAATAATAATTGTGGCTTATCCCATATAAACATAATACTTAAATTAGACATGCCACAAGAAAACAGTTTCAGAACCTTTTTATTATGTATCTTTTACTTGTTAGTATTATTATTATTACTTATAATAATAATTAAACAACATCAATATCTATGTACAATGTACATGATCTAGCAACAATTAGCATGTCTTCTCCTTTCCTGTTTAGATTTGCACACCGACATATCAACCTTCGAATTATACTTGTTTAACTACCACCATATCAATCTCTTTTACTTGCAACCATGCATGAGACGACCTGTGCATACAATATTACAGGTTTTAATATTGAAATGAATATTAATTTCTGATAATTGGACCTTTAGTATATCTACGTAGTTATTACAGTTACCAGCAGACGCGCATACTCAATTACTAAGTAAAGTGCTTCATATATACAGATATTATCTCTACTTTTTTCACACATGTCAATAACTATGATCGCCATCGTCGTCAAAAACTATTATTATGTTACTCCACCAGCAGGTTCATCAATTTTCTCTTCTAGGGTGTGTCTGAAGGTCGTTACCACGTATCTTTTAGGGAGTGACTATTCGTTATTAAGACGGATAAATAGACTATATGTTTATCTAAAATTTACAAGGGCTTCAGCTTACAATAAGGAACAAATTACAACAAGTAGTTTTTACAATGAGGGTATTTGGCTCCGAATTCCATCCTACTACATCGATTTATTTGATATTTTCACAGTAAGTAGGGTAAGTAGGTCAAGAAACAAAGTCTACCCGGCGTTTATACTATGGCGCTTTTATCTTGGGGGCGGTTCCCTCCCCTTCAAGTGGGTGGAAGTTTTTTTGGTCAAACTCACCACGGAAGTTGCTAGAGAACCTAATGCTAAGCAAACACTGTTCTATAATTATTTTTTGAAAACTCAATACTTTTTGAGTTATTTGTGGTTGAAAATTGGCCATTTTCATTGAAAAATGACACCTTTTCGGACGGTTTTTTGCGAATACCTTAAAAACTATGCATCTATATAAATAAATTATATAAAACATTTTTGTAGCTTATAAAAGACAAAGAGATTCGTTTCTTCATAAATCTTCTAGTTATAATACAAAAAGAGATATGGTAGGTGAAAAGAGTTGCATGTGTTTTTTTTGTGCATGCTTAAATCAGTTTATTCAGCTTGAAATAACAGAGAAATACCAATTCCTTTTGTTGTGCTTAAAAAAACCTTTAACCCGCGAGTAGCCGCGCGGTGAGATAGAATCTCAATTTTTATCCTGTTTCGCGATAACTTGATGAAAAATTTTGCAATTTTGAAAAAATTTCGTAAGTGCCTCGAGGAAGGGTGTAGTAATGCGTAGGAATTTTTTTTTCTTCTTCTTTTTGTGGAATTTATGGCTTTGGGGAGAGCCAATTAGCTTTAACCCGCGAGTAGTCGCGCCGTTAGATAGAATCTTACATTTCATCCTTTTTCGTAATACAGTAAAACCTGTCAGTAACGGCCACTAAAAATAAAAGAACCATTGGCCGATATAGAAAGGTGGCCGCTATTGCCGGTTTTTGTAGTCTACATATAATTGGTTTGGAATGTTTTTAAACTGGCCGTTAGGACAGGTGGCCGATGTTGGCAGGTGGCCGTTAACACAGGTTTTTTTAATAAAATTGTTAGAAACATATTTTCAATATAAAAAGTAGATAAAAATAGTACAAAATAAAAATTTGTTTTAAATTCGTATTTTGAGATAGAATCTCACACACGACTATCGACGTTACAGAAGTGAGCGCGACTACTCCCGGGTTAAAATGAACAATATTAAATGTCGATTACATTCAAACTAAGCGATATATGCTGCAAAAAATTGATGACTAATGTTTTTTGTAAGTAAAAATGAGAAGTACATATATTTAACCCTCATTCACCAGAATTTAAATGCATCGTTTTCCTTCTACAATACCTTTTATTATAGTATTATTTGTATGTTGAAAAAGTTGGACAGGTTTAAAATGAATGGTTTTTGAAAAAAATAAGATCAAATTATGGAGCGCATTTTTAAATTTTCTTTAAAATCTTCCTTTTTCTCCATGTAACTCGAAAATAATAAGAGATACGAAAAAAGATACCATACAAAAATGTGGGGGTTTTTTTAGATAAAAATTTTGTTTTTGTTTTTCACTACTGTATCTCTTATCATTTTCCAGTTTCATGGAGAAAAAGGAAGATTTTTATGAAAATTTAAAAATGCGCTATATAATTTGATCTTCTTTTTTTAAAAACCATTCATTTTAAACCCGTCAAATTTTTTGAACACAGAAAAAATAACACTATAGTAAAAGGTATTGTAGAAGGAAAACATCACAAAAATTATAGAACAGTTTTGCTTAGAATTAGGTTTTCTAGCCACCTCCGTGGTTATTTTAACCAAAAAATTTTCCAGCCCCGGGAAGAGGTGGGAACCGCCCGCAAAATAAAAGCACCATAGTGTATAGGGTAGACTTTGAATTGGGAGATAAGTAGAGGCCATTCCCAAAATTTCATTAAAATCCTTGCAGTAGGATAGAATTCAAGGGTAATAGGTTCTTGCTCTTATTAACTGGCGTATTGTATTTTTAGTAAGTTATTTAATTTATGAGTCATCTATACATACAATATTTTATATTATTTTACCAAACGAAAACTTTTTAAATATAATTAAATCTTACATATATGTACAAGCGTTGATTGAATACCCGAATTCGTGATTAACTTTGAATACCCTTTAGACGTCACAGACGTCTAAAAGTGGGAAACTATGTAATGTAATATTAGTTTATACGTTTATAACGATCATTTCCACCTCCACTAGTTTCATCTCTTTTTGTTTCGCAATGTATTATGTTTTCCATCTTCTGAGCTATTTTGCCGGTTATTAGCGTGCTCATCACTGTATAATAATAAGTATACACCTAAACAATTAATTTGGGTATATGGACTAGATATCACACACAATGTAAAAAGGATAGTTGTAACCTTGAATAAACTAGGTTTAATAAACTAAACTAACAAATATTTTTTCTATAAGCATCTCTTTTCTCTAACATTTCGGGGTATTTCCAAGTTGAAAAATAGCCACTACCGAAACTTCGGCAGACGGGTGCTCTCCAATTTAAGAACCACGTGATCACGTGTCATTTGCATAATGACGATGATATCAGAACTGTCTCAGCTGCACCTATCTGCCTAAGGCAATTAGTATCGCGCGCCTCCCGTCAAGATGCTTTTTCCGATAAGGTTACTATCAATAAGTATTATTTTATATAACGTCACTGATATTATAGTTATGGACTACTAATGTCAATGTTTGGAAGGGGAAATAGGATAATCGTAGAAAATACATAATATACTTTCAAAATAAATTCGTACAGAATTATTGCATAAATATTATAAACCGGTTAAGATCAGCAAAATATTTTCTCCGTTAAATATAGCTATGCAGTTTACGGTAAGGGTAGTTGGTTTAACCCTTAACCACTGACATACCTTGCTGAATGTATGTCATACCTTGCTGAAAAATCTGAAAATATATTTTTCCACCTACCTCTACCGAAAGTATACTTTTCGGGACCTGATTGTAGGGAGCAAAGTTGTACTTTTCCTCCCTAGGGACGAAAAGTAAAAGTGACGTCATGGTATTTCATTCATGAAATATAACTTATTGACGCCCTGTACAATATCTATTTCCTATTACGCAAGTATCTATACGTTTTAACGTTTATTTATAAAACACCCTGTATTTTGCAGAATGGTAAAAAACAGTAAATTTTTATTTTGATTTGACAATGTTTACATTAATAATTTGACTTATATTTGACAGTTGACAGTTATATTGTACCTACTTGTTAGTTTTAGTTCTAATAAATTTTGTTGGTTAGTTACATAAATAAATTAAGTAAAAATGAAAAAATGACTTGTTATTTGAGGAAGGTGGAAAAACCATATGTATAACATGGGAGTAAAGTGCCGTTTCCGCAGCAAACTTCATTCTCGGGAGGAAAAGTAGCACTTTCCTCCCTTGTTATACAAATAGCTATTTTCTACGAGCGTGCAAAAATGTGTACTTTCGCGTACGCGTTTTAGTTTAGAAAGTTTTACTTTTCCGCACGCGTTTTACTTTTCCGCACGCGGTTTACTTTTCTGCACGCGTTTAGATATTTTAATATGGCCTTAAAATAATTATAATACATGCAATAAACTAATATTTAGATATTACATATTTACTATTTTATTTCAAATGTATCTTATTGTGTTCCTGTTTTAATGAAATTAACGCGATTATTTTTTAATGATTTTAACTTCCAATCGTATAGTAAGATATTTGATCACGTGTTTAATTCTGTCCAATCAGATTAAAATTATACTGAGAATCATCTACTGTAGAAAATTACCGATAGAATTTTTAAGTAGATTGTTTCTGTTTAATGGCAACCAGTTTCCTAGTTTTGACAACTGTCACATTTAAGAAAATATCCATAATATACGTATTAAAAAATAATCTTACGAATATCACACGACAGTAAGAATAAATAAGAAAATAATGCTTCATTTTTATTCAAATTTGTTGTCATAAGGCAATAGCCAATGGAGCCCTGCGGGCTCTCGTGTCTCTTGCCAGACAACAAATTTTCGAAAAACTGTCGCATTATTTTCAATTTATTCTCACTCTATTGTGATATTATACCCGACAATTCGATGAAATAAAATTATTTTGACATAATATTTGAAAGTCAAATCGGTAGACAATAACAGTCGTTTTGAATCATCGTCATGGAAACCAAGATCGTCGTCATGCTAACTAATTATATTGAAAGTTTGGTTTTGACAACCTTGTCAAAGAATTAATTAGTGTATGTATTTTCATATTAATTAAATTAATTGATTAAGATTTGGTCATTTTTTAAAGACTCGTAGAAAAAATATTGTTCTTAACTCTTGCACAAAGTCTCTTTTCCGCACTCGGCTGCTTGCCGAACTCCCGCTTCGCGTCGTTCGGCAAACTCCAGTCGCGTGCGGAAAAATATGACTTTCTGCACTTGTTAGGAAAATAACTATTGTTGTAAAACGTGTTCTATAAAAGATTTCTAGAACATCATCTGTGTACCTTCAAGTGGTAGTGGTGTGTAATTGTACTAGTCCATTCTTTCACGGTTTTTGCTCTAAATTTTAAAGAACCGCTTGGATTGACATGAAATTTGGCATACGTATAGCTTACATGTCAAAGAAAAAAAGTGATATTGTGCCGATGTGTGCTTTTGCCCTGGGGGTGACTTTCACCCCCTCTTGGGGGTGAATAAATATATGTCCAAACTAAGTCCGGAAATGGGTAAACTGACTAATTTTAAGTAACTTTTGTTCTATAGAGCTTTTTTGCCAAGTCAACACTTTTTGAGTTATTTGCGAGTGAATATGTTCATTTTTCAACAAAATAACCACATTTTTAAACGGTTTTTCGCAAATAACTCAAAAAGTAAGTATTTTTTTGAAAAAGCGTTCTTAGCAAAAATATGGCTTATAAAAAAGTAAAAAAATGGTTTACGCGTTAGGTCTCTATATCTCGCAGAACCAGAGTTATAGCCAATGAAAAATATATTCATATTCAGCAAATTTTAAATAGAATATTTCGACGTGAAATATCCAAAAAATTAACAACTTTTTGAGGAAAACTCATATTAACTTTTTTAAAGCGTTTAAAAAAAGCTTTATTTCTGTTTTTACAAAAAGTTTCGAGCATTAAATTTAAGCAAGTTATGCTCAAAATAAAGTTGGTCCCTTTTGTTTTTGCAAAAAAAAAATCGGTAAGACCACCCCCTAATTAGCAACTTAAATGAAATTAATCGTTACCGCTCCACAAATTATTTTACTTATGTTGTGTTTATATGATTTGTAAGTTTCATCGATTCAAAGTGCTTATTTTTGAAAACATTTGGTTTCAAAATAAAAATTTTAAAAATTTAAATTTTGAAAAATATGCTTTTTTTCAAAGTAACTTAAAAATTGTTAGAGATTCCAAAAATCTCGAAAAACAAAAAAAGTCAGATTTTCTTTTCTGAATATCATGTATTTTTTGTTTTTCTGTTAGACAAAAATTGATTAAGATTTGGTGTTTCTAAATTTGCATACATTCGTGATCAGTGACTCGTTCAACCCCTTTTAACTACAGCCCTTTCAATAATAAGGACTTTGAACCGATGAAACTTACAGATCATATAAACAATATATACACGAGTCAAGAAACTTGTGAAGTCGTAACGATTTAGTTCATTTAAGATACTATTTAGGGGGTGCTTTTCTCGATTTTTTTACCAAAAGCAAAAGGGACTAACTTTATTTTGAGCGTAACTTGTTTAATTTTGATGCTAGACATTTTTTTATAAAACAAAAATGAAGCTTTTTTTAAACATTTTAAATAAGTTGTAATGAGTTTTCCCCGAAATGTGCTTCGTTTTAGGTTATTTCACGTTAACGTATTCCATTTGGAATTTGACTAATATGAACCTATTTTTCATTAGCTATAACTCTACTTCTACTAGGTGTAGAGACGTGATGTATAAACCATTTTTTTAAATTTTTTACAGGCTATATTTTTGCTAAAAATGTTTTTTCGACAAAATACTAACTATTTGAGTTATTTGCGAAAAACCGTCTAAAAGCGTGGTTATTTTGTTGAAAAAATGAACATATTCACTGCCAAATAACTCGAAAAGTATTGACTTAGTGAAAAAACTCTATAGAACCAAAGTTACTTAAAATTAGCCAGTTTATTCATTTCCTGACTTTCTTTGGACGAATATTTTTTCACCCCCAAGAGGGGGTGAAAACCACCCCCAGGGCAAAAGCACATATCGGCACAATATCACTTTTTGTCTTTGACTTGTTAGCTATGTGTATAAAAATTTCATGTCAATCCAAGCGGTTCTTTAAAATTTAGAGATTTTGCAATATTTTACCGTTAAAGAAGGGACTATACCTGCTCCCAACTGCTGTAGTTTTAGTATGGTTTATTAGTATTTGAGCTACGTTGACGTAAAGTTTTTTTGCAGTATCACGTACCGCATGTCATTGTTTACGTTTCTATAGTTAAAAGCAGTCCAGCGTATTATTTCGCTATTAGTATGGCAGCAAGTTCATCCAGTTTTTCTACCTTCAAGTGGAAAGCACTATTTTACTGTTTTTAAGTTACCAATATTCAAGTTTTTTTTTTAATTTCAGTTTGAAAAGGATTTTGTAAGGACCTTCATCATTTTTTAATATTATGCATGCATTCATAATTTTCTTGAAAAAATAAAGTCTATTTTATTTGGAGCAGTATTTTATTCTGCATCAGTGTGAAAGATCATTCCGTAGTTGATGTAAAAAACAAATATAGTGATATAATAATCGAGGAAATGAAACTGAAAAAATGGCAAAACCTCGCAATTTTTTCGTCCAGCATCGATTTCTACAAAAATTTGGGATTAGGCTTATTACACCCTCTAGTTCATTTTCTATATTGAGCCGTTGTACGCTTTTCGTTTTTTTAAGGGTGAAAACTACCCCTAATTGTAAAAATTATAAAATAACATTTTAAACTTTAATATTGTCAACATTTGGTTTTTATTAGTTACATAATGATTGTTTTATGCTTTAAGATATACTATCATAATATTTCAACCCTAAAAACCACCCTTGTTGGAGCTATATACAGGGTGTTCAAAAACTCTACCGACAAACGAAGACAGGAGATTCCTCAGATAATATTAAGACAATTTAACCCAATTCATCTAGTCCGAAAATGCTTCCTAAAGGAGCTAGAGCTCTTTGAAGATGGCGTCTTGTAATTAGTTTTTCTTAAATATCTCCAGAACGCTTTTATTTAGAAAAACAAAAATAGGTGCACATATTTATCTTCCAGAGGTAAATCGATTCCATTCATTGCAAATTACTAGTACCGGTCATAGGCGTCCGCTTTGGGTAGGGCAACAGTTATATTACCGCATAACTTTTTTGTTTTTAATCTTTAAGCATTTTTGAGTCTGGATTATTAAAATGTAAGGTATTATAGTACTATAAGGTGCTCTTACTTTAAGTCGATAGGATACACCGTTTTCTAGAAAAATTGATTTGAAAATTTTTAGTTTTTTGAATACTTATTAAGAAAAAAATAAAAAAAAACTATTTAGAAAAACGAAAACTGGTACGTTTGTTTATATTCCAGAGATAAATCCATTTCATTAATTGCGAATTTCTAGTACGGGTCATATGCGTCCGTTTTGGGTAGGTCAACAGTTATTTTATCGCATAACTTTTTTGTCTTTAATTTTTAAGAATTTTTGACACTATAATATTAAATTATGAGGTATTCTAGTACTAAAAGTTACTCTTGCTTTAAGTTGGTAAAATACACTCTTTTTTTTTGAAAATATTTTTCAATTTTTTGTCTAATTCAGGAAACGAAAAAGGTTCAAATCGATTTTTCTAGAAAACGGTGTATCCTACCGACTTAAAGCAAGAGTACCTTTTAGTACCAAAATACCTCACAATTTAATAATCCAGTATCAAAAATGCTTAAAAGTTAAACACAAAAAAGTTAGACGATAAAATAACCGTTGCCCCACTTAAAGCGGACGTCTATGATTGGTACTAGAAATTCACAATGGATGGAATCGACTTATCTCTAGAAGATAAAAACGTGTACCAATTTTCGTTTTTCTAGCTAGAAGCGTTCTGGAGGTAATATTTAAGGAAAACTAATTACAAGACGCCATCTTCAAAGAGCTCTAGCGCCCTTAGAAAGCATTTTCGGACTAGATGAATTTGGTTAAATTGTCTTAAAATTATCTGAGGAATCTCCTGTCTTCGTTTGTCGGTAGAGTTTCTGGACACCCTGTATAAAAAATTTACTAATCCTAAAAGAATAATTTCGGCTTGCATCGATTTACATAAAAATTTGGGATTAGGATCAGCTCACCCTGTACTTCATATTCTATATCATGATTAAGGGGGTTGATTATTTTTAGGGTTGTAAACTACCCCTTATTGTCAAAAATTATATAAAAACATTGTAAACTTTAATATGGGTAAAATTTGGTTTTGATTGGTTAAATAATGATTGTTTTATGCTTTAGGATATAATATCATAATAATTCAACCCTTAAAAACCACCCTTAATAACATTACAATTTTTATAAGTAGATAATTTAATAGATCTATAGATACGGAAAAAAGTAGAATTAAAGAATTACAATAACATTTATTTAGGTACACAAAAATACGAATTTACAAATATGTACAAATACAAATACAGATAGTTTTTTTAGTCATCTTCCAGTGTACGAACCGGTTCTGTGGTATTATACATACATTGAAAATGATCCATAAGCGGACTATTCGAATTTTTCGAAAAAAAAAAATTCGTTTTATTAACATGGCTCCTTCATTTTTGGCGATAAGAAGTTTTTTCAAAAATGATTTTGTAGGATTTTTGAAGAGCTATAAGACTGTGTGAACTAAATTCCGTAATATCCCTTAGTTTTTAATTGGGGTGGGTTTAAAGGGCTCGAATAAGGGGGTGTTTGCTCGTAAATAGAGGTTTTAAACAGCTATATTTTGCGAACTATTATGTAATGAACTGTAATGAACATCTATGAACAAGGGAATTTTAGTTATTAAAAAAGCTACAATTTAGTAGTGCATCATTTTTTTCGTATCTCCAGAGTTTTCGGAGAAATTTTGAAGTAAAAGGTGAAAAATAGGAAATTGCAAAAAATTAATTTTTCTTTAAACTCCAATTTTTCTAAAATTAGTCCTTTTAATTAGGTCAAACTTCTTGGGTGTATTGATAATACAAATATAAAAGGAATAACAGAAAGGTGAAGACCAATTTTTAATTAGGAGGGTAGTTAGGGGGTTGTTTTCACTGATTTTTCATAGAGAAAAGCAGGTACAGACCTTTTTTTGATCATAAGTCGGTTAAGTTTCACGCTAGAAACTTTTTATTATTATTTTTTGAAATGTCTAACTGTATACTTGAAAAAATATTATTTAAGTTTTCCTCGAAAAATGCAAAGTTTTTCCGTTATTTGGCTTTGAATATTTCAAATTATGCATTTGACGAAAAAAGCTAACTTTTATGCCGTATCACGTTTTGTATTGGTCTTAAAGATATTACAGAAAAATAATTTGGTTTGTGTTACTAAAGGATACAATTTTGATATCCACAGTTTTTTTGATTAAATGCACATTTTTCGAGGTATTCTTAAAAAACCCTCTAAAAAGTGGATTTTATCGTCAAAAAACTGTTACTTTCAAGCGCGAATAACTCGAAAAATATTAGTTTTACGAAGAAAATGTAAAATACATTTTTTTCTTAGAATTACTTTTTACATTGATTTACATGATTAAAATGTAATAAAAAATTCCCACCTCCGAGATGCGGTGGCAACCACCCCCAAGGTTTTAGCGTACAGCGGCATGATATAGAAAATGATCCTATGATCCTTTCCCTACCTTCTGTGAAAATTTAAAGTAAATCCAAATGCTTCATTTCCTCGACTATATGGCAAATCCATATTTAAAATAAAGGAAAATAGGCAACGGTATGATATACTGCATGTCAGGGTTTGCATCCTGAAAGATCCACGTCAATAGTTAAGCGTTAAGGTAAGGGATCCTTAATTATTATATTGGATTGTAAAGGATTATATACCTACTTAGAAACATATTAAGTAGAACAGATGTCCTATAAATATATTGTTGTTGAACAACAAATTAGCCAATAACTTCAAAAGACTTTCGAAACTAACGAAATAATCATCCTAAATTTGTCTAAGCAGTGGAGTAACCATAATACCATCGGAGGCCCGTGGCAAATTCATTGGACAGGGCCCTAAGGAAAATCATCACGTAACTTAATGTTAGTAAATCACTGAGCTGTCCGTTTTAGTTAAATATCTAATTATTTTTAAAAGCATAGGTAGTACATATTCATACTAAAATATTAATGTATTGTTAACAAGATATTTATTAATAAAAATTTTTTCCGAGCTTTATGTTTCGCCAAAGTATCAATTAGTCCAGAAAGCCACTGCGCATCCGCTAGGAAAAATATTCTGATTCGGATTTTTTGCACAATCTTACTCAAAAAGGACTCCTTTTAACAAATTTGCATGTTGCCAGGACCAAAAGGTGGTCAAACACTTTTTTTAAACGTTTTTTTTTTGTTTTTTCCTAAAATTATTTTTTTTGCATGGAAAAAAGTTTTTTTAGGTTTTTTGGATCATTCCAAACAGAAAAGGTCTTTAATGACTTTTCTCTAAAAATGATGAGTGTTGACATATAAGCGATTAAAAATTGAAAAATTGCGAAATCGGCCATTTTTAACCCTCAAAAACTATGTGAAAAACTGAAAATTTGAATGTTGCCAAGGTAGGTAGATATTGTTTAAACATCAATTGATGAAATACCGATGAGTCTTTTGCAATACAATATTCAAAACTCCTTTGTTTTTTAATTGCTAATCAAGCGTGCGCGACACTATTTTCCACCGACAGTATGGTGCAAATGAAAGGAATAAATTCGTTATTTCGTAAACCGGCGACTTTAAGGAAAAATCCCGAAACAGGTCGATTTTTATTTTTAAGTTATGATATTGTGGCATATATGGTATACTAGTGACGTCATCCGTCTGGGCGTGATGACGTAACCGACGATTTTTTTAAATAAGAATAGGGGTCGTGTGGTAGCTTATTTGAAAGGTTCTTCAATTCTCTATTCAGTAATGTAAACATTTACATAATTATTTATACAGGGTGTCCTTCTACTTCTTTTTTTGTCAAATAACTTAATTTAATAAAAAATTTTTGGACACCCTGTATAAATAATTATGTAAATGTTTATATTACTGAATAGAGAATTGAAGAACCGTTCAAATGAGCTAGCACACGACCTCTATTCTCATTTACAAAAATCATCGATTACGTCATCACGTCCAGATGGATGACGTCACTAGTATACCATATATGCCACAATATCGTAACTTAAAAATAAAAATCGACTTGTTTCGGGATTTTTCCTTAAAGTCGCCGGTTTACGAAATAACGAATTTATTCCTTTCATTTGCACCATACTGTCATGTCGTCGGTGAAAAATAGTGTCGCGCACGCTTGATTAGCAATTAAAAAACAAAGGAGTTTTGAATATTGTATTGCAAAAAACTCTTCGGGATTTCATCAATCGATGTTTAAAGAATATCCACCTACCTTGGCAATATTCAAATTTTCAGTTTTTCACATAGTTTTTGAGGGTTAAAAATGGCTGATTTCGCAATTTTTCAATTTTTAATCGCTTATATGTCAAAAACTATCATTTTTAGAGAAAAGTCACTAAAGACCTTTTCTGTTTGGAATGATCCAAAAAACCTAAAAAAACTTTTTTCCATGCAAAAAAATAATTTTAGGAAAAAAACAAAAAAAAAACATTTAAAAAATGTTTGACCTACTTTTGGTCCTGGCAACATGCAAATTTGTTAAAAGGGGTCCTTTATGAGTAAGATTGTGCGAAAAATCCGAATCAGAATATTTTTCCTAGCGGATGCGCAGTGGCTTTCTGGACTAAATAGCATATCAAAGTTTAAGGATAGGGCCATAGAATTTTCAATAGACGCAATAGGTGAGTTACGTGGTCTGCTTTTTACCATAGAGTTTCTGAAATAGGTTTGTATTAATATTAGTTTCGAATACGATCTTTCAGCACTAGCTGTAGTCACAAGTATTTTAATAAATAACATTAATGCAGTACATACTTCAGGAAAGCTGCGCGACACAAAATTATTCCTTATTATTAATAAATAGCAAGTTCATTAATACATGTTGATTTTTCTTTTTCATCTCTAAAGGTAAACCAAAAACTGGGAACTTTCCTGGCAAATTATTCAGATGTCTTTTTTAGCTAGCCTCTCCTGGACTATAATAATGGCAATATTCACCTTTACCTACTATGCTTCTTTTCATGAGCATTTTTCAGTGCGTCACAAATGATAGAAAAAAAGGTTAAGTCCGTGATAATACACATTTATGCCATTAATTCTATAACATGACATTTTAGTTAAATCTGGCAGTTGTCACATTTTATTTGCAATTTGGCATAAAAACAAATCAATTGTGTTTATTGCATTTATAAAGTGTTATTTTCTTTGATTTGTATAGTCTTATAAATTGTACAGATTATATTCGTAGATATATTATATAATTAAAAAATAATTTTTTTCGATTATAGCGCCATCTATTGACAACTAGAATAAATGTTATAAATGTCACCGACGAAATGTAATCACCGACGTGCGTTTTTTCTGTCACATACAATTTAATGCGTTAGAAAGAAATCGAAAAACTGTGACGCACTGAAAGATCCTCATGAGAAAAAGCATATAATATACATTATGTAATAGTTGAGTACTATAAGCAATATACTTAACTTTTGGCGAACATTAGAGATGTAGTTTTCTATTTTATTTCATAAGTCACTCCAAATATGTAGTTTCCAAAACTCCAAGGTTTCCAAAACAATATTATTTGTACAACAAAAAGTTTTAACATATTTTTAATTACTAATTTTATTTATTTTTTGTTTCATGTTTGGCTACTCTACCAACTTGGTTAATTATCGCAGTATGTAAGTATTAATAAAGTTTACTAAAAGTTTTTAAATTATTGCAGATATAACCATTAAACGATACTTTATTTCTACTTCTTCTTATTCATGCTGTGCTCGAATATCGAGCGTTGGCTATACTAATTTTGTTGACGGCAGCTCGGAAAAGGGATGCAGAGGATCTGATACCATTCTGTCAGGTTTCTAATCCATGACGTTCTTCATCGACCTGGCCCTCTTCTTCCCTCTATCTTCCCTTGTATTATTAAATGGAATATATTATATCTCTCTGGGTGTCGCATAACATGGCCAAAATGCATCCGATGCAAAACAACTTCGTTACGAACTCTATCCACCCAAGGATTCATATAGTCCTGTCGCCAGTGGGGGTACAACGGCCCCCTTAATTCAGATGGACTTACCCAAGTTTTTTTATGTATTTTGACCCGTAGAACACGAATTTTTTGGGTAACAGTCGATCCGGATGTCGATAAGATTGTTATAAACAAAGAACTTGAGGAATCACATAACAGCGATTTTTCGTAAAACAAAACATGTAATAGGAGCCATTTGCAAGGCTCGACGTTCAAACCATTCTATCGAATTATTAACCCAGCTAAGAATTTATACAGCGTCCTGGATATCACTGTATATAACGTTACTCTGCAATATACATTATGTCAAATTCTAGACTTCGGGAAGTATACGCGAGTTTAATTTCCATTTCTCTTCCTATTATTCATAACACCATTTTCCGGTTTTGAACTCGGTTTCAAAAACAAAAGATTATTGATCTCTGCACAGCTCTATATACACCATCCATCTCAAAAGATTTCAATTTTTATTTTTCTTTTGTATTATTGATGATCCAATCTTTAAGTTCCTAGCAAAGAATGAGAAAAATATAGCAATGTACCACGTTGGTTCATTAGTATCATGATTAGTGTGACCAACTCCAATCCAGTCGAATCCGGGACAAGGCTAAAAACATACCTGAAATCCGGGACTTTTCAATGAAAATCGGGCAATTATTTTTTCAGACGATAATTAAAATACAAAAACGAAAAAAAGTCCACCGTTTTAGTTTTCGTAGAACCATAATACCATGATATAAAATGCCTGCGTTTGCGTTTTTTATGTGGTATTATTGGTATTACACTATAGAAATTGTCGACTTTTTTTCGTCCCACCAATTCAATTTGATGTGAATTATTAGGAAAATAACGTATTCAAAATTTCAAAATAGAATTTTACCAAAATGTCGAAAATTCGGATGGCCCGGAAGCCTTGTCCGGGACGCCGGAACACGACTTCGTAATTCGGGCCATGTCCCGGATTTTTCGGACTAGTTGGTCACACTAATCATGATGGATAAGTTAATAGCCCAGTAAATGAACGGGAAATTCGGCGATACCGTGTAATTTTCAGGGGCAACTCCGAATTGCATGAAAATTTGGATTTAAGTTCTACTTACCCTCCACTTCAAAGTTGAAATTGTGCCGTTGGTTGCTTTTACTTGGGGGGTGACAGTCACCCCTTCTCGCGGGTGAAAAAACATACGTTCAAGATAAGACCGGAAATGGATAAATTGACTGGTTTTAAGCAACTTTTGTTCTATAGAGTTTTTTACTTTTCGAGTTATTTGCCATTGAAAATGTTGATTTTTCGACAAAAAAACTACGTTTTCAGACGGTTTTTCGCAAATAACTCAAAAAGTAATTATTTTATCAAAAAAAATGTCCTTAGCAAAAGTGTAGCTTATAAAAAACCCAAAAAAATAGTGTACCAGTAAAGTCTATCAATCAAATAAAAACAAAGTTGTAGCTCATGAAAAATACGTTCTTATTCGTCTAATTCCAAATCGAATATTTCAAGGTGAAATCACCGAAAAATTAAGCAGTTTTCGGGAAAAACCATTAAAACTTTTTTAAAGTGTTTATAAAAAGCTTTGTTTTAATTGTTAACAAAAGTTTTATCATTAAAAATAAGCGAGTTACGCTCAAAATATAGTTGGCCCTCTTTTTTTTTGTAAAAAATCATGAAAATCTCGCCGTGTTTAGCTCCCCAAATGAAATTAATCGCTACCGCTTTACAAACAATTTACTTACCTATCTTTTTTTATGTAATCTGTCAGTTTCACCGGTTTAAAGTGTTTATTTTTGAAAGGGTTATAATTGAGAAAGCTTGAATGGGTCACTAATCACGAGTGTATGCAAACTTTGAACAGCCATATCTTAACCAATTTTTGTCTTGCGGAGAAACAAAATAAAACTAACATATTTATAATAGCAAAACCTACATTTCTTTACTCTTTAAGATTTTTCTTATCACTAATACTTTTTAAGGTACTTTGAAAAAATGAAATTTTTCAAAAATTTTTAAAAATTTTTTTACTATAAAACCAAATGTTTTTAAAAATAAGCACTTCAAACCAATAAAACTTACAGATCATATTATAAACAATACACATAGTTAAAATAGATGGTAAAGCCAAACGATTAATTTCATTTAGGGTGCTAAATAGTGGGAGGTTTTCACGATTTTTTTACCAAAAAAAAGGGGTCAACTTTTTTTTTCAGTGTAACTCGTTTATTTTTGATGCTGTAAACTTTTGTAAAAAACAAATAATAAGTTTTTTTCGATACTTTAAAGATGTTAATAAGGTTTTCCCGAAAAACGCTTCTTTCTTCGGTGATTTCGCGTTGAATTATTCGATTTGGAATTAGACGAATAAGAACGTATTTTTCATGAGCTACAACTTTGCTCTCACTCTCTACTCAATTTGTAGACTTTACTGGTACACAATTTATTTCGTTTTTTCATAGGCTACACTTTTGCTAAAAATATTTTTTTCGATAAAATAATTACTTTTTGAGTTATTTGGGAAAAACGGTCTGAAAACGTAGTATTTTTTTGTCGAAAAATCAACATTTTAAATCGCGAATAACTCGAAAAGTATTGACTTACGTAAAAAACTTTATAGAACAAAAGGTGCTTAAAATAAGTCAATTTATCATTTTCCGGCCTTATTTTAAACACGCGTTTTTCACCCCCGAGAAGGGGTAAATGTCACCCCCAAGTAAAAGCAACCAACGGCACAAATTCAATTTTGAAGTGGAGGGTAAGTACACCCTAAATCCAAATTTTCATGCCATTCGGAGTTGCCCCTGGAAATTACACCCCAAAACGGTCATTTATTGGGCTATAAAGTCTATTTCATTTCACAAATGCAATTCAAAATATACTGCTGTTACTACTGTTCACTTATATATTAGGCTGACAGTTTAAATTAAATTAAACAATAATTTTTGTTTTGCTATACTTTTAGACGGTTTTGCACTGGGGAGCAAAATATGGTAACCCTGAGATTATTAAAATCTTTGCTGGACGATACAAAGTGGATGTTAATGGAAAAACGGTATGTATTATTAATTAAAATTTTACAGTTCTATATGTTTGATTAATAGGTAGTGATTGGAAGATCCATTACATAAATTACATCTATAAAAAAGAAACAGAACTGGCTGCCATAATTGTTACAGAAAAAGCATCATATTTTCTAGTGGAAAACTTTACATGAGTCCTAAATGACCCCATAGAAAAACAAAAGGGGGCTGAAAATCAAAGTGGGACGATACATCGGGATGATCTTATATTAGCAACATAATTACACTAAGGGATATATTAGAGAAAAGACGAGAAAGAGGAAGAGAATATCACGTCTCATTTTATAGACCTGCCAGTGAACATACCCATTTAACAAAAAATAACATTTAATTTTTGTAAGATAACAGTTCAGACTTCCCAAAATGAAGGATGGAATTACAATTAAAAATAAAATATATTAATCAAGACAGACTATTCAAATGTATCTACCCCTCTGTGGCTCAGTGTTAAGAGCGTCTACGTTTGAACCTAAAGGTCTCACATGGGTAGGGAATTTTTCATTATTTATTAAAAATTCATAAATGAAAATAGTTGCTATCCTTGTGGGATCGGTACTCACAGGAGGAACTGCAGACGTACGGATACAATTAGCGTCTCTGTGCAAAGACAATTACGTCTACTTTGCTAAGTAACAAGACATTTACTCAAGGGATATATGAAAAGTAAACGGGAATTGGATTGAATTCATAAAAAATTGGAATAGAAAAATATTAAAACAAAATCAATGGGAAAATCGCAGAAAAATATTAATTAAAGAAGATATTTAGTTGTAAGAAAATTTGAGCAAGTATTTTTAGAAGAAAGATAGTAAAGCAAACAAAAATTAACGCATAAATGAACTTTACGGGAATTAGGAATAAACTAATTATTTGAATATAATATCAATATAAATGAAGCGTATTACAATAATTTATAACAAACAATATTTTGTCGAGGTATAGGGTGTTTTTGAAATTAAGTAAAGTTTTAAAAACGAACGAAATTGAAAAACCAAAGCGAAGAATAGGAAGAAATGGAAGCTGGCACTAGAACAGGCCAATACCCAGTGGCGTGCTGGAACTTTTCAAGCGGCCCGGTGATCTTATAGAAAAGCGGCCTCCCATCCTCATTTTACCTTCTATTATCAGGATGTTTTATTCGGTATTAAAAAAAAAACAAAAACAAACAACAAAAATTAAAATTTTTTTTAATCAAACATAAAACTTTGAATTCAATGATTTTTTTCTTAATTTGCTATATTTTTTCATTTAAGAATAATAAATCTCACAAATAATTATTGACATGTATGACAATATCGTACCTATGCAGTAAGGCAGAAACCATAATTTCCTAAATAAATATAATATGAATTTGATGTAATTAAGGTACCTACAAGTAAAATAAAATTGAGAATTTTTCAATTATGTATTAAGTTGCATTTTAGTAAATCAATTATACAAGAGAGTACAAATACAAATACAGTAAAAATACTTTAATTTAACAATATTTAAAATGTTAATACAACGCAATACTCTAAATATTCTTTTGCAATTATTTTATAAAATAATTACTTAACTCTCGATCAATAATTTCCGCATTAAAATAGATTTTTGAACAAATTCGTTGATTATTTCATCATTTTTAAGCTCATACAAAGCTTCTTTTTCTATAGCCATTAGCATAACAGTGATCTTGCGTTAAAATACTTTTTAAACGATTTTTTATGTATTTTAATGTTGAAAAGCTTTTTTCGCAAGATACTTGGGTCACTGAAAGTGTTAATAAATATTTTACATTATACTATTTAAATTTGGATAAGCACACTGATATAATAAGTTGTACTTATGCAAAACAGCGTAACAGCAAGCTTTACATTTTTTAGTACCACACGGAGGTGAGGTTTTCACGATATCAACATTGTCATTTGTTACTTCATGTTCATTATCACTTGGATTAATAATATCATCCTTCATATTTTCTGTAGGCTGAACATATTCATCATTAACTCCATCTTCTATAATCTCAGTATTTTGCAAAATCCTATTTTTAATACAATCCATTTATCAGCAAAATCCATGAGTTCTTCTCTAATTGCAGTCGCAGATATGGTAGGATAAAACTTTCTTAATTTTTCAAAAATGATTTAAATGGCATCAAAGGTATACCATTTTTTTATTGTATCAAAATTTCTAGGATGTAGAGTGCTTATATCATCATAAAACGATTTGATTTGTCTTGATCAAATCGTTTTTAGATACTTTCAATAATTCAGTCAAAAATGAGCAAGACGTTTTTCCATTTTTTAATTCTGCAGAGTACATATACATGTTTGAAGGAAATTGGAAAACTATAAATATACTTGTATGTATGAAAATAAATAATATTATCTGTAGCAATCTATTTATGTATATAGACTATAGAGTCTTACTCATTTACTTAAACTGAATTGCACAATTAAAAAAATTTTGATTTTTTTAAATGTTTTATTAATATTATTAGCAAAATAAACATCCGATTAGAAATTAAAAAATTTTTTTTTTGTTACATTTAAAAATTTTGGGAAAACCTATTTGACCGGCCTCAAGAGGCCGCGGCCTCTCGGTGATTGCACCGATTGATTTATATGGCCAGCACGCCACTGCCAATACCCACTATGGGTTGTAGAGGCAACGATGGTTACCAGTGACTAACGAGTGTGTATACTAAGTTTAAATAAGACAAGCAAAGCATAAACACAGATTTTACTTGTTAAAGATGTTCAAAAGTATCTATTCGTTCCATAGTAACAGTATATTATTAATATCACTTAATCTCTTTTTCTCTTTTCTCTATTGTTAGATTTTATTGTATAGTATATAAATTACTGTAATCACGGAATACATACATAGTGAAAAAATAATCTTATTATTTAAATTAATGAATAATTTACGCGATTATACAAGTAACTGTTATCCAAAAATATTCAAAACCTTAACCAAATAGCCACCTCGTTCGTTGCTGGCTACGACATCGCTGTCAACTAATGTTTACATCCAGTTCATATGGTATGCGAATAAACTGTAGATAATTAAAGTTTCACTATTAGATATTTACGTTTTCTACTAATAATAAATAGTATGCTGGCTTCTAAATTAAGTTTTTAATTTGTTTTCTGTTTCATGTTCATGTGGGTCTTTTGTCCGCTGTTCCAATATTACGAACTTCTTTTCTACACTAAAATAGAATGGGGTAAGTCTACATAACTTCTATTTTATACATTCAACCAAACTTATATGGAATCACCATGTATTTCAAAGCAATATTTATTTCTTTTGAAAAAACTTGTTATTGTTGCGAAGAATAAAGGTTTTTATTGAAAATAAACAAATCGATAAGACAATCAGGTAGTACAGCTCGGTACGGTATAGGTTATTTGATTGAGTGGCAAATTGAACGAAAATAAATATGTAAACTAACTTTTGCGCCCAAAAACGAAAATATGCTTCATGCAGTGGCGGCTCGTGATTTTTACCATGGGGGAGGCTATACCTAACTGTAAAATATCTTGACAAATTTGCACTAGCAAAAAAAAATCCGCCAAAAAAATATAATTTAAGGCCCCATTTTTTGACCATTTTTATTTACATTTGATAATATCATCATAATTCATAATTTCATAAAATCATATAATTTTAAAAATAATTAGTCAAATTGTAAAAGCGTATTACCAAAATTTGTGTCGTTTATTTGTTAACAATTCTATATCTATATAAGTAGATATGCATATCAAAATAAATACAGATTTGAATTTTTGCAGTCCATACAGGTTGAAGGTTCACATTTTTTAAGATACTCAATTGAATTTTTTTAATTCTAAAAGCGGCCTACTGCGAATCCAAAAACACGGTAAATTACCAATATTTTGCTTTGCATTATAGATATAGAAAAAGTTATTTGAACAAGTTGTTCCAAATATTATCTTGCATACCAAATTTCATCAAAAAATTCGCACTTTTAGTTTTTTCATTATTTGTAGTCAGGATCCTAAAATTGCAGAGGAGCAATTGGGCAGCGTGTGCGTTAAACTACAATGCAACTGGGTCTCCGTAAACGCTGCTGGGCTGCGCTGAGCATTAGCAAGTGAGATTTTCCGGCCAGCAGCTTTAGGATCCTGACTACAAATAATGAAAAAACTAAAAGTGCGAATTTTATGATGAAATTTGGTATGTGGGGTTAGACGTTAGAACATTATTTAGAACAACATGTTCAAATAACTTTTTCCGATATCTTTAACGCGAAGCAAAATAGCAAAGTAAACAAAACAGTGTAGCATGTGTAAAAAATTTATAGGGAGGCTAAGCCTCCCTTGCCTCCTCTGACCAGCCGCCACTGGCTTCATGTGGGGTTTTACCACTTACAATGGGGTACGACAGGACAACGAAAGATGATCAAGAAACGTACAGCGAACTCCACGAGAACGCAGAAGTAGAGGAAGAAAACAGAGAAGACTGGAAAACTCATCCGGAGGCCTTTGTCCGGAAGTGGATGAAAACAGACTAAAGAAGGAGATTTCTTTAGTCTGTTTTCATCATCAAATGTTTTACATTTTTGCTACAAATATTTTTTCGATATCTAATATTTAATTCGATAAATACTTATTTTTGAGTTATTTGCGAAAAACTCGTCTGAAAACGTTGTTTTTTTTTAATAAACATTTTCACTCGCAAATGACTTGAAAAGTCTTAGCATAGATAAAGAAACTCTATAGAAGAACAAAAGTTGCTTATAATTAATCAATTTATACATTTCAGGACTTATTTTAAACGTATGTTTTTCACCCCAAGGAGGGGTGTCACCTCCCGAAGTAAAAGCAACCAACGGCATAAATCCAACTTTGAAATGGAGTGTAACTAGAACCTAAATCCAAATTGTCAAGCAAATACGTCCGTCGTGACGCTGATAATTTCACTCCAAAACTGTCATTTACTGAGCTATTGGTGTATTCATGCATTGATTATGACGGAATGGGACGTTTCGATGCCACCGGTTCATCGCCGGCCGTTTCGATGCCGCCGGTTCATCGCCAGTCCATTTCATCGCCGTCATATCTCGCATTTCCTAGAATTCCTAATTAATACTAAAAATAACTAATAATTGTAACTGTCGAAAATTCGGAAATATATCAGATAGCGATTAATTGACTGGCGATGAATCGGCCGGCATCGGCATCGAACTGGCGGCATCGAAACGGCGGCGATGAAACGTCCTAGACCCTGATTATGACGACATTTTTCATCTTTATTGGTATAGAATAAAGTAGAACAAAAATTACTAAATGATTACATTAGTATTATTCTATGAGATGAACAACTTTCTTCGTGCACTATCTACTATCAGCAAATATCTACAATTTTATTAATTCGGATGGACAACTTCATTTTCAATACTACACGGCTTAAAAAACGAATGTATGGAAATAATATAAAACACATTTTTACATATATTAGACAACAAGATGGGGCCCTTGACATATTGGGGCTTCATGCTGCGGGGGCCTCTGTTACGCCTCTGGATAATTGTATCGAAATACTAAACGTTGGTAAAGATTAAAGAGAAAACCCATTTCAGCAAATTGCAATTCTCAAATCTTTCAATAGTCACGTACAAAGCATTATAGTTTATTGTCGTTACCATGAAATTTCAGTAGGCCGGAAGGGATTAAGTTTCTAGATATTATCAGATGATTTACTTGGCAAATACGTCTATTTAGAAATTTACGTTTTTAATTTTAAACACACAACGTAAAATAATATAACAATAACAGATTTTTACATAATATCAGATGACAAGATGGGGCCCCCCGCAAGCTTCACGCTGAGGGGGTCTCTGTTACGCCCCTGCTTTCCTATCTTTCTATTATTATACTCTCTTTCTAACTCCATTAATATTGTAAAGTACCCATATATCTGGCACCACCGTTATATAGACGAAATGCCGGCTCTGCTGATAAATCCGGTAGCCTTTGAGTTTGAAAGGGCCTTCATCGGACATCATAGCAGTTGCGAAGACGACGCATGCCGAGCATTCTTTATGTCTTGAGATGTCACAGTACAGATTATGCTTTAATACAATAGATAACAGCTTGTTTATGACATTTTACATTTGTATATACCTGTGCCCGACCTCCGGCCAGCCGACTTATTAAAATCTGCTTTACGACCTACAACTATTTTTGAGATGTCTTTCTTTGAATAATGAGTGTCGGCTATGTGATTTATTTATTTGGATGCATGCTGGTCACTCCAGGCATTGTTGGAATGTGCAAAATTTTGTAGATATATATAATAATAATTAATAAAATCAAAAGGATAACATTTTAAAATATTTTTTTCTACAACCGTGTTAAAAATGCAATTTTTAGCACTCCATACGAACGTTAAAAATGCTACTTTAAGGCACTAGTGCTTTAAAAATTTTTTAAAGCACTGCAGTTCGTATTGACCGTATAGGCAATTTTGATGTAATGTCAAAAAAATATAAAAATGGAATGTCAGTCAAGTTCAAGTAAAAGTTTTTGTAGATATTGTCCTGTAATTACGTTGGTAGAAAAAATATTGTATGATATGCGTGTTAAAAAGTACATTTTTAAGGCACTCATGTGAATTGCAGAACTCGTTATCGCTCATTCTTCAAACTTTCACATGCTTGCCTTAAACGTGTACTTTTAACACTTATATCAGGGCTTCCCAAACTGTGCGTCGCGACGCCCTGGGGCGTCGCGGCGTTGTCCCAGGGGCTTCGCGTGTCAAAGCGGACTTTTAATACAGAAAATATATTTATTTGATTTTAAATGAGTATAAAATATACAATGATGAGAGCGCTAATAACCGGCAAAATAACGCAAAAAATGGAAAACACAGTACTTAAGTTGTGAGATAAAAATAAATGAAACTAGTAGAGTTCGATATGTCTAAAGGTGGGAAACAATAATAGTCTAGTAAAATAAAATTTCACTACATGTAAAACAAAATGTAAATTCGTACAGGTTGAAACAAATTTTATATTAAAGTTTAGGTGGGTACAAAAGATATTTTCAAGAAAGTATCCAAATCACATAAGGGGATCATTCTTTAAATAATTAAAAAGGGGTCATTTTTGCAAAAAAATTACTTTTTTAACTGCTCAGGTCATTCAGTTACTAATGAAGGTCTTTAGGATTATTTTCTGCAAAGTTAAACGGTTAATTTTTCACATATAACTTACTAAATTAAATTTGACCCCCTATTTATTTAAATAATTATACACGAAACTTTAAAAACAAATTTGCAAAAAATTATTTTTAGCGTTTTAAATAAGCACTATAAAATATCTTATTTTACAGGAGAAGTTGCACTATGTTATCAGTATCAATCAAAAAAAAAATAGTCCAAAAATATTTAATATTTTTTGAGATATTCAATTTGTTTATTAAATGTTACTCTATATTCAATTGCAAAAACGCGGTTGTCGCCAAAGAAATATTCACCTGTATTAAATCTTATTAGTTTTATTTTTATGTATATTTTCGATAAATGTATTGATAAATTCAAATTTCAATTAAACTTCCCCCTAAAATGACATTTGAAAATTATTCAAATTTGTTTATAATTTGTTTTTTTAATAACGTCGCGGGGATTAAATATTTTGAAATGCCGTTTCGATATTTGGGTTTCTGGGAATTTTTCACTAATTAACAAATTTTTTTGTCTTTTTTTCCTCTTCTTTTTTTTTTCTTGGAGTTATATTACAACGGGCCCTTTTAAGGTTAAGTTTCATTAAGAATGTCGAATCTCTAAGTTATAGATTCTCGACCTAAAAATATTAAGATTGGTCTAAAATCACTTAAATAAAATGTGGCTGGTTACTGAGTTACAGGGTGTTTAATTTAAAAATTAAAAATTATTTTTACCAAGTACTTTCAAACTATTTGACGCATCCTTATCATACTTGTCAGAAAGTGTGGGTACTATACAGTCTACTAAACTGTGACAAATAAAAGTTTCTAGCTACTACCAGAGGCGTACGACAGGGGATAGTTAATGGTTGACCCTTTCCAAATTCTACGCCACTGAGGGAATTACTATTTTAGCGAAATTTTTCGATTCTCCAATACTTTATATGTAAATAATATACTCTTTACTGGTAACGATTAAGTCATTAGTTTTCGAGATATTGGACGTTAAAAATGAAACGGCATAGTTATTTTGATTCATTCATTCATTCATTTTAAACTTCCAATATCTCTCAAACTGATGACTTTATCGATACCAATAAAGTTATTTACATACAAAGTATTGGGGAATCGAAAAATTTCGTTAAAATAGTAATTCACTCAGTGGCGTAGAATTTGGGAAGGGTCAATCATTCACTATCCCCTGTCGTACGCCTCTGGCACTAGCTAGAAACGTTTATCAATCACAATTTAGTAGGGTGTATAATAGCCACACTTTCTGCCAAGTATGATAAGGATACGTTAAATAGTTTTAAAGTACTTGGTAACAATAATTTTTAACTTTTTAAATAAAACACCCCGTAACTCAGTAAGTAGCCACATTTTATTTAAGAGATTTTAGTTAAATCTTAATATTTTTAGGTCTACAATCTAGATCTCATAGACTCAACATTCTTAATAAAATTTAACCCTAAAAGGGCCCGTAGTAATATAACTCCAAGGAAAAAAAGAAGAAAAAAAAACGACAAAAAAATTGTGTTAATTAGTAAAAAATTCCCAGGAACCCAATTATCGAAACGGCATTTTAAAATACTTAATCCCCGCGACGTTATTAAAAACACAAATTATAAACAAATTTGTATGATTTTCAAATGCCATTTTAGGGGGGAGTTTAATTGAAATTTGAATGTATCCATAAAATTATCGACAATATACATAAAAATAAAAATAATGAGATCTTAAGCAGGTGAATATTTCTTTGGCAACAACCGCGTTTTTGCAATTGAAAATATAGTAACATTTAATAAACAACTTCAATATCTCAAAAAATATTAAATATTTTTTGACCAATTTTTTTTTTGCTTAATACTGGTAACATAGCTTAAGTTAGTCTGTAAAATAAGATATTTTATAGTGCTTATTTAAAACGCTAAAAATAATTATTTGCGAATTTGTTTTTTAAGTTTTATATACAATTATTTAAATAAATAGGGGGTCAAATTTAATTTAGTAAGTCTTATGTGAAAGATTTACCCTTCAGCTTTGTAGAAAAAAATCCCATAGACCTTCATTGATAAGTGAATTACCTCAGCAGTTAAAAAGTATTTTTTTTGCAAAAATGACCCCTTTTTAATTATTTCAACAATGATCCCCTTGTATGATTTGGATACTTTCTTGAAAATATCTTTTGTACCCACCTAAACTTTGATATAAAATTTGTTTTAACCTGTACGAATTTACATTTTGACTTTTTTTTATTTTATTAGGCTATAAATAGAATGTAAATTTATAGGTTTTTGTCGCTTCCCACATCTACTAGTTTCATTTCTGTTTATCTCACAACTGAATATGATTTCCATCTTTTGCGTCATTTTGCCGGTTATTAGCACGCTCATTACTGGTTTAACATGTATTAATAAATAAATCAAATAAAAAATATAATATCAAGTCTGAAAAGTATGAAGGACTAGAAGCTCTCATTAAAACCAAGACTCCAAGTGTAAAATAGACACATTGTCATACATAGGGAAGCCTTAGCAGCAAAGAACATTACACATGAATTAAGTGTTGTGATGGATATCATTATTAAAGTGGTGAGCTACATACATTAAAACACGACCCGTGAAATCTAGACTTTTCCGTAAACTTTGTGAAGAAATGGAGGCCGAGCAGACCTCTTTAATTTATTATTAAAACTCTCGTTGACTGTCCAAAAGCAACGTACAAGCACGTGTGTACGAATTAAGAAATTAATTTTACACGTATCGACATACAGAATCACATATTGTTGCGCAAAACTTTATTAATTCAGAGTTTATGATAAAATTTAACATATTTAACAAAGTAAATAATCTTAATAAGTCTTTGCATAGAAACAATACTCATATCCTGCAATTGGCAGATACAATTACTGGGTTTCAGAAGAAGTTGCTTTCATGAAAGAGAAAATTAGAAGATCAAGTAATTGACTGTTTCTCTGCTTTACAAGGTATTCGACAAGAAAAATCGATAGAAATTCTCGATCCCTCTTTAAAAAATGTGTTTACACAACACATGTTATAATTAAGCGAACACTGAGAAATATTTTCCCGAGGATCTAGAGCAATATGACTGGGTCAGAAACCCTTTACAGTCATCCACACCATCGACACTTTCAACAGAGGAAGAAGAACAACTGACAGAATTGTCCTCTGATTCCAGCCTAAAGCTTTAATATGACAAGGACAAACTGAATTTTAGAGCTCAGTTTCTCATGAATACCATGCCATCATCACTGCTGCAGGTTTTATTACCATTTGCGATTTCGTACTTGTGCAAAACGGGCTTTTCTGCAGTTGCAGTAGGTAATTAAAAACAAGTACAGGTCAAACATAAACTTAGAAAAAGAAATGAGAGTGGTAATCTCCAAACTGGAGCCCCAGTTTCATAAGTTGTGCTCAAAAAAGCAAGCACATCCCTCACATTAACCAGCCAATTACATATATAAATATTCCTTTTTATTTTTGTGCACATGTTTCGATTTAGTTCTTAATTTCTAATAACAATTATAAATGTTCAAATAGTGTTTTTGTTATAACTACAACCTGTTACTAGGCTAGTACTAAAATTGGTAAGTATTATTGGGGGTTCGGTTGAGGGGCGTCGCAAAAAATAGCAAAATCCCCAGGGCGTCACAGTACGAATAAGTTTGGGAAGCCCTGACTTATATCATAAATAACTATTATTGTATTTCAATCAGCATATAAAGCAAATAATTTCAATATTATAAAAAATATACTATTACTACTTTTCTGTGACGATCGTAATGGTAGGGGAGCCCAAGCGGGGATTTATGCAGTTACTCGAGCGCGTCAGATTATCACATGGGGAGAAACCTTGTACCCTGTAAATGAACCTCTACCATATATTGGCTCTTAAGACAAGGGAGTTCGTTAAGGGGGGTCCGAAAAAAATTTATTCTTAGAAAAACTCGAAATCGTCAGATAAGGTAAGTTAAGTAAATGCAAAAGAGTGTATATTTCAAAAATCTGACGATTTGAGCGGGGCGTAAGGAAATAGGTGAGTCACAATTTCACAAAAAAAAGCGAATATTTCGCGAAATAAACGTCAGATCTAAAAACTAAAAAATACGTGTTCAATATTTTTCAAAAATCTGTCGAATGATACCAAACACGATCCCCACGGAGAGGGTGGGGGGTAAATTTAAAATTTTAAAAAATCAGATCGAAAAATTGCAAAATACACGTATTCAATATTTTTGAAAAATCGATCGAATGGCACCAATCACGCCCCTTCACGGAGGTGGAGTGGGGGTTACTTGAAAATCTTAAATTGGAGACCCCAATTTTTTCTTTACGTAAAAATAAGCAACTTTTATTCGAGACATTTTTTCGAATTATGGATGGATGGAGGATATTCGGAAAAACGATTGTTGGAAATGGAAAATTAAATTAAAAATGGGAAATCGCCCACTTTATGGAAAACTTAACTTAACTTTTTTGGGGGTTTTAGGACCTACCCTTCACAGTCCAATTGGTCCCCATAACGCTCGAGTATTAACTGCAAATTTAGCATAATTTACTCCCCTACTATAACTTAGTTACTACGAATGAAAATGCAGATTGAAGTTTGAACTGGCCCACTAATATTAGAAAAAAAAAAGCAAAATAAGGATGTAGGACCCGACAACATAAATGCAGAAACAGTAAAACTCTTCAATATCCTATATGCAAACTCTTTAATAGCATATTATACAATAGTAAAAAAATACCATCAGATTGGCTGAACTCAACTTTCGTAGCAAATCTAAAGAAGCACAACAGTCGCTGCGAAGATCGTCGCCTAATCAGCTTAATGAACCAGGTACTCAAAGCATTCTTAAGTAATTATTGTTCATAAGCGGATTTATAACAAATGTGAAGAGAGAACGGGTGATACTCAGTTTGGTTTGAAAAACGGTTTAGGAATACGAGAGGCACTTTTTTTGTAAACAGTTATTAGTACAACAATGCTTTGTCTTTGATTGGATGTCTTGATATGCTTTATTTATATACATAATGTGTTAATGCAAGCGTTAAGGGAGATTAGTCTTGATGAAAAATATATGAGGCTCATATAACTGTACTGGAATCAAAAGGCAGAATTAAGTATCTCCAACAGTCTATACTTATACACACCAAGTAGAAATAAGTAAAGGCGTGCAACAAGGCTGCATTCTCTCCCTTCTGTCGTCTAACATTTTTGTAGAAACTATCTTTCAACTTACACAGCAGAATGAAAAAGATATCAAAATTAATTTAATTTCCATAAATAATTTGAACAAAATGCAACAGAGCTATTATTAAAAATGTTTAATGCAGTTTGGAGAGAAGAACAGATACCGATGAATTGGCAGAAGGCACAGATAGTGCCGATTTATAAAAAGGGCGATAGAAAAGATTGCAACAATTACAGAGGAATAACACTGTTAAGCACTGCCATGAAAACATACGAAAAAATACTGAACAAAAGAATAATCGGAAAAATTGACAGCACACTCGAGGAATCACAAAGCGGTTTCAGAAAAGGCAAAAGCACCCAGGATCATATATTTACAATCAAGCAAATAATAGAAAAATATCAGCAACAGGAGAAAAAAAATGTATATGGCTTACATAGAAAAGGCTTTTGACACGGACACCAAGGCAAAAATTATGGGAAATATTAGAGAAAAGAGGTAGGTATAAGTAACAAAATGATAAGGGTAATTAAGAACATTTATAACAACAATGTGAAGTATATCATCAGCCAAAACAGAACATCAAAATCATTTACTACGAACGAGGGACTAAGACAAGGAGGAGGATTAAGTCCAACACTGTTTATAATTTACATGGATGAGATCATTAAAGAATGTAAAGTAACAGTAAAAAAAATGCATGTGGGTTATAGAAATTTTAGAAGAGTAGACATTTCAGAAGGAGCATTCGCCGATGACGTCGTCATATTGGACGAAAATGAGAGACAACTACAAAGAAATATAGAAATATAGAATGAAACACTAAAAAAATATGGAATGACAATTAATAAAAATAAAACAAAAGTTATGGTCATGGGGGAAAAGGAAGAAGAAGAAAAAATAAACATAAAAATAGAAGAAGTAAATATAGAATAAGCACGAACATTCCACTACTTAGGAGTAGAATTAGAAGACAACGGAAGACAGGAAACAGAAATTAATAATAGAATTAAAAAAACAATGAACCTATACCATGCAATGAGCAATAAATTCATAAATAAAAAAGAAATAACACGAAAAACAAAAATTAATGTGTTTAAGTCAATATATAGACCTGTATTAACCTTTGGTTGCGAGTCATGGGTACTAACAGAACAACAAAAGAGTAAAATACAGACAGTAGAAATGAAATACCTTAGACGAGTTCGAGGAGTTACCAAAAGAGATAGACTACGGAACACTCAAATAAGAGAAGATTTGGAAATCGAGTCAACGTTAGAATTTATAGAGAGAAGACACCTCAGTTGGTGGGGTCATCTTCAGAGAATGGATCAGACAAAACCGATGAAAGAAATTTGGCAGGCAAAAACGCAAAGAAGAAAGAAGAAAGGTAGACCACGACATGCATGGGATAGAACACTAGGCAAAATAATCGAGAAAAGGGGAACAACGTGGATAGAAGCTAGGACGCTGGCTAGAAATAAGAAGGAATGGGTCAAATTTGTACATAATATAAATGTATAGCAGTTATTAGTTAAATTTAAGATTAAGTTGTTTTTGTATTGTATTATAATGTAACATAATGTAATGTATTGTCGCCTTACACCACTATGTGGTAAAAAGGTTTTTTTGAAAATATGTATAAATAATTTGAAATATGCTGATGATACAGCCATCATAAGAGACAACATAGAAAAATAACAAGAAATAGTAAATAATATTAATATAGTGGGAGTGGAATATGGTTTCAATGTTAACATCATAAAAACGAAATTAATGATAATCAGCACACAATCCCATATGCAAGCACACTTGAAAATAAACAACCAACTTAGAGACAGAGTTGAGACATTTAAATACCTTGGAATTATCTTTAAACGGTAAATGAACTGCGACGAAGAAGTGAAGATACGAATAGTAATTGCTAGAAATACTATTACCAAATTCAAACCTTTGTCAGAATACGCGAAATTCCTTTGGAGCTTCCTTATTCGCGTCCTAAAATGCTACACATGGCCAATAATAATGTACGGTAGCGAGTGGGAGACCTGGTGGTAACATGGCTAAACCGAGTTGAAACATTCGAAATATGCTATCTTAGAAGGTTGTCTAAAATTGCATGGGTGGACCATATTACAAAGGAAGAGATCTTAAAATTGGAAAACTAGCTTTTAGTACCTTGGATGATGCAATAATCATGGCAGAAAATAAAGATAACCTCCAGCGCCTACTGTACAGATTAATATAACAGTATATAAGTTAAACATATTAATATCCCACGAAAAGGACCAGTCAACGGTTCTTGCCAAAAGCCCCATCAGATGCAAACTAATAATTAATTATTTAATCATAATTACATACAAGAACACATAGCAAGTCATGAATTTCAACTACCTCGTAATAGATGTGTCGCATGATAGGTATACTACAGAGGAAGTGAAAAAACAAATCAACAAGGCAAAAAGAATAACGGGATACTTGAGGGATATTATAAGGAGGAACAAAAATATAACCGCAGGGAGCAAAATCCAGGTATATAAGGCATGTGTAAGACCAGTACGAACATACGCAACAGAAACAAAAACTGAAACGTCGTCGTTTGCAAAAAGAGTAATCAGAACTACAAAGATCAAAGTATTAAGAACCATAAGATAAATTTCTCTCAGAGATAGTATAAAGAATGAGGATACATTAAGCTGGGGTCCTGATGGACACGTGGACACGTGGATGGGTTGACATGAAGAGATCATGTCATCCCAGGAAAAAATGGCGAAATGGGTAAGCACATAAATCAAATACAAAAAGACCACTAACCAGACTCCCGAAGAGGTGGTATGACAGGTGAACATCGACATCACAAGAATTGGAGAATAGAATAAACAGAACCATGCCCTACAAGAGAAACCAATATATACATAAGCCAATACTAAAAATAAAAAAATATGAAAAAAAAATTTTAAGAAACGCTTTTCTTTAGTTACTAAAGTGGCTAAAATTAAAAATATTATAAAAAAATCAACTAAAAAGCAAAAAATAAAAAAAATCTAACATATCCGTCAAAGAAAAGCGTGGCGCGTGTTCATCGAATAAACGGTTTTCGCCCCACGCTTTTCTTTAACGAATGTGTTAGATTTTTTTTTATTTTTTGCTTTTTAGTTGATTTTTTTATAATATTTTTAATTTTAGTCACTTTAGTAACTAAAGAAAAGCGTTTCTTAAAATTTTTTTTTCATATTTTTTATCTTTTACTTTTTAGTCTTACACTTTTCAAACATTAAAATATATCGTCATGTTTATTAAAATATGTATAAAACATATGATGTACTAACATGAAAAGTAGTCGGAATCGGCAAAAAATTTGAAACTTTATTGTTTATTAATGAAGCATAACGTAAACAATTAACGTAAAAAGTGAAATTATGTATTGTTCATATCATTAGCTATACAATTCGTAAAAGTTTCAAGTTTTTACATTGTAAAAAACAAGAGAATTTAAGCGTTTTCCATTAAAATCGTTTTTTTTTTATTTAAACAATTAATAAACATGAAATTTTTTTTATTGATTATTCGTGTATTGTTCCCGCGAATGCATATGTCTGCAAATTTTCATTCATTTGCATTGAAGAAAAGGCAGTCAAATTAACGTCTAAAGATTTGACGCAAACTATTGAACTAAATAAAAGCGTTTAATTAGAGAACTGTCTTTGTGCTTGATTAAGAAAAAAGTTCCAGAATCAGTTTTAATGATGTCCAATTTTGATTAAAGTAGGTAAAGATTTGTTATCCAAAATTATATTTAAAAAAGTGACAGAACATTTTTCTCATTTTATATTGTTTTTTATAGAAGACACATCTGCCGCTATCAGAAGTGTCCGATCAGTTGTCACTGTTTAGAAACAAATCTCCGACTAATTTTCGTGCCGTGGGGTAATGGCGGCACAGCACTAAAACCCTTTCATAGAAAAAACAAAGGAAACATATTATTCCGTATTCAATTTCGTAGAATTTGTATCCGTGTGTGTCACAATCTTGTATTCAACAGGTGGCTTCGTGTTTACATAATAAAATCTTTAAATATTCGAATCATCCCCAGTGCCATCTGCGAGATTTTCTTGTTTACAACGTATTAAAAAAATAACGACAGCATAAATTGTTGTATGCAAGATTATTAGAGAAGTCGATTTTGGTAAAGATTATCAAATTAGACAAAAAAACAATACATCATATCAGAGATTTAAAATAAAATAGTATAAACGTATACAGTGCTAGTCAAAAGTCCGTACCCCCCACCTCTTATCTTTTGAACGGTTATACCTACCTATAATAGTGACATTTGGAGGGAGGAAATAAACGGACGTAAGCTTCTTAACTAGTCATGACAGGTGACGTAATAGTGACAGATAACGTTACAGACTTACAGAGCCACTATGACCGATAATTTTAAATGGGACCTTATGGCAAGTGATACCTCGTTTGAAAGGTATTCAAATTTTTGGATTTTGGTGAATAAATTAAATAAATATAATATCGTAGTTTCGTATTTAATTAATAAAAATTCAAATGTCCGCCTATGGTTTTTTTGTCAAAAAAGTTGACGTTTTTCAATTCTCTAGTAGTTTTTACGTCAACGTCAACCTTTTTGGCAAGTAATCATAGGCGGAATTTTGAATTTTTATTAATTAAATGCGAAACTACAATTTTATATATTTTTTTTATTCATCAAAATTAGCTTAAACTCAAACAAAATTAGCATGACTGAATAGGTATTTTCAATACCTCTCAAACGAGGTATCACTTGCCATAAGCTCCCATTTAAAATTATCTGTCACAGTGGCGCTGTAAAGTCATCTGTCACTATTACGTCACCTGTCATGACTAGTTAAGAAGCTTACGTCCGTTTATTTCCTCCCTCCAAATTTCATTATTATAGGTATAACCGTTCAAAAAATTCGAGGGGGGTACGGACTTTTGACTAGCACTGTATAATACATACTACAGATACAGACAGACATAAAGTATATGTATGTATGTTGTAAATATACAACATGTTAGAGGCAACATTAGCGCGCAGAAAACGCGTTTCAAGATTGCTGCTTTAATTTTGAATATTTTGTCGAGATATTTAGCACATATTCGTAACATACTTAGTAAAGAATAGCGGTGCAGAGCCCAGTATGAGAACTATGTAAAGTGAAGTATGTGGAAATTACTCTATGCTTAAATAAAATATTAAAAAGCTAGTCTGTACCATTTACTATCTCACCAAATATAATAATGACGTCATATATACTCGTCACTACTTCTAGCCAATAAAATGCTCGCTGTAATAGGAATGGCATGTCAAGAAAATCTGATTATTCCCTATATATTTTTTCAAATTTAAAATATGAGAACAAGGGGAAAATGGCGTGCGAGCCTTATTGTTTGACTTCGACCATATCACAATATTTTGCGTTCGTTTTTGATTATATGTCACTCTCATTAAAAATTTTCAAAATTTTTAATTTTGGAGAAAATACATTTTTTCAAAATAACTTAAAAATTGTTAGAGATACCAAAAATCTGAAACAATAAAAAAAGTCGGCTTGCTTTGAATATTTTGTATTTATTTGTTTTTCTGTAAGACAAAAATTGGTTAAGATTTGGTGTATCTAAATTTGAATACACTTGTGATTAGTGAATCTTTCAAGCCCATTTAACTACAGCCCTCTCAAAAATAAGGACTTAAAACCAATGAAACTTATAGATCAGATATACAATACATACAGGAGTAAAAAAACTTGTCAAGTGGTAACGATTACGTTCATTTGAGATGCTAATTAGGGGGTGATTTTCCTGATTTTTTTACCAAAAGAAAAGGGACAAACTTTATTTTGAGTGTAACTTGTTTATTTTTGATGCTAGAAATTTTTTTTGTAAAACAAAAAAAAAGCTTTTTTTTAAACACTTTAAAAAAGTTGAAATAAGTTTTCCCCAAAAAGTGCTTCATTTTTTGGTTATTTCAAGTTAAAATATTCGATTTGGAATTTAACGAATATGAACCTATTTTTCATTAGCTATACCTCTGCTTCTGCTAAGTATAGAGACCTAATGTATACACCATTTTTTTTAACTTTTTTACAGGCTATATTTTTTTGAGAATATTTTTTCGATAAAATACTTACTTTTTGAGTTATTTGCGAAAAACCGTCTAAAAACGTGGTTATTTTGTTGAAAAATGAACAAATTCACTCGCAAATAACTCGAAAAGTATTGACTTGGTGAAAAAACTCTATAGAACAAAAATTGCTTTTAATTAGTTAGTTTATCGATTTCCGGACTTATTTTGGACATACAGTGGAACCTCGATAACACGGATTAATCGGGACCGCGACCGATCCGGGTTATCGAAAATCCGAGATAGCCGGAGAATATGGTAAAAATTAATAAAATACGGTATACTTACAGATAAACTCCGTTAGAATTGAAATAACATGAAATATATTTATAAATATGCACAGTACCTACTCATTAAAACTACTAAAAAAAAACATCAAACCCAAACCTAAGCAAATGGAAGCGAACAATACAAGACACACAATACTAAAGACCATTGTTTATAAAAGAATTTTTTAAATAGTCTTTCCTAAACAATGCTGACAGTTTGAAATAAAAAGGAATAGATACTACAGACAGGTGGCTGTTGTTTCTGCGGCGTGTGCTATGAGTCATTTTTAATATCGTACAGTTCAAATTACACACATATACATTATCTCTCAAATATTATATTACATACATTTTTATTGTTGAAAGGTTTGTCTGATAATTAACTATTTTGATTGGAAATACGCCACAATTAAATTGAAAAATACAAAATATTGAAAATCAAAATGTTTATCTGATGAAAATCGGTCCGGGTTGCCGGACTTCCGGGTTATCGGGGGCCGACTTATCGGGGTTCCACTGTATATTTTTTCACCCCAGAAAGGGGGTGAAAGTCACCCCCAGGGCAAAAGCACACATCGGCACAATATCATTTTTTTTCTTTGACCTGTTAGCTATGTGTATGCCAAATTTCATGTCAATCCAAGCGGTTCTTTAAAATTTAGAGGTTTTGCAATATTTTACAGTTAAAGAACGTACTAAAAACATTTTTGTAGCTCATAAAAAATCAAAAATATTCATTTCTTCATAAATTTTCTAGTTATAATATAAAAAGAGATATGGTAGGTGAAAAGAGATTTTTTTTGTGCATGCTTAAATCACTGTATTAAACTAACAGAGAAATGATTTGAGGGATATAATGCACATTTTATAGTGCTTGAAAACCTTTGTGGCCTTTAAAACGAGCACTGTTAAATGCCGATTACATTCTAACTAAGCGAGATATGGTACAAACAAAATTGATGACTAATGTATTTTAAGCATAAATGAGAAGTATATCTCCTCCACCTCTTCCACCAGAATTTAAATGCATTGTTTGCCTTCTACAATACCTTTTATTATGGTGCTATTTCTAGTTCAAAAAGTTGGACGGGTTTAAAATGAATGGTTTTTGAAACAAATAAGATCAAATTATAAAGCGCGTTTATAAATTTTCTTAAAAATCTTCATTTTTCTCCATGTAACTCAAAAATGATAAGAGATACGAAAAAGAGATACAGTACAAAAATGTAGGCTTTTTCAGATAACAATTTGGTTTTTGTCTTTCACTACTGTAATTTTGATAATTTAAGTTAAACTGACGAATTTTCTTTGTTACTTAGATGATTTAAAGCTAGATTAACTTGTCAGTTTATTCGAAGAGTATGGTCCAAGAGCTGTGAGACATTTTTGAGTAGGTATTTTAGGCAACCTGAAAATTTTTCAGTTGACTCTTTCATGATAGCCTAATACAAAAATGCCGGTCTGGCTGAAGGGTAGCGGTTATTTTCCCCAAAAATCCCTCCCAAAATTAAACAAAAGGGTAAAAATTGTTATTACAAAAAATACCATTGACGTGACTTTAAAGTAAATTTAAATGTTAAAATATAAAGAAAATAAACAGGCCAGGCGATTTAAGGGCGATTTTAACTCTGCAAGGTACTTGCATGGGCGCCCCAGGATTATTTTCAGGGGATGCATCTGAACTTCAGAAGATTTCATCTGAATCTGTACTTACTATTAACGAGTATAAAATATAAAACTATACATGCATAGCTATGTACATTCCTTCCGGACAGGGAGGTGCCATTGTTATTTTGACAGGGTATTTTTTAATATTAAAAATAAATATTCTAAAAAAGACAGTTTTTTTGGTGAAATTTTCCAACTGCCAGGTGATCAAACAAATTACGCGTGCATATAAATGGAAAGCGCTATAGCTAAGCAGCAGTGTGAGAAAGATCGTATACCGATGGCTGTTTGCGTCCTCTGTTGTAGCTGAGCGAGTCCGTTCGCTCGAGAAAAATCACGTGACCTGGCGATATCCATGTTGTTGTTTCTCGAAACGTTAGAGTAATTATTATATATTATAGTATTTTAAGTAACTTTTTCTTAATTAAAGAAAAATAATACGTACTATACAATAGATTTTGCAAATATATGATAGAAAAAGACAAATTTATTATTATAAATATATAGGTAGAAAAGTATAAAACTATAAACTAAATTAATTCTGTGTCCGAATCTTGTACTTCTTCTTCAAACTCCTCATCTGAGCTTAAATATTCATTCTCTTCTTCTTCGTCAGACTCCCCCCGAGACTCAGATTCCTCTTCTACATGAGCTGTAAATAGTTGTAATATGTATTTAGAATTAATTAAAAAGTAATTAGTGATTAATTAGTTGAGTTGCTACGTATTCTCCGTCCTTTTATACGGAGTCGAAGCCTGGACAATCACGGGCGCATCTGAAGAAATACTTGCTTGCCGTTGTTGGAATGTGGAGTTATCGAATAATGTTTAATATTAAGTATTTTCGATGGGAAATAAGCCACAATTTTATCTAGCGGATAATAATTGTGGATAATAATAATGGAATCTCTAGCGCGAGAACTTTACTGCCATCGTTGCATTTGGTTGTCCTTTTAAAGACATATTTTAAAGACATGCTATGATTTTTTTTGGCGGATATTCTTGAGTTGGGGTTGATTTCATGTAATCGAATGAATTATCTTTTAATAAAGTCGTCCCAGGAACGCAACTCATCAATATTGGCAATATCGTTTTAAAGTCTTCTACTTTAAAATGTATAATACATGCCTGAATTGCCGATATAAATGAGTCAGATTAAATAAATTATTAGAAGAATTTTTACTAAGCAACAACATTTTTGTTTATTTAGTATTATTTTGTATTTTGACAACGACACACGACTTGGGCGTCGAGACGTTAATAAGTTCATTTTTTTGGTAAAATTGTGGCTCATTTTCCATCGAGAGTACTTAATTATAAAAATGCTACAAGGAAATAGCTTTAGAACAATGTTTAATATATCATGGACACACGTAACACACAAGGAAACATTAAGAAAGATGAAAAAGGCAAAAGAAATACTCAACACTATGAAGGAAAGAAATATGAAGTACATTGGTCATATACTAAGAAATAAAAAAACGTGATGTGATTGGTTATATAAGGAAAAGTATTAAGCATTGGTTATATAAGTAAGAATACGTAGCAACTCAATCAATTAATCACTAATTAATTTTTCATTAATTCTAAATACATATTACAACTATTTACAGATCAGATAGAAGAATCTGAGTCCCGAGGGGAGTCTGACGAAGAAGAAGAGAATGTATATTTATTTTAGCTCATCTTTCTTTCCTTCATAGTGTTGAGTATTTCTTTTGCCTTTTTCATCTTTCTTAATGTTTCCCTGTTTGTTGAGTGTTGTGTCCATGATATTTTTTACATTATTCGATAACACTACATCTCAACAATGGCAATTATTTCTTCAGATGCGCCCGTGATTGTCCAGGCTTCGACTCAGTATAAAAGGACAGAGAATACGTAGTAACTCAATTAATTAATCATTGATTAATTTTTAATTATTTCTAAATACATATTACAACTACTTACAGATCATGTAGAAGAGGAATCTGAGTCTCGAGGGGAGTCTGCCGAAGAAGAAGAGAATGAACATTTAAGCCCAGATGAGGAGTTCGAAGAAGAAGTACAAGATTCGGACACATAATTAATTTAGTTTATAGTTTTATACTTTTTTACCTATATATTTATAATAATTTTGTCTTTTTCTATCATATTTGTAAAATCTATTGTATAGTACGTATTATTTTCGTTTAATTAGGAAAAATTACTTAAAAAACTATAATATATATAATAATTACTCTAACGTTACGAGGCACAACAACATGGACATCGCCAGGTCACGTGATTTTCTCGAGCGAACGGACTCGCTCAGCTACAACAGAGGACGCAAACAGCTATCGGTATACGCTCTTTCTCACACTGCTGCCTACCTATAGCGGTTTCATTTATATGCACGCTTAATTTGTTTGATCACATGGCAATTGGATAATTTCGCCAAAAAAAACTGTGTTTTTTAGAATATTTATTTTTTAAATTAAAAAATACCCTGTCAAAATAACAACTGCTCCTCCCTGTCCGGAAGGAATGTACATAGCTATGCATGTATAGTTGTATATTTTATACTCGTTAATAGTATGTACAGATTCAGATGAAATCTTCTGAAGTTCAGATGCACCCCCTGAAAATAATCCTGGGGCGCCCATGCAAGTATCTTACAGAGTTAAAATCGCCCTCAAATCGACTGGCCTGTTTATTTTCTTTATATTTGAATATTTAAATTTACTTCCAAGTCATATCAATGATATTTTTTGTAATAACAATTTTTATCCTTTTTTAACTTTGGGGGGATTTTTGGGGAAAATAACCGCTACCCTCCAGCCAGACCGGCATTTTTGTATTAGGCTATCATAGAAGAGTCACCTGAAAAATTTTCAGGTTGCCTAAAATACCTACTCAAAAATGTCTCACAGCTCTTATACTAGTAGGTACATACTAATTTGATAAATAAATAAAATGTCATTTGACGTTAGTGAAACGAAGAAATGTCAGTTTAGTCTAGGCGCCAGAGGGGTCACCGTGTCATATTCAATTCTGATGGACAAACTCAACGGTTTCTTATGGATTTTTGGCTGCTGATTACGAATTTCGAGGGGGGATTTCGATCCGAGTGGTCAAAAAATTGTTATAAAAAATTTAATTGTTTATAAATTGTTTATAAGGCTCTGGCTCATAAACTAAAAGATATAAAAAAATATTTTTCAAATAAAATTTGTTCCTTAATAAAAAACGAAGAAAAAACCGTTTACTAAACTTAAATCTAACAATTAGAACTCAAGATATTGTAAAATTAGTGCACAATGCAAATTGCAAATTGCAAAATAAGTATTTTTCGAAGCTTTATCGATCGTAACTCAGCTTCTCCGCATGCAAATAAGTCTTAGAAGGTGTCGTTTTAAAGCTTAATTAACAGGCTTCCAATCAAAGTTTGTTAAATTACTTGATCTTCATTTGTTTTAAAGTTATACCCGTTTGAATTTACAATTTTCTTAAAAATATTGTACATTCATTTGTTTATAAGGGTTTCAAGCAAATTTGAGCTATAAACATTTATACTTTAATGAACGATAATGATAGAAAAACTCAAAAGGAACAATTTAAGGTTATGAAAATATTCATAAGTTTATTTTTGACCAAGATGTCGATATTTTAATGGTGCGCGCTATGAGGCGCAAGATCGGCTCACCGCGTAAAGGTTCACGCGCTAACTTCTCGATGCAAATTATAATTTCTATGTATACATACGTTATCTTCATTTTTCATTTTTGAAGATCCTAATAAAATTTTATCATATAATTCTTATAATTAAATCATCATACTGTACCTCGTATCACCTTTCATTCTATTTACATTGTCTTCTATTTTTTGCACTAAATGAGAAAAAAACATTAAAAACTAATATTTCAGAAGTATATCTAAAAAGTAAGTTGATATTATTTATTAACACTATTTTTACAAACATCTTTTTCATGCATCTGCAAATTTGCATAGAGATATACAGGGAATATCAGCTTTTTTACATCTGCATAGGTTCTTAGCGAAATTTTAACAGTTACATGGTGGTACAAGTCTGTTCTTGTAGGCAGTAAAACTAAAACTTTTTGAGGCTTCAGAGTCTAATTATCTATATGATATCCATATAAAGTGGATCTAGTTCTTTTGCAGAATCATCAAGGCCCGTCAATTGTGTGTATGCCGCCACATCATAAATGCTCGTTTTATATGCAATTATGATGCTGCAAAATAACTCGATCCATTTTTATATGGATATTACATATTGGCTCATTTTCATGCGTAGAAGCCGAGTTACGATCGATAAAGCGTCGAAGAATACATGCTTACTTGACTGTGAGCCAATCTTGCGCCTCATAGCGCGCCATTAAAATATCGACATCTTAGCCAAAAATAAACTTACTAACATTTTCGTAAGCTCAAATTGTTCCTTTTGAGTTGTTCTATCATTATTGTTAATTAAAGTATAAATTTTTGTAGCTCAAGTTTGCTTGAAACCTTTATAAACAAATTAATGTACAATTTTTTAAAGAAAATTATAACTTCAAACGGGTATAACTTTAAAACAAATGAAGATCAAATAATTTAACAAACTTTGTTTGGAAGCCTCTTAATTAAGCTTTAAAAGGACACCTTATAAGGCTCATTTGCATGCGCAGAAGCCGAGTTACGATCGGTAAAGCTTCGAAAAATACTTATTTTGCAATTTGCATTGTGCACTAATTTTACAATATCTTGAGTTCTAATTGTCGGATTTAAGTTTAGTAAACGGTTGTTTCCTCGTTTTTTATTAGGGGACAAATTTTATTTGAAACATTTTTTTTATTTCTTTTAGTTTATGAGCCAGAGCGTTATAAACAATTTATAAACAATTAAATTGTTTATAACAATTTTTTGACCACTCGGATCGAAATCCCCCCTCTAAATTCGTAATCAGCAGCCCAAAATCCATAAGAAACCGTTGAGTTTGTCCATCAGAATTGAAAATGACACGGTGACCTCTATTTGGCACCTAGACTAGTTTATTGGTCGAATAACTTTATTCATCGAATAAACTACTATTTTTACCGTTGGTAAAACCGGCATAAGTTAAATATTATATTTATATGGAATTAGCAACAGTTAACTGTAATGACAATTACATTTTTACCTAAAAAGATTTGACGTTTAGATTTTCACTCCAGAAATCGTTTTCAAAAAGACATATGGAAAAGAAATTGTGTTGAAGAATATTATATAACTGCCAAGTTGTTGTTGAGGTTATATGTTACTAAAAGTTAAACAGTAAAAAATTGAGGTTTGACGTACTTGTCTATGGTGTTGCGGCATCGGCCATGCTTTGACTGAAAATATATAAGGGTGGATGTCTTCTGTGTTTTTATACTTTATATTTATGTGTTTTACAATTCCGTATTTTTGAGTGTTCTTACATTCCACTACATTGGGAGTTTTTAATGTGTAAGTTGTGTAGGTATGTATTTTGTATTGCATATGTATTGTATATAATTGAGACCTGCATTTCACATTTTCTTATCGTCTATTGTTGGTATGTTCTTGTTGTTCCCTTCTTTTTTAACCCATTAGTGCATATAGTCCGTTTTAAAAGGATCTGCATTTTAACCCCCATTATATTAAAACTGCGGGTCTAAGAGACCCTGCGGACATCTACAAATGCTCTTGGCAGTGTGTGTCAAGCGTTAGAGGCGTTAAAGTGTTCATTTATTCGCTATTCTGAAAACTATCGATAATTATGGATGCTGCTTTGTACTCCATGACAAATGGTGGCTAAATAATATGCAATTTTGATAGACAGGCTATATTTGGTGTTTTTTGGTAATTTTTGTTACTTCAAAGTGTCATTGACACAATTTAGGCATTATTGTTTTTTATAAATAATTACCTTTTTTGTGATAAAGCATTTTTGAAAAAATCCCTTTAAAGGACTATATGCACAGAAGTCAACGATCGCATTATTTCCAGATTATCATTGTATCAGTTGTTGGAGTTGATAGAAGTGGACGATATTGATAAAAATGGTGCAGATATTTATATTCAACATTATTTCATCATCTTATCTGGCTAGGCCGTTTGGTCAAATCTGAGGAATACAGCGATGGGTACGACCAAGAATCTGGTGACATAAATCGGTTGCCAAGAAGTATTTTGAACCACCTTGCGAAATTTCATTTAAAAATGACTTTGATGACAATGAAGAAAATAATGTACACTTTCTGTTCCTCCATATAATTTACTAAGACGAAATTCTTTGAGCAAGTCTGTAAGACTTCCTTTGTCTATAAGATTGCAAAGCAATAAAAATCCAATGCACAATCCAAAGATAAACGTAAAAAAGCACATAATTGGACAAACTCAAATTTGAACAATAATATAGATGTTGATTTCCAAACCATACCACCTTCCTATGAAGCTCAGAATGCTGCGTCTCCAATAGATTTTTTTTTCTTATCTTGTTAACAAACAATCTTGGATAATATAGTTTCCCAAACAAATATTTATGGCTTGCAAAAAAACCAAAATCTAAATTTTTCTCTAGACGAGCTTTATCTTATAGGTCTGGAATCCCGCGTATGAAAAAAAAGTTGATTAATAGCAAGCTGAAAATTTGTTAATAGCTTAAGGGTGTCTAGTCGGATAAACTTTGATATATGAGAACACTGGAACAGGGGAAGTTTTAATTGTGAAACAGGTTAAAAATTTGGAACGGTCAGACCACGAAAACGGTACATTTATTTTGTCCGACAGAATAGACTTAAACTCTCTGAACAGAGATTAAACTCTCATGCAAAAATCAGACTGCTATTTATCACCTGTCATAATTCCTGTCATTTGACATATTCTACATGTTCCACTCATTAAAACGCCCATTTGGTGATAAATAGCAGTCTGATTTTTGCATGAGAGTTTAATCTCTGTTCGGAGAGTTTAAGTCTATTCTGTCGGACAAAATAAATGTGCCGTTTTCGTGGTCTGACCGTTCCAAATTTTTAACCTGTTCCACAATTAAAACTGCCCCTGTTCCAGTGTTCCCATATATCAAAGTTTATCCGACTAGACACCCTTAAGCTATTAACAAATTTTCAGCTTGCTATTAATAAACTTTTTTTTCATACGCGGGATCCAGACCTATTATATTTGGTGCTATGTTACTTAGCGGATATGCAAAATATCCCAATAAACGTATGTTTTGTAATTCTTCTGATGATATTCCTATTATGCTAAAGAAATCTATGAGGCTAAATAGATTTGAACAACTTATTCGACATCAACATTTCAATGATAACAGTAATGTTGAACAAACCGATAAGTTGTTCGAACCCAGGTCAATTATCGACACTTTGAATAAAAACTTTCGAACAGCTTTCGCTTAGATGAACATTTATTCATATCCATATTCTTGTTCATATAGTCCTTTTAAACGGATTTGCTTTTTTTTCAAAACTCGTAGGTAATATTTTTGTTTAATTTAAAATGATGTGCTTATGGATTTTTTTCGCAATTTAAACCTTTTTTTCACTTTTCTTCTCTCTATGCACTAATGGGTTAAGTATTGGCAACCAAAGCCTGCTGCATTCTGCTGATGACTCTGCTACACATTTTTTTTTCATTTAGTAGGATGCGGGCTGCTTCTTTGATTTTTCTCTTTTTCATGTCTGTTACCTTCATGATTATGGATGCATCTTTCCACTGTGGTCTGTGTTCATTGTCTTAGGCATGTTCGCATATCTGTGATTTGTCGAAATCCCTATTTTTGATGTATATTTCATGCTTGTTTATCCTGACGCTTAGTGGTCTTACAGTTTCTCATACATAGAAATTGTTGCATTCACATGATATTTTGTAGATGCAGTTCTGAGACCTCTCTTTTGTGTTGTTGGGTTTGGTTCTGGACAGGATAGATCTAAGTGTGTTGGTTGTTTTAAATGTTGTTGTCACGTTGCACTTGTTTCATCACAAAAACATTTAAAACAACCAGCACACTCTCTTTTTACTTTCTCTTTTTACGAATGATAAATATTTAACTACATCCGGCTTAAATGCTGCTCGTTATTGATATAAAAAAAAAACGAAAAGACAAATACACATATTATGGTCGTAGATCCATGACGCTTGAGTGTTTGTTGTCCCGGTGTGTCGACTGTATAATTTTATGTAGATACAACTTCTTCTTTTCAACTTACCGCCAATTTGACGTTTGTTTATCCAAGAATAAAGATAACGTTAGGTACTTTAATCGTACTAACGATACTTTACTCAGGTATAAAATTAATAATTCAGTTTAAATTTCGCTAATGAGAGTTCTTCCCATTAACAAGGTGTAAATTTCGCTCCATCTCATTAACTGCCAACTACGAGATATCTTAATTGGATGAAAATACAGGGTGGCCGATATAAAATTTTCTGTAGAAAATGTCCGAAGGGTTCATCACAAATAAAGTTATTCAAAAGTTTTTTTTTTCTTCTCTTACTCCCTTTACCCCCTAGCTAGAGTATCGGATTTTTATTGTATTATTGTCTATTCTCTTTTATTTCTTGATATCAGTTTCATTTCTATGTTGTTCATCCCTCTGCCTATACCTGCTTTTATAATTTCATTTTATCCTACTCTTTTTTGGTTTTTCTCCTTACTCTTGTAGGTTGTAATATTCTCTTTGGCCATCTTTTGTCTCCCAACTTCTGTACGTTCCCGAACCATTCCAATTATTGTTTTCTAGTTAAAAAAAGGAATGTGTGTACTTTGTACGCACGTAAGAAGTTATACTTCTATTATATGATTTCAACGAAATCAATATACTTTAAACAGTTTATTTATATTTAATTTGACTATTAAACTAATTTTAATACTTACTACTTTCCAAAAATGTTTATTAAAACAATACCAAAAATTAAAAAAATAAAAGAATAAAACACACACAAACACATTGAAAAATGCCACAAAGAAATGATTTCTGAACAATAATTGTTGCCAAAAATTTTAACTAATATGTATTTTCTGAAAAAATTATATAATAATATACAATCATAAAATGTATAAAAAAATAAAAAAATAGTAACTTGCATTGGGGATCGAACCCGCTTCTCGTCGATCCCGCCGATCGAAAATCGAAGTGCTTTCCCATTGCGCCAACTTCGCGTGTCTGTCATGTGGGAATATACACCAACTGAACGTTTACACCATAAACTTTTTGACAGAGGTTGCTTATTACTTATATGAATTTAATCAAATCAGTTTGATTTTTGTTAAATAACAATATATTAGGTGAATATCGGTAGAAATTTTGATGGTAATCAAATTATATATATCAAAGCATTATATACTATTTTGGTAGATTTATTTTAAATTTTCCAAATAGGTAGGTACCTATGTAATTTTTTATTAGAATACTGAAACATTTACAATTATTACATACTTGTCGCTTTTAAAAAACTATTTAAAAAGTCACTACAAATATAAACTTGCTTTTTTCTCTGCCATCACAACAATAAAAACTAATATACACAACATTCTTTTATCCATAATCTCCATATTGAACAATTATTGACAGATGATTTTAACACTCAATCAGATCCCGTATAACGTTTGAGCGACTAATATCATACTGTCGGTGTGCGCATGCGCCAGGGAATGTAAAAATTCACCCTTGTGCCTAAAGAAGTATAACTTCAAAAAATCCACGAGGAAAATAAAATTCCTGTAGCTGGATGGATACGAGATCCTTTGTAAAAGGTTTATTTAAATTTCCCTAACAAGTGTTACATTAAATCTCAGAACGTTTTCGGATTAAAAAAATCCATCATCAGTGTTACTAAAAGCCAAAAAATAGCATGCCTGAGCCACCCAAATGTTTTGGGTAAAAACCCTTTAAATGTTGAAAGTTGTTGTGTTATACTACATATTAATAAAAATACTTAATTATGTTGCAAATATTCCTGGATATTACCCAGGGCAACACAGGACTCTTCCCACGTGGTTGGAATTTGAGGATTAAAATCGCACATATTGGAGTTCAATGGCCAACTGGTATATTATGGCCAAATGGAGTATTAGAGAGTAAATAAACAATAAAATTAGAGATTTCACGTGCCATATCAGAATTACCGACGTTGGCGATCACCATTGCGAAGGCTTATTGATCTTCTGCAATATGGAAAAATTGTCCTGCATTTCATATCTGAGTCCATTCACGAATGTTTTATTCGTGAATGGACTCAGACCTCTATTTTGTCTTTAAGGGCACCCGAAGTCCTATTGAACGACAATGTTAACATTAAGCTACGTATAGATATGCGCGCCGAACACTTCGCGCCGTGTGTGCGGTACGCGTTCGTGGCGGGTTCGTTAGATTAGTACGCGTTAGTACGTGTTTTCAAGTGGCACACAAACGGTGCGCACACGATCCAACTTCTGTCGGCGCCAAGAACGCACGGCGTACACACGGCGCGAAGTGCGTGGCACGCATATCTATACATACCTTTATGTCACATATCTCTGTAACATACATTTTTTCTTGGTCACGACATTTTTGTTATGGGATTGTGTAGCGCAAAGAGTGGCTCCATGGTTCCCATAGCACTACTAAAACGAAATTGGGTATCTTCGAGATCTTCTTCGCATTTGTGTCTAATTCTGTTGTGAAGTATTCTTAGGACTTAGGAGAATCTTAAGAGTGCGTGGCACGCATATCTATACATACCTTTATGTCACATACAGTAGGAAAAATGAAAGAATACCCATGAACGAACATATAAAACACGCTGTATTTTCCTGTCACCGTGTCATACAAAAAATTGGCCAGCGCAAGTACATGTAATAATTATTATTACATGTACTTGCGCTGGGCAATTTTCTTTGTGACACGGTGGCAGGAAAATACAGCGTGTTTTATAAATATGTTCGTTCATGGGTATTCTTTCATTTTTCCGACTGTACATATCTCTGTAACATACATCTTTTCTTTGGCCACAACATTTTTGTAATGGGATGTTTATCGCAAAAAGTGATTCCCATAGCACTACTAAAACGAAATTGGGTATCTTCGAGATCTTGTTCGCATTTGTGTCTAATTCTGTTGTGAAGTATTCTTATGACTTAGGAGAATCTTAAGAGTGTGGCTCGGTAGGCTAATTAATCGATATTCTGAGCACTTCCTCGCATTATTGTATTCCGACAAAGATGGATTTGCCCGAATCTGTGTGAATCATTTCGGTGTTATACAGGGTGTCCCGAAAAGATTGGTCATAAATTATCCCACCGATTCTGGGATTAAAAATAGGTTGATTGAACCTCACTTACCTATATACAATAGTGCACACAAAAAAAGTTACTGCCCTTTGAAGTTACAAAATGAAAATCATTTTTTTTATATATCGAAAACTCTTTTCTTTTATATATCGAAAAAAATCGAGATTTTTCATTGAAAATGGACATGTGGCATTCTTATGGCAGCAGCATCTTAAATAAAAATTAAAGTGAAATTTGTGTACCCCATAAAAATTTTATGGGGGTTTTGTTCCCTTAAACCCCCCAAACTTTTTTGTACGTTCCAATTTAATTATTAGTGTGGCACCATTAGTTAAACACACTGTTTTTAAAACATTTTGCCTGTTAGCACTATTTCGATAAGCCAGTGTATATCCAGATATTTTGAATGTTTATCGAAACCACCACATATTTGTATATGGTTAAGTAGGTACGATTATAGAGACCTGTTAATATATTTTGAAAAAGAAGCCACATCTCGATAAAAGGTGACTTATCAAAAAAAAACTAAGGGGCAAAAAAGTTTTAAAAACACTGTGTTTAACTAATGGTACCACAATAATAGTTTAATTGGAACGTACACAAACATTTGGGGGGTTTAAAGGAACAAAACTCCCATAAAATTTTTATGTAAATATATTAAAAAAGAAGCCGCATCTCGATAAAAACTCGCTTATCGAAAAAATACTAAGAGGCAAAAAAGTTTTAAAAATGTTGTGTTTAATGAATTGATTGGAACGTACACAAAAGTTTGGAGGGGTTTAAGGGATCAAAACCCCCCATAAAATTATTTAGAGTGGACTAAATCTCACTATAATTTTGTTTTAAGATGATGCTGCCATAAGAATGATGCATGTCCATTTTCAATAAAAAATCTTTAATAGTTTTCGATATATTGAAAAAAGTCGATTTTCATTTTGTAACTTCAAAGGGCTGTAACTTTTTTATGAGCACATTTGTACTAAGGTAAGTTAGGTTCAATCGAACTATTTTTGACTCCAGAGTGTGTGGTATAATTTATTACCAATCTTTTCGGGACACCCTGTATATTGCATTAATAAGCCTAAAAAAATTTTTGCTATTATATTCGTGGAGAAATAAATATCGCTACTATTTTTATGTCAATCTCCCTGTAACTTATTTCATAAACGGCCAAATTCCTGAGAAATATACGAGTATATCGGTAAACAGCGATCTCACTTCCAGGATATATATTATATGAGCCAAAGAGCTCTCCGAAAAATCTTATCGCAGATTTTTGACATAAGGAAACTAAGAACAAAATAAATTGTAATTTTTATATTTGGATGCGATCAGATAAGACTGTAAGCTGCCATAATTGGCGATGAACCACCTGCTTACGTTTCACCGATCTTTAAAAATTCATTTTACAAACTTTAATTATAATAAATATGAAGATAGTAATTTGTATCTGCCAAATAAATGCAGGCTTGTGATAATATAGTGTTAAATTTATGGGTTTTGAATTAAGTATACCCGAGGATGGTATATGTCATTGTATACATAGGTTGGATTCACAATTTAATCGCAATTAAGCGATATACCAAAAATAGAAGTTTGAGTTTATTTTGTCAATAATCACTGTACATTTATATTAATGATTTTTTTTGTACATACTTCCTTGTAAGTATCTTTGCACTGTTAGCTTACGATCTTTAATTTATAGTTTGTTTCTAGTCGTCTGTATACCTAATCTCATCAATCTACAAAAAGGTTTTGTTTTATACATAACAGTTTTTTCTAGTTCTGTATGGTATATATTACCAGAGAACGGCAGTTCTCGTCAGTGGCACACAATACCCCTACATGCGACACTATACAGTATGGTGCAAATGAAAGGAATAAATTCGTTATTTCGTAAACCGGCGACTTTAAGGAAAAATCCCGAAACAGGTCAGTTTTTATTTTTAAATTGTGATATTTTGGCATATATGTTATACTAGTTACGTCATCCATCCGGGCGTGATGTCGTAATCGATAATTTTTTTTAAATAGAAATAGGGTCGTGTGCTAGCTCATTTGAAAGGTTATTCAGTAATATAAACATGTGCATAATTATTTATACAGGGTATCCAAAAAATAATATTTATTTAACTTTTGCCCGAAAATAAAAAATATTTATCTCACAAACAAACATTGCTTTTCGATTAAATTCAATGTTCAAGTCAGCTCCCGCCAGCCATCTGCCTCTTGGAAGTTTGAACATTTAATTTAAGTGAAAAGCAATGTTTATTTATGAAATTAAATTTTATTTATGATTTATGAAAGCAGTAAAATGTATTTTGAATTAAAGAAATTACATACATTCTTCTTTTTTTATCAAATAATTGAATTTCAATTTTTTTATGGACACCCTGTATAACTAATTATATAAATGTTTATACTACTGAATAGAGAATTGAATAAACTTTCAAATGAGCTAGCACACGACCCCTATTCTCATTTAAAAAATCATCAATTACGTCATCACGTCCAGATGGATGACCTCACTAATATGACATACAGTACTGTGCGAATTAATGTGAACAAACAGAATTAATTTGTAGATTTGATTTATTTAGGCCAAAGGTAAATTTAGGTACACCTACATGAGATTTTTTCATTAACTAGTATTTAATATGTCCCCCTATTACTTTTTTGACTTCCTGGAGTCTTCTAGGCATGGAATCCACAAGTTTTTTGCAATTGTTTGTGATTGCTTCATCTCTAAACCACACCTTAATCACTGCTTCCACCAGTTTTGTTTTTGTCGTACAGTCAAATTTTTGCAGTTCAGCCTTACATATTGCCCACAAATTTTCAATAGGATTAAGGTCAGGTGAATTCTCAGGCCAATCAAGAAGGGTAATATGCATGTCACGGAGCTGAATCTTGTTGAAAAATTGCAGTCCCTTCGGCCTGTACTTTGTCAAGCTCTATAGCTAAGCGTTGCCCTAGCATGGCTTTGTACTTTTCACTGTTCATCATACCTTCAATGGGAATAAGTGTGCCAGTTCCTGAGTATGAAAAACAGCCCCAGAACATTTTTTTGGTGGGATGTTTAACAACTGTTTGGTTAATATGGCTAGCTGAAAGTTACTCATTGGCTGCCTTTCGTACGAATTTTGATCGCTGGCCCTGCACTAGGAAGTGGGTCTCATCAGAAAATAACACTTTTCTCCAATCTTCTGCACTCCAATGAGCGTATTTTTTTTGCCTAATTTAGCCTTTTTTTCATCATAGGCGCTGTCAGAAGTTGTTTCTTCTACGGTCTCACGGCTCTTCTCCCTCCTTCTAAGAGACGTCTGGGTACCGTTGAGTCGTGAATTTTTATTCCAGCCTTTTCTAAATCTTGCTGGAGGTCATAACTTTTACCTTTATACGTAAATAACGTTTTTTTGACAAAGCAGCTGACAGAACAGGCACAGCAGGTGTGCCAACTTATGAAAACTGAATTTCGATCTCTGTTCACATTAATTCGCACAATATTGTATATGGTAAAATATTATAATTTATAAACAAAAATCGTTCTGTTTTGTGATTTTTCCTTCAATTCCTGTATATACACGAAAGTTTCGATTTTTTAAATCTGACTGAATTGAAAATTGGGCCAAATCCCATCTTAAAGTTTAGGAAAAGACTCAACCCATGTCATCTCTCCATTTTGGTCCAAGGGTGTGGATTTTACGGCCCTTCCAATTTAGGGCCTGTTTTTCGTTCTCGTCCCCAAAACTCCCAAAAATTTCAAAAAAGTCCGACTTTTGCAGCTTCTGATAATACTGATCATTACCTTTCCAAAGCATGTCTAATTTTGAAAATCGGTTTAACCATTCAAAAGTTACCGTGCTGAGAAGTATGACTCAATTTTTATTTAAAAAGGGGAAGATGTTTGTGGATATGTATGGATGTATAGTCCGTCCGCTATAACTTTTCCCATGCGGTACGATTCATTTTCAATAAAATTAAGTGAAAACAGAAAGTGAAACGTAATCCTCGACACCGTAAGGTACAAGAGGACGGCTTAAGTAAGTAAGTTGATTGAAAATGAATCGTACCGCATAGGAAAAGTTATAGCAGACGGACTATATGTATGTATGTATGTGTGTGGAAAAGTTACACCGATCTGAATTTTTTTTCTGTGTTTTAAGAGGGGGTCAGGGTCGATTCAGAACCGGTGTCGTTTGTGACTTTTGACCATCCATAAGCCAGCTATAGAGCTAGGTAGATACAAAATGGCATATTTTTTGGGCGTCTATATCTTCGGTTTAAGGAGAGACAGGAAAACCGCAAATACACCAAATCGATAGCGTTGTCATGCTTTCAAATGGTGCCTAAGCGGTCAAGATCATACCTACAAACGGCTCAGTATAGCCGAAAAACTGAAAAATTAAACTTTGAAAATTTTGGTTTTTCGACAATTACTCAAAATTTCAACCTATGAATTTTGCCAATAGCTGAGCGTTTGAAGAAGGACGTTTGAATTTTTTAAATAATCTTTTAGTCTTTTTTTAAACAATGCTAAGATAGTTTGAAATAAATAAAGGAATACTACAACATGCGCCTGTTGTTTCCGATAAACCGAGACGATGAACTTCGCTCTTCTCTGCCGCCTGTGCCATGAGTCATGAGTCATTTTTACTATCGTATAGTTCAAATTCCACAAATACACAATATCTTTCAAATATTATATTACATACATTTTTATTGTTGAAATGTTTGTCTGATGAAAATCGGTCCGGGTTAGCGGGACTTCCGGGTTATCGGGGCCGACTTATCGAGGTTCCACTGTATATTTCAAAAATAAACATTGCTTTTCGCTTAAATTCAATGTTCAAGCCACCTCACGCCAGCCATCTGCCACCTGGAATGGAAGTTTGAACATTTAATTTAAGCGAAAAGCAATGTTTATTTGTAAAATAAACATTTCTTTCTTATTTGAACAGAATGGAGCAATTTGGAATAAAAACATAACATTTTTAAAGCGTAAGGTATTTTTTTTTCAACAATTTTACAACTGTCTGTCTGTTCGTCTGTAAACACAACTCCTTCGTTATTAGAACAGACAAAATGACAAATGTAGTGTCGAATGAGAGGTTATAACCCAAAGATGGGATTAAGGGTGAAAAATTTGACGTCTGACTTCCGATTCCAGATTTGCAACCGGAAGTACTATTTTAAAGTCGCTGAAATATTATATGTGATATATTCGACGCGCCCTAGCAAGAGGAGAACAAATATACTTCCGGTTTCTACATCGCTTCCGGTTAAAAAGTGGTAACCGGAACTACCACATTATAGTCACAGAAATAGTGTATGATATTATATCAATCGACGCGTATTGAAAATTCGAGTTCGAATATTTAGTTCCGGTTTTAATAGTCCTGTCGCCAGGGGGGGTACAACGGCCTCCTTAATTCAGATGGACTTACCCAAGTTTTTTTTATATATTTTGACCCGTAGAATACGAATTTTTTGGGTAACAGTTGATCCGGATGTCGATAAGATTGTTATAGACAAAGAACTTGAGGAATTCCATAACAGCGATTTCTCGCAAAACAAAACATATTTTTGTATTTTTTGGGTCATTTTAAGCAAAAAATATTCCTACAAGTTTTTTCGTAGAATGCATCGTTTTCGAGATAACCGCGGTTGAACTTTCAAAAAATCGAAAAATGGCAATTTTTGAACCCGAATAACTTTTGATTAAAAAATAAAGTAGCAATTCTGCTTACCGCATTTGAAAGTTTAAGGCAAATTATATCGGTTTTGATTATTTGCATTGCTAAAAATTAATTGTTTTACTGCTGAACAAAGCTATAAACACATAGTGTTTCCCGTGCCTAATACATGTGTTTTAACGCATGCTACGTAGACATTGCCTCGCTTGCACTAGTAGCTACTCTACCTACTCGTTAGATTTTAAATGAGAAATCATTGAAAACATCACTCACGCACTAGGTGTTTATAGCTTTGTTTACCAATAAAATAATAAATTTTTAGCAATGCAAATAATAAAAACCGATATAATTTGACTTAAACTTTCAAATGCGGTAAGCAGAATTGCTACTTTATTTTTTAATCAAAAGTTATTCGGGTTCAAAAATTGCAATTTTTCGATTTTGTGAAAGTTCAACCGCGGTTTTCTCGAAAACTATGCATCCTACGAAAAAACTTGTCAGAGCATTTTTTGCCTACAATGACCCAAAAAATACAAAAAGATGTTTTGTTTTGCGAGAAATCACTGTTATGTAATTCCTCAAGTTCTTTGTCTATAACAATCTTATCGACATCCGGATCAACTGTTACCCAAAAAATTCGTATTCTACGGGTCAAAATAAATAAAAAAAACTTGGGTAACTCCATCTGAATTAAGGAGGCCGTTGTACCCCCCTGGCGACAGGACTATAATGTAATTTCCGGTTAAAAAGTTTGGGATTAAAAAGGACCGGAAGTTTGGCAAAATTGACTCAAAATTAGTGAAATAGTATATCAATCGATGCAAAGTTATTCGAAGAGTTCAAAAAATATCGGCTTCCGGTTCTACTTCCGGTCACGTTGGGTGAAAACAGGATTTGCGAGTTCCAATTGCTTGTTTCAAAATTTCGTGCTATACTGATATTAAAGATTCAAATGTTCCTGCTGATTTATATTCTACTAATTTGCTTTAATTTAATTAATAAATTATTTATTTATTTTTAGGGATACACACCGTTGCATATATCCGCCCAGTTTGGACATAAGAATGTATTTAAACTACTTATTGAAGTTTACAGTAAGTATTTAATACAATCATTTTACTTTAGTTTTTAATAACATGCAGGTATATAAGGATATCTCTGTATGTCCCTATAATCAGAATTTTTCCGTCGCCCAGATTTTCAACAAAAGTAATCTATTAAAAAGGGTTCAAGGCAGGTTTTGTTCATATTCGATTCAGAGTTGGACTACCATCTCCATATAGCAACTATTTCAGCATCCTTATGCATCATCAGTGAAGATTATGCAGTCACAACTCTGAAGGGAATATAAACATTCTGCCTCTTTTAAGGCAAAACATCGCGATGCAATGAACCCACCTTTTGAGACGCAAATCAGCGACATCTCTCGTATTACGAGGAAAACAACGAAAAGCCCCAGATACAAAGTTTACTACTTTTTAAACAATTAGAATAATTGAAATAAAAATATAATAAACAATATTTTAAATCTAAGACTTTTCGTTAATAAACTGCTTTCTGGCTGCATCCCATATCTCCGGATTTTACAATATATAATCACGTAGAGACGACGAAAATAGGAGAAAGCAAATAGAGGACACTTAGGCCACGCATTGGGCCTAGCAAAAGTAATCTACTCATATACATAGGTAGTTTTTATGAACTTTACGTCTTCTTCTTGTACTTGTTGTAAGTCTGTTGTTGATCTGTCGATCTGCTAATTCCGACGTTGAAGTATTTCTTGAGAGGTAGACTGCCAGCTATCTCTCCATCTTTTTGGTGGTCTTCCCGGTGGTCTTCCCGGTGGACGCCTGCCAGCTGGTTTTCCTTCTAGCACAATTCTTGGTAGTCTATGCTCCTTCATTCTTTTTACATGACTGAATCATTTTCTTCGTCTTTGTCTACCCCATCTTACTACATCTTGTACGCCACATTGTTCCCTGATGATGTTGTTTCGTATTCTATCCCTTCTTGTCTTCCCTGCTATTGCTTTTAGTGTCTTCATTTCGGCTGTTCGTAGCATGCTTTTGGTTTTATTGGTGCTATTGATTCAATAATTACTTTACGTAATCTTAACTTTACGTAATCTTATTAATCATAGACCAAGACAATCGTATTTAAATAGTATTAAAATATGTACATATTATAGTTCACACATCTTTACTCCTAAGGTGTGTGAACCTAAAAACTGTTATTTTGAAACAAATGATTATCGTTTTTGAACAAAAAGGAATGTGTGTGTACTTTGTATGCATGTAAGAAGTTATACTTTATACTTCTATTAAAATTAAACATTTATGTAGAAAATCTGACATATTTTAGATTTTCTACGATTCCTCAAGGGAAAAGCAATTGCGGGGAGGCTACAGTTCGTAAAAAATGACGTATTAACATTATTTTTTATTTTTGGTATTATTTTAAGTATTAAAATTAGTTTAATATTTAAATATAAATGCAATTAAAATGTTTAAAATATATTTGTTTCGTTGAAATCATAATAATAGAAGTATAACTTCTACATGCGTACAAAGTACACACACTCTTTTTTATATTAGTCCAAAAATGTGTATATAGACTATTTAAAAAGTCAGTACAACTATAAACCCACTTTTGTCTCTGTTCTCACAACTTTTAATACACAACTTAACAACCATAACCATAAATAAAAATGACAACACATTCTTTAACCACAGCCGCAATATTGAATAATTTTTGACATGTCATTGGAATGTCCAAACAGAGCGAACATATAACGTATCTGTGCGTAGGGCTAACAATTTTTGATGAATTCGCCTAAAAAAGTATAACTTCAAAAACCGATAGTGCGGTTCTTCTTGATATTCTATCAAGAAGAATCTTGAAAATTTCAATGAAAAAAGGGAAAAAATAAGTCAACCTTAACAATGTTTAATATTCCCAAGACTGATCTACGGATGTGAATCTTGGACCCTGAGACAATCGAAAAGAAGAAAGATACACCACTGAAATGTGACATGTTATGAGAGCAAACACAGAAAACATGGAAAGACTCATTATACTAGGAAAGGTGGAAGACCGAAGATAACGAAGAAGATTGAGTGCCAACAAGATGGATCGATCAAATTACAGGAATATGCAAAAGACCTATTCATGAGTTAAAATAAATGACCGCAGACAGACTGTTTGGAGACGGACAATACACGATAGCACGTCGTCCACTACACTCTCCCGGGGGGTCAGTATTATTGAAGAGAGAGAGAACTCCACCTTTAAACAATCATTCTAGATACCCTGTTTGTAGTGTACTAAGTTAAAAACCGTTTTCTTACAGAACTTTTCTTTAACTCCCTTTTGGTATTTCTTCTTAACACTACCTTATGACCCATACATAATGAACTGTTCGTTTATATGATTATATGTAATGTATTTTTGCTTTTTGTAGAAGCTGACCCTAATATCAGAGACTACAGTGGCAGGACAGCAGACTACTACTTCCTTATAAAAGAACAAAAAGAGGGACAAGGCGTTACATTGCGCAGTGAGTATGGCACACAAAAGATCCGGCATGGTAAATCTAGGAGTAAAAGCTTTCGCAACAAAACCATTTCAGCACCGACAAGCCTTGTTAAATCTGCACCATCCACTATTGAAACCAAAGTAGACCTTAAGTAGTTATAGATACATTTAAACTAAAATGTAAATAGTTAACCAATAGGCACTTCATATTAGTTTACAATAGACAAATTAAAAAAGACGATGAAAAAAGTAACAAACGTACTATGAGTAAAATTTTTGCAAAGTTTGTTTTGTGTCTTGGCTTTCAGAATTTTTATGTCCCTCACGACCTAGTCTTTCCGTCTCTCTCTTATCGCTCGGCTTTTCAGTTTCTGGCATCTGGTGACCTTCTTAATGACTGCGTCATTTTTTCTTCTCTCGATGTGTCGCAGGCATATCGGTCTTTGCGCTTTAATAACTTTAACTATATCTTCTCTCTTCATTATGTCTTTTCGTCTTTTGTGTCATGGGTTATATCCATTACATATTTAGCTATTTTTTCCATTCACATATGATTCATTCAGGTCATAATAAAAAAATAAGTACCTTCTTCAACTCACATTATTCTCTTTTTGGATCGGTTTGATCTTTTTTTTATTATGTTTTACCATTTTATCTTATCTATTTTTGCTTGTTTAATGCATAAATTTTTCACTTGCGCCTGCTACTGCTCTAAATTTTTACTTTACATTATTTCTATGCTGATTTTCATTTTCTGGGTGATAGTTACCTACACAACTTTAGGTTAGGTTATGTTCAATATAAGTGGTTTTTCACTCGACCTAGGATGTCTATTGTGGCTCATCTCTAGATTACTCGGCATAAGAGGTCCATTGTGGCTCATCATCATTGGTTATATTTTCAGCCCAGCCTTTTTAAATAAAATGAGATTCATTTTATTCGACTCATGTTCGTCCTTTCATCCAACTACCAGAATTATTAAGTTAACTTTGTGTTGAACTAATAAGAAATATTTCTGTGAAAGGATAAAAATCTAAACCAATAAAAATGTTTAATTTAGTATTAACTGGCAGTATATTATGATAAATCAGTATTGTAACTAGTCAATGTCTTGTCATTATTATTAATACATCACTTTACATCACATATGCAACAATGTTTTTTACTCCTATTATTTTTTATTAAGACATATTGTTAAACAGGTGCCCAAAAAGATAAACTGCGAGGCATTACTTAGGGATACTTATAGAAAATTATGCTCATTTTCATATTTGATTTTTTCATGAACAGATTAACGGATGCCGCTAATTTTTTTTATTATTTTAGACTTTTTTTAGTATTCATACAGTTGTGCAAAGGTTTATAAAAACTTGTGCAAACTTGTGCAAAGGTTTACTCTTTTGCACTTATACTGGGTGGAAAAAAATGTTTTTCTTATGTTAAGTTTGAGACACCCTTTAGGGAGGACGAGTTATAAATGTGAGTATACATCGGAATCGTGTTGGAGTCTTGTTTTGTGAACATTTTGTTTTTAAATGTCCCTGATATCTTCAGAAACAAAGAAAATAGACGGTTTTGTAGCTTAGCATGTGTTTCAACCGAAACAAAAGTTTGAGACACCCTGTAGGAAGGAAAAGGTACAAAGGTGGGTACATCGAATTTATGTTGTATCTATTCTTATATTTTGTGATCATTTTATTTTTTAAATTTCTCTGATATCTTTAATAATAAAGAAACTAGACGGTTTTACTCTTTAATATAATATGTTATAACTGACGACATGCGATACGTGCGGAGGCCATGTCTTATACCACTAAGACGAAATGATTTCCTATACAGGGTGTTTCATTGAGAATGTTCAATCTCTGAGTTGTAGATTCTAGACCTCAAAATATTAAGATTTAACCAAAATCACTTAAATAAAATGTGGCTCCTTACTGAGTTACAGGGTGTTTTATTTAACAATTATCTTTGCTCAGTATTTTAAAACTATTCGACGTATCCTTTTCATACTTCGCAGAAAGTGTAGGTACTATACACCCTATGAAATTGTATTAAATAAACGTCTCTGGCTATTACTAGAGGCGTATAACAGGGGACAGTGAATAGTTGACCCATCTCAAATTCTAAGCCACTGGCGAAATTCCCATTTTAGCACAATTTTTCGATTCTCCAATACTCTTTATGTAAATAATATATTTTGATATATATATTATATTATATATAATATTAAATTTTGATTAATGTATTATGCCTCTTAATTTTCAACTTCAAATATCTCGAAAACTAATGATTTTATCGTTAATACTGAAGAGCACATTATTCATTCTTAACAATAAAATCATTAGCTTTCGAGATAATTGAAATTAAAAATTAAGCGGAGCAATAGATTAATCAAAATGTTACATGTTTAGTGCGTTTTAGTTACATGCCATCAAATATCTCGAAAACTAATGACTATCATCACAAGTGAAGAGTATTTTATATACATAGAGAGTATGGGAGAATCGAGAAATTGCTCTAAAATGGCAATTCCGTCAGTGGCGTAGAATTTGGGAAGGGTCAACCATTCACTGTCCCCTGTCGTACGCCTTTAGTAATAGCCAGAAACGTTTCTTTAACATAATTTCATAGGGTGTATAGTACCTACCCTTTCTGCCGAGTATGAAAAGGATACGTCGAATATTTGGAAAATACTGACCAAAAATAATTTTTTAAATTTTTAAATAAAACTCATACGAAGTCACAGTGTGTGTGATAACATCCTGTACTCAATTTGAGATGTGGATTTATCGACGAATCCTTAAATTTCCCTGGACCGCACAAATAACAAATGAAGAAATCCTGAGAAGAATTGGTACATAACGACAACTACTAATTATGCACAATTAAACAGAGAAAAACGGCATACCTGGGGCACCTAATTAGAAACGAAAGATACCAGTTTCTGCAAACCTTAATTGAAGGAAAGATCGAAGGAAGAAGGGAAGTGGGCAGGAAGAAAATGTCATGGCTCCGTAATGTCAAACAACGGACAGGGCTAATAAACATAGGAGACTTAATACATCATTCTGCAAGGGATAGAGAAAAATGGTCAAACGTGATCGCGAACATCCATTAGTGGATTGCATAAGAAGAAGAAGAAGAAGTAACTCAGTAAGGAGCCATTTTTTATTTAAGTCATTTTGGTTAAATCTTAATATTTTGAAGTCTAGAATCTGCATCTCGGAGATTGGACATTAAAAGAAAAGAAATATGTGTAATGTACCTCTTGCTATTTAAAGAGACTCTCCGTAGAGACCAAATCCATACTTACTCTCAAGGAAATTTCACCCCAAACCATCACAGAACCTCCATTAAACAATCTTGTTTCTCTTATGTTGCGCTGTGCATACCGCTTGCCTGGTCGACAAATAACTATTCTTGGTGTCGATAAGAACTTGTTTACTTTATGTGCCTTTCTGTTTTTAAAGTTTTGTTAACTGTTATTTTTTATTGTTAATTTAGTTTTGTTTCAGTTGAAACACATGCTAAAGAATAAAACCACCTCTAGTGTCTTTGTTTCTAAAGATATTAGGGACATTCAAAAAACAAAATGTTCACAAAACATAAGATTACAATACGATTGCTCATATGTATACTCAGATTTGTACCTCGTCCCCCCTACAGGGTGTCTCAAACTTAACATAAGAAATACATTACTTTTCTTCCACCCGGTATAACTACAAAAAAGAAGTTTATGTAAACCTTTACACAACTGTGTAAATACTAAAGAAAAATCTAAAATAATAAAAAAATAACGGAATCCGTTAATCCGTCCACGAAAAAATCAATTATGAAAATGAGCATAATTTAATTATTTTATTCCTGGCAGTATGTATCTTATGCCTGGCAGTATGTATCCATATTAATTTGCTCTCTTTAAAGAGCAAGCCAACAGTATCAAAAATTTTACATTTTTCATTTTACAAAATATTTTACATTTTCATAATGAAAAGCTTATCAGTAGTATTTTTAATTCAGGAATAATTTAGCATTATTTATTTTATAAGTATATTCATAATTATTTATCATTTCATTGTTGCTCTTACTAATACACAATCAGTTACTTACTTCGCTTAGTGGGGCTTATGGTGATCTTTTTATTTTACTTTGCTTTTGTCACTACTTATTTAACCCAATTCTATAGTATTATGTAAGAAAAAGAGTTTAGTTATATTGTAACATGTAGATATATTAGTCAATTTGTTGTTACCTAATTTTGTATGTTATATTGTAATTAATTCAGTAAATAAAGCTATATCTAATTAAATCGATACGGGTGGTCAAAAATTATTCAATTGTTTTAGAGATTTTTGGAGGCAATTATCGGATGTTTAATTACACTGCCCCATAATTTTTTTATACGCCAGTCAATGAGAGCAAAAACAGGATATTATCTCCGAATTCTATGCTACTGTATGGATTTTAATGGAATTTTGGGAATAGGGTCTACTTATCTTCCAATTCAAAGTCTAACCTATGCCGATATGCGCCTTTATCTTGGAGTGAAAAATTGTTTGGTCAAAATAACGACGGAAGCGGCTAGAGACCCAAATTCTAAGCGAAAACTGTTTTGTATATATTTGTTGAAAACTCAAATACTTTCTGAATTATTCGTGGTTGAAAATTTGCCATTTTCATTAAAAGATGTCACCTTTTCGCAGGGTTTTTTCCGAATACCGTAAAAATTATGCATCTAACGAAAAAAACCATATAAACATTTATGTAGCTAACTAAAATTCAAAGAGATTCGTTTCTTCAAAAATCTTCTAGTTGTAATACAAAAAGAGATATGGTAAATGAAAAACGATTTTTTTGTGTATGTTCAAATCGGTGTGTTCAACAAAGTAACAGAGATGGTTGTTTTTAATGTATATGGTATAATGCTACCAATATTTTTGTAGTGCTTGAAAAGACCTTTAAAACGAGCACTGTTAAAAATGTCGATTACATTCCATCTAAGGCAGCTGAGGACATTCCTCATATTGCAAAAAAATTGATGACTAATTTATTTTAAGATAAAATGCGAAGTATACGAGATACAGTAATGAAAGAAAAAACAAAATTGTTATCTAAAAAAACCCTACATTTTCGTACTGTACCCTTTTTTCGTATCTCTTATAAACCGTTTGAAAAGGTGTCATTTTTCAATAAAAATTGCAAATTTTTAACCACGAAAAACTCAAAAAATATTGAGTTTTCAAAAAAAAATATAGAATAGTTTTTGCTTGGTTCTCCAGCAATTATCGTGGTTATTTTTACCAAAAAATTTTCGACCCCCGAGAAGGTGTAAGAACCACCTCCAAGATAAAAGCGCCATAGGATATAGGGTACCTAGACTTTATTTCTTGAGCTATTTCCTACTTACAGTGAAAATATCAAGTAAATTGATGTAGTAGGATGGAATTCGGAGAAAAATACTCTCACTAACTGCACTATTCTGTTTCCTTCACTTCGTCTGTCAAATCTTACTAATGTTGAATAAGAAATTTTAGGGACAAATACAGGATTTTATTAACTAATCGTATTTTGATTCAGTCAATTTGTACTCTACGAGCTCCCTAGTGGGAAAGTTTTGGGGTAGTTCTGATTTCTTTCATTATATATGGATTTTGGGCTGCTGAATCCGAATATGGGGTTTGCGGATAAAATTTCTTGCCGGAACATTGAAAAAATCGAAAAATTTCAGCTTTTTTCCTCTTTTTTGCTGAAATCTCGAAAACTATTAACTTTTAGTAAATGGTCTGTTAACAGAAATTAAAGTACTTAAAATTATCTACAAATATCACTATTTACTTTTTCTTTTCAGACGAACCGTTCGGTCTAAAGTTGAAAATTGCCAATTTTTAACGGTCTCGGCTAAACCCACTTTTTACATTTAGGGGAGTGCATATAGATTTTTACTTCGTAAAAAATCAAACAAGATAGAACTTTTTGTAATTTCATTAAGAAATGTTTAATAAACAGCATATCAAAAAGTTCTACTCGAGAAGTGGGTGCTTCATTTTTTATTAAACAAATGAAATGCGAAATTAGATGTTTTTTTTAAATAACTCCGAAAATATAAATTTTAGAAAAAAACTGACTTAACCATTGAAAAATTCAGGAAATTTTACAAAAAAAACCTTATATAAAGAATTTTCTAAAATTAAATCTGTATCTTCTATAATTTTTTATTTATAACGCTAAAGTCACCCTTCTCACAAACATTGGCGCACTGTAAACTGGCGTACGGCAAAGTGCACAGTTGAGTAATTTTAATGTAATTTTTTAAGTAATGGATCAAATGAAATTTTACAAATTGAACATGAAAGAAGAATAATTAAGCTATCTTATGGTTATAATAAAAAGAAATAAAATGTATGGGCATAAGTACGGTGGGGGCGGAAAATGAGCCTTACATGAATTTTGTTTAAAAATGTATAACTAATACAATTTTTCTTATAAAACCCTCAATTTTGCACAACTAACCTTTCAAGCATGATGTTTCATTCAAAAAAACTCTCAAAAATTTAATTCAAATGATATGACGTCTCAAAAAATGTAATTTTTGAAATCTTCGTAGTTTTACAGAATTACCACCACTTTAAGACGGTATTACTCAAGTTTGAATAAATCTATTACAGTTCTAAAAGTGCTTTTTTAAAGCTTAGGATGTGATCTTTAAAATACACTAAATTATTTTACTTTAGAAATGAAGTAGACTATACCTTTTTGAGAAAATTAAGAAAGATAACAAAAATGTAATACAAAAACTGAAAATTACCATCTAAAAAAATGTTTATACAAAGTGATCATAACTTTTTTCTGCAAAACTTACCTAAAATACATTTAACAATAAGCTTCAACAATAATAAATGTTCAGCAAAAAAATTTTTTTTGGCTCTTGTACAGTATGTCTGCGTAACTTGGAACCTAATGTTAACTTTGTTATTTTCAGTTTTACGAAAAAAAGTTATTCCTTATAAAATACTCTACATCGTATATAATCTAAGATGCAATCATCAACTATCAAATTTAATTAATTTTATACGAGGTATGTAAAAAAATATGAATTTCACTAAAGAGTAAAGTACCGTTACATTTCACAATATCGAAAATTGTTATTAAAAAAAGTTGTTTGGAATTAAAAAATTTGTTTTAGTGTTCAATTACATCCTTCTAATTAAAATATTGTAAATAATAAAGGTACTTACTTACCTCTTAAGAAAAATTCATATTTTTTACATACCTCGTATAAAATTAAAAAAGTTTGATATCTGATGGTTGTATCTTAGATTCTAGACCAGGGAGAGCATTTTATGAAGAATAACTTTTTTTCGTAAAAGTGATAATAAAATAATTATTATAATTGTAATAAAATGATGATGACTATCCGTAATTTGAGAAAAATTTGAAATTTTTTTTTTTTCGATTAAAATGATGTAATTGTATTTATTTAAACATAGTTTTTAATTTCAAACAACTTTTCATATAGTCTGTTCGCTAAACTCAGACGCAACTTTCTAGATATTTTAGTCGGTAATTTTGCCAATTTTAGTAAAATTGGCAAAAAATAATTACTAAATAGTTAATAATTACTAAATAGTTAGTAATTTTGCAAATTTTTGCAAAATTGGCAAAAAACAAAAAAATTATCGACTAAAATATCTAGCCAGTTGCGTCTGAGTTTAGCGAACCGACTATAATAGCATTTTTTGATATTCTGGAATATAAAGGTACTTTACTCTTTAACGAAATTCATATTTTTGACATAGCTCGTATAAAATTGATATCTGATATCTGATGAAAATTTGATATCTGATGGTTGAATTTTAGAGTTTTGACTATCCATAGCATTTTAGAAGAATAACTTTTTTTCGTAAAATTGATAATAAAAAAGTTTTCCATGTGGTTCCTAGCTACGCAGACATACTGTATAAGAGCTTCTGTATAAGAATTTTCAAATGGCAATGCCATATTCGGATTTAGCATAATCAAAAACAAAATAGAAACATATTTGATCAAAGCAAAATGATGAATTTAACGATATTTTTAAAATTATTTATACAAAACAATTGTTATTGTTTAAACAATTAATAAACAATTAGCGGCCAAATCTGCGAGTAGAACTTATTACTTTAACATGTATATAAACTTACAAAAAAAGTTTTAAAAAAAATATAAGCTTGTTTGAATTTTACCGAAACAATGCATGTTTTCGTTCTAATTGCACTTCCCTAATTCCAAAGCTTTAGTTTTTATTAGAATGCTTGATAAATTTCTTCTAGTTTTCTGTACAAATAATAAATGTTAGTTCATAATATGAATATGGTATGTCTCTTCTCACAGCTTCCATGAATCCATTCCATCCTAAAATACCGAGAATGTCTCTGCTTTTCCCTTAGAGCCACATATGATCAGGCACAGATGAGTCACAGTTTCAGTTGGTGTGAACATTCCCTTCGGATTTTGATTTCTGATAAACCTTGAGGTTTTGTCCTTTCAAAATGTATTAGTTGAACAACTCTCTGACTTCCATAAACCTCAGGTGCGGGTTTAGTTTTTAGCCGAGGAATGGATTGGTTAGGAGCTATTGCATGTTTTGGTGCAATACAAGAAATGCCACCCATGACGTAAAAAGTGTGGTATTCGTCGATTGTATGTACGTTAACCCTTTCTGTCCCAACGCTGCGTATATTATATGATTTTTAAAAAGTGGGTCTGTGTTCCCAGCCGTCGCGCGCCGTATACAGTGCGTCCATAAAGTAACGCATAAATTCATTATTTCGTAAACTGGCGACTTTAAAGAAAAATCCCAAAACAGGTCGATTTTTATTTTTAATTTTTGATTTTTTGGCATATATATCATAGTACTGACGTAATCCATCTGGGCGTGATGACGTAATCGATGATTTTTTTAAATGAGAATAGGGGTCATGTGATAGCTCATTTGAAAGGGTATTCAATTCTCTATTCACTAATGTAAACATTAACATAATTATTTATACAGGGTGTTCAAAAAAATATTTTTTAAATTAAAATAATTGAGACAAAAAGAAGAATGTATGTAATTTATTTAATTTAAAATGCGTTTTCCTACTGTCAGTAAACAGAAAAAAAATTATTTGACAAATAAACATTGATTTTCGCTTGAACGAAATGTTCAAACTGGCAAGAGGAAGGTGGGTGGCAGCTTTAACATTGAATTTAAGCGAAAAACAATATTTATTTGTCAAATAAACATTTTTTTCTGTTTTCTGACAACGTTAAAACGTATTTTGAATTAGATAAATTACATACATTCTTCTTTTTGTTTCAATTATTTTAATAAAAAAAATGTTTTTTGAACACCTTGTATAAATAATTATGTTAATGTTTATATTAGGGAATAGAGAATTGAATACTCTTTCAAATGAGCTATCACATGACCTCTATTCTCATTTAAAATAATCAACTATTACGTCATCACGCCCAGATGGATGACGTCACTAGTATGATGTATATGCCAAAAAATCGGAAATTAAAAATAAAAATTGACCTGTTTCGGGATTTTTCTTTAAAGTCGTCGGTTTACGAAATAATGAATTTATGCGTTACTTTATGGACGCACTGTATATACGTTCAAGGTGTTATGGTCTCAATTTACCAAAGCCTAAAATATGCGTTGCTTATAAAAATTTTAGACTCATTGGTATCCCAATGCCGTAGAAATATGTCCGAAAATGTTAGATTATTGTTCCCAAAGCCTCAAAATGTTGGCACCTAAGACAGGTCATGCGGACCCATTGCCGTATAAATTTGTTCACATATTTTAGATATATGCTATATTGTAGCACTAGTGGCAACGCATATATAGGTAGCTGCTAGAAGGTGAAGCGTTTGAAGCCACAGAAAAGACCAGAAAAAAAAAAGAAGCGAATCGAGATACATGTGTGCAAGATGAGGAGTCGGCCTTTGCGTAGTGTCATGTTTTGAGGAGTGCCACACAAAAGAAAACTTTTAATGTTAATTTACATTACATTATTTTTTTTAAGTTAGTTACATTTTTTCAAGTCGGTTTTGCTCTCTGATGAGTACTTTTGAAAAGAAAAGGTTTAAGTTGGTTAAAAAAAAACTCATTAGAAACATGTTTTGGTCATTTATTTGTTTATTTATATGCGACCTATATACATACATATAAGGCAATGGAACTCTAAGCATAAAGAACCTTTGGGATTGAGAAACCAACATGCAAATTACGGTCTGGCATAGAAAGGGTTAAAAAATCAGCGTTTTCGTACACCTGTTGTGTAAAGTACGGCTGGTCAATTTTCTGCGGATCGCCTGCGATTGCTGACACTTCCAGATAAGCAACGCGCTTGCTCAAAGTCTTGTAGCGGCAGTAAGGCCCAGATAGTTGGTCTCACAATTTCTTGCGGGGTTGGCCGTTTTCTCTACAAAAAGTACGGCTCAAGAGAATAAGTTGATGTAGTTTCCTCTTTGGGGTTTTGTTCATTCTACAGAAGCTGTTCGCCTGGAAGTGTCAGTATTCGCAGGCGATCCGCAGAAAATTGACCTGCCGTGCTTTACACAGCAGGTGTACGATAACGCTGATTTTAACGTACATACACGACGAATACCACACTTTTCACGTCATATGTGACATTTCTTGTATTGCATCCAAACATGCAGTAGCTCCTAAGCAATCCGTTCCTCGGATACAACAGAACAAGGGCGGATCGAGGGTGGGGGCCGTTTTTAAATTCTATAACTATTTAGTAACTATTAACTATTTTTTTTTCAGTTTTACCAAATTGGCAAAATTACTTACTAAAATCACTAGCCAGTTGTATCTGAGTTTAGTGAACCGACTATAAATATGTTTTCTGGATTAGAATTAAACAGAGGAAGTAACGGAAGCCTAAAGAATGACATAGGATGTTTTATAAATCAAAATCTTGATAATTTTACAAAGTGACAATTGTTAGAATAACCTTGACAGCCAAAATCGTATCAATTTCCATATTCTATACACACCAAGAATAATAAAGAAATGAAGCGTTACTTGGGTCACTAGCACTTAGAACAAAGGTTTTACAAGTATTGCGTGTTATTTTTCCAATGAAAAATATTATGGTCACAATAAAGAGATAACAGCCCAAAGCCTTGTCACGAAACTGTAACATCTTTCGCCAAACTCATGAGCAAAGACGGAGCCACACAAACCCATGAAAAAACATCATACCACAATGAGTGCGTTCAGGTTGAGCTGGAGTTTCTACAAAGTTATTACAACCCTCAAAAGTCAGTCATTAAGCAGATAGACTCTCAGAGGTCTAAACAGATACAATAAAATTGAAAGACTACGACCAATAGTAGGGTCTATAATGTTCTTAGGTCGACAAAAATATTCCTCTATGAGACCATCGTGATGATGGCCTTCTGCTCCTGGACGAAGATATCGGACGAAGGGGTACCTCCGGTACCCCTCTCAAAAAAGTTCATGGCCCCTCCCGAAAATCAGTCCTGGATCCGCCCTTGCAACAGAAACCCGCGTTTGAGATTAATGGAAGTCAGGGAGCAGGGAGTCAGAGAGTTCAACTAATTCATTTTAAAAGGACAAAACCTCAAGGTTTGTCAGAAATCAAGATAATATATCCGAAGGAAATGTTCACACCAACTGAAACTGTGACTCCATCTGTGCCTGATCTTCTGTGGCTCTAAGGGAAAAGCAGAGACATTCCCGGCCTCTTAGGACGGAATGAACTCATGGAAGCTGTCACAAGAGACATACCATACCTATGGACTAACATTTATTATTTGTACAGAAAACTAGGAGAAATTTATCAAATGACAGCATTCTAATAAAAAATAAAGTTTTGGAATGTAAAAAGTGAGTTTTGCCGAGACCGTTAAAAATTGGCAATTTTCAACTTGTACTTTAGACCGAACGGTTCGTCTAAAAAAAAATAAATAAGTGATATTTGTAGATAATTTTAAGTACTTTAATTTCTGTTAACAGACCATTTACTAAAAGTTAATAGTTTTCGAGATTTGAGCAAAAAAGCGGAAAAAAGCTGAAATTTTTCGCTTTTTCGCGATTTTTTCAATGTTCCGGCAAGGAATTTTGTCCGCAAGCCTCATATTCGGATTCAGTAGCCCAAAATCCGTATATAATGAAAGAAATCAGAACTACCCCAAAACTTTCCTAGTCAAAACACAATTTTATTGAATCATTTATTACACATAAATGTAAGATTAGACTTTAGGTACAGTCGGAAAAATGAAAGAATACCCATGAACGAACATATAAAACACGCTGTATTTTCCTGTCACCGTATCACAAAGAAAATTGCGCAGCGCAAGTACATGTAATAATAATTATTACATGTACTTGCACAGGCCAATTTTTTGTGTGACACGGTGATAGGAAAATACAGCGTGTTTTATATGTTCGTTTATGGGTATTCTTTCATTTTTCCGACTGTATGTATCTTATGCCTATTCGCTCCGTGCATGACTGACGCGACACCTAACTTAGTCGCGTGACATTTTTGGACACCACAAATTAACGTTAAATATATTATGATACATATGTGAAATATTTGACGTTAATATGTAATTTTTATTTACCATTTTTGATAAAAACAATAAGTGTGATCGCGGAGACAATCAGGGACTAGTCCATGACAAGTGGAGCATGTGCACTTTAAAATAATATAAATAATACCGTTGATAGATAAATATACAATGTGTTTTTACTATTAATTAATTATTAATATACTGGTATATTTATCAATAAACGATAATCCATTGAATAAATATAATATGGAATTAAAGTGTGCATACGTTGTGGTGCACTAAAAGTCACCGACAGGATCCGCGAACGAACATAATGACACTGACATGACAAATATTTCGCCGCTACGGACGCTGGCATAGTTTCGTGTATCCCTGTATCCCGCCCACCCTGGTCACGCACGGAGCGAATATTTATATAAATCGATCTCAATCTGAATACGGACGGATACCAAGAAAAATTCTGGCGATATAAAATATATTACGGATCACTTTTGATTAAGATAATTTGAGATGATAACGACATAGATAAAAAACTTTTCCATTTCTTAAAAAGCATATTTCTAAAATTCGTAAAAAATTTTTGTTAGATTCAGTAGATAGCTGCACTTTATATATTTCTGCTGTTGGATTCACTTTGTAGGTTTGGTACCAGTAGTTCTTGTTTAGGTATTCTGCATGTAATTTTGGCCAATACTACACTTAATAAACAAATACTAAACATATTTGTTTTTTTATTGTTTACAGAGATTAAGGGAAGAAAAAAACAATCAGGTGAGTTTAATAAGTATAATTCATCAAAAAAAAAATAAATAAAAAGTTACTTCTTGAATATTTGAACGAACTTTAAATAAAAAATTATTATTTATCTAAGTTACTCCACTTTGTACTTTTTTAGTATAGGTTTTATATACATAGTTTAATAGCATCTTAATAAATGTTCATAAAATAAACAACCTATGTTTCGCAGATGATACAGCCCTGATACAGTCAAGCAGAACTGATTGGTCTTATAGGACTGGTCGAAAACGAAAGTCAAATATTTGGTCTGCAATTAAACATATCAAAGACGAAGATCATGATAATGGATATATTACGGGTAAAGTTAGGTAAACATGTAATCCTAGGATGAGGTATCGGCAATATCTGATAGTAAGTCCGAAATATAATTTAAATAGTTCAAATTTCGGGCTTTACTAGGATAAAACACATTCTACTTGCTGCCATTTGGTTAAATACAATTGGTCAAACCGGCAAACGAGTGTATGTTCTCCAAAAAATTTGATAGTGTAAAAAATGTTTTATTATCAGCTAAGTACTGTCAACACATAACGTGCCATCATCAGAGCTTCGTCCTCTTATAAAACCTTCATAGAAGAGCAATTGCGAAACGACACAATAATAAACATAGATCCTGGGCAAAAGCCACAGATATCGGGTATAACAACCCCTTAAATTGAATAAAATTACATCTAATTCCTTTTTTATTTTAAAAGTAGCTGTTCATGTGGGCTCAAAATGGTTTGACTCAGCCATGTTGTCTTTTTAAAATAAAAAAGAAATTAGATGTAATTTTATTCAATTTAAGGGGTTTTTATACCAGATATCTGTGGCTTTTGCCCAGGATATATGTTTAATATTGTGTCGTTTAGCAATTGCTCTTCTATGAAGGTTTTATAGGAGGACGAAGTTCTGATGATGGCACGTTATGTGTTGAAAGTACTTAGCTGATAATAAAACATTTTTTACACACTATCAAATTTTTTTGAGAACATACACTCGTTTGCCGGTTTGACCTACTTAGAAGTGTGTACAAGTCTTACAGTCTTTTCCAATTTCCAATTAATTACTTAATTGGTTATACTAGTATACTGGCAAGGCCATAAGTGTTTGAGAGATTTCTTAAAATTAAGAAAAACCCGCATTTTACAAAAGTAAGGAAAGTAAAACTACAAATACTGCAGAAATAAAAATTATAATCTATTTATTAAAACAAGACAAGCTGCTGTGGCATTGGGAGTTACAAATATTTCCAGCAGCTTTACATTTGCATTTATTTTACCAATACGGTAAAATACTCGGACTTTACCCGGGTAATCCTAGGATTACCCGTTTACCTAACTTTACCCGTAACAATAGAGTACATACATAACAATCATCCACACATAACCACAATTAAGCGGTTTGAGGTTGTGAGCTCATACTTGTATCTGGGATCATTGGTTACAAACACAGGGTTATTACAGAGAGAGATTAAATATAGATGTGAGCTAGCAAAAGTTGCCACAGCAAAAATGACCAAAATATGGAAGGGCTGACTGTCAAATTTCAAGAGCGTTAAAGATGAGGTTTATCAACTGCTTAATATTCCCAATACTGACCTACGGATGTGAATTTTGGACCCTGAGAAATTCGGAAAAGATAGACGCCACTGAAATGTTCTGTTAGAGACGAATGTTACGAATTCCTTGGACCGACCGTATGACAAATAATTCAAAATTTGAAAACTAAAAGTTAGCCAAGGACTCTCCAGTAAAGTACATCTCCAACAAGTAACATAGTTTGGACATACAGTGTGTCCACGGATGGGGTGCCCAAGAGGAATAACTTTTTTATTTTCAATTTTAGCGAAAAATGTCATTCTTAATAAAAAGTTTTGCTTGTTCTAAAACCCCATAAAACTAAATCAAATTCAATTTTTTTAAAACCTGCTTAATTTTTTAGCCTATTTTATGTAATTCCCTATAAATTTTTGCACTAAGTTCGAAATCATAACAATAATCTAGTGTTGCTAATCTACAATGTAGCTTAATAACTGTCAACTCCGATTAGACAGGGAGAAAACGGCGGGTTCTTTGGAGAAAATATTCCCATGAGATTTTTTTACATAATCACATTCGTGAAACATTCCAGAATAAGATTCAAGAAGTCGCCCATGCGAAAAGTGGTCCAAATTTTTTTAACAATTTTTTTTTATCAAATTGCTAAAAATCAATATTTTCGGCCCGGATAATTTTTTTAGGTTTTTTGGACCATTCTGGATAAAAGAGGTCTCTTGTAATTTTACTCTAAAGTGGATAGTTTTCGAAGTAAAAGCATTTTAAAATTGAAAAAAACGAAAAATGGCGATTTTCAAGGCTTAATAATGCAGTTAAAAGTTATTACTATGAAAGTCAGAAAGTGACTAAATCAAAGTTTAAAGCCCCCTTTACAAGATCCTGAAGAAATTTTTATTATTTGATTACTAAGCTGTTATTTTTAAGTAATAATAATGAGCGCCATGCACGTATTAGGCGGCCGTCCATGATGAGTGCGAAAGAGATGCCAGTCAGGCAGTCCAATGGCGAATCTCACTCGCACTCACATTTACAGCTGCGTCAATACCATGTTACCGCACATTATTAATAATTAAAAATAAAAGCTTAGTAATAAATTAATGACACAAATTTCTTCAGGATGTAGAGGGGGGGGGGCTTTAAGTTTGATTTAGTCACTTTCTGACTTTCATAATAAGAATTTTTAGCTGAGTTATTAAGTCTTAAAAATGGCCATTTTCGCGTTTTTCAAATTTTAAATTGCTTATAACTCAAACACGATCAACTTTAGAGAAAAATTACAAGAAAACTTTTTTGTCCCGAATGGTCCGAAATATCTAAAAAAAAATTGTCCGGGCCGAAAACATTGATTTTTACAATTTGATTAAAAAAAATCGTTAAAAAAATTTGTACCACTTTTCGCGTGGGCGACTTCTTGAACCTTATTCTGAGATGTCTCACGACTGTGATTATGCAAGAAAGTCTCATGGGAATATTTTTTCTAACGAACCCGCCGTTTTCGCCTTGTCTAGATAAATAATTTGCGAATTGTCATTTTTTTCAACAATGAAAAAACAAAGCGTTAAACAAAGAATTTATTGTTGGATGCTTAACATTGTCTTGTCGAAAAATAATGATAATTCTCAAATTATTTGTCGGAGTTGACATTTACTAAGCTACACTAGATTATTGTTACGATTTCTAACTTAGTGCAAAAATTTACTACAAAATTAAGCAGGTTTTGAAAAACTGAATTTTATTACGTTTTATGGGGTTTTAGAACAAACAAAACTTTTTATCAAGAATGACATTTTTCGCTAAAATTGAAAATAAAAAAGTTTTTCCCCTTGGGCACCCCATCCGTGGACACACTGTATGAGAGTAAACACAAAAAACAAGGGAAAACTCGGTGTTCCATCTAATTTGTCGAAGGAATTATGTTTTCAACATTTAGAGGGGGACTTATGTTTTCAATATTTTTTATATTCAATAATAATTTACTTAGACACTGTAAAATTATATATCTTTGCTTAATAAAGTGTTGCTATGCAAAATTTACGCTGTAAATCAGTCATTTATTAAGACATACTAAATGTCGAAATTAAGTATTGCCAGCTTCGCCAATAGTTGTATAAAGAATTTAAAAATAGTAACATAGTGCATTGCAAAAGCGTTTAAATATAATGTATAATATGCTTTAATCAGTTGTTTAGAACAAATAATATAATCTGATGTCATATGTTTGTTCAGGGGTTAATAGTTGGACCGTGTAATTGAAAGTTATTTTATTTTGATTACTTGTTCAATATTGCCATAAATTTCTATTTTACACCTGATTGGTTCTTTGCTGATTACTATTGTTTTACTTATCTGAGATGAGATTGTCAAATTAACTTCTTTTGCTCTTAGGTTAAATCTGTGGACTAGTCTTTGCAGACTATCTTTGTCTTGGGCTATCAATATTGCATCCTCGGTATAATAGAGTATTTTTACTTCTGTGTTTCCCATTCTGGATCGTCTTCCTTTGTTGACATTTTTGATGATTTCATTTGTAGCGTCCTTTGTTCTCCCTTTTCATAAAGCTTTTTTAGATAATCATTTCATGTGTCCTTTTCTGTGTTAAGGCTCTATTATTTCCTTTACCTTCGTTCTTTGGTATCTTATAAAGCGCCATATTTCCTTTTGCAGACCATAAAATTCATGTGTCTTGTCTCATGAGCATCACTTTCTGTAGTATATATTATGTTTCTGCTTCTTTCTGTTATTGTTTTTGGAATATATATTTTGTGGAGTTATCGTGTAAGCTTTCGATTTTTATCTTTGGAATATTCTGGCGTTTTGTTATCGCATATATATGTTTTCCTTCGGATTATGTTCAATAAGTACCAATGTATGATCGTTTTCCATTTCTGTTGATGTTAGTGCTCATACATCTAAGATTTGAGATGGGTGTCAACTCTTAAACTATTACATCCTATTACTCTTGAAGTTCAAAATTACTTCCTTCTCTGATCGGTACGTAGTAATCTTACGAATATGTATGTATCTTACGTATCTTCGAAGAGAGAACTCATCTGCTTTTTTCATGCAGTGGTTTTCAGCAGAGAGGGTAACAATTAATCTTATCAAAATCTTGTACAACGTACTGTGACTTTCTCTAAACATCAGTGTCTATTTCAGTATCTTTACATTAGCCAAACGCGGTCTGTTTCCCGCCAGAATAATGATTGAGATCCTGTCTTACATTATTATACGATTCAATCTGCGATTCGAAATACTTTTAGTAACTCCTAACGACTCCTAAGTCGAAATGTTCGTATAAATGTCCATATAAACCAAGTTGCTTTTCCAAAAATAAGTCCTTTCCTTCTAATAATAATTTCTTTATATAAATGTTTTAAATGATTAAATATTATGGATTAAGCGTCTTGCATTTTCTTTAACATTATAAATACTTTAGTAGTAATGTAATCTTTAGAATTGTGTATCTTTTGTAACTGTTTATTATCTCAGTTTGTTTGGATATATTTCTATCTATCTATCTAATCAGCCCTAAACATCCATCCTTGGATATAGGCCTCCTCTTCCTTCTTCCATGCCTCTCTATCTTGGGCAATTTGCATCCATTTTGACCCAGTGTGTTTCTTCAGGTCATCTGACCATCGCATCTATGGCCTTCCCCTTTTTCGTTTGTGGTTCCACGGTCTCCAATGTATAATCATCTTAGTCCATCTTTCATCCTTCTGCCGTAGGGTGTGTCCGGCGAACTTCCATTTAAGCTTTGCTACTTGGGTGAGACATCTTTCACTTTGTTTTGTTACGGATCCATTCGTTTCTTTTCCTGTTTATAGTTTAATGTTCAGCATTTGTCTTTCCATGGGTCTTTCTGTCTTTGCTCTTTTTTCCATATTTTCTTTTGTAAACGTTCATGTCTGAGCTGAGAGCCATATATTAGAACAGGGAGTATACATTGATTGAAGACTCCTGTTTTTAGGTATTGCCGGTATTTTCTGTTCTTTAGAATATAAGACAGTTTTCCGAATAATGCCCAGGCCAATCTTATTCTTCTCTTTATTTCTTCGGTCTGATTTTCTTTATTTAATCTAGTGATTTGTCCTAGATATATTATAATACTCTTTTACTTGTTCTATTCTTGCTTGTGCCACTGTAATTATGAGTTCTTCTTGTTGATTGGTCATGGTTTTTGTTTTACTGTAATTCATCTTCAGTCCTATCTTTGTCGATACTCTATCTAAATAGTTCTTCCATCATTCTTTGTAATTCTTCACTTCTTTCTGTTATTAATACAATATCATTATCATTAGCATATCGTAAGTGATTCAGATATTGCCCGTTTAAGTTTATACCCAAGCCATCCCAGTGTAGTTGTTTGAACACGCTGGGCGCCTAGCGCTTGGTTGAATAGCTTGGGCGAGATGATATCTCCTTGTCTTACTCCTCGGTTTATTATTTTAATTGGCTCCATTTGTTTCATTAACTTAATAGTTTTTGTTGCCTTATATTATATATTTGTAATTAAGTCGGTATATCTGTAGTCTATTCTGCTGTTTTGTAGGGAATTCTTTACTGCCCAGTGTTCCACACTATCAGATGCTTTTTCAAAGTCAATAAATGCCATGTATAGCGGGATGTGATATTTGTTAGCTTTTTCGATTAATATCTTCATCGTTAAAAGGTGGTCACTTGTACTGAAGCTCTTTCTAAATCCGGCTTGTTCTCTTGTCTGGTATCCATCTAATTTAGTTGTTAATCTGTTTTTTAATATCTTGGTTAATAGTTACATTAATCACATTTAGTAAAATTATGCGCCTGTAATTCTTTAGATCCTTTTTATTTGGACATATTTAGTTCTCTGAAATCTTTAAGTATTATTGTATGTTGACGTGGCCTAACAACTCTGTGACTGAGATTAACAAAAAAAAAACAAAATTAATTAAAACATATACAGGGTGTCCCGAAAAGATTGGTCATAAATTATACCACACATTCTGGGGTCAAAAATAGTTCGATTGAACCTAACTTACCTCAGTACAAATGTGCTCATAAAAAAGTTACAGCCCTTTGAAGTTACAAAATGAAAATCGATTTTTTTCAATATATCGAAAACCATTAGAGATTTTTTATTGAAAATGGACATGTATCATTCTTATGGCAGGAACATCTTAAAACAAAATTATAATGAAATTTGTCCAACCCATAACAATTTTATGGGGGCTTTGTTCCCTTAAACCCCCCGAACTTTTGTGTACTTTCCAATTAATTCATTATTGTGGTACCATTAGTTAATCACAACGTTTTTAAAACTTTTTTGCCTCTTAGTATTTTTTCGATAAGCCAGTTTTGATCGAGATCCGGCTTATTTTTTAATATATTTACATAAAAATTTTATGGGGGTTTTGTTCCTTTAAACCCCCGAAATGTTTGTGTACGTTCCAGTTAAACTATTGTTTTGGTACCATTAGTTAAACACAGTGTTTTTAAAACTTTTTTGCACGATTGATCATTTTTGACTGTTTACCGTGACAGATTTTACGTCAGTAGGTGACATTTACTAGCAACTCGACGGTAAGTAATCCAACTCGACGGTAAGTACTCCAACTCGACGATAAGTAATTCACTTACCGTCGAGTTAAAAAATCTCTTAATTTTAATTTATTTTTTGAAAGAATAAAGAAAACTAACGAATTATTTATTAATATTGAAACTTACTTATGGTACAATTTGTTAAATTATTTAATGAAATCCCACTTGTTTGGGCTGTGGTTTCACTTCTAACAGAAACTCCTGCAGAATCGCATACATTAGTAGTATTACTAGTATTGCACAATATTTTTTCGGCAAAATCTATTTTATTTTGAAGAGAATCTTCTACACGTGTAAAAATGCTCGCTTTCTTAGGCCTATAGCCAACATTTATTCTCTTCAAATACGCGATCAAAGTTGAAAACTTGGAAATATCAATGCCATCATAAAGAAAAACGGTGGATTTAATCATTGAATATTCTGCCCAGAGGCTTCCAGGAGCTTTCAACTGCATATGTCTTTGAACGAAATATGCCAATAGAGTCTTTTCTTCGATTCTTAAATTCTTGCCTTCGCACCATTTTTTAAAACTTTGGTAGGTATTTTGATAACGGATTTTGGATTTTTCGGGAATAATTACGGAACACCCTTCTTCCCAAGCCCGTTCAATTTCTTCAAATTCACTTTCGCTCATATTTTAATTTATAATAATCAAAATTGTACTTAAAATTATTGACAACTAAATAAAAACTCAATTCTCCATTGTTGTTATGCACCCTAGTTGCTACCTAACAACCAAAGTATCTATCTTGATAAAATGAATGAAACTAGTCAATATGACTAAAATGTTTAATTTTATAATTTATAATGGTATCAATCGTGCAAAAAACGTTATAAGCATGTCGAACGTTAAGGGTAACCGATCTCAGACAATTGTCTTCGATCGGTATAAAACCCTTACCGTTCTCCATACTTAATATACTATTTTGCTTCTTAGTCTTTTTTTGATAAGTTACCTTTTATCGAGATGTGGCTTCTTTTTCAAAATATACCTAAAAATGTAAATTATAAATAAATTTTCAGATTATTAACAGGTCTCAATACGCGTACTTAACCAAATATGTGGTGGATTCGACAAATATTCAAAATATCTCGATAAACAGTGGTTTATCGAAAAAGTACTAGGAGGCAAAAAAGTTTTAAAAACATTGTGTTTCACTAATGGTGCCACAATAATAATTTAATTGGAACGTACACAAAAGTTTGGGGGGTTTAAGGGAACAAGGCCCCCATAAAATTTTTATGGGGTGCACAAATTTCACTTTAATTTTTATTTAAGATGTTGCTGCCATAAGAATACCACATGTTCATTTTCAATAAAAAATCTCTAAGAGTTTTCGATATATGAAAAAAAATCGATTTTCATTTTGTAACTTCAAAGGGCTGTAACTTTTTTTGTGTGCACTATTGTATATAGGTAAGTGGGGTTCAATCAACCCATTTTTGACCCCAGAATCTGTGGTATAATTTATGACCAATCTTTTTGGGACACCCTGTATATCAGACACATTTTTAAATCATAATTTTATCCTTTTTAGACAAAGATTTGGGATTCCTGCGCATTGGATCTTTAAACGTTCGAGTAAAGAAAACTACCGAAGCATTTAGTAATTTTTTGGGAGTAGGTAGCGCGAACGTTGCTCCTTTAGACGCTGTTAATGAAAAAATTCTCAAAGGATGGGGTTCAGCGGATAACATTAGTAAAGTAAGTATATTTTATAATTTGTATTTTATAATTGTGTAAACTTCTAAATGGTTTAAATTGTGAACATTTGTAACAGTCTGAGGAGTACAGTTTCCTAAGGACAAATATTAATTATTGTTGCTGCTGGTGAAGAGAATGGATTCGTTAAACGTTAAAGGATCCATATTTGAGGTGGAAATCCTAATTTAATCTGGTGATTATCGACGGCGACATGAACTTTGAGAACTGTGACTGAGAAGTGACTTGGGGTCTTAGGGATAAACTTAAACTTATAATAAATTTCCCTCCTTCTTCTTCTTCAGGTGCCAGCTCCGCTACGGAGGTTGGCAATCATCATAGCTATTTTAATTTTTGAGGCAGTAGATATAAATACTTGTTTTGAGCTGCATCCAAACCATTCCCTCAGGTTCTTCAGCCATGAAATTCGTCTTCTTCCGATGCTTCTTCTGCCATCTATCTTTCCTTGCATTATGAGTCGCAGGATGCCATACTTCTCGCCCCGCATCACATATCCGAGATACTGTAGTTTTCTTTCTTTAATTGTAAGTTCAACTTCCTTCTCTTTACCTATTCTTCTCAGTACTTCGTTGTTCGTATCTCTATCTACCCAGGAAACCCTCATAATTCTTCTATAGGTCCACATTTCAAAGGCGTTAAGTCGTCTCATTGTCTCTACATTTAACGTCCATGATTCCACTCCATAGTATAGTACACTGTATACGTAACATTTTGTTAGGCGTACTTTAAGAGCTAATGTTAAATCTTTGCTATATAGGACCTTTTTCATTTTCATAAAATTAGAACGTGCTTTTTCGATTCTGACTTTGATTTCTGCAGTGTAGTCATTATTTTCTGTTATAAGTGTTCCTAGGTAAGTGTACTTTTTGACTCTTTCGATCTGTTGGCCCTCTACTATTAAGATTTCGTTAGTATTATGTTTGTTTTTACTAATTTTCATAAACTTCGTCTTTTTGATATTAAGAGAGAGTCCGTACTCCCTACTACACCTTACTATTTTATTCATGAGTCTTTGCAGGTCTTGTAAACTATCGGCTATTATTACTGTATCATCTGCATATCTGATGTTGTTAACTAAGACTCCATTTACTCTTATGCCGACTGTTTCATCTTCCAGATTTTCTCGCATTACCTCTTCAGAATAAGCGTTAAATAATAGAGGTGATAGTATGCAGCCTTGCCTGACTCCTCTCTTTATTTCCATTTCTTCAGATGTTTCTTTTTCAATTCTTACTATTGCTCGCTGATTGTAATAGAGGTGTGTTATTAGTCTTAAATCTCTTTCATCTAGGTTTTTAGTTTTCAGAATTTCCATGAGTCGATCATGTTTTATCAAACGTTTTATTGTAGTCTATAAAACAGACGTAAAGAGGACGGTTAACATCCAAACATCTCTGTGTCAGCACGTTGAAGGAGAATAATGCCTCTCTGGTACCCATACCATTGCGGAACCCATATTGAGTGTCACTAATATCCAGCTCCAGTTTAGAGTGTATTCTGGCGTGGATAATTTTCAGCAGAATTTTCAAGGTATGTGACATTAAGCTTATGGTTCGGTAGTCACTGCATTCTTTGGCATTCATTTTCTTTGGCAAACACACAAATGATGATGTCAACATTTCTCTATGGATGATTCCCGTAGTATAGATAGCGTTGAACAGTTCCACTATTATGTCCAGGTTTTTCTCGTTGACCAACTTTATCAGCTCGCTTGGTAATTCATCTGGACCAGCAGATTTATTGGTTTTCATAGCCTATTGCCTGACTAACCTTCTGATTTGGTTATCTCTGGGCCCACATCTCCGGTTTGGCTATCTACGGATGTACTAGCTTCTCTCTGGTCATGAAATAGTTCCTCGATGTACTCTTTCCATCGTCGTAGTTTTCGTTCTGTCTCCATTATAATATTTCCATTTTTGTCGAGCAATATATTTGAGGTTCTTCTATTTCCTATTCCGGCTAGTTCTTTGACTTTTTTCTGTAGGTTGAAGTAGTCATATCTGTTTTGCAATTCTTCTATTTCTTTACATTTTTGAAAGAAGTAGGTTTCTTTAGCCTCCCTAATTTTTCTTCTTATTTGGTTTTGAAGCTGTTTATAGCGGGTCTTATTGATGGTTTTGTTTTTTCTTCTTTCATTCATCAACTCTAGAATTTCCTCCGCCATCCATTCTTCTTTCTTACATTTGGTTGTTGTAAGTACTTTCTTACTTGGCTCTAATATAGAGGTTTTGAAGAATTGCCACTGCTGTTCTACGTTGCAATTATTTCCTGGGTTTCTGTCTAGATTTGTGTTGATTTCGTATTTAAGGTTTTCTTTTGTTTCTTCTGACTTTAGTTTCTGTATGTTAAGTTTATTGTTGTTGCGGCTTTTTTGCGTCTTTTTTAGTTGAAGTTGTAACCTAGCAATAAGAAGACTGTGATCAGAAGATACATCCGCTCCTGGATATGCCTTTACTGCCTGAATTGAGTTTCGATACCTGTGCTTTATTAGGATGTAGTCAATTTGATTTCTGACGATTTTGTTGTCTTTGTCAGCTGGAGATTTCCATGTATAAAGGCGTCGCTTAGGTAATTTAAAGAATGTATTTGCGTTAAATTTCCCTAAAAACAGCGTTAAAATATTGGATAATGCACCATACCACAATAAATAAAAGGGTAAATATCCAACCCAATCATCCTGAGGTGGGTTAAAGGACACAATGGAAATAAAGGCAACCGCATTGCTGGCCAGCTAGTTAGGAAGGCAGCAGGCCTAAGAAGAATAGACAGTTGACAAAAAGAAGAAGAGCGTTCCGTGCACAGTACGGAAAAAGAAAAATTGGATTAAATTTTTTGAATTTTTATTTATTTAATATTTTAATTTAAAAATAGCGCCAACTAGCGGATAATAGCTAAACTATGACGGTAGATTTCTTCAACGTAATGTCTGTGTCTGTGGCGAATTGGAATAAAAATGGCGAATTGGACTAAAAATGGCGCCATCTAGCGGATAATAGCTAAACTATGACGGTAGATTCCTTCGCTGTGACGTCAGCATATATCTCACTCTTACTCACCTAAAATGTACTTCTCTCTAACACATTGATTTCCCTATACCTATAGTGGCGCCTGCTTTGGTAATCTACTAGGACCTAGTGATCTTTTTGGCTAGTCAACTACAACAATCGCTGAAATTGCCAAATGTCGCTCCCATCCGCAAACCGTGAAAAGATGGGAAGAAGGGCCAGCATATAGACTTACCAAGGTAACGCTAAGGAACCTTGGGAAGTCATAATCAGAAAAGTACTTGAAAATGACCAGGAAAACCTACGCTTGACATGTGTTATTTTTAACTGGCCATTGTCAACTAAGCACACACCTCCACACACTGGTGCTAGTAGTCACACCTCTGTGCAGGAAGTGTGAACGAGATGACGAAGCTGTCGAGCATGTCCTATGTGAATGTCCGGAGTTATCGTCAATACGAGAGTATGCGCTCCGTAAGCCTTGGCCTACACCGGCCGACATAGGGGAGATGTTCGCTGGTGATTTGTCCACCTTCCTGGAAATGAAAGGATGGATAATGAACTAAGGACGACAACCCCTGGGAGGATGCACAATGGGTCAATTGTGGCCTAAGTGCTGTGGGACTTGACTCGCCCTCCCTACTCTACAGATACAGATACAGAACCAACGTGTACATAAAAAAACGCAGGTATGCAACTATGGCTTAGGGAAAGAAATATAGCAAATATTGATGAAATGCCTCGTCCAGAGTTAGACAATTGATTACAGAATATGTAAGTCTCGATTTGTTAAGTATTCAATTGAACGTTTAAATAGACGTTTTTGACATTTATTACGAATGCCATCGTTTTAATTTCGAACTTAAAGTTGTAACTTATTTCCCAAATAAAATAGTAAATTAATATACATTGTTTTCGAATGTTAAAGTCGCAACTAACAATACATAAATATACAGTACAATAAACGCAGCTGAGAAAAATAGCATTAAAAACGAAATTGAACCGAATAAGAAATGAGGATATTAGACAAAGACTGAAACAGGAATCGATAATAATAAAGATCTAAAAAAGAAAATTAAAATGATATGACATAGGCGCCCATATAAAAATTTTAGGGGGGGGGGCAAACGTGAAGATGTTGCACATTACATTTGGTATACTTTGGATGACAATATATAGTTTAAAGCACCTGAAAAGCCAGGGGGGCACGCCCCCAGGGTATACTTATAAATATACTTACCATCATGGGTATGGCCGCTTATGGATATGGACACATTAAGAGAATGGGCCAGGGAAGACCATCAAAGCAGGTGATGGAATCCAAAAGATATGGTGAAAAAAGGAAAGGGAGGCCAAGGAAAAGATGGATCGATCAGATTATAGAAATTCGACAGGAAAAAGGAAAAACACATCAACAAATGAAAGAGTTAGCAAAGGACCGCAAGAAATGGAAGATATTGATAGAGGATGAATAAAACCTCCGACGTCCCTGAGGGCAGTGTTGGAAAATTCTCGAGAATATTCTCGATATGGAGAAGTTTCTGAGAATGAACCCCATGACGCACTTAAGGTTATTGTTGAAGATGAAAAATAAGGTTTTAAAAATCATGATCTTATAATATACAAAATTCTGAGACGAAACAACAGTGTTATTTGTATATAAAAAATACAAAAACAACAGAAAACACAAAATTAAATTTATACTTTGATAAAAAAATGAAATTTTCTTCTTAACAGCAAATTGTGAGCAATAAAGGTTACCTTACGAGCCCGTTCAGCAATGAGCCGGTTTTTTTAGAGGAGTGGATAAAAAACCATAAGTACTGAAACTTCTTTCTGCCGCTGCACTGGATGAAGGCATGCTTAATATATCAACTACTATTTTAGTTAATTTTGTTCCGAAACATGTACCTTTTTACCATATGATAAAGTTTAGTTTTTCAAATGATTTTACAACGTATGGTTTTCCAAAAGATTACTCCTTAGACCGATAAAGTACCAAATCTGCCATTATTTCAGCCGACTCATCACCATATTTTAAAGTTGCTAAATTATCTACAAACTCAGTTTCCTCAACTTGTTCTTCTCTGCTTAAATGAACACCATTCTAAATATTTGCACGTTAATATTGCACCAAAACAATAAATATTGACACTGTAAACACCCTTGCTAGTGGTTCATGGGATTGGCAAAAACAATATACCTACATATTTTTAAATTATAATAATTTGACCCGTATCTAGTTTTTATTTTTGTTTCGGTTTTTGAAAATATAGAAAATTTTGCTCTACGAGAATATTCTAGAGAATATTCTCGTTCTCGAGAATATTCTCTTCTAATATCACTACCTGAGGGGCATAAAGAGTTTCGAGAAAAAGAAGAAGAAGAAAGTCACAACTAAATGTTTGTCGCGACAACACCGCATTCGGAACAAACATAGTCCAGGAACCGAAGCATTTCACCTCGCAATTTTTACAGAATGGATCGATTTGCTTGAAAATTTGAGAATAAGTAGTGGATAGTTCAAGGATCAAAATCTATATGATGCCGAAAGGCGCTTTTACCATGGGGTCGGTTGCCACCCCATCTTAGGGGTGGAAATTTTTTATTATATTTTGACTGCAAAAGTTGATAAAAACATTCATTCTAAGCAAAAAATGTTCTATACATTTTTTTGATAAAATTAATACTTTTCGATTTATTCGCTATCGAAATTGTTAGTTTTATCATTGATTATAGACACGGATTATATCCGTGTCTATAATCAATGGTTTTATATAGAAAAAATCAATGTTTTTCGATATATACTCATTTACCATTCACTCAATTTTTGCCGTAGAAAAAATTTTTTCAAACCAAGTTCTTGAGAATTAACCTACAATTTCATATAAAAACATTTTTTCGTATATCTGATGCTAATCTTTCTATTTTGAAGAAAATGGCATTTTTTACCAAACTACAAAATCGTTATTCAATTTTAACTCTAGTTTTTTAAAAACTAATCATTCTAAGGCATTCAAACTTTTAAAATCTATTAATAATACATAAATAAAGAAGAATTAATAAGGCCAATGACTAAAAGCAAAGCTAACTTACATTATTATGCTTCCAATTGGATTTCTTTTTTTTTTTGTTTGAAAAAAATATATTGATTTTTTAACCGTAACCTTTTTAATATTTATCTTAGAAAGTTTGTTAAAAAATAATGTTGTAGGTTTTTACAAGATCTGTAAGACTATTAATACCAAATCCTTCTAAAATCCTCAGTCGCAAAAAGTGGTGACTTTGAAAGGGTTGGTAAAGGTGATTTTTACATGTTATTACAAGATTTAATTGTCAATAGCTCACTCAATTTTTAGCATTGAGAAAATTTTTGCAAACCAAGTTCTTGGGAATTAAATAAGCTACAATTTTATATTTAAATATTTTTTTGTATCTCTGATTATAATCTTTCTATTCTGAAGAAAACGGAATTTTTTACCAAATTTCAAAAATTCGATATTTGCTTTTGACTCCATTTTTTTAAAAACTAATCATTCTAAATCAGTTAAACTTCTAGAACCTATTAATAATACATAAGTAAAGAAGATAAAATAAGGTCAATGACTAATTTTAATCAGGGTGGTGATTAGCGGTTTGCTTTCAATCACTTTTTCGCTGAAAAATATAGGGTCTGACATTCTTTTCATTATAAGCTACCTAATTTTTAAGGTAAAGACTTTTTTTATTTCTGAAGATAGATATTTTTAAATACTTCAAATTAGTTTAAACAAGTGATCCTCGAAAAATGCATAGTTTTCCCGTCTTTTGACTTTGAAACTACAATATTTAGCATTTGCCGAAGAAGACCTAATATATAATAAAGTATAGCTCGATTACTGTTGGTCTTAAAGAAAATTAAAAAAAACGGTTTTACTGATTTTTTCAAAAGGTACATTTTTGTTAAGCAAAGTTGTTTTGATAAAACAAAAACTTTTTAAATTATTTGCAGAAAACTGAGTAAAAACATTAATTTTTTTAATATAAAACGAACACTTTCGATAGCGAATAAATAGAAAACTATTAATTTTATCAAAAAAATGTATAGAACATTTTTTGCTTAGAATGAATGTTTTTACCAACTTTTGCGGTCAAAATATAATAAAAAATTTTCACCCCCGACATAGGGTGGCAACCACCCCCATGGTAAAAGCGCCTTTTGGCATCATATAGATTTTGATCCTTGGACTATCCACTACTTATTCTCAAATGTCCTATTTTAAGCTTCATTACTTGGACTAACATGACTACAAGCCTTTTCTATATCTCTCATGAAACTTTCCTACTCAAGAGGACCTACCACTTATCGTTAGTGACCTACCACTGTATATGTTATTTAAATATGTAGTTTATTTATATTTAATAAATTTACTACAGACTACGTATTTAGTAAATTTTTTACTTTATTTCGTTGTTTAAGGTTTAATATGTTATTCCGTTGTTAAAGTTATTTCTCGTATTTTTTAGGAGGCAATGGGAGCACCAAAAACATACGGTTCCAAGAAGAAATACAAAAAAGGTTTTGAATCGGGAGGAAATAGTACTCCAAGTACCCCAAAGACACCAACCAAAAATTTCCACTCCTTGAATTTCAACGATTCTGATTCCGACACTGCTGCAGGATTTGATTCTAACTGGAAACATTGAGCCAAACTGGATATTAATGAAACTCATAGATCTGACAAAATGTTAAGAATTCTATTCATGAAAATAATATTTTTTATTTCTTAAATTTTTGTATTTTATTTGTAAATTTTAATGTATATTTTCTTATTTATTACATTATTTGCAAAAGTGACTTAACTAAAGGTCCATTAAACACTCCTTATGGAAAAGTGGCCCCAGTCAAAATTAACGAAAGTTCGGTCAATGATAATTCTCAGTGCGTAGATTAAAAAAGTGTAGCTGAAGCTACAGTTTTCTGAAGTTATTGGATTCAGGTGTTAAGTGTACGACAGTGTAAGTCAAATTCACAGACCAGTGAACGAAAATATTTATTATTGCAAGAACAAAGACTAATTTTCTTCATGCTGCATAAGAATCCGTGGTCAAAAATAGATGCATCGTATTTTAGTCTTCAGAAAACCTCTGAAAAGTCCTCAGAAAACTGAAGAAGAGCTACAGAAAATATGCTGCTAGAGCGACATAAGAATTATCATGTTTTCACGAATGCTTCGCACTTATTCAATACCAGTATACCCATCTTCAAAAATTACTGAACAAAGGCGGATCTACGGGGAATTGGAGAAATCTCCCCAACATGGTCCAAAATTAAAACAAAAAAATTGTTAAAACATAAAAAAATAATTATATCTTTGCTCACATGAAACTTCAACCCAGACAAACAAATTCAACCAAATAAACCCGCTAGTTAGGGAAATTAAAGGAGCTTAATGCACATACATATATATTATTTATGTAGTTTGGGTTTATCTTTTTTATGTCTTTTGGTTTGCGTTTCATTAGGAGTTCAGAAAACTGAAAAACAAATACAACGATAAGTGTTGCTAGAACGACACAAGACATCTCACGTTTTCACGCACATACCTGAATTCAGCATTGCAACATTACGATTTGATTTTCAAAAAAACGCTACCCCTTGAGGTAAGGACGTTCTCATTTTGACCAGTTAAGGTAAGACTAGACTCGGTCTGGCCATTTAAGCCAAGAACGTGCACAATCCTACCAGTTCATGCAAAATTGGATTTTATCCAACCAGTAAGGTCATATCAAGTCATACCAAAGTAATACATGGCCGAATATATAAAAAATTCGAAGAATAAGTATCGTGGACCAAATTTGGATTCTACGATGACTTTGGCACCCGAGAGGCTCTATTCGCTTAGGGGCCAAGTACTTATACAGTGGTGCAGGGATATCAACTGTAATTTATGTACGGTATGCGGCAAAATAAACAGTACTGAAATTCGTATGACTCAAATTTGTAGGTGTCAGGCGCCGAAACGTACCGAGTGGTTTCCGAACGTCGTTATAACGTATGTGAACGTCGTGATAATGGTGTGTGCTTCAGGATGGTTCTCAGTTTTCCAGAAAAAATGTTTATGGTGGAGTACTATTTTCAGTCATACGGAAAAGGTCACGAAAACGGTCCAAGCTTAAAATCAACAATGGTTTCAGCAGGACGGGACAACCTGTCACACTGCCAGGGAGTCTCTTTGCATATTGCGCGATCATTTTGGAAGTTGCCACTCACCAGAACTAACGCCACCAGATGCGTACATATGGGGAATGCTGAAGGAGTCAGACAGGTCTACTCTGTGCTATTTCGGAATTGCGGACGAGATTTAAAGATTTTTTCTTGCCATAGGCAGTAGCGGATCTAGAAATTTGTTTTGGGAGGGAAAATTTGCTTAAGGGGGTAATTTCCAATAAAAAACCAACCCAAAAAGATAAACTTAGATTACATAAAAAGATAAACTCAGATTACATAAAAGACATAAATAATCACTTATAGGCATTAAGTTCCCTTAATTTTCCGAACTAGCGTGTTTATTGGGTTGAATTTGTCTTTCTGTGGTTTCGGTTTCATGTCAGCTAATATACTGTTATGTTTAAACAATTTTTTTTCTTATAAGTTTGGACCGTATTAGGGAGGCAAATTTCCTCATTTTCCCTCCCCGTAGATCCGCCACTGGACAGAGGGCATCTTTAACATCTTTTTTATCGGGAACGTGCGTCATCGTGAATAAAGTTTGCAAGGCTATATCATGTATACTAGATATACAGGGTGTCCCGAAAAGAATGGTCATAAATTATACCACACATTCTGCGGTCAAAAATAGTTCGATTGAACCTAGCTTACCTTAGTACAAATGTGCTCATAAAAAAAGTTACAGCCCTTTGAAGTTACAAAATGAAAATCGATTTTTTTCAATATATCGAAAACTCTCAGAGATTTTTAATTGAAAACGGGCATGTGTCATTCTTATGGCAGGACCACCTTAAAACAAAATTGTAGTGAAATTTGTCCACCCCATAAAAAATTTATAGGGATTTTGTTCCCTTAAACCCCCCCAAACTTTTGTGTACGTTCCAATTAATTCATCATTGTGGTACCATTAGTTGAACACAACGTTTTAAAAACTTTTTTGCCTCTTAGTATTTTTTCGATAAGCTAGTTTTTATCGAGATGCGGCTTCTTTTTTACTATATTTACATAAAACATTTATGGGGGTTTTGTTCCTTTAACCCTTAAACGCCCAACCTTTTTTAGGTTCCATGTACGCCCAAGGGTGGGTAAAAAATGTCCACCTCGAAAATAGCTAATATGTTTATTGAGAGTTGTTGGAAATGGATTAAACTTAAGAAACTTATGCTTAATAAATACAGAATTATCTAAAACATTAATATAAACAATTTACAAACCTTACAACAAAATTACAATGTATATCAAAATTAACATACCAGTAAAAGCATATTCAGATTTGTCGATTTTCTCCACATTATTCCTTTAAGCCTCCTCATTGGTGGAAAATTATGTCGATTATGTAATTATACTTCGATAATTATATGGAATATGTTCCTACCAACCAGAAATTATATAGAAACCTTTAGTAACAAGTTTTACCAAGGTTGTACTTTTTATGCCCACCCACATTTAACTCAAGATATTACTTTTATTTTCAAAAATATCGGTAGAACCAATTTAACATTCGATAAAAGGCTGTCTTTTTAACAATAAATAATTTTTGGAAAATTTTTAAACACGTAATAAATATGTTACAAGGGAATACGCATTAGGTGGACATTTTTTACCCACCCTTGGGCGTTTAAGGGTTAAAGCCCCCAAATGTTTGTGTACGTTCCAATTAAACTATTATTGTGGTACCATTAGTTAAACACAGTGTTCTTAAAACTTTTTTGCCTCTTAGTCTTTTTTGATAAGTCAACTTTTATCGAGATGTGGCCTCTTTTTCAAAATATACCAAAAAATTTAAGTTATAAATAAATTTTCAGATTATTACTAGGTGTCTATAATCATACTTAACCATATACAAATATCTGGTGGATTCGACAAATATTCAAAATATCTCGATAAACACTGGCTTATCAAAAAAGTACTGAGAGGCAAAAAAGTTTTAAAAATATTGTGTTTAACTAATGGTGCCACAATAATAATTTAATTGGAACGTACATAAAAGTTTGGGGGGGGGGTTTAAGGGAACAAAACCCCCATAAAATTTTTATGGGGTGCACAAATTTCACTATAATTTTTTTTTAAGATGTTGCTGCGATAAAAATTCCTCATGTCCATTTTCAATAAAAAAACCTCAAGGAGTTTTCTATATATGAAAAAAAATCGATTTTCATTTTGTAACTTCAAAGGGCTGTAACTTTTTTTGTGTGCACTATTGTATATAGGTAAGTGAGGTTAAATCAACCTATTTTTGACCCCAGAATCTGTGGTATAATTTATGACCAATCTTTTCGGGACACCCTGTATAAATAATCATAAACATAAACATTTCAATATTCATTTCAGTACTGTTTATTTTGCCGCATACTGTACATATTTGCTTTCATCATCATAAGTGGCTCGACAATCCGTTGTGGATCTTGGCCTGCTCACAAAGAAGTCGCCACTCCTGTCGACTCCTGGCAACTTCCCTCCATCTTCTGACCCCTAGAATTTTTAGGTCTTCTTCAACATCATCAATCCATCTTCTTCATGGTCGTCCTCTACCTCTTGTACCCTCTGGTTTTGGAAATGTTAATCTCTTAGTGTATTCGTGGTCTGACATCCTAGCAATGTGTCCAGCCCATCTAAGTCTCTGCACTTTAACGAATTTCACAATATCTGGATCGGTGTATAACTGATACAGTTCAAAGTTGCATCTTCGACGCCATAGCCCATTTTCATTTACTGCCCCAAAAATCTTTCTAAGAATTTTTCTCTCAAAAATACCAAAAAGTCTTTCATCACTTTGAGATAGGGTCCACGCTTCAGCTCCATATATCAAAACCGGTCTTATTAAGGTCTTGTATATATTGAGCTTTACTGCCTGTTTTATATTTTTATTTTTTAAATGTTTATGGAGACCTTGAACAGTTCTGTTTGCTATTGCTATGCGTCTTTTTATTTCATCGCTTGTCGTGTTTATTGAGTTTACTAGCGATCCAAGATATGTGAATTCCTTGACTTGCTCAAAGGTGTGATTGTTAATTTGAATTCTTTGTTGGATATTTCGGGAGTTTTTAGAAACCAACATATATTTGGTTTTTTCCTCGTTTACCACAAGTCCTAATTCACTTGCCGTGTCCGCAAGCCTTGTAAAACACTGTACCATGTCTCTCAAACTTCTGCCCACTATAACTATATCATCAGCGAATTCGAGAATTTGCGTCGATCTATTAAAAATAGTTCCATTCATTCTAATATTTAATTTTCTGACTGCCTTTTCCAAGGCAATATTAAAGAGGAGACACGCTGTATTTGCTTTATCAACTACAATAAGGCACTTTGTAGAGTAAAGCATGATGAGCTCGTAATCATATTGCAAAGAGAAGGCTCAGATGATAGAGACTTGAGAATCATACTTAATTTGTATTACAACCAAACTGCCAATATTAAAGTAGATGACCAGCTGACAGAAGCAGTCCCCAGAGATAGGAGAGTGAAGACAAGAATGCATTCTGTGAGAAGAAGAATAACTTAGCTTCAAAATCTGAGAAAGTGGTTCAATACATCTACAATCGGATGATTTCTAACAGCAGCAAGCATTCGGAATAATGCCGATCGCCAACATTCGGAACGGATACGCACCGTAAGAAAAAAAGGTCAATTTGAATCGTTTATGGCAAACTATATGTACGGGAGGGAGATTTCCCGTATCCGCCCTGCCCCCGTATATTCGTCACTGTTCAGTAGTTTTGTGAAGATAAGCCATTGTAAACTGCAGCCATTGGAAGCGTGCAAGTTCGGAAGAGCGACACCTGGTTTCATAGCACAGCAACATTTTTCGCATTTTTAATTATATTGGCCAATAATATTAGTCCTATGATTACTGGATAATTGTCAAGGCTATAGCCCAAAAAAAAGAATAAGAAGAAAAAGTAAGATTGAGGTTATGTTATTAAAATGTAAACATTGTAGGTATGTAGTAAATAAAATATTAATTATTAAAATGCTGTACTACAAGCAAATACAATTAATTAAATTCTTATTCTAAAATTTTTACAATTTATAACACAGCATTTGCGAAATCCATTTTCTTCAATGACAGAAGTATACGTCAATTTGACAATATTATGAATTATTTAGGAAATATGTTTAGGAAAGTATGCAACTCACGCACGATCGTTTCTCGTATCCCCTCCAAGTACTTGCACACAGCCAATACTGGTATTTGATAAGTGTAAAGCATTCGTGAAAACATGATAATCCTTATGTCTCTCTAACGGCATATTTTCTATCGCTCTTCTTCAGTTCTCTTAGACTTTTCGGAGGTTTTCTGAAGACTAAAATACGATGCATATAGGAAATACGAGCACGCAAATATGCATAAAGGAAATGAGTCTCTGTTCTTTCAATAATAAATATTTTCGTTCACTTGACTGTGAATTAGAGCTCTTTATGTACACTGAACACCTGAATCAAATAACTTCATAAGTCTGTATCTTCAGAACAATAGTTTTTCAGACCTAGGCCCCATGGACTTTTTTACTGCACACTCATCTACATACTGAGTTAACTTTGACTGGGGCCACTTTTCCATAAGGAGTATTGCGGGGTCCCCGCAACACATGCTCAACGGAGAAGTTGAAAACAATCTATAAATACAGGTAGTTAATCAGCCGTTTGAAATAAATAATCACAGCTATTTTTAGGTAAAACATTGTTAAGTTATTATCATTACGCAACCAATCTTCAACCAAGTTGATATTTCTAGACATAACTTTTTCTCTTATTCAATTTTTGGCCAATATTTTCTTTTACTTTCGCAATGTACCTATATTTTATTTTTTTTCCAAGATACAGTCTATTCCACGAATGTACGACTCTTTTTGATTATAAATCGCAACAACGAATATTTTACTGCGCAAAATATGAAGTACGAAAGTAAATTGCAAATTACATAGGCATACTTATTAGAGCAATTTACTTTCTTACTTCTTATTTTGCACACTTACTTTTTTACTTTTTCGTGTCTGGATCCGACTACAGTTTTTCTGTCCAGTATTGGGCTACACCCCTTGTATTTGTGAGCCATAAATCATCGAGTGGATAATTTATGGTGGAGCCATAAACCATCGAAAACGAGGCGGAGAAAAACTACAACGGAAAATATACGACCTAATAGTAAGGATTTGGGAAGAAGAAAGAATTCCCGAAGAATGGAAAACTGGATGGATATTTCCGATTCTTAAAAAAGGGGACACCACAAAATGTAACAACTATAGCGGAGTAACACTGTTAAACAGCTGCTACAAAATATTGACATCATTAATCAGACAAAAACTCTCAAAATACATTGAAACTAAAATAGGGGACTACCAGCATGGATTTAGAGAGGGAAGGTCAACAATAGACGCAGTTCACATAATCACACAGCCAATTGAGAAATGTTACGAACATGATATCGACTTACACATCCTTTTCATAGACTCCAAGCAAGCCTTTGACAACTTAACAAAACCCGACCTAATAGAAGACATGAAAACCCTAGATATACCAATGAAACTTATAAAGCTTACGAAAATGACAATGAAAGGATCGACTGCAGCAATAATTACAGATAACGAAATCACCAAAAATATAGAAATAGCAAGTGGAGTACGACAAGGCGACTCTCTATCAACGTCACTATTTAATGTCGCTATAGAAGGAACAATAAGAGCTACAGAAATAAAAGGTACGATTATAACGTCGACGTCGCAACTTGTGGCGTATGCTGACGACATAGCATTAATTAGCAGAAACCTAAACAGTGTAAAGGAAGAATTTACGAAGTTATGCAAAGAAGCATCCAAAAGGGGTTTAGAAATAAATCGGAACAAAACAAAATACCTAACATGCTCAAGAAAAGACCCAGTTAATATGATAAGCTTAAATATTGGTGAATATGAATGTGGAAAGGCAGAACATTTTAAATATCTTGAAGTCTCAGTTAATGGAACTAATGATAGAAGAATCGAAATTAATGAAAGAATCCAGGCAGGAAACAGAACCTACTGGAAATACAGTAACTTCCTTAAAAATAAGAAGCTTACTCAGAGTACAAAACTGAAAATTTACAAAGCAGCAATTAGACCAGTAATCACATATGGTGCTGAAGTAATGCGTCTGACACAGAAAGAGGAAGAAAGATTGAGGATCCTAGAAAGGAAAATAATTCGGAGGATAGCAGGACCACTAAACTTAGGTAATAATGAATTTAGAAAACTCATGAACCACGAAGTAAGAAAACTTCTGAAAGGAGAAGACATCGTCAGATTTATAGAACCAGATAGTAGAGGACCTTAAGAAGATGGGAGTCAGAGAATGGGTAACCAGAAGCAAAAACAGGAACGAATGAAGGGAAATTGTAGAAGTTGCCAAGTCACACAACCAATTGTAAAACCAAAATGTTAATGCAGATTGATTTACCGCGACAAACGAATCGGAAGAGCCCAAAGAGGACGGCAGTCACTCCGCTAGGAGTGTAGATGCCATGATGATGATGAAATCATCGAGTCTGCACTGTGATGGGCAAAGTTTGCATACTCTCAGGTACTCCACGTTCTGTATTTTCCCACATTCACAAAGTGCGTCGTTATGTGTTTTGATGCCCCATTTAATTAGGTTATGTTTTACAGGGGCAACACCTCTGCGTATGCTATTGAGTGTCCGCCAGGTTCTCCAGTCCAGGCTCATTCCATTAGGTCGTTCTGGATGTAGGGGGAACAGTTCGGGTGGTTCGACGCTGACATTTCTCATATACCTTTTCCTTGATTTAAGTCGGCTGGTTCCTGGCGGTTCGTTAAACCCGTTTAATTGGTGCCTTTCATCGAAAGTTTGCCTGAACTTTTCCACTTTTCCACATATTGTGAGGCGCATCTACGGTCGCCTGGTGATGCGAATCCAGCTGCCGGTACAGTAGGGTTAGAGGGGTAGGCTTCATACAACATACAACTTCATAGTTATTCTACGTGTTTCATTTAACGCCGTGCTGACTTGTTGGGCGTGTCTAGATCTACCCCAGACAGGACAAGCATATTCCCCTGTTAAGAAACATAAGGCCTCAACTGTCGACTTTAAGACCTGGGGGTTTGCACTCAACTTGCTCCCTACAAGTTTCCGGAGAAGTTTGTTTCTCGTAGAAACCTTTTGTCTTGTGCTCTGACAGTGGAATTTATATGTTAGTGACCGGTCTAGTGTCACTCCAAGATATTTGGGCCTATCAGTATGTTCCAAGCTTTGTTCCTCCCAAGAAACATTCAGTTTTACATGCGGCAGATGGTTGTTGAGATGAAATGCAATACTTGGGTTTTAGTAGGGTTTGGATTTAATGAGTATTGTTTGTAGTAAGTCGACATCATGTTTAAAGCCTCTTCCATTGTCGACTCTACTTGTGTGAGTGTTTTCCTCTTTGCAGCGATAAAAAGGTCGTCAGCGTAAACGAAACTCTCAGTCTGGGGAGTGCATTGGTTGGTCGTTGGTGTAGATGTTAAACAGGGAGGGCGCTAGGACGCTTCCTTGAGGTAGGACATTTTTTTGGGATTTCCATCTGCTCTTCTTTCCATTTAGCACAACGTAGAAGCGTCTATTACACAACAGTGATCTAATGATATTTACCAGGTCATAGTCAAGCACAGTGATATAGATCTTGTTAGCAAGTTTCTGTGGTTTATCGTATCATATACTGCTGTGAGGTCTATCAAGGCTACTTCCATTATCTATTTCTGCTCAAATCCCTCCTCTATGTACTGTTAGGTTTAGCGCTTGGCCTGTGCATGACCTACCTGCCTGAAGCCTGCTTGTTGTGGTATTAGTTTTGCATCTATATTTTTCTGGATGCGGTTCAAAATAATGCACACTAAAGTATTCGTTGTCGCGATAATCCAAAACAGTTGTATATTCGTGGAATAATATACTATATATTCTTTATTATGTTTTTTATTTCTGTGATCAGTTCTTGCCTTGCTAAGTTTTTCTTTAAATGTCCAATGTTCAATGTTGAAACGCCATTTTTGACGTTTATGATTAGGCTTTGTTAGGTTCAATATGAGTGGGCACTTAACCACTCGATCTAAAAGGTCTGTTCTGGTTCATCTCTAGGTTAAAATTGTCCTTTCAGTCTAGAAGTTTTAACAAAGTAGGTTATGGCTCTTTGGCGACATTTCTATGAAATTAATTGAACTCAATTGACTGAAATTAACTCAAATCACTATTCAGATTAATTAATTATTGTACCTTCTCCGACACAACCTTGGGCAGTTGCACAGAAAGTACTCTGTTGTTTCGTCTTCAACTGGACAGCATCTACAATTCGCGCGTTCCGCCAGTCCGATTTTGTTTATGTGCCTCGTGAAGTGACAGTGTCCTGTTAGGAGACCTACGATAATACCCAGGTGACTCCTGTTTATATCTAGTAGATCTTTGGATCTCTTCTTCGAATGTTCATGTATAAAAGCCTTCGAATATTTACGACCCATTTGTTCGTACCAAACGTACCGGTGGTTACGTTTCTTCCGTTCCACTCAGTCCTATATCGTCCTTCTTTTTTTGGCTGTACTTCTTGCGTACAAACCACTTTTATGCGTACAAAATCTTTCTACGCCAGCGAAAGATTCTAGGCTTATAAGTGTTTCTTTGGCCCATCCCCTAGCTCTTGCTGGCCAGCTTTTTCGTTCCCATTGATACCAGACGCCCAGGCATCTAGAGTAAACTTACCCTGTTACTCTTTCCGATCAGTATCAGATTTTGAAGACAGTTCGAAATTACCTAGAGTGTGGATAAGTAGGTTTAATGGTACATCGTATCCATACTACTTTTCTTTTTGATATATTAACAAGCAACAAGACATACATACGAAATTCTATTCTAATTTTGGTCTATCGACTATTTGGTAAATATCGAGTTCGAGGTTCGAGTGTAATTTTCTAGAATATAATTCTTGTAAATAACATGAAAAACTGCACAACAAATTTATGAATATGTATTATTTCCTGGATATGCTATCATTCGATTCCTGTCATAAGTTGGAGACTTGCCCGTATATTAAGTATTTACTAGTCTTCTACGTTTTAATCCAAAATAGGCGTTCATTATTTTATTCGACGCAATTTTGGATTAGGCGTTTCCCTACATCAGACATAATGTTTTTAATCGATGTTTTTAAAGATGTCTTCGGATATCGGTTAGATAATATTTCACCGAATTCCTTTTGTTTGTGGTTTATTTATTATTTTTTCAATGACTGGCCTGTGTGGCTTTGTCAGTATCAGAATCCTAAAAAAATTAAATTGTAGATATTAATGATTTTTAAACAATTAATATAATTAAAATATTAATGGCAAACGTTATGCAATTCAAAGCCAATAAAATAAAATAAAATAAAATGTTAAAAGTAGTGTACCTCTTGATACATAAGCTATGTGCATTCCAATTTAGGAATTGATTATTATGCTAAGACTAAGAATCGAAATTTATTTTCCTAATTATTTAATAATATTTTTATAAAATTTAATAAGAAAAATAGAGCCTTCACAGCTTTAGCTTCGTCGTGGGCCTTATATAAAAAAATTAGACGGTGTTTGTACTCAAAATTTCTTTGGTATCTGATTTAACAATTTTAATTTCTACTTTAACTCGAAATTCATTTAACTTGATAGATCCTCGTTTCAAAAGCATATACTGCTGATGGGTCTAACGACTTCAGAGCATTGCAGATGAGTCATAATCATTGTACCATCCAAAGATACACTTTTCGCGGTATTAGTTTTATCTAAATATGAATTTTATTTTTTTCTTTCCAGTTTTAAACATTCCTAAAGAAGCCTATCTCCACTGTTCCAATTTGTGTTCTTAATTTTCTTTCATCTCCCTAACACCACATCATCAGCATTTTTTCTTTTACCCTTTACATTAAGAACTCTCACAATCTGTAGTTACTCCACCTTCTTATTCAGTGTCCACCACAGAATTTAGATATATTTGTTCGAGTAAAAAATAGATAATTTATTTGTTATTACGATAGGAATATTTATATTTGTAAGCCTTTTGTATGTATATTTTATATCTCTTTATACTTTTACTCAATATTTGTATAATAAAATAGGATGGACTATTGTTTTTGTTTTAATTTTATCATGTTAAGGAATGTAGATATTAATAAAATATTCCCGTAAAATTAGACCTTCGCACATAAAAATTTTAAAAATACCATCCAGATTAATCTTTATTCGTCTGGGTAAAGTATGTACAATGTACAATACGTTTGTTGGATATGTGCGCTGTCCACGAACTGTGTGATTATTCATTTTTGTTGTCCAAGTTTCAAATCCATAGAACAAAACGGACCAGACATAGCACTTCAATACTCTTAGACATGTGGTGGTCAAAGCTATACTTCTACTGCACAATACAGAACGCCAGCTAATAAAGCTTTTTCGTGCAATTTGTATTCCGGTCGAATTTGTATTATTAATTGTAATATTATTTTTCGAATCGAAGAAATCAAAGTTTGAATAGAGAAAGCAAGAACAAACTTCAATAAAATGAGAAAGGTACTTTGGCAAGATAACTGAAATTAGACTTGAGAGTTATAGGTTGGCAAGGTGTTATATTTTCTCGACTCTGCTTTACGGGATAGAAGCATGGACACTTAACGCGTCGACTACTAAAGAGTTGGAAGCATTTGAACTGTGGGTGTATAGAAGAATCCTGAAGATATCATGGACCGATAGCCCGATCAGGAAACGCAAAATTTTACGAAAACCTCCAAAAAAATAAAGGAAGGATGAAAATTTGGGAATAGGTAGTTGAAATTGTCTATTATTATATAAGAAAAAGTTTACAATTCTTTATCCCCTTCATTTTACAAAAATTGGAAAATACGGGGTGAAAAATTTTTTCTCGGGGGTGAAAAAATGTACGTTCAAAGTAAGTCCAGAATTGGATAAATTGACTAATTCTAGTAACTTTTGTTCTATAGAGTTTTTTTACTAAGTCAATACTTTTCGAGTTATTTGCGAGTGAATGTGTTCATTTTTAACCAACAAAAATGTTTGTGGACGGTTTTTAGAAGATAACTCAAAAAGTAAGTATTTTAGCGAAAAAAATATTCTTAGTAAAAATATAGATTATAAAAAATTGAAAAAAATGGTGTATGCGTGAGGTCTGCAGACCCAGTAGAAGCAGAGTTGCAGCTAATGAAATGTAGGTTCTTCTTCGTCAAATTCCAAATCGAATATTTCAATATGAAATAACTTCACATAACAATGTGAAAATTCATTACAACTTTTTTAAAGTGTTTAAAAAAGGTTTATTTTTGCTTTTTAAAAAAACTTCTAACATTAAAAGTAAGTGAGTTATCCTCAAATTATTGTTGGTCCCTTTTATTTTTTGGTAAAAAATGGCGAAAATCACCTCTTAATTAGCTTCTCAAATAAAATTAATCGTTACCGCTTTACAAGTTACTTTACTTATCTTAAGTTTCATTGGTTCAAAGTGCTCAGTTTAAAAAAAAATTGGGTTTAAAATACAATATTTTTTTTTTAATTTTGAAAAAAATCGTAATTGTTTATGGAATTAACTTAAAAACAATTAGGAATACCAAAAATCTCAAAAAGTAATAAATGTACGTTTTGCTTTTCTGGATATTTTTGATTTTTTGTTTTCTTGTTAGACAAAAATTGGTTATGCTATGGCTGTTCAAAATTTGCCTAAACTCGTGATTAGTTACTCGTTCAAACCATTTTAACTACAGCTTTTTAAAAACGATGCACTTTGAACCGATGAAACTTACAGATCATATAAATAATACATAGACAAAGTAACTTGTGAAGTGGTAATGTTAAAATTTATATGTGATGCTAATTAGGGGGTGATTTTCGCAATTTTTTTACCAAAAAATAAAAGGGACCAACAATATTTTGAGCGTAATTCACTTACTTTTAATATTACAAGTTTTTTTAAAAACAAAAATGAACCTTTTTTTAAACACTAAAAAAGTTAAAATTAATTTTCCCCTAAAAGAGCTCCGTTTTTGGGTTATTTCACATTGAAATATTCGATTTGGAATTTGACGAAGAAGAACCTACTTTTCATTAGCTGCAACTCTGCTTCTACTGGGTCTACAGACCTCACGTATACACCATCTTTTTCAATTTTTTATGGGCTATATTTTTGCTAAGAATATTTTTTTCGCTAAAATACTTACTTTTTGAGTTATCTCCGAAAAACCGTCCAAAAACATGTTTTATTTTGTTAAACATGAACATATTCACTGGCAAATAACTCGAAAAGTATTGACTTAGTGAAAAAACTCTATAGAAGTAAAGTTGTTTAGAATTAGTAATTTTATTCCGGTCTTATTTTGAATGTATTTTTTTCATCTTATATAATAATAGACAATTTTAACTAGCTACATCCAAATTTTCATACTTCCTGTTTTTTTTGGGGTCAGATTGTTCTTTGATCGGATTACGAGCATATAACAAACAACGAAGTCATGAGAAGAGTCAACAAAAGACTGGAAATATTAGAAACCATCAAGACACGAAAGTTGCAATACTTGGGGCATGTTATGCGTAATGAGAATATACTTCAATTGATTATACAGGGGAAAATCCAGGGCAAGAGAAGTGTAGGAAGGAGAAGAATCTCATGGTTGCGTAACTTGAGGGAATGGTACGGATGCATATCAAACCGAACTATTCAGAGCAGCAGTATCTAAGATTATAATAGCCATGATGATTGCCAACCTCCGTCGCGCGGAGATGACACGTGAAAAAGAAGAAGAATATTATTTGTAATCGACTGTAATTTTAATTCTGACAAACATTATATCTGTACATGATCTTCCAGTACGAAACCCTGTAATTATTTGAGCTGCATCTATCCTGTGATTCGTTAGTTCTTGTAAAATTTTAAGTGTAAGTTTTAAGTTTGCACTTCTGTATTTTCTTGGCTGTTACATCCCCTTTTTTGAATATTAGAATTAGTTTGCTAGATCTCCATTCTTCCCTTCCGGTATTTTATTGTATTTTAAAAGAAGTTACGTATATTTATATTAGATTGATATGTGTATTTGGTAATTGACCTATGTCCATCAGTGAACCTATGACCTATGTCCATCAGTGAACGTGTACGGGTTGATGATGATGTATATTTATATTAACTTCTTCATTTATCATTTGTGGTAATTTCTTTATCTATTCTAACTCTATTTACATTTTGTCTAATTGTCTACAATAATAAATAAGTATTCATTGAATGGACCCACATTCCAAGCAGCAAGAATTCTCCTTTCAAAATTTAGTATCAGGATAACAGATTGTCAGGTAGACGGATAACCGAAGCACGTTACAGTTTCTAGCTTCGGTGGCCTTATTACAGTTTCCTTCTACGCTACTTCTGTTGGTCTAGTGGTTACCAAAAAGATGGCGCAATAGCCATCATTCAACGTCTTTATTATAAAATTTAAATTATATAAAACAATTAAACATTTCAGAACGTTTTCGCTCTTGTCAGACTATCATCAATAAAAACATCTTAAACGTAATTAAAACTAGCTTCATAACAACGCCTAGCAACCCAGGGCTGGATTTACATAAGGGCTGAATGGGCTATAGCCCAGGGCGGCAGATTTCAGGGGGCGGCAAAATTAGATAAAAATAAAAAAAAAATTATTCAAAAAGTTAAAAATATGTGAAAAAATACTTGTAATAATTTGTAAAATAACAATTTGTAAATTAGAATTAAAAAAAAATCATTCACTTAATATATTCTATTTATTTTGTAGTTCTAACGTAACGTTAATGAAATATAGTATGTTCCTTGACGCAACAGTATTCGCGCGCCGCGCCCAACTAGTCAGCCGACGGGCTCTGAGGCTTTGAGGTTTGGAGGTATCGTTTGAAGTAGCCGAGCCCGCCGCCGCCCGTCGGCGCCGTCAGGCTAGGTCGCCGCTCCCCTCCCTTACTATCTCTGCCCCCCCCCCCATACAGTGGTTGGCAACCACCGTACGCCACGCGCCGCCGCTCCGCGCTTCCGATATCAGTCAGTTCAGTTCAGTTTGTGTTGGTGGTTTACTCTGACTTTATAGGTTATGTGTGACAGTTTATGAGTGTATTGTTTTCTGAAATACTTTTAATTGAAGATAAGACAGGTAAGTCAAAGAGTTTAGTATACAATCATTTTATTTCATTTTTGATTTAAACACCAAAAAGCGCTATCCCGTTATTCTGATTAGCTTATAAGGGAAATTTATCAAGTCGTCCTAACTGCTTAACTTCTAACCCTAACCACATATTTTCAGGCCACTTGTATAAATATTTTTTTGTCTTTTATTTATACAGTAATTTATTTATATGAAAAGATTTTTTTGCTCATATATTACAGTTCGCCCAAAGTATCTGTGCACATGACTAGCCATTCAAAAAACATTCAAAATATTTCCATACAACAACACAGAACTGTGTAAGCCAAATAATAATGGAAATAAACAGTTTTTTCTCTCTATCGTCCTCAGTAGACATGTTTTTCATCGGCTGCCTAAAACTTTAAGGTCGTGTTGTGATGACAGCAGAAGGAACCAATAACTAATGTTTTTAGAAAAGAGCCCACTCTCCATTTAACTAATGTTATTACAGCTGTTACAGTCAAGTGCACAGATACTTTGGGCGAACTGTACGTGATCCAGTAACAACCGTGCTCGTATAAAACCTTTATAAAACCCAGGCAGTAGGCCTACAGTAGAGTCCCGCTCTTGGATAATTAATAGACCTTGTAAAACATACGTTACTACATAGTGCTTAAAGTAGTCCTTCAGAATAGTTTCCATTTTTTCTTTACATTTGTTTTTAACAGTTAAAATTGAAGTTCTTAGTTTTGTGTTATGTAATTAATCAATTATTTTTGTAGACATAACATCCTAAACTATTTATACTTTTTCTACTACAGAAATACTTTATACTACAGAAATATTTTATTTTCAGAAAATATTAACGATGAGTGATGGGCGGAAACGATTTAGTGGTTCTGGCTACCGAAAAGAAGCTCAGAAAAAACTGGAAAAACAAAGAGAAGTAGTAGAAAAAACCGCAAAGATATCAAATTTTTTTAAGAAAAGCAACTCTCAAGATGAAAACTTAAAATGTACTCCTACCGACGACAATGTCACTCCGTGCGGTAGTGGTAGGCCTAATTATGGTCAGACTCACGTAAAAGAAGGTGATGATGCTCTTAATGACGCTGAAGCATCGATTAAGGAACCAGAGCGTCCATCCTCATCACGGTCTTCAAATGAAGATAAGGTGATACCGTATCCTTTGGATGTTAAAATTGTGGATGACCCAGCTTTGTGGGAGATAAATGACCGTACTCGTGAATATGTGGTTACGAGAGGAATCAACCAAAACATAGATGAAATGGATTTATCACGATCAAAAAGATTAATTGGAGGGCAAAATCGATATTTATCTAAGTCCCTTCTGAAAACAAAGCTGATAAACGGCAAAGAGATGAAAAGATCCTACTTGATGTATTCCGAGAGCAGTGGCAAATTGTATTGTGTTCCCTGCCAATTATTTGGTGGCACAACAAAACTTGCGAAAGAAGGTTGTGATGACTGGAAGCATGGCAATGACATTTTGAAATCGCATGAAAATTCCTCTGACCACAAAACATGTGTATTGGCAATGAAAACCAGGATGTCATCAAAGGGAATACAATCACTGCTCACCAGTCAAATTGAAGACGAGCAAAACTACTGGCGCAATGTACTGAAGAGAGTGGTTGCAGTAGTTAAATCCCTAGCAGCTGCAGGTCTTCCTTTAAGAGGGCACGATGAGAAATTCGGGTCATTGTCAAACAGTGGCAATTTCATCTTGTGTCTAGAATTGATTGCCGAATTTGACCCATTCATAGCTGAGCACATCGCTAAATATGGAAATCCCGGACAGGGTCATACTTCATATTTATCCTCGACTACTTATGAAGAGTTTGTAAAACTAATGGCCCATAAAGTCGTGAAAGAAATAGTAGAAGAAGTTAAAGTAGCGAAATATTTTTCTATTATTGTAGATTCTAGCCCAGATATTACGCATACAGACCAACTCGCAATAGTCCTTCGGTATGTGTTACCTAACGGAAAGTCCGTTGAAAGATTTCTTTGTTTTCTTCCATCAGTTGGCCACAGATCAGAAGCTCTGTTTGATGCAGTTATTAAAGTTCTGGCCGAAAATGAAATTGATATTGAAAACTGTAGGGGTCAGTCATTCGATAATGCATCGAATATGTCCGGTATGTATACTGGCTTACAAGCCAGGATTCGTGAGGTTAGCCCTTCTGCCATGTATACTCCATGCTCTGCACACTCTCTTAATTTAGTTGGAGACAACGCTGCCAGCTGTTGTACAGAAAGTACTAATTTCTTCTTACTTCTTCAAAACCTTTACGTTTTTTTCACAAGCTCTACCAAGCGATGGGAAATATTGAAAGAATTATTGGTGAAAAAAGAGAATGTTAGTTTAAAGAAATTATCAGACACTCGTTGGTCCGCACGTGATGATGCTTGTCAAAGCCTTAACAGAGACTGGAATGAAGTAATTGAGGCACTCACCGTCATATCAAATGATGAGAATGAGAAACCTAAAACAAGATGTGAAGCTTCTGGATACCTTCAGCAAATACAACGGCTAGAAACAGCGATTCTCTCTATTTTGTGGGGAGACTTGTTATCTAGGTTCAACCTGACAAGTAAAAAGCTACAGTCGACCTATCAACTGTCGCAAAACTCTATGAGTCATTAATAGAATATGTTAACAGTATTCGAGATGAGTTTGAAATCTATGAAAATGGAGCCCTTGAGAAGGCTGGTATTGCTGAGTACGAAGACCAGACCAGAAGAAAAAAGAAACGAAAGCTTTTAGCGGGCGAAACCAGAGATAATGAAACTGAGCTCAGTGGTGGAATTGCATTTAAAACCAACACTTATCTCGTCATCGTTGACAGGCTCATATCCGAATTGACCAGAAGAAAGGAAGTGTACAGTTTGCTTAGCGCAAGATTTGATTTTTTAATCAGTGGAGCAACTATGAACAGTAATGACATAAAAGATAATGCAGCGAGGTTGAGCAAAGAATATCCTAATGATTTGCCAGATGCGGAAGAATTCGGCAATGAATGTCTACATTTCTTTGGATTCATTAAAACCATCGACAAAGAAGATCGCCCAAAGACACTCCCCACTTTTTGCGAGCTCCTTTATGATAACGATCTGCAAGATTTGTATACATACGTTGACATTGCCCTAAGGATATTTTCTACAATGCCAGCATCTAACTGCTCGGCTGAAAGATCTTTTTCCGTACTCCGTAGGATAAAGAACTACTTGAGGTCAACAATGTCACATGATCGTTTGAATTCGTCGGCAGTTTTGTCAATCGAATCCGATATGACAAAAAAAAATAAATTATGATGACATCATCGATTTGTTTGCAGCTAATCAGTCAAGAAGGAAAAAGTTTTGAAGTAAGTTGTTTCATGTGAACTTCGTCCATGCAACGTTGTGCAAAATAAGGAGTTACTTTTATAATGTGATGTTTAGGGGAAATTGTTACAGTAATCGGTTAGGTCGGCAAATTGTAGATAGCCCAGGGGCGGCAAATCTTCAAATCCGCCTCTGTAGCAACCCTCAGATTACAATTGAAAACATACGTGGATAAACGTCATAATATGTCACAACATAATGTTTTTGAGTAATGAGAATGAGAATTTTAGTGCTGGAGCATAAATGAGCATTTATTTAAAAAAAATACAATAAAAATGTAAAATTAAAAAAATACATATTTTTTAGTAGGTTATTCTTTTCTTTTTGGGATTTTCATTATTTTCCTCTATCGTTTTTCATAAAACCATATATACATTATAAATCCCAAATCACGATTTTCAAAGTTTATACATTGTAAATTATGATTCGGGAGTGCTCCTAGTAGCATTTAACGTGTCTTGGTTTGTTTATTTCTACTGCATCTTGAAAGCGAACCTAGTGTATACTCTTCGGGAACAAATTTTATTCGGTCTCTTAAATTTTCCAGTTTTTCCAAACTCAAACCACCAGGTTTATTTTCCAGTCTTCTTGGTCTATATTCAGTTCTGCTCAGATGGGCTGTCCTTTTTTTCTTAATTCTACTTGCTGAAATGGCATGTAACTAGTCATTAAGGTGAGTCTTATAGAGATATAAGCCAAATTCGTCCACTCTTATCCATTTACATTAACCCTTAACTACAGACATCCGGTATTTTTTACCGGCGGGCACTCCCAAAATATGGATTTCATGGTAACCTCACGACTTACAAGTTCATGTGTCTCTGTACCTCTCGGGTAGTTTGTATAACAATGCTAGTCAAAGCGTGTAGTGTGTATTGTCAATATTTTCTGTTCTAGCACACATCAAAAATCTTAACCGGTAAAAATTACCGGATGTCTGTGTTAAGTAAGTATTTTTATATGAGTACTATATTTGTAAATCTGAAATGTTTATATTATTTTTTTAAGTTTTTAGGAAAAAAAGTAAAGAAATGGACTGCGGAAGTCATCCTGGACCTTAAATGAAGGTTAAATTTGACGATAAAAATTTTGAGGCCACTTTGCAAAAATGGAATTGCCATTTAATTCTGTGATAATTTTACCCCTTGCAGATTTTTTTTTCATGGATGTAAAAATTTTTGCAAATACTATTTTATGTTTCCTTTGTGATTCTATGTTACGTTTATTTGTTAAAAAAAAATCTAAATTTTTGTTCATAGCATTTATGGCCGTTTGTTTCGATAGACCAAAAATGTTACCAAAATTCTGGTTTAATAGATTATTCTTCAAAAATCTTGTATTATATTATTAAAATCACTCATTTTACCATTTTCCCATATATAGAGACTCCAGAAAAACTCATAATGCATTTTTTTTTGTTTTTTATTATTAACTTTATATTTTGACTCTATTTTATAATGACCGGTAAAAAATACCGGGGATCTGTAATTACGTGCTAATATTGGGATGTCTGTAGTTAAGGGTTAACATGAAAATTAACCTTTTCATTTGAACTGTTTGTTTGCTTTTTACATAAATCGAGGTTCGTCAGCAGATCTTCAAAGTCGTAGAAAAAATTCTCCATATTTACATATTTCACATGGATAAAGGTATTATATCCAAACGCGATTTTGGACATAATACCTTTATCCACTAGAATTTCGAAAATCTAGTGTAACATATTGCTTTAATATATGTACCTCCCTCTCCCTATTATTTTTATTTGGCTAAAAATAGGTTATTTTAAAAGGTTAAAGAGCATATTAGTAGAATAAAAACCTATTAAAATAATTTTCTCAAAAAATGTGACATATGACCTTTATCCACTTATACCTTCAATTGCACATTTTAAAAAAGTTGTAAGACAAGGTGTATGTTGTAATCAATTATATTTTATCGTTGATTGATACTTATATATTAGCCTTACACCTAAAGGTAGAAAGGCTTAGGACTAAGTAAGTAAGTATGTGATAAATATTTTTACCTGTATCATTGGTCTTTTTTAAAGAATGCCTGTATATTTATTAATTAATGAATTTATTAAGAATATATTTTTTAGCTTGAAAGCTTGCGCCACCTATATGCTGATTAAGAAACGAATCAAACCAGTGAAAAAGGAAACCATAACGGAGCCGGTAAAGTTGAATTTCTGTTATCCTGATACTAAACTTTGATGATGTAACATCCATATAAATAAGAAGAAGAATGAAGAAACAGAATTTTATAAATCTTTTAATTTTTTCCAATGAAACATTATTGTTAAAAGTAATCAAATCAAATTAACAAATTTTTTTATATAGTTAGTTAATCAATTTTTAAAAATAAAGTGTGATTGGATACCTAACATGTTTGACACTTTTTTTACTGCTGATGATACGCGAAAGTTCTTTGTGTTGTAATAATACGGAAATTACTTGTTATTAGTCCAGGAACCGGAGTTTTTCACCTCGCAATTTTTACAGAATGGATCGATTTGCTTGAAAATTTGAGAATAGGTAATATAAGTAGTGGATAGCCCAAGGATCAAAATCTATATGATGCCGAAAGGCGCTTTTACCATGGGGGTGGTTGCCATCCCATCTCGAGGGTGGAAATTTTTGATTATATTTTGACCGCAAAAGTTGATAAAAACGTTCATTTGTAAACGCAAAAGTTGATAAACAAAAAATGTTCTGTAACAATCAAACGAGCGATTCGTATTTATCTACGACTTTATTAATTTATTTATACAAGTTTTGTTTTACAAACTCTAGCTTAAACTAAACTTATTTGCAAAATCCGTTCCTATATAAAGCCCAGGCGTTATTTCTGGAACATTCTGCCTATCTCTAGTTATTGTCGCGCCATTCGCTTAATTGCTCGTCTTCCGCCTCGTTGCATCGCGTCTTATCTAGAACGATCGATGTGGCTTTGTGTGTGGAGATGGGACCTGTTATACGAGGGTCAAAAGTAATCTTTTGTTACACTGCTCCCCTCGTAAGATCTGAGCGTCCCGATGAGCAACTCTAGATGGCCCAGGATGGCGGAATCTACAGGACTCTCCAGATGTGCATACACTTCTAGAAAAGAAGTAACAGTCTACTGTCTTTGAAGGGCATGCCATCTTCGGGTTCATGCAACACACAGTAATTTGTACGTCAGTTTCTCTGAAGACCACTTCAAGCATGGTTCTCACAATCTTCCAATCCAGATTTTCTACTGCATGGCCTATTTTTAATAAAGCCAAATTTGTGATGTCGATGAATAACGAAAGAGTTTGTATTTGATTAAGCACGTGCTTTTAGTCTCAAAAATGAGCGTCTGAATGAATGTGAGACTGTTATACCGGGTGTCCACTTATATTTTCCCCCATTTTAACTGCCTATAACTTCTAAACGGCTCAAGATAGAAATCTGCTGAAATGTTTTATTTTAGTAAAAGTTTTGTCTGAATGGACTGAATTTTTTTATATCGCTTTCAAATACGAAAAGAAAAATGGCGGATTTTTGAAAAAAACGTTGTTGACTTTTTCCTAATGGAACACCCACTACATTTTTTTGTAAATTGAAAGAAAGGTCATTCACCTATCCAGCGATATAAAGTTTTTCAAAATCAGTTGTCAAATGTCAAATCACTGAGTAATTAATTTTTAAAATGAGAGGTGCAACGTGTATATCACATTAACCTAAATAACATAATTAAGCAAATTGATATTGTTATGTGATTTCCACATTGCATCTCTCATTTTAAAAATTAATTGCTTAGTCATTTGACCACCGATTTTAAAAAAAATTATATCGTTGGATAGGGAAATGACCGTTTTTTCAAGTTTTTAGGTAAATGACCATTTTTATGTCGCTTTTAAATAAAAAATGGCGGATTTTTGGAAAAAAAAAACGTTGTTGACTTTTTTTATTGAAACACCCAGTATATTTTTTTTCTAGCTTGAAAAAACGGTCATTTACCTATCCAGCGATATTAAATTTTTTAAAATCGGTTGTCAAATGACTGAGCAAATAGGTAATATTTAAAATGAAAGATCGAATGTGGAAATCACATAACATAATATCATTTTGCTTAGTTATGTTATTTAGGTATGTGATATCCACGTTGCACCGCTCATTTTAAAAATTAATTACCCAGTGATTTGACAACCGATTTTGAAAAACTGTATAGCGCTGGATAGGTGAATGACCTTTCTTTCAATTTACAAAAAAATATACTGGGTGTTCCATTAAAAAAAGTCAACAACGTTTTTTTCAAAAATCCGCCATTTTTCTTTTCGTATTTGAAAGCGATATAAAAAATTCAATTCATTCAGACAAAACTTTTACTAAAATAAAACATTTCATCGAAAACCGCATATTTCTATCTTAAGCTGTTTAGAAGTTATAGACAGTTAAAATGGGGGAAATATAAGTGGACACCCGGTATGTTAAAATTTGTAGAATTGTACGAAAGTGATCCTGTACTCTGGAATGATTCTGAGGTATAGTAGCCTCTAATACAAATGATGATGCCATGTCCACAGCTAACACATAAAACTCTCGTGCCCAGTGTAAACACAATAACGTTTCTCACGAAGCGTAGATGACGCTTGTTTTTTAGTGTTTGTTTTTCACTAGTAATGTAAACCCGCCTTAAAGCACAGATCGAGAACCATCTTCTAATCGCAGTACCCTTTCAACTTTAGGCTGCTGATTTCTTAACTCGTCCAGGCGGCTGAACTTTCTGTTGAATACGGACGAGATTCCTTTAGTCATCTCGAGGTCTTGGGCAACACAGTGGGCTAAAGAGACGTGTTCTGGAACACTAAACAGATCTTGCTGAACTTCTGTGGTCACGCCGAATCTAGCACTCCTTCTCTCTGCGTAATTTGACATAAATTCCTTAAAACTTGGCTGTGTGGCATCTTTCATCTCCTGTTGGAGGACTTCTGTTTCATTTGAGCCAGCATATGGTGCAAGACGATTTATGTGAATAATTTTTGGTTTACCGTTTGGCAACTTTTTAATTCTGTATATTACGTCATTTATTTTCTTCTTAACTTCATACGGCCCTTCCCATTGTCTTTGTAGTTTATGACATAAGCCTCGATAACGTTGTGGATTATAAAGCCAGACAAGATCACCTACTTCGAAGCTTTCAGTCTTGCATCGAGAATCATATTGATCTTTCATTCTGTCACTGGCTATCTGGATGTGTTGTCGGGCAAGTTCATGGATGCTGTTTATTCGTAACTTCAGGCGGTCGACATATTCTTCGCCTGCAACATGTTTCTCGGAAGATCTGCAGCCAAACTCTAGGTCGCAGGGCAAACGAACTTCACGGCCCAGCATCAGGCAGTTTGGTGTCTGACCTGTAGTTTCATTCATGGCCGAGCGGTAGGCCATCAGGAATAAATTAATGTGTTGGTCCCAATCTCGCTGATGTTCAGATACAACTTTGGACAAGTGTTTACCCGTTGTTCGGTTCATCCTCTCGACCATCCCATCTGATTGAGGATGCAGGGGTGTTGTTCTGGTTTTATTGACACCAATCAATTTACAAACGTTTTGGAAAAGAGCTGACTCGAAGTTTCGCCCTTGGTCGAAGTGGATCTCCAAGGGAACACCAAATCGGCTGAAGAATTCTTTAACAAGTACCTCTGCAACGGTAGCAGCTTCTTGATTTGGAAATGCATAGGCCTTGGTCCTTTTCGTAAAATAATCCATGGCTACCAGGATGTATTTATTTCCACCATCGGTTTCTGGAAATGGACCTGCAATGTCGATTGCTACTCTTTCCATAGGACTGCCAACATTATACTGTCTCATGGGTGCTTTCTTTTTGCCAACTGGACCATTACTTGATGCACACAGTTCACATTTCCGGCACCATCTTCTTACATCATGTTTACAGTTCACCCAATAGAACCCCGTTCTCGAACCTTTTGCAGAGTCTTTGTAATACCAAAGTGTCCACCTGATGTACCGTCATGCAACTGACGCCATACTTCTGAAACTTTACTTTTAGGTAGCTGATGCTGGGACTCTGTACCATCATCACTCTCAAAGGTTCTGTACAGAAGATCATCTTTTAGTACTAGGCAATTCCATTGGCTCCAGTAGGCCTTGACTTCTGGACTACATGCACTAATGTTCTGCCAACTAGGTCTCTCACCTCGACGCATCCAATCCAATACACTCTTTATACATGGATCATCTTCTTGGCCGTCTTGTAACTGTTGGGGCTGCCATTGCTCATTAACCACGGTGGTTCGTCTCACAGGGCAAAGTTACTCTTCTACTTTAAGCCGGTGATTACAACTTTCACCGCATGGCCGTATTGAGGAAGCATCTGTATTTGAACGAACTCTTCCAGCCCCCTTCACGCGTCTCTTCGGCATCGTGTCACGAATCACTCTCCGTACTATTTCCTCCAAACGTTCATCTTTTCTCTTATCGCCGTGAAGCTTAGCTGCTGCGTGTTCCAAGGCAATAGCAAGTGCTTCATCTAAAACTTTCGGTCTTGCTAGTCGTAAAGCTTTCTGTAATTCACTATCTTTCAACCCATTGATGAAGGTATCTACCGCAATTTCTTCTAAAACGCTGTCTGGCACCTCCGGATAAGCCAACCGCACCACACGAGCTACATCTGTTTCAAATTCTGGCAGATTCTCACTTGATCGTTGACTTCTACTTCGCAGTTGTGCTTTGTTTGCTTGTTGTAGATGGGCATCTCCATAGCGTTTTTCTAGACGAGTGAACAAGGTCTGGTAACATTTTTCTTGACCCTTATGAATTGACTTTAATATATCTGCAGCATCACCTCGTAAAGCAGCAGTCAAGGAAACAGCCTTTTCTTGTTCGGTCCAATGCTTGGCGGTCGCAATAGCTTTAAATTGTCTAAGGTATATGGACTAAGAAGACTTTCCATCAAATGGTGGTAATTTAAATCTCATATGATGCGACGTTTCGTCTCTCGGTGATTCTTCTTTCACTACAGGAGCTACTAAGCTACTGCTTTAATTAGTGATTGCATCTTCGTAGTTGTTATTATGGCTCTCTAATTCTTTCATCTTTTCTTCTACGGTATCTAATTGTTTGATCTTCTCTTCTAACATTTCTTTATTGTCGTCTACACTTTTCTGTATTTTATCGGTTGTTCTAAAACTTCTTTAATTACCTGAGAAACACTTTCAAATTTCTCGTTGTTGTGTCTACAAACTTCTTCAAGTTTCTCGTTGTTCTTTCTACTAACTTCTTTAATTACTTGAGAAGTCTCGTCAAAATTTTTAGCAACGTTTTCGAATTTCTCGTTTTTTTTCTAGAAGTTTCATCGATCTTTTGAGAAACAGTATCAAATTTCGATGCTTGTTCTGCTGACGTGGAACATCTCTGGGTGGAACGTCTCTGGGTCATCTCCGTTCTTAGTGAGGACATCCTCCAGTCGTGGTTGTAGGACTTTCTTGGACCCACTGCTGTCTTCATCCCGTTACTCTAGCTGTTCCCGCAACTGTTTTACGGAAGGGTCTGCTAGCAGCATCTTTGATCGCCACACATGTACTTTCTAAATGTTCTTTTAAAAGTCTTTCCGAATACCGAACAATTAAGACACTTTAATTATTCCCAACGAATAAAGTTCAAAAGTCTTTTAAAGTCTTTCTAAGTTTTTTTTAATTAACTTTTATTATTTATATCGCACTAAGTTTACCGAACACCGAACACCGGACACCAACTGTAACAATCAAACGAGCAATTCGTATTTATATACGACTTTATTAATTTATTTATAAAAGTTTTGTTTTACAAACTCTAGCTTAAACTAAACTTATTTACAAAATCCGTTCCTATATAAAGCCCAGCCGTTATTTCTGGAAGATTCTGCCCACCTCTAGTTATTGTCGCGACATTCGGTTAATTGCTCGTCTTCCGCCCCGCTGCATCGCGTCTTATCTAGAAAGATCGATGTGGCTTTGTGTGTGTGTGGAGATGGGACCTGTTATACGAGGGTCTGTCAAAAGTAATCTTTTGTTACAGTTCTATACATTTTTTTGATAAAATTAATATTTTTCGATTTATTCGTTATCGAAAGTGTTAGTTTTATATCGAAAATATCAATGTTTTTCGATATACTCATTTACGATTCACTCAACCTTTGCCGTAGAAAAAATTTTTTCAAACCAAATTCTTAGGAATTAAATAACCTACAATTTCATGTTTAAACATTTTTTTGTATCTTTGATGGTAATCTTTCTATTCTGAAGAAAATGGCATTTTTTACCAAACTACAAAAATTCCTTATTCGCTTTTAACTCCAGTTTTTTAAAAAGTAATCATTCTAAGCAAGTAAAACTTCTAAAATCTATTATTAATACATAAATAAAGAAGAATAAATAAGGTCAATGACTAAAAACACCGCTAACTTTCATTATTATGATTCAAATTGGATTTCTCCTTAAAAAAAATATATTGATTTTTTAACCGTAACTTTTTTATTTTTATCTTAGAAAGTTTGGTAAAAAAGAATTTTGTAGATTTTTACAAGATCTATAAGCCTATTAATCTTAAATCTTTTTAAAATATTCAATCGCAAAAAGAGGTGACTTTGAAAGGGTTGGTAAAGGTGGTTTTTACATGTTATTACAAGTTCTAATTGTCAATGTAGAAAAAATTTTTGCAAACCAGGTTCTTGGAAATTAAATAAGCTACAATTTCATATTTAAACATTTTTTTTGTATCGCTGACGCTAATCTTTCTATTCTGAAGAAAACGCCATTTTTTTCCAAACTACAAAAATTCGCTATTCGCTTTTAACTCCATTTTTTTTTAAACTAATCACTCTAAGCCGGTCAAACTTCTAGAACCTATTAATAATACACAAATAAAGAAGACCAGATAAGGTCAATGACTAATTTTAATTAGGATGGTGACAAGGGTGTTGCTTCCGATCACTTTTTCACTGAAAAAAAGAGGGACTGACATTCTTTTCATTATAAATCACTTAATTTTTAAGCTAGATACTTTTTATTTTAGATTTACTGTTTATTTCTAGAGATAGATATTTTTAAATACTTTAAATTAGTTTGAACAAGTTATCCTCGAAAAATGCCTAGTTTTCCTGTCTTTTGCTGGAACTGTAGACTTCACGAATACACAATTCTTTTCGTCTTTTCTAAGCTACATTTTTGCTAAAATAATTTTTTTTGATAAAATATTTACTTTTTGAGTTAGGTATTTGCGAAAAACCGTCTGAAAACGTAGTTTTTTGTCGAAAAATAAACATTTTCAATCGCAAATAACTCGAAAACTATTGACTTACCTAAAATACTCTATAAAACAAAAGTTGCTTAGAATCAGTCAATTTATTCATTTCCGGGCTTATCTAGAACGTATGTTTTTTCACCCCCCGAGAAGAGGCGACTGTCACCCCCCAAGTAAAAGCAACCAACGGCACAAATTCAACTTCGAAGTGGAGGGTAAGTAGAACCTAAATCCAATTTTTCATGCAATTCGGAGTTGCCCCTGAAAATTACACGGTATCGCCGTATTTCTCGTTCATTTACTGGGCTACTCATGTTTGGTGTCATTCGATAGATTTTTGAAAATTATTGAACAAGTATTTTTCAGTTCTTCGATCGGAGTTTCATTTCGCGAAATATTTGACCATTCCGCTACTTTTGGGACACCCTGTATAAAGTTATTAAAATAAATCAATACTCTTTTGAGTTATTACATATATCAAAGATCGCAAAGGTCGCAAACTCAATATTTTTTCCTATCTAAAAAGTGCACAACGTACCTAAGAAGTTTTCTTTTAAAAACTTTATTTCGCCAAAGCGATGACGGTCGCTAATACAACATTTATTCCCCATCTAAAAAGTGTATAACGTCTCTAAAAAAGGATTCGCTTCAAAAATTTATTTCGTCGAAGCAATGACGGTCGCGATGACGGTCGATAATTCAATACTTTTTCTCCATCTAAAAAGGGCACAACGTACCTAAAGGAGTTTTCACTTCAAAAATGTATTTCGTCGAAGCAGTAACGGTCGCTAATTCAATACCTCTTTCCCATCCAAAAAGTGCACAACGTCCCTAAGGAAGTTTTCATTTGAAAAATTTATTTCGCCGAAGCGATGACGGTCGCTTAATTCAACACTTTTTCTCCATCTAAAAAGTGTATAACGTCCCTACAAAAGGTTTCGCTTCAAATATTTACTTCGTCGAAGCAATGACGATCGCGATGACGGCGGATAATTCAATATTTTTCTGCATCTAAAAAGGGCACAACGTCCATAAAGAAGATTTCACTTCAAAAATGTATTTCGTCGAAGCCATGACGGTCGCTAATTTAATATTTTTTTCCCATCGAAAAAGTGCAAAACGTCCCTAAAGAAGTTTTCACTTCAAAAATTTATTTCGCCGAAGCGATAACGGTTGCTAATTCAACACTTTTTCCCCATCTTAAAAGTGCACAACGTCCCTAAAAAATTTTCACTTCAAAAATTTATTTCCTCGAACAAATACCGGTCGCTAATTTAATACTTTTTCATCTAAAAACTGCACAACTTCCCTAAAGAACTTTTCACTTCAAAAATTTATTTCGCTGAAGTGATGACGGTCGCTAATTCAATACTTTTTCCCCATCAGAAGAAGTGTTCACTTCAAAAATGTATTTCGTCGAATCAATGACGGTCGCGATTACAGTCGCTAATTCAATATTTTTCCCCATCTAAAAAGACCAAAACGTCCCTAAAGAAGTTTTCACTTCACAAAATTATTTCGTCGAAGCAATAACAGTCGCGATGACGGATGCTAATTCAATATTTTTGCCTATCTAAAAAGTTTACAACGTCGCTAAAGAAGTTTTCACTTCAAAAATTTATTTCGCAGAAGCAATGGCGGTCGCTAATTCAACACTTTTTCCCCATCTAAAAAGTGCACAACGTCCCTAAAGAAGTTTTCACTTCAATTATGTTAGTATTATTATACGTACATTATAATAATACACGTACAAAATTTATTTCGTTGAAGCGATGACGGTCGTGAAATCAATCTTTTTTCGCATCCCAAAATAAATTTTACATTTATTTTAAATTTAAATACTTTTATACAATTTATGTATACATACTCATAATATACATAGATACATATGTACAAAATTTATTTCGCCGAAGAGATGACGGTCGCGATGACGGTCGCGAAATAAATCATTTTCCCCATCCTAAAATAGGTTTTACATTTATTTTAAATTTAAATACTTCTATACAATTTATATATATACATACACATAATATACCTATATATGTACAAAATTTATTTCGCCGACGCGATGACGGTCGCGATGGTGGTCGCAAAGTCAATCCTTTTTCCCCATCCTAAAATAGGTTTTACATTTATTTTAAATTTAAATGCCTCTACACAATTTATATATACATACACATAATATATATATATATATATATATATATATATATATATATATATATATATATATATATATAATTTTAAGTTTCTGTGGGTTGGAGTCAATAAAAAAGGGCTTTTAGAAAACTATTTTATATCTCTCAAGCTTTCGAATGTTAATTACATTCCTTTTCAAGAGCTAAAATACAGAGTTGCTAATAAAGTGGAAACAAAAATGATGTAAAAAATATAACTCACCAGATAAATTTAGGTTGGTTATTAAACTGCTAACTTAAGTAACATCAAATATAAATTATCAAAATGTATATTTCCCAGACTGTAAGGAAAATTTATGAATTTTTATTTAATTTTGAATTTAAAATTATCGATAAAATAAATTTTTTTTTTATAAAATTCAAAGTCAATGTCAAATAAAAAGTCATCCTACATAGACAAGTAAATGAAAGTGGGGTATATTTAAGTATATTACCAAATGATAATTTATTAAAAAGAAAGAAAAAGAAGATTTAAATAAGTAGAAAAATATTTTGTTTTTATATTATAGTTTACAGAAGTGCAATTTTTTTTTAAAAAAGGATATAAAAAATAGAATAAAAAAAAAATTTTTTGGAATCAATGTGTCTTATGGTTTTATGGTGAAATATTTGAATTATAAAGAGATGATGTAGTTATAAATTTTACTTAAATTTTGAATTTCTGATCTTTTATTTAAACTATTATCACTTTTACTAATAGATACCATTTCCAAAAAGGTCCTTTTGAATTTATTACCTTCACTGCACAAAATTTTAGTATTATCGAAATCCATTATATGGTTTTTGTCAATTACATGCTCTGCCAAAGCACAAGAAGGTTTTTTTATTCTACAATCGCTTTTATGCGAAATAATACGATTAGACAAATTCCTTCCAGTTTCACCAATATATACAGCCTCACACTGAGTACAATTAATGCTGTATACTACATTAATTTTTTCTAACATATCTATAGGATATTTGGTCTTAAAATACAGAGATGTAATGGTTTTGATGTTTTTTGTTGCTATTTTTATACTGTCAATAACCTTTAAAATTTTTATTAATTTAGGTGTTAATGATGGTATGTAGGGGAGTGAATGGTAATATATGTTTTGATTACCAGAAGCATTGTTTTGAGATCTCACTAAAGATGGTGTTAGATTATTAACATGAACTATGTTAGAAAACAGCATCCTGTGTAGCATATGTAGAGGATAAGAGTTTTCAATCAAAATATTTTTTAATAATATAAGATCTTCTTTTAGAAAATCTGGATGAGATAGTCTTGTGACACGTTTTTTTAAACCTGTTATTAGGTTCATTTTCATTTTGTTAGGATGATGTGAGTAATAGCTTATAAACCTATTACTGCAAATGGGTTTTCTGAACCATCTAGTTTTTAAAACATTGTTTGTAGTTCTCACAATTCTCATGTCAAGAAATGGTAGAGAATTCTCAACCTCTTCTTCCACTGTGAATTGTATATGTTGATTTTGGTTGTTAAAAATGTTGACGGTTTCAAAAATTCTATCTTTAGGAAGTGCCAAAACCAAATCATCCACATATCTCTTAATGAAAGGAATAAAAAAATTACAATTTGTAACGCAATCATTAATGATATCATCCATTACATAGATACATGATACATCCATTATCATTATCCAAATTGAAGTTAATAATACCGAATAAATTCCTTACTTGAATAACCTTTTACTATTAATTGAAAAGGTTGATATGTTTTGTACAAACTTCTAGCAAGTGAAAAAATGGGAAAAAAGGTATTTTTTTAGTGTGTAAAGTTTTTTTTAAATCCCCAGATGAGCACTTTCGGCTTACAAAACTATCATCAGAGCTATGCTACAATAAAGAACTCTAATGAGTAACTAATTTTAGATGGTTTAAAAAGTTAAAACAGTGCGAATTTATAATTTACAAAGGTGCAAATTTACAAACTATAAAATTGTTAGTCGGCTTCTTAACAGAGTTTATAAACCTACATGCCTCAGTGCATTTTCGTCCTCCAATATAAGATTATATCTCACTGCACTTTCTGTCCCATGTCACATTTTGGCTGTCATAATTATCCTAGTTTTCCTCCTTATTTTATTGTATCGGTCTTTGTCTGCGTCAAATTTTGTACTTATGGTCATGGTATGGTTTTCTTTTCTGTCGCCGCATTTTCATTCCACCAAAGTTTGTGACTAATTTTATTTTGTTTTTTTTTTTAGTAAATAATAAACAACAATTAATTTACAATCAAGCTGTGTGTTAACTTGTACATAACAAGAATTTAAAATATGTATTGCAAAATAAAACTGAAAACCGGATATATTTTTACATCAATTCAAATGCGACCCTGTCTACTTTTTCTGCGACATTTTCTGCGCATTAATTATCCATTGCCAATGTATTTTTTCCGAATAATAAAAACACAGATTTTATAGTAAATATTAATTGAAGTACAATTATTTTTCAAGTCAACAATTATAGTTAATCAATAAGGTGGAAAATCAAAAGAATCAGTTTGGTGTAGAACTTATTTCGTTAGTAAGTACCTACCAATTCAAATTTTTTATATATTTTAATTAAACAAATATCTAACCTGTTCCATGTATTGTATACTTATACAGTCTGTTCCAACGAAAATTTAACCCCCCAGAAAATCAGAAACCAAGAGCTTCTTCGAAATTTAAAAAATACGACAATTTTTATTGGGAGTGGTACGAATTTTCATGCAAAAATCATGCCCTCAACTGTAACCCCCTACTGCCCTCATCCACCCCCACTTTTTTCTAAGTAGCAAGTGTGGTCGAGTGACACATCATTTGAAAGGTAATTTTTTTCCTACAAGACATTCTATTTTTTTTAAATTTACATAATAAGTTTGAGGATAATTTTGGTCTTAACAAATTTATTATACATTAGTTAAATCAAAAATTATCCTTTAAGTTATTCCGCAAATTAAAAAAATAGAGGGTCGTGTAGAGAAAAAAAAATACCTTCCAAATGATGTACCACTTGACTACACTTCCTATTAAAAAAAAACAATGTGTGTGTACTTTGTACGTACGTAAGAAGTTATACTTCTATTATATGATTTCAACGAAATCAATATACTTTAAACAGTTTCTCTACTACTTTCCAAAAATTTTTATTAAGACAATACCAAAAATTAAAAAAATAAAAGAATAAAACACACACAAACACATTGAAAAATGCCACAAATGATTTCTGAACAATAATTGTTGCGAAAAATTTTAATTAAATACGTATTTTCTGAAAAAAATTATGTAATAATATACTTAAAATCATAAAATCTATAAAAAAAATAAAAAAATAACAACTTGCTTGGGGCTTGAACCCACTTCACGTCTACCGCGCCGTACGAGAGTTGAAGCGATTTCCAACTACACCACATTCGCGTATACGTCATGTGGGAATATAGAATATACACAACTTAAACGTTTACACCATAAACTTTTTGACATTTTGTTTATTTATATGAATCAAATTATTAGTTTGATTTTTGTCGAATTAAAATATAACAAAATATAGAGTAAGAAAACGATATATTAGATGAAGATTTGTAGAAAGTTTGTTCGTAATCAGATTATGTAAATTAAAGCGTTGCCTACTAATAGGTAACTACATTATTTTTTTTACATTTTCCAAATAGATAGGTATGAAGATAATTTTTTATTGGAATACAACTGAAACATTTAGAATTACGTACCTGCGGCTTTTCAAAACTATTTTAAAAGTCACTATAATTATAAATTTGATTTTATTTCTGTCCTTACAACAATAAAAACTAATATATACAATATTTTTGTTTACCGATAACTTCCATATTGAACAATTATTGACAGATCATTTCAACACCTAATCAGAGCCCGTATAACGACTAATACCATACTGTCGGTGTGCGCATGCGCAATCAATAAAATTTCACCCTCAATGAAATCGTGCCTAAAGAAGTATAACTTCAAAAACTGGTGGTTGATGCGGTGGGTAGGGGGTTACATTTGAGGGCATGACTTTTGCATGAAAATTCGTCCCCCTTGCAATATTAATTGACGTGTTTTTTTTTTAAATTGTGAAGAAACTCTTGGTTTCTGAGTTTCTGGGAGGGGGAGGGGGTCAAATTTTCGTTGGAATATACTATATATGTAATAATACATACAGGGTGGGCCAAAGAAAACAGTCCACCTCGATATTTGGCAGGAGGAAATGCTGAAACAGGTCGATTTTTATTTTTAAATTAAAATTTTCTGATATAATATTTCATACTAGTGACGTCATCCATCTGAGCGTGATGACGTAATCGATAATTTTTTTAAAAGGGAATAGGGGTCGTGTGGTAGCTCAATCGAAAGGTTTTTCAATTCTCTATTCAGTAATATAAATATTAATATCATTATTTATACAGGGTGGCCAATATAAATAATGATATTATTGTTTATACTAATGAATAGATAATTGAACATCCATTCCAATGAGCTACCGCACTACCCCTATTCCCATTTAAAGAATCATCGATTACGTCGTCACGCTCAGATGGATGACGTCACTAGTATGAAATATATATCAAAAAATTGTAATTTAAAAATAAAAATCGACCTATTTCGGCATTTCCTTAAAATCTAATAACTATTGCCAAATATCGAGGTGGACTTTTTCCTTTGTCCCCACCCTGTATGTACTGATACTTGCAACATGTATCGATACCGATCACAACGTGAATGGGGTCTTTATATTGTAACAAAATAATTAATGACCGACCCTCGTATAGCAGATCCCATCTCCACAAACACATTCCACGTGGATCTTTCTAGATAAGACGCGATGTAGAGGGACGTAAGACGAGAAATTCTCCGAACGTCTGGACAATAACTAGAGATGAGCGTAGATGATTCCAGAATAACGGCTGGGCTATAAATTGGGACGGATTTTGTAAATAGGGTTAGTGTATAATATAAATTCGTCTGTAACTTGTATAAATAAGTTCGTATAAACGAATCGAGAGTATTATTTTAACAGTAATTACGCTACAATATAATAATACATATACATTTTAGCTCAGCTATTTACTTTTATCCCATGTCTTTTTAAACCATCTTAACCTGTGCTTTCTCATTTTAGGGTGCCACCCGTTATAATTATAAGCGGTATAATTTTTGGCGCATGTATTCCTTTTTCTATTTAACTGTAGAACATCATCAATGACCTCATTACTAGGGAGCGGATTTTATGCTAAATGCATATTGTATGCATATTTCGCATATTTGAGCACTTTACTAAATTTTGCATATTTTTAAAGAAACATGCATGTTTTGTGCATATTTAAAAACATTTAGGTCAAAAAAAATTTAATTTTTGATTTCGACACAAAATATTTCCCCGCACAGGCTGTCGTACCTATTAATTCGAGAACTACCTGAAGAGAGACGGTTCATTCACTGCCTTTTCATTTTTTCTTAGAAAATACCCGATCTTTACACAAAGTACTTATAGTGCTTATAGAACGCCGTTATAAAATGATTGTATGATGTTAAAATGATGAAGGATGGTTTACCGGGAAATCCGAATTTTATTTACTTTTATTATATTTAGTACAATTTGTATCCCAATTTAGTAGGTACCTATAATTCTGGTCATTCTTTTAAATCCACCATTGTTAAGAGAATTTACACATTTAACCATAGATTTACGATTTTCTAACGGAAATTGAAATATTCATGCTTTAGATCAGATCCCGTCTTTAAACGGCTTTAAAACTTTGGAGGACATATATGCGAAATTTTTAATGGAAATTTTGAAATTGATTTTGGTGCAGAATTTTCGTCTTTAACAAGTTATTTTAATGCACCCCAATTACTTCTGTTGATATTGAAAGGAGTTTTTCAAGTTATAAATATATTTTATCTGATCAAAGAAAATGTTTCCTCGTGAAAAATTTGGAAAAACACATTGTAGTGAATTATAATCGAAGATATATAGAGTATGTCCCTGTAAGTTGTATCCATAGTTATTCTTCATAAAAAGCTCTGCATGGTCGAAAACCTAAGATTTAACCATCAAATATCAAATTTTTTGAATATTATACGAGGTGTGTCAAAAAGTTTGAATTTCACTAAAGAGTAAAGTACAGTAGAACCCCGTAAATCCGAACCCCGCGAATCCGAACTTTCGGCAAATCCGAACCAACGAAAAGTGAAAAAAATTTAAAAATTCAAGACAAAAACTTAAAAACATGTTTATTATACCATAGTAAAGCCAGAAAATTGGACAATGTAGGATTACTAGGACTTTGACATTTAAAATTTCTTAAAAATAAATATTATACTTTAATATATAGGTTTATAAAGTGTTTATAAAGGTTAACCACAAACTTACTTTGGTTCTCTCGTAGTCAACTTGAGTCCAAAAATATTGTCCACACTTTTGCGAGAACGTTTGGCTACTCAAAATCACAATGAAAGCTTTGAACTACTAGTTAAGGCTAACTTTCGGATAATCCGAACTTTTCGGAATCCGAACAGGCTGTCCCCCAATTAGTTCGGATTTGCGGGGTTCTACTGTAGCTTTATTTTTAACAATATTAAAAATTTCTATTATGAAAAGTTGTTTGGAATTAAAACCTATATTCTAATATGCAATTACATCCTTCTAATTGAAAAAAAAGTTTTTGATAAATTATGGATAACTAACATTATTTTCAGTTATTGCAATTTAGATAACTCTTTTATTATTAATTTTACGAAAAAAACGTGATTCTTAATAAAAAGTTTTTCATGGTCTAAAACCTAAAATACAACCATCTTATATCAAATTTTATCAATTTTATACGAGGTATGTCAAAAAATATGAATTTCGCTCAATAGTAATGGTCCAAGAGCTGTGAGACATTTTTGAGTAGGTATTTTAGGCAAGCTGAAAATTTTTCAGGTGACTCTTCCATAATAGCCTAATACAAAAATGCCGGTCTGGCTGGAGGGTAGCGGTTATTTTCCCCAAAAATCCCCCCCAAAGTTAAAAAAAGGGTAAAAATTGTTATTACAAAAAATATCATTGACGTGACTTTAAAGTAAATTTAAATATTCAAATATTAGGAAAATAAACAAGCCAGGCGATTTTAGCTCTGCAAGATACTTGCATGGGCGTCCCAGGATTATTTTCAGGGGATGCATATTAACTTCAGAAGATTTTATCTGAATCTGTACATACTATTAACATGTATAAAATATACAACTATACATGCATAGCTATGTATATTCCTTCTGGACAGGGAGGTACAATTGTTATTTTGACAGGGTATTTTTTAATATTAAAAATAAATATTCTAAAAAAGGCAGCTTTTTGGTGAAATTTTCCAACTGCCATGTGATCAAACAAATTACGGGTTCATATAAATGAAAAGCGCTATAGGTAAGCAGCAGTGTGAGAAAGAGCGTATACCGATAGCTGTTTGCGTCCTCTGTTCTAGCGAAGTGAGTCCGTTCGCTCGAGAAAAATCACGTGACCTGGTGATACCCATGTTGTTGTGCCTCGAAACGTTAGAGTAATTGTTATATATTATAGTTTTTTAAGTAACTTTTCCTTAATTAAAGGAAAATAATACGTACTATACAATAGATTTTGCAAATATGATAGGAAATGACAAATTTATTATTATAAATATATAGGTAGAAAATTATAAAACTATAAACTAAATAAATTCTGTGTCCGAATCTTGTACTTCTTCTTCAAACTCCTCATCTGAGCTTAAATATTCATTCTTTTCTTCTTCGTCAGACTCCCCTCGAGACTCAGATTATTCTTCTACATGAACTGTAGATAGTTGTAATATGCATTTAGAATTTCTCTGTCATTTTGTACGGAGTCGAAGCCTGCACAACCACGGGCGCATCTGAAGAAAGACTTGCCATTGTTGAGATGTGGTGTTATCGAATAATGTAAAAAAATAATGTACACAACACGTAACAAACGCGGAAACATTAAGAAAGATGAAAATTAGACAAGAAATACTCAACACTATGAAGGAAAAAAATGAGCTACTTTGGTCATATACTAAGAAATAAAAAACCTGATGTGATTGGTTATATAAGGAAACGTATTAAGTATTGGTTTTAAAAGAAAGAATACGTAGCAACTCAATTAATTAATCACTAATAATCTTTTAATTAACTCTAAATACATATTATAACTATTTACAGATTAGGTAGAAGACGAATCTGAGTCTTGAGGGGAGTCTAACAAAGAAAAAGAGAATGAATATTTAAGCTCAGATGAGGAGTTTGAAGAAGAAGTACAAGACACAGAATTAATTTAGTCTATAGTTTAATACTTTTCTACCTATATATTTATAATAATACATTTGTTTTTTTTTTCTATCATATTTGCAAAATCTACAGTGATGAGCGCGCTAATAACCGGCAAAACAGCTCAAAAGATGGAAAACATAATACATCTCGAAACAAAAAGAGATGAAACTCTTTTTGTTTCGCAATGTGTTATGTTTTCAACCTTTTGAGCTATTTTGCCGGTTATTAGCTTGCTCATCACTGTATTGTATAGTACGTATTATTTTCCTTTAATTAAGAAAAAGTTACAACAACATGGTTATCGCTAGGTCACGTGATTTTTCTCGAGCGAACGGACTCGCTCAGTTAGAACAGAGGACGCAAACAGCTATCGGTATACGCTCTTTCTCACACTGGTGCTTACCTATAGCGCTTTTCATTTATATGCACCCGTAATTTGTTTGATCACATGGCAGTTGGAAAATTTCACCAAAAAAAACCTGTCTTTTTTAGAATATTTATTTTTAATATTAAAAAATACCCTGTCAAAATAACAATTGCACCTCCCTGCCCGGAAGGAGTGTACATAGCTATGCATGTATAGTTGTATATTTTATACTCGTTAATAGTATGTACAGATTCAGATGAAATCTTGTGAAGTTCAGATGCATCCCCTGAAAATAATCCTGGGACGCCCATGCAAGTATCTTGCAGAGTTAAAATCGCCCTCAAATCGCCTGGTCTGTTTATTTTCTTTATATTTGAATATTTAAATTTACTTTAAAGTCACGTCAATGGTATTTTTTGTAATATCAATTTTTGCCCTTTTTTTAACTTTGGGGTGGATTTTTGGGGAAAATAACCGCTACCCTCCAGCCAGACCGGCATTTTTGTATTAGGCTATCATAGAAAAGTCACCTGAAAAATTTTCAGGTTGCCTAAAATACCTACTCAAAAATGTCTCACAGCTCTTATACTATAACATACGTTATGTTTCACAATATCGAAAATTCCTATTATGAAAAGTTATTTAGAATTAAAAACTATGTTTCAGTATGTAATTACATCCTTCTAATTGAAATATTCTGAACTATAAAGGTACTTTACTTTTGATCTAAATTTATCTTTTTTGACATACCTCGTATAAAATTGATAATATTTGATATAAGATGGTTAAATCTTAGGTTTTGGACCATGCAGAGCTTTTTATGAAGAATAACTTTTTTTCGTAAAATTAATAATAAAAAAGTTTTCCATATGGATACAACTTACAGGGACATACTGTATAGTGATATTGTTGTTTTATTTTAAATAGGTAACTATTGGTATCAGTTTTTGTAAAAAATGTGAATAAATTGCATTGTATAAAAAATATCGATTTTATTTGAAAGAAAATAAATAAGATTGCCGTCCCCCCCCCCTATAAAAGAACCCCCTAGAATAGAATAGAACAGAAAATTTGTGGTTTCTCGAAATGCGCATTTTTTGAATTTTTGTGCATATCTTGCGCATATTTCGTAATTTTTTACTGCATATATATGCGCATATTTCATCAAAATTGATCGCATATAAATCCGCTCCCTACTCATTACAGTACGTATATTAAAATTTTTCAATCAGTTCTCTCCCATATTTTCATGATGTGACTGAGTAGTTTTATGGCCCCTTTTTTGTGCATTGTTGTATATCTCTTTTTTTGTTAAATATCTTGCTTCTCTATTCATCTGGCATTTGTCCACTTTTATAATTTTATTAGCCAACTTGTTCCGGTCTCTCCTAAAGTTTTCCACATTTCGCAGGAATATTATTTGGTACAACTGCTTTACCTTCCTTGATTTTTTGAATGTCTTGTACAACATCCAGGGCCGCCGAGAGGGATGAGCGGGCCCCGGTAAAAAGTGAAGGGCGGGCCCCCGGCAAAAAGTGAAGGGCGAAAAAAATTGTTTAATTTTTATAGAAATAAAATTATTAATAATAATAAACATTTCCACATTAACTTTCCACACCAGCTGCTCTTAACAACAATGCTGGATGGATAGAAGATACGACACAGAACTGCCAACACTACACTACTACTCTCTACGAACCCTTCACCACTGAAGAAGTCTCAAATATCATCAAAGAGCTTTATAACTGGAAATCTCCTGGACCAGACGGAGTTCAAAACTTCTGGCTTAAGAAGTTTTGGGCCAGGAAACACCATTATTTTTAACTCAGGGAACCACTTATTTAATACCGAAGGATCAAAATAACACCCAAGATCCAGCCAAATACCGCCCAATTACTTGTCTTCCAACTTTGTATAAATTAGTCACATCCTGTGTAGCCCGGCGTATCTACCAACACTGTGCACTGAACAATATCATAGAGCCTCAACAGAAAGGATGCGCTAAGGGTTCCATGGGGTGCAAGGAACAACTTATCATCGACTCGGTCATTTCTAATCAAGCATATTCCAAAAAGAGGAACCTATTTACTGCCTTCATTGATTACAAGAAGGCCTTTGATTCAGTGCCGCATGAATGGCTTATAGATATATTGAGAATATATAAAGTCGATGATAATATACAGCATATATGCTTTTTACAGCATATAATGACAGAGTGGAAGACTAGAATTCACCTTCAAATACCTGGTGAAAATGACATCGAAACTGAAAATATCACAATCAGCCGGGGCCTGTTCCAAGGAGATTCATTAAGTCCCCTGTGGTTCTGTCTAGCTATGAACCCACTATGTCAGCTTTTGATTTCCACTGACGCAGGTTTTAGCATAAAAAATAACAACAATGTGGTGGCGAAGCTTAACCATCTGTTGTATATGGATGATTTAAAATTAATGGCTTCCACTCGAAACCAACTAGATGAGATGCTAAAAACTGTAGAATCCTCTTCAAATGATATTAGTATGCACTTCGGACTAGACAAGTGCCGTGTTTTAAATATAGTCAGAGGAAAGGTGCAGCCCGGAGGATTCGATATGCAAAATGGCCAGAACATCGAGGCCATGAGTGAAAGCGATATGTATAAATATCTTGGAGTAAAGCAAGCGCGAAAAATTGACCATAAGCAAATGAAAACTGAAATAACTACTGAGTTTATACGAAGGGTAAAACAGCTGCTTCGTTCACACCTTAACAGTAAAAATTTGTTTAAGGCACTAAACACCTATGCATGTTCCGCGCTTAGCTATTCGTTTGGCATTGTTAAGTGGACAAAAACGGACATAGAGAATCTTCAGCGAAAAGTAAGAACACATCTCACAAAGGCACAAAAACACCATCCTAAAAGTGCAGTAGAAAGAACAACATTACCACGGAATCTAGGAGGAAGTGGTCTTCTGGATATAGGTGAGCAATTAGATAAACAAATTGCTAATTTAAGAACTTATTTTCAGATGCAAGCTGAGACATCTACTCTACATCGCGCTATTTGCGCAGTAGATGACACAACACCGATCAAACTGAGGGAACCAGAGATACGCATAAACCACCTCACCAAAGACGAAAAAATGCGCACCTGGATGGGTAAACCTCTGCATGGGCGACATTTCAATGAGGTCAGCCAAGACTATGTCGACAATACAGCGTCGAACTATTGGTTGGCATCAGGAAAGATGTTCACTGAAACGGAGGGTTCATTACTGGCCATTCAGGATCAGGTTATACTAACCAGAAATTACCTAAAATATATCATCAAAAACGGCATGACGCAGTGGGAAAAATCCTTCATCAAGAGATAGCTATCAAGCTGGGACTTCTCCAAACGGACCATCTCCCGTATTATCAATACGTTCCTGAGAGTATGCTTGAGGATGGCAACTACAAGCTATACTGGGACCGCACTGTACTCACAGACCAAACAGTGGCACATAATATACCAGATCTCGTACTAGTTAATAAATTAACAAGACAAACAACACTAATTGATGTGGCGATACCTAACAACAATAATATACGGAGTAAATTTACTGAAAAGATCGCCGAGTACAGAGATCTGGAAATTCAAATACGAAGGCAATGGAGAACGCAAAGTACCCAGACGATACCGATTATTATGTCTACTACTGGAGTCATTCCGAAGACCCTCCTCGAAAGCATACAAAAGCTGTGTCTGAATGAACATCTTTATAAGACCATGCAGAAAGCTGTACTACTCGCGACGGCCAGAAGTGTACGAACATTTTTGGGAGATACACCTACATACCAAGTCACCTAGAGCTCGATAACATGGAAAGAGTCCCACCAGAGCTCAATCCTTTTGATACCGTAGGTATCTGGGATGAGTCAATTTTCCCCTTAGAGAGAGTGTGAGCCGTATGGCTAAATCTGGATAATAAACATTTCAAATATAAATTTGATTAAATTTTGATTATATTTATAATAGTGAAAATATTTATAATACAGGTGCTTTTCGAATTTTCTAATTGGCAAAAATGTCTCTAATTTTCGAAAAATTGCATGATTTGCCAAATCATTCTCAATTCACAAACTTGATAGGCAGCTAACCGATCCTGTTTCATTGTAGCTATCATTGCCTCCTAGCATTTTTTATGCGAAAAAGAAAACTAAAGGATCTTTCTGCTTCTGCGACTGTCACCGGTAATGTGCAAAATATTCTTAACACAATAAAGATTCAAATTTGAGATGTTCAATTTTATTAAGCAAATCTATTGGAGAAAATTGAGATTCACCAATATTATCCTTGTACATATATCGCTCTCGAATGAAAAATTTCATCTATAAATTCTTCACTGATGTCTTCTTTATAAAACTCGCTCAATACATATATCATTTTTTTTAATATTGTCGTCATCTTTATCTCGGAATATCCATAAAATATTAAATAGCGAATGAATTTTATTTTCCGCATTAAATCTTCTGGTTATTGCTTATTATATGACAATATTAAAAAATATTTCCCAGCAAAATATTGCGTCGGGCTAAAAAATTTTAGTCGCATCTCTACTAACTAGGCCCAGGCAAATTATCAAAAAATCTCATAGGCTTTTTGCGCCGTTTTTCTTTATTTGACGTAAATTCTGGATTTACTCCATAATTGCTGGTAACTAATTTAGATTCTTCAATATAGATTCTTCTGATTTTTTGTAAATATTCTAGAAGCCCTGATATATTTTTAATCTCCATATCTATACCATATTTTTATCTGACTGTACTGTAGTATTTGACTCCTGTGATTTATTGCTGTTAAAATTTTAAACAAAATCGATTGAAGGTCATAATATTAAATATAGCCGAGCATTATCTAATTAAACGCATTATGGACATTGTTTTGTATTTATTTATACAAAGTATTATTTCTGCTTCTGATGGTTAATGCTGGTAAAAAACTGATATGCTGAATTAAAAACTGAATTTTATTTGTACACTGCTATAATATGATATAACCTTACGACATGATGATTATGATTTATGATTGACATTGTCATGCGCGCTGTCACCAGCTGACATGGAACGAGCAATTATTTGCCATACACTTGTGTATTCTGCAACATACCGCCAGCCTTGAAATACCCTGGCTATTTCAAAAAGAAACAAAAAAAAAACAATAAACTACATTACAATAAAGGGTCATAATTGCCCAGTATTCGCGGTGTGCAAGTACTTGGAAAGGGAAACGAGAAACGACCGTGCGCGAGTCGCGGAGAAATATTGCAACTATCTTAAATAATTCATATTGTCAATTGAAATTGTCAAATTGACGTATATTTTATACCTTCTGTCATTAACGCAGAAAAATTATATATTGCTCCACAATATTGATATGATATGCAATTATTATATAAAGGTAAATTTAATTAATTTTATTTTGCTTGCAGTACTGCATTTTAATAACTGATTTTATTTACTACATACAATTGTTTACGTTTGCTGAACATAACCTGCATCTTATTTTTTCTTCTTATTATTTTTTTGGACTATGGTCTTGACAATTATCCAGCAACCAGGACTAATATAATTGGCCAATATAATTAAAAGTGCGAATAAAAGTACAGAGCGTAGAAATAGAGGTCGCTTTGCCGAACTTGCACGGTCCCAATACATCAAAACATAGAAATGAACTTAAATGTCTGTTGGTAATATGCACACGCGTGAGAGAGCTCTTGTCACTTCACCATTGTTTGTTTTTATTGTCACAACACGTATTCTATTGTCTCTGCCTCGATGTACCATTGAAATACGTCCTAACCTCCACTGTAGAGGTGGTAAATTGTCTTCTCTAAGACACACTAGCTGGTCTATCTTCACTTCTTGGTTGCTAACAGTCCTCCATTTGGATCTTGACTGAAGTTGAGTTAAATATTCTGTTGACCATCTTGCCCAAAAATGTTGGAGCACTTGAGTCATATGTTGAAACGTGTTGAGATTTGAAATTCTTCGTAGGTCTGGCTCAGGAAAGGTTGTTAATGGTGAAGAGATTAAAAAATGACCTGGGGTCAAAGGTTGAAAATCTGATGGGTTAGAGGATAAAGGAGTTAAAGGTCTGGAATTAAGACATGCTTCAATTTGTGTTGTCAAAGTTCCAAAATTATCTACTGAGAATATATGATTCCCACAATTCTTTTAAGATGAAATTTAAATGATTTGACTGCTGCCTCCCAAATTCCCCCATAATGTGGTGATCTAGCAGGAATGAACTGCCACTTTATTGATTCTACTGTCAAAAAACTGTTAATTTCTGGTCTGGAATTCTGTACTAAATCGTACATTGATTTGAGTTGATTATTAGCCCCCACAAAAGTTGTGGCATTGTCCGATGAGATAGTCAATGGTTTACCTCTACGACTGATAAATCGTTTTAAGCAATTTAAAAAACTTTCAGTTGTTAAGTCTATTACAAGTTCTAAATGTGTAGCCTTTGTGCTAAAACAAACAAATATGCAAACATATATATGGATGATTTTTGAATTGCGTAATTTATTAGCTTTAACTGAGAATGGTCCACAATAATCTAAACCTGTATGTAAAAATGCTCTAGCAGGAGTAATTCGCTTCTCTGGTAAGTCACCCATAAGTTGATTGACTGAACTTGGCCTATTTTTAAAACATACAATGCACTTTCTTAAAATTCGTTTTACTGTAGTTAAACCTGATAATATCCAAAATCTAGTTCTCAATGTTGATAACAATAGTTGTGGACCAGCATGCAAGTTTTTATAATGTTCATCCCGAATGATACAAGTAGTAATGTGATGGTCTGAAGGTAAAAGTATTGGATGTCTTTGAGAAAAAGGTAAAAAATCTGCATTTTTGATCCTACCACCAACTCTGAGAATACCACCTTTAAGAAATGGATTAAGTGAAATAAGATTGCTATTCTTTTTGACTGTATTACCTTTCAAAATCTGTGAAATTTCTGATTGGAAACATTCATTCTGTACAAGTTTTACAATAGTATTTAAACTGACTTCCAGTTCTGGTATAGAAATTTGGCCACAATATTTGTCTGATTTATTAAGACAGTTATGTTAAAATCTTAAAAGCAATGCTATTATTCTTTGTAACCTTGATATTGAAGAATATTTATGGATTATACTAAATGGTTCCTTTTCTTTAACATGAGCTGATAACTGGTATTTAGGTCTTTTTTCTGGTAAATCCTTTACTGATTTAAATTTCGGTATAGGCCAGTTGTCTTCACTTTCTGATAACCATGAAGGTCCATGCCACCACAAGGAAGAAGTTGACAATGTTTTTGAGTCTATTCCTCTTGAAATAAGGTCTGCTGGATTTTCCTTTGAAGGAACATGTCTCCATTCATTTGCCTTGCTGTTTTCATGAATGTGAGCAATTCTGTTTGATACAAAAGGTTTCCAAACATGAGATTCGCTGTTTATCCATTGAATAACTATAGCTGAATCTGTCCAAAATGTAAATTTGGCAAAATTAATATCTGAACAATCTCTTACCTTTTTTACTAAATCTGTTAATACCATTGCTGCGCATAACTCTAATTTTGGAATTGTAAGTACCTTTAATGGTGCTACTCTACTTTTTGCAATAAGTAACTGACTCTGTTTCTGATCGTGATACTGACTAACAATATATAAACAAGCTCCGTAAGCTGCTTCAGATGCATCGCAAAATCCATGCAATTCTGTATATGTTCCTTGAAACAATGTAACATGTCGTGGAATACTGATTTGATTTAATTCTGTTAACTGATTTATAAAGTCTACAAAACAAGTAGTTCAGCAGGAACTGATTCATCCCACTTTAAATTAAGTTTCCACAACTTCTGTAATATTATCTTTGCTTGAATGACATAAGGTCCTACTAAACCTAAAGGATCAATTTGAGATATTGTTGACAAAATTGATCTCTTTGTAATTTTTTCAGTGTCTTTACATTTAATTTTGAATAACAAGTTATCTTGACCTGACTGCCAAGTTATTCCCAAAGTTTTATTTTCCTCTTTGCTTGAGATAAAATATTCTATACCTACTTGTTCTTGCTCTCCTGGTGAGAATATATCTTTGTCGTTGGACATCCATTTTCTTAATATAAATTTTGACTTGCTAAGAATTTCCTGTAACTTATTTTTCAACTGTTTTGCCTGTTCTGCAATTTCACATCCATATAACAAATCATCAACATAGAATCCATTTCTGATTACTACTGCTACATCTGGATCTGTTTCCTCAATTTCATTGGCTAGTTGGGTTAGGCTTCTTATCGCTAAGAATGGTGCACTTGCTGTTCCATATGTTACTGTTTTAAGTTTGAAATGTTGGATCTCTTCTGAGGGATTTGTACGCCATACGATTCTCTGATAGTTCTGGTAGTTTTCACTTACTAAGATTTGTCTGTACATTTTCTCAATGTCTGCTGCTAAAACTATATTAAAAAATCTGAATCTTATTAAGATAGAAAGAAGATCACTCTGTATAGTTGGTCCAACCTTTAAGCAATCATTTAATGATAAGCCTGTAGTTGTTTTTGCTGATCCATCAAAAACAACCCTTAATTTAGTAGTAGTATTATCTGATTTTAGAACTCCATGATGTGGTAGATAGTATGAGGGATACTTTAAATCCTCTACTGTTATAAGTGACATATGTCCCAAATCCTGATATTCCTTGATAAAGTCTGTGTATAACCTTTTATATTCTGGATTTTTGATTAATTTTCTTTCTAAACTAGAAAATCTGTCGAGTGCTGTTTGCAATGAATCTCCTAAGTTCTGTATGTTGTCTTTTGCTAACAGTGGAACAACAATTTGTCCTTCTTGATTTTTCTGAAAACATGTCTGATAGTCTTTTTCACATGATTCTTCTTCTTTAGTTAGACATTTTGAATTATCAATATTTTCTATTTCCCAAAATTGTTTGATCTGATCATTAATGCTGTTGACAGTAAAATTACACCTGATGGTTGGTTTATTTGAATGAAATGGAACATTCCCAGTAATAACCCAACCTAGCATGGTTTTTTGCAAAATTGGTAAAAATCTGTTAAGTCGAATTTGTCCAATGCATAATAAATCATAGAATATAGAGGCACCTAATAAAATATCTATTTTCCCTGGTTTATAAAATGTTTCGTCTGCTAAAGTTACATTTTCTGGTATAGTAAATTCATTTCTGTTAAGATTGACTGTAGGTAATGTTTCTGTAATTTTATCTATAACTAAGAAAGAACTTTCAATCTGATATGCATTTACTCGAGACTTAATATTTGTAGTCACTGAATGGTTTATATGAGTTATTTTGTCATTTATACCTGATACTGGTATATTTATACATGACTTATCAAGTTTCAATTTTTTGCAAAGATCTGCTGTGCTAAAATTTGATTGTGATCCTGAATCAAGTAATGCCCTTGCTTCAAATGTATTACCTGACTGGTCAAAAATATGTATAACTGCTGTTGCTAATAAAACTTCTGATTGATGATTGGCGCTTGAATTTAGAACTACTGATGTTGATGGCTGCGCTGAATTAATCTGTACTGTATTTACCTGGTTGTGCTCATTCATTGAGTTCCCAAATGATTCTGATTCTTGGTTCATATTGATGTGGCTTTGTTGCTGATCTGTTTGAAATCTAGAATTTGAGTAATGTAACAACGAGTTGTGCCTTCTCGTGCAAAATTTACAACCTCTGGTTGATACACACTTCTCTATTGAATGATTTCCTCTTAAACAGTTTGTGCATAATTTCATTTTTTGTACTTCAACATTTCTTTGTTTTACAGATAATTGTAGAAACTTATTACAATAAAAAATTGAGTGTGATTCTTTACAATAAAAACATTTAAAATTCTGATTAGTTTGATTTACGAATGATTGTACTTTATTTTTATTATGTGGTTGATTATTATTTTTATGGTTTGTACCATGTGTTTGTTTATCATTATTTGCATAAAGAGTTTCTAAAAGACGAGAACGCTGACCTAAAAAACTTAAAAATTCTTCAATTGTTGGAAGTGCCTTTTTGCTTATTTCTCCGATTCCCACTGACGTCTTGTGTTATTGTCTAACTTAGAAGTTATCAAATATATTAACATTGTTGACCACTCCTTTACAGGTTGTTTAAATGATTCTAATACCCTTATATTTTTATTTACCTCATCAATCAGTTTTCTCAGCTGAGAAGGTGATTCTTTTTGTATCACGGATAACTCAAATAACGCCCGAACATGAGAATGTACTATGAGTTTATCATTTTGAAATCTATCTGTTAAGATCGACCAAGCAATCGTATAATTTTCATTCGTAACCTCCAAAGAGGAAATTACTGCTGCCGCACTGTCTGTCAAACAAGATTTGAGATAATAAAATTTTTTAATGTTACTTAAATTAGGATCATTGCCAATTAAACTAGTGAACCCGTCATAAAACTCAAGCCATGAGCTCCCACTTTCTGAACCCCCATTTTCTGAGGCCCCACTGAACCTTGGAAGATCAATACAAGGTAACCTTATGTCTTGTGAAGCTTGTAACTGTGAACTACAACTTGTATTTATTGTGTCTGCTTGTTGATTAAATGTCTGTTTTTTATTAAAATATCCGCTTTTGATATACAATCAAAAAACTTCTTTTCATATTCTTCTAGTTCAGCTTCATATTCCTTACTTTTATTTTTTGTCTCATCTAAATCTAATACCATAAGCTGAACCATTACTGAGTTAAAGTCTGACAATAAATCTTTTGCTACTGCTAGTCTGCATTCTAACTGATCTTTGTTTGCTTTACCTGACTCTACATCTTTTATAAAATTAAAAAATCTCGTTAACTGACCTTTTAAGGAAGTTTTAGTGGTTTTTAAGGTATTTTCATCTGTCATTCTATAAAAAACAACACAAATTAGATGCAAGTCACGCATAGGAATTTTTTATAAAAAAGGATATTACATAGGATACCTGATTTCCAATGATTTTCTGATAATTTCCTTTGATTTTCTGTAATCCTGGCGTGGCCCGGTCATTAACCTCTGCTTCGAAATGGCCGCCAAAATGCTGTCTGGTTTTCTGGTAATTATTTGTTTCTTGTCCTGTCTACGGTCGCCAAAATGTTTTGTATTTATTTATACAAAGTATTATTTCTGCTTCTGATGGTTAATGCTGGTAAAAAACTGATATGCTGAATTAAAAACTGAATTTTATTTGTACACTGCTACAATATGATATAACCTTACGACATGATGATTATGATTTATGATTGACATTGTCATGCGCGCTGTCACCAGCTGACATGGAACGAGCAATTATTTGCCATACACTTGTGTATTCTGCAACAGACATAAAGTGAAGAGCAAAAAAAAACGGGAAAAATTACGTCTGTGGTCTGGTCGACGCCGGGCCCCTTACATCGCCGGGCCCCGGTAAAATGTATCGGCTGTACCGCCCTCTCGGCAGCCCTGACAACATCCGAGTTTGTTATTTTGGTGACTATTGATGTTACTGTCTCCGTTAGTTTAACTGGTTCTGTGGTTTCAAAGAACCCTCAGATAAGTGTATTATCTCGCTCAAAAAGGACTGATGTGAATACATTCAGAATTATAAAGAGAAACTGAGAGAACTTTTTACGGTGCACTTTGCTGAGTATAAAACTTATAGATAGGGGAATAAACTCATTTGAGCCATATTAGACCACTCATCAGCGGTAAAACACTGTAAAACCTTGGAATTTTGAGAATCAACACCGATTTTAATGAAAATTTGGGTTTAAGCTCTGTTGACACTCTTCTTCAAAATCTACCTTATGCCGAACTGCGCTTTTGCCCTGAGGGTGAAAACAATCCCATCTAGGGGAAGAATTTTTTTTTAATCAAAATAACTATGGAAATCGATAGAGTGACCAATTCTGAGTAAATTTTGTTCTATAAATTTTTTTTGCAAAATTGACACTTTCCAAGTTATTTGCGATTGAAACTATACATTTTTCATTGAAAAAACTCAAGTTGTATAACCGTTTTTCATGAATAACTTAAAACAATTTAATTTTATAGAAAAAATCATTAAAAACAAAATTGTAGCTAATAAAAAAACAAAGAGATTAAACTTAACAGATATCTTTTTAACGTCCATTAAATACCTTTCAAATAAGCTCTGACAAAAGTTTTTTGCATAAGACGAAAATAAAGTCGCTCTCAATTTTTTTCTGTTTGAAATGTAAAAATTAAACCGTGGTCGTTACAATCCTAATAGAAATGAATAGCTTCCCATTTTAAATTAACTTTATTTAGGTATAGTTGATACGATCCATGTGATTCGACCGGTTTGGAATGCTTAGTTTAGAAAAAAATAGTTGATTAAATCGAAAATGACATTATTATGATTTAAAAAAGTGCATTTTTCTTAAATAAACCTAAAAGTATTCATGATACAAAAACAAAAATCAAAATTTTGAGTAAAAGAAATTCTACAATTAATATTTGAAACATTTTTTCATATTATGAATACTTTTAGATTTATTTAAGAAAAATGCACTTTTTTTAATTTTACAAATGTCATTTTCGATTTAATCAATTATTTTTTCTAAACTGAACATTTGAAACCGGCCAAATCACAAGGATCGTATCAACTATTCTTAAATAAAGTAAATTTCAAGTGGGAAGCTACTCATTTCTATTAGGAATGTAACGACGAGGGTTTAATTTTTTACATTTTAAGCAGAAAAAATCAAAGAGCGACTTTATTTTCGTCATAAGCCAAAAAACTTTCGTCAGAGCTTGTTTGAAAGGTATTTAAATGAACTTTAAAATATGTCTCTTAAGATTTCTCAAAAAATGGCACCACGTTCGGATTATTTGAGATTAAAGTTTCTCCATCTCGATGTTCTTCGAAAATAACAATCCGTTAAAGAGCAATAACTCAGTCGTTATTGGGTTTACATAGGTCTACCCTAATTTCCAAAATATTTAGCTTTTTCTTTGTTTCCTCGAGTTCTGTCTTTACCTTATTGTTTTTTTTTTTCTTTAATTCTAGTATTTCATCTCTGAAAACCTTGTTTTCTTCCCTCGTTTGTCACATTTCATTCAAAACTTGTTTCAGTAAGCTATTTGTTGTTTCTTGTTCTGTGTCCTATGTTTTGTCTATGTTTGTCTGTGTTCTGTGTTCTTGTTTTCTATTCATAGTTATCTGTTGTTTTTTGTGAAGACTTGGAGAGTTTTCGACTCTTCGTTGACCTTTCTTCTTCGTTATCTGAACCCTCATCTCTTGTCCTCCTTTTTGTGCCATCATCCGTTGTTCCATCACTGTCCAGACATGTTTTCTTTTCTTTTTCCAGGTATCTGTTCATTTTCGGCGCCACGCACTGTTTTCCACCTCAACGGTTCAGAGAAAACGATGCCTACCGTTTCACTGTGATACTGTTATTGTTTTTATTCTGTACTCAGAAATTCTTGTCAGTTTGGCAACGTCGCTTTAAAATCGGACAAGAATTAGATCTAATTACCGGTTCAATTGTTTATACTTCACTAATTATCAGTTAACCTTGTTTGTTTGTTTTTAAGTCACTTAAATGTTTTTTAATGTTTTACGGCCAAACCTTATTACTGTAATTACCGTATTATTTTAATTATTGTATACACATCGGCTTATTGCACTAAATTATTTTTCGTTGCAACTCTCGAATTTTCAGGATTATCAGGGACGAAATATAACAAAGTATTTTACCAGTTCATATTTACGTTGCCACGCCCTTTTTGTTCTATAAATTTTTTTTGCAAAATTGACACTTTCCAAGTTAGTTGCGATTGAAACTATACATTTTTCATTGAAAAAACTCACGTTTTATAACCGTTCTTCATGAATAACTTAAAACAATTTAATTTTATAGAAAAAATCATTAAAAACAAAATTGTAGCTAATAAAAAAACAAAGAGATTAGCGTCTGAAAGACCTATGTAAACCGAATAACGACTGCGTTATTGCTCTTTAAAGGATGGTTATTTTCGAAGAACATCGAAATAGAGAACCTTTAATCTCAAGTAACTCGAATATGGTACAATTTTTTGGGAAAACTTAACAGATATCTTTTAAAGTCCATTAAAATACATACCTTTCAAATAAGCTCTGACAAAAGTTTTTTGCATAAGAACTGACTGACTTATGACGAAAATAAAGTCGCTCTCTACGTTTTTCTGTTTGAAATGTAAAAATTAAACCCTGGTCGTTACAATCCTAATAGAAATGAATAGCTTTCCATTTGAAATTAACTTTATTTAGGTATAGTTGATAAGATCCATGTGATTCGACCGGTTTGGAATGCTTAGTTTAGAAAAAAATAGTTGATTAAATCGAAAATGACATTATTATACAGTGGAAACTCGATTATCCGTCAGGGCACCGGACCAAGGGTATGACGGATAATCGAAAAGACGGTTAACAGGACATTAAAAAAAATTAAAAGTTCAGAGTACTACTCTTAAATTTTATTTGTATTTTTTGTTTCACAATATAAGAAAGATTTGTGTATGGGCAATTGAATCAATTTGGTTTAAAATATTCTAAAATCTTTGTTTGTTTTACTGTTGCTTCACATTTTGCAACAGCTAAATTTCTTAATCGGAGTAAGATCATGCAATCTATTTTATTGGCTTCTCCTTGTTGAGAATACCACTCGATGAATTGTTGTATGTGCTATACAGCTTCTTTAGCTTCTTTAATCAAATTTAGCTTCTTCAAATCTTTGTCAGTTGCAATAGTACCATCGACATTGCCACCGTCAAATTCCAAGTCTGTATCAGCTTCTGAATCTGTTTTGTCCGCCTCTGTTGCCATTTCATCGATTTCATCATTTGTCAGCATTTGATAGCTGTTTGCATCCACATCACAAATTAACTATTCGTTTGGCTTATCTCAATGCTCAAACAAAATGAATTGATGACTAAATTTTTGCTTATGTAGTCAATCATATACTTATGTACGGACCCTGACGGTTAACAGAGGTGACGGTTAATGGAGAGATGGATAACCGAGGTTCCACTGTAATTTAAAAAATGTGCATTTTTTCTTAAATAAACCTAAAAGTAAAAAGACTAAGTTTTCACTCTAATGGCATATAAAACAACATAATGCTATTCTACACCCCACCAGAATGAAAACACTGCACGCTGGGGTTTGTTTTGGTTGGATCAGGGAGAGCAGCATATGTGCCTCCTGATGAGAGACTAATAAGTTTCGAAACCGGTAGGGGTGCTTGCGGTACTCTCTGATTGGACTAGAATATGGTTCGGCTGTGTTTTCGTTTTGCAACGAAATTGAAAATGGTTATTAATTTTTGATTTACATTCACTCTGTGTGGAGTATGAAGGGAACCATTCTCGTTGGAACTTTACCGCGCTGAACAGATGGGACGTGAATTGTAAATTGTAGAATTCCCTCATCTTCCTTAGTCTCAGCATCTGTATGGCTTGCAAATTGTAGAAGCCTCGGAGGTGTAACCAGAGAAGGTTCCCATTGTTTTCATTCTGGTGGGATGTAGAATAGCATTATGTTGTTTTATATGCCATTAGAGTGAAAACTTAGTCTTTTTGGTAGCAGTTGCCGCTAGGGCATCGATGCCATTTCGTTCGTTGCAATCCGATACTGCACGCTGGGGTTTGTTTTGGTTGGATCGGGGAGAGCAGCATATGTGCCTCCTGATGAGAGACTAATAAGTTTCGAAACCGGTAGGGGTGCTTGCGGCACTCTCTGATTGGACTAGAATATGGTTCGGCTGTGTTTTCGTTTTGCAACGAAATTGAAAATGGTTATTCATTTTTTAAACCTAAAAGTATTCATGATACAAAAACAAAAACAAAAATTAAAATTTTGAGTAAAAGAAATTCTACAATTCATATGTGAAACATTTTTTTATATTATGAATACTTTTAGATTTATTTACGAAAAATGCACTTTTTTTTTTAATTTTAAAAATGTCATTTTCACGTTTAATTTTTACATTTCAAATAGAAAAAATCAGAGCACGACTTTATTTTCGTCATAAGCCAGTTAGTTCTTACGAAAAAAACTTTCGTCGGATCTTGTTTGAAAGGTATTTTAATGAACTTTAAAATATGTCTATTAAGATTTCCCAAAAAATTGCATCACGTTCGAGTTATTTGAGATTAAAGGTTCTCCATTTCGATGTTCTTCGAAAATAACCATTCTAAGGGTCAATTAAGGTAATTATCTCAGGTTTTAGGGTTGATTATAAGAAAATCACGATAATCGAAACAAATGGTGTATTTTCGTCTATACGTTACAAAATCTCGATGCTAACTAAACTAAAACAGAAACTGAAAATAGGGTCTTTGGGTCTTTCTCAACATCTGCAAAAACATTAAAGATAAAACACACCACCCCATGGACACATATTAAGGCATTAGCCCCACACAAGTATCGGTTCCCGGAAAGGCATATGTCACACTGGTTTCTTACCGACCGACGCATTCCTTACATAGACAGCGTAGAAGGGGCCGATTTGTTACAGTCTCCCCCTGGCATCGATCTCGTTAGAGGAGGGGCCAGCAGAAGATGTAGTTTTCTTCCTGGGGCGTCCTCGTCTTCGCCTTGGCACTACAGGCGTCGGAGCTTCTTTCACGATTATCGGAGGTAACCGTTCCGATATCACTGCGGTTTTTCCCGGATCAACTTCCACGACGTTCACTTGTTGATACTCCGATCGCAAGTCATATAAAGGATCCGAGCCACTAGTTACGGTGTTTAAACAGTGATAGTCCACGCAAAATCTTGTACCGCCATCCTTTTTCGGCACTAATACAACCGGTGCGGCCAAAACACTTCCGTATTTTTCGACGATGTCTTCCCCCAAGGGTCTATCCAACTCGGTCCCAAGCACTTCTCTCTTGGCAGGTGACACCCGGTAAAGTGGTAGTGAATTTGGTGCGCTATTTCCTGTAGTAGCATAGCTGGCAGGCTCTCCCCCCCCATTCTGAAGGTATTCTTCCATCTTCTTTCGTTGGATCGAGCTCGTTCATAATCTATGTCTACGGAAGAGAAATCTATCGCGGATGCTTCCGTATGCCTACACTCTGGGCAGTTAGACCTAATAAATCCCGAATTACCACAACCGTAACACTTTAACGGAGTGTTTAGGCTATTGCGCGGCGAATTCGAAGTAATTGCTCTGACGGTAGCACTGTCCGTACGCGAAGTACTCGCATTTCTTTCGAAATCGTAGGTCGATCGGTGGATTGTCGATTGTGGGGCGTTTGGTTATCGTTAGAACAAGGTCTCTCGAATACATCTTCGACTTTTCGTGCCGCTGTAAGTAGCGCAGTAAAAGTGGAAACGGAATCTCTTAAAATCTTTTCTCGAATCCCCTTGTTTAATAATCGCCTGTAGTTGCGCTGTTGTAGTAAAAATGTTGTAGTTGCGCAAGAACAGACCTACAACGGCAAACCAAGACGTCCACTGTCGTTTTTTCGTCTTGCTCCTCGGCGAATAACTCGCGGTACACGCGATATGCAGGTTTTTTCGGACCGAAGCGAACGTAACTCTTAGTAAACTAGCAAGTTCCTCCCATGTCTCAATAGTATCCTTGACGCCTTGATACCATTTTGCAGCGAAATTATCAAAAAGCATAGCGATTCCCCGAAATGCATTTTCATCCGACACTAATGCGCAATCTTTATAAATTTCTACAGCGCTAATGAAAGCATTTACGTCGGTGTCTTTGTGTCCATCAAAACGCGAATGGCATTTCGACAGGTTGCCACTTTGGACCGACGGCGACGGCGGAACGGGAGCGCTTTGTACTGCCAATCTCGATAACAGCTCTTGAAATTCTTCGTTTGTCAACACCACGTTTTGAGTCATTTTTTTAATGTTTATTGCCACAGATCTATTTGAAGCATAGTCCGACTCAGAAGTAATTTTACTCAAATGTTCAAGGTTTTGCGTGGAACGCAAATTGTACAAATGATTGGTCATGCAAAAATTGGAAAGTACTTGTCAGCAGCACCTTTCTGCACACCACCTTGGAACAACTAGCACTAATCACTTTCGAGTTTGACAAAAACAGAAGGTTTTTACACGTAACCGAAGCAGTTAATTGTCTAATAAATAATAAAAATAGACAAAAGCGTCCGAATAACTAAAACACTTTGAACAATATGTCGACTCATTTATTATATACCGAAGCGGATGTCCAATACTATAATTACCGACTTTGTTACATGTTACCACACAATAGGTCCACTGGTTTTTTTTACCGAAACGAATTATGGTCCGAATATGAAAAAAGTAACTAGCGAAGCACTTAATTGTTTTTAACTTTTAAGTTAGCGAGCCTATAGTGAAAATAGTCCGATTAAGCTATCGAGACTATTCGAAACTCACTTTTCACGCGAACATCGGCGAAAGAGGGTCCAACACTAACACTTTTTAAGTAAGTACTATGCTGAAGCGCGCTTTTTCATTCAAACTACCGAAATATACGATTTATGGCGTAATTTTCATATAAGCCACAAAATGGGCGACAGCGTAAAGGCCAATTAAGGTAATTATCTCAGGTTTTAGGGTTGATTATAAGAAAATCACGATAATCGAAACAAAAAATGGTGTATTTTCGTCTATACGTTACAAAATCTCGATGCTAACTAAACTAAAACAGATACTGAAAATAGGGTCTTTGGGTCTTTCTCAACATCTGCAAAAACATTAAAGATAAAACACACCACTCCAAGGACACATATTAAGACATTAGCCCCACACAAGTATCGGTTCCCGGAAAGCATATGTCCCACTGGTTTCTTACCGACCGACGCATTTCTTACATAGACAGCGTAGAATGGGCCGATTCGTTACACCATCATTTAAAGAACAATAACTCAGTGGTTATTGGGTTTACATAGGTCTTTCAGACGCGAATTATGATTTTTTCTATAAAATTTAATTGTTTTAAGTTATTCATGAAAAACGGTTGTGAAACGTGAGTTTTTTCAATGAAAAATGCATAGTTTCAATCGCAAATAACTTGGAAAGTGTCAATTTTGCAAAAAAAATTTATAGAACAAAATTTACTCAAAATTGGTCAATCAATTTCCATAGTTATTTTGATTAAAAAAATTTCATCCCCTAGATGGGGTTGTTTTCACCCCAGGGCAAAAGCGCAATTCAGCAGTTCGATTTTGACAAAGGTTATAATTACTACCTAAATCCAAATTTTCAAAGAAATCGACCTTAGTTCTTAAAATTCCACGAGAAAATGTCCGTTGATTGGACTATGTATATGGACGTTGATCACCGTATATGGACGCGATTTGCCCAATACTTCTACAAAAGAGACATGACAGGCTTTTGTAGGCTACCTTAGGACTGAGGTACATATTAGAAGATGGAGCCTAATCAGGATGACTTTTATACTCAAAACTGAGAAAACCGGACAGGAAAAAGAATTTTGATGTCATACGTACTGAAGATTCTAGAAAAATTGCTCGATAGGCATAGGGTTTAGGCATGAGGTTGGCATGAGGTTGGTGTTTTGGTAGAAAGTCCGTTAAATCAGGGACAGTACACGTATTGAGCAGAAGTCTCTGCAAAAAAGGCACTTCTCCAGGGCCCCCGCTACCATATGTGCAAAGTGTGCAATTTAGAGGCGCCAAAGCCGAGGGTCAAAAAGTGCAAAAATATTTACAAAAAAAAAATAAAAAAGCAAAAATTAATTTTAAAATAAAAGTTGAGAAATTAAATAGTTCAGTTTTATTTTGTTTGGATCTTGGATGACATTTTTAGTCTTTCTATAAACATAAAATAAAAAATCCCGCTATAAAAATAACAAACACCCAACTGTAGATAAGAAATACCTAACTATGCGCTGATTTCGTGGAAAAATTCCAAACACATTGGTTGAGCAATAGTGAGTGGGCGGTAATTCTATCTCATCGATAAGCGAAAAATTCTGCGGCGCTCAAATGATGAATCGACAATATTTGAAAATCGCATACCTATCAAATAACTAATTAGGTCGGACTGTATCGTCGCCCCCTTTGCGAAATTATTCCGATTCGTTTTTTTTTGCACAAACTAACTCAAAAAGAGGTCCTTATAACAAATTCACAGGATGCCAAGCGGTGCCGTGGACGAAAAATTGGTAAAACATTTTTTTAAAACAAATTCACAAAATAATTTTTTCATTTCGAACAAATTTTTTTAGTTGGGTCATTCTGAGTAAAAAAGGTCTCTTGTCATTTTTCACTCAAATTGATTGTTGTCGAGTTATATGCAATTTAAAATTTAAAAAATGCGAAAATGACCATTTTCAAGGCTTAATAACTCGATTAAAAATTATTACATATTATGAAAGTCAAAAAGCGACCAAATCAAAGTTTAAAACCACTCCTTCAACATTCTGAAGAAATTTTTGTCATTATTTTATTACAACGCTGTTGTTTTTAATTATTAACAATTAGGGCTATAGTCCAGGCTCTATCGTTGCCCACGTTAGCAAAATTATTTCGATTAGATTTCTTTGCAAAAACTTACTCAAAAAAGGTCCTATAACATATCCACAGGGTTCCAGGCGGTACCTTGGTCGAAAAATTGTTTGCACAATTTTTTTTTAAACAAATTCACAAAAATAATTTTTTTACTTCGAACAATTTTTTTTAGGTAATTTGGGTCATTTTGAGCAAAAAAGGTATCTTGTGATTTTTCTCTAGAATTTATTGTTGTAGAGTTATATGGCCATTTTCGCATTTTTCAAATCTTAAATCGCGTATAACTCGACAACAATCCATTTTAGAGAAAAATGACAAAGGACATTTTTTACTCAGAATGATCCAAGTTATCTAAAATAAAATTGTTTGAAATAAATTTTTTTTGTGAATTTGTTTAAAAAAAATGTTTAAATAATATTTCAACCACGACACCGCCTGGCACCCTGTGGATTGAAGCAAGGACAAATAATCCTCGGACAAATAATCCCGGAAAGAAAATCCCCACAAATTATCCCTGGACAAAAAATTCCCAGACAAAAAAATCCCCGGACAAATAATCCCCGGACAAAAAATCCCTACAAAAATCCCGGATAAATAATCCCTACAAATATTTTTGGACAAAATATCCCCACAAAAAATCCCGGACAAAATATCCCAGAAATGTTTGCTGCCGAATAGTTCTCTAAAAGTTTTCCCGTGAATGCAATCGGTATAGGTAGATAGCAATCGCCATGAAACCGCTTTTCGGTACGAAAATAATGAATAGCAATTAATATTAAGCATGAATTGTAATTTCGATTAAGTACCAAATTTCGAATTCCAATTCCATGTCGAAAACTTCAAATTTTACATGACAAACGAGTGTGAGTTTTTTCAAAAATCGTGGGAGAGAATGATATGGGGAATGAGCTAAGGCTGTGGGAATCATGTTGTAATTATTGGCTTAAATCTTTTGCTCACTCTGTTTTGAATAAGTATGTCCAGTACATTGCGTATTCATGATGATAACTGCTGGTGTTGACAACGATAATCTTGATTGAAATCCAAAAAACCTGTTCCTTTTTGTACATTTAGCGTCAAAAATATTTAGTCATTATCATCATCAATGTCGTTATAACTCTTCGAGAGTCTTTGCCGCGTTTATTATTGCCTTCCATGTTTGTCGGTCCTGTGCCACTATTTCCCATTGTCTCACTCCCTTCTTCTTCTTCTTCAAGTGCCGTCTCCTAATCGGAGGTTGGATATCATCATCACTATCTTTACTCTATCCACCGCTGCTCTAAAGAGTTCTATAGAACTGCATCTAAACCAGTCCCTTAAATTCTTTACCTATGACACTCTCCTTCTTCCTATACTCCTTCCGCCTCTTATCTTTCCCTGTATTATCAGTCTTAGCATTTCATATCGCGGTCCCCTCATTACGTGTCCCAGATATTGTCCTAGGCCGTCCTACAGACCTTCTCCCATCTGGTCTCTCCCCGGGTAGCTATGTCTGGTTTGATTTTTGGATAAATTTTTGGCATGCCTAATTCTAAGGCCAGATTAAACAACAATGCTGACAACGGATCTCCCTGTCTCAGTCCAGAATTTACGCAGAAACCGTTTGATATGTTTCCCACTATTCTAACTTGTACAAAGGAGTTACTTAATAGATGCATTTGCGTTACCGCAGTTAGTTTCTTCTGTACGCCCAACTCAGCCATTTTGGTTGAGCTGGGTGTACGTAAAAATTGTATTCCATGTGGTGTTGGACGATTAATGTAAAATTTGAAGATTTCGGCATGGAATTGGAATTCGAAATTTGGTAAAATTTCGGGAAAACTTTTAGAGAATTATCCGGCAACAAATAATTCGTGGGGATTTTTTGTCCGGGATTTTTGTGGGGATATTTTGTCCAAAAAAAATTGTGGGGAATATTTGTCCGGGAATTTTTGTGGGAATTTTTTGTCCAGGGATTATTTGTCCGGGGATTTTTTATCCAGGGATTTTTTGTCCGGGGTTATTGGTCCGGGGATTATTTGTCCGGACCCTAAAAAAATAAATAAAAAAACAATATCAAAATACCTATGCCTATAAAATGACAAGGGGCGCCAAAATCCTTTTTTGCACACAGGCGCCAGTAGTTCTTACGGGGGCCCTGCACTTCTCCATCTCTTACAGAGGGTGGAGTATATTCTAGAAAACCAAGAGGTGATGTTGGGTGCATTTTCCGATATCTTCTTCATGTACCATGCTCGATTATCGAGCGTTGGCTATCAAATTGGCTATAGTAATTTTGTTAACAACAGCTAGGTAAAGGGATGCAGAGGAACTATTATACCATTCTCTCAGGTCATGACGTTCTTCTTCGACCTGGCCCACTTGTTCCCTCTACCTTGTCTTGTATTATTAAATGTGAAGCACGACAAATTAGATAAACATGTGATGTACATAAACTTAAAAAATACGTGCTACATAATTTAAAATCGCACCGGCGGCTCTAATCATCAAGAGATTTTAGGGTGTGAGTTCATACAACAATATTTAAGCTAAAGAAAAGAAATTATTAATTTTTTGGGCGCCATTAATAGATCAGAATCTATTGCTATTTATCTATATAAAAATTACAAAAATGTTACGAAAAAAATGGTATCCCTTTGACTACTAATGGTACTTACCCTTGTTGTCTGTAGTAGGCTGCGTTTCCTAATACAATAAGGATACATAGATGGATTGTGCGAACAGAAAAAGACGAAATAAGTTTTAACATAGTTACCATTTATTTAGATAGAAAATTGTCATTAAACTGAGTTGATTAGAAAAATAAAAAAAAATAAGTCTTTCGCGTTTCATCTTAAAAGTCCAAAAAAAAAGAAAAAGGAACGAAACAGTTTATTGCAAAATACCTGGTGATGATCCATTGTTGTTGAATTGCTGGAATCGAGTTAGCTCGCCAGAGTTGTGGATTCGACGAAATCACTTTCACTTTTCACTTTCATTTTTAGAGTTAAAGTACTGTTACATACATGTAGTTGTTATTATATTATACGAAAAATAAAAATTCCATAGTTCTTTTTGTTTTATGAAAAGAAAATAACTGCATTCATGATTATTAGTGATACTTCTCACTGACTTGATAATTAAACATATTTTATTTAGACCATAGTCTTTAAAAAAATGGAACTGCGTTCCACGAAGATTGAATTAAGTGCGGTTTATATGAGACATATTAAACGGAAGTCTTATCCGCAAATGTTGAACTAAGGTCTGTTTGAACGAAACATATTACACGCCGTACTAAGAAAACTATTATTTTATCGTACCGGACACAACACAGAGAATATACCGGTATGGTATTTAAGACAACATATCGCACTTGCGATTTTCACGACAGAATCTTTAAGATTCCATTTTGCCTATTTAGGCACAGAAAGAAAAAAATGCAGGTCTTCACTGCATGACCGCTAGAACTTAATTTCTCTCTTCTTGTCCTAATCTCGGACAAGATTCCTCTCTGCTCTCTATATTCACCTCCCTTTTTCACAGCTATCACTTAATTTGACCAATAATCATCATTCCGAAATTTTCGTACCAATCACATAGCTGGAAAATAATGTTTAGACCAGCCTTATTATGATCATACGTTTCTTTTTCGGCCAATCACCACGAGTGTCCTTTTTGTAACCGTTTAAGGATTCCCACGAAAGTTACTGCGTTGTAACCTTGTGGAATTCTGAGATTTCTATCACTCAAACAACTAGCAATCTTTCCTATTCTTCTTTTTATGAGGCATATCCTGTGCAAAGTAAATACTTTTAGGAAAGTTGTCTTCGAGCCCTAAAGTCTCTTTGTTATTTTACTGCCTGCAATAGCTAAATGACCAGCTTAGGCGTCTAGAATTTCTTAAAATATTAATCCTTCCGCTTTCTTGTGGGTGGCCCAAGAGAAACGCGTTGGGAAGTACATTTCGTCTTACTTCTATCTATAACGACAGAGACGGACTTTTGCGATATTTAGATTGTGATTCTTCCAGCCTGTTTCACTGCCTCCCCCACGATTTCAACTTCGTGCTAACCAGTTTGAAATCGGAAACGGAAATAAAAAAAATGAAACAGCAAAAAAAATGAAAACCACATTTGTTAGTCACCATATCGTAATATCGTTCAGAGGCCTTAGGCTTTCTCTAACGATCAATACATGTCTTACAATCTAGACATGGACGCGTTAATCATAACACAAAAAATTCACAAGAATACAACGACGCAATTCGTCATCGTAGACACAAAAAAAATAAAAACACAAAAATAGGGCAAGATATGTTAACGTTTTTTCGGATGCATAGGTTTCTTTCAACCTAGACTAACACCACGAATAACATAAGAATAATGATGTCTTAGCATCATTAACGCCATAAAAAATTAACATGTTATCCTTGACTTGGATGCATAAAGTCTCTCATTCATGACTTCTTCCAGAGATAACACAATATAATAACGCCATAGACAGTTATTACTTACGGACAAAAAAAACAAAAAAAGGAATTACTGATAGTTCTAAGTTGGACCTTGTAATTCTATAAAGATAAGCCTGTAATTAGTTTATTGTGGAAAAATGGACACATTGCTTTTCAGAAACTTACTACTCTTTCAAGAACAGGGGGGATTAGGAAAATATTGATATTTTAACTTCGTTGTGGTAACCAGAACAAGCGATAACTGACGCGTATCATACGCCTATCATAGGAACACTTTCGGTGGGGTCAACTTAAGGTAGGGTCATAGTCGGTAGAGTCTATTATTCAAAGTTACACAACCAAACGTAAGTTTTAGGAAATGACATAGGAAGTCATCACCTAAGGTCTGTGGCTAAATTGCGATTATGAATGGCTTCTCATTCCGACGAGTCAACTGGCGGGAATCCGCTCACTTCATCCCTAGCCTTTCTCAGTGTCTGGCCATCCATACCGTAAAGGGGGTTAGACAACATATTTTAATAGAGGGGGCTGAAATTCATAGGTCCTTGAAGTAAGAATAAACTTAGGCAAAACAAATAGGTTCTATTACGAACTATCACTAGTAACTGTACTAAGGACTTCTGATATCAATCTAGATACCAAAAAAAAAATAAGAAACGATTTTCAAAAAAAATATAAAAAACATTTTCCCTAAGCTTAAGCTGGATTGCATATAAGCGAAGGTAGTATATCCTAGAAGGATACCAAAAAAATAAAAAAATAAAAAAAATCAAACTTTTATTATGTAAAAAAAAAAGTTTTACTTCTATAGCGGACTAACGCACGACATAAAAACATTTGAAGAAGGATTTTTAATATTTCCTTTCAACAAAACAAAAAAATTTTATTCTTATAACTAGGTAAAACAGTTCAAAGAACTGGGGTGTGAGCCAAACTGAGTTGCTCTGGAGATCAACGTGCGGAATCCCCTACACTACTTCCAGAGGCTCGTCTCCTTCGCGACAACATCAAAAAAAAATATATCAAATAGATAAACATTGACCGCAGCGGGACAATTCCCTACTATTGGTCTACACCACACATCAAAAAAAAGGTTGTCGAGACAGCTCTAAAAAAATTTATGCGCGTCTCTCGTCCTGAAGGGAACGAGGCACTTGGGGACGGTTTTGCCGAAGCAAAGTTGTATTCAACGTACTACGTACTAGGGTATCAGTGCATTACTGATCCCACGCCAAAATTTGTTGGAAGAGAAACGAATCCCTTCCAGGAAAAAGTTCGCAATTTGCGCGACTTTTCCTTTAACACGGACCACGGAGGAAATGGGGTGTCGCTAAAAAAATTACCGAAGTATTTAGATTATAATAGGCTTTCAGATCAAAAATTCATATGTCCAAAATCATTTATTTGAAATCACACTTTCCAAAATTGAAGAATTTCGACTAATAAAAAAATTTGGTGCACAAAACACAAAAAATTATTTCTCTCAAAAAAACTTTAAGCACCTGTACTATAAAATAGAAAAAAATCAAAAATATCTTAAAAATTATATTTAAAGTTGGTTCATATCGCCCTGTAAATAACGGAATATACATTTCTATTCGCTATCGGACAAATCTGAAGCATCTGACGAAACATTGACGGATGAATAAGCTTTTAAATCTTTAATATGCCAATTTCCAGCATTGGAACCATCTGGATTCCTAAGAACGTAAACTAACGAGGATAGTTTTTTAATTATGGTACATAAAATATATTTGGGAGCCAATTTTGCCATGAAATGTTTCGGGGCGCTAGATAAAACCATATTTTTTCTCCAAACTTGATCGCCAACGTTAAACTGTACGTCGCGTTTACGCAAATTATATGTTTTTGCATTTCTCTAATATGCACGAGACAAATTTTTACGCACGGCCGTGAAAACTTCTTTTATTCCCGTTACTTCGGACGCGTAATTATCGCGATCACCCGGTAGGATTTCTATATCAACAAAATCATGGGGTATTTGACCGTAATAATTTCCAGACAACGGTACGTGTCTAGCAAAATTTAAAAATGCCGGTGAAAATTTGGTTACTTCATGTTTCGCTGTGTTCATGGCTTGCCGAATTTCATGTATGTGTTTATCCCAATCGCGATGTTCGTCAATATAACTTCTGATTGCCGTACCAATAGTACGATTGCTCCTTTCAACAAAATTTACTTGGGGAGAATAAACCGCAGAGAACCAGATTTTTTGGACTGCATATCTCTCACAAAGATCTTTCATTATTTTACAATTTAAATTAGAGGCATTATCACACATGAGATGTTGTGGAACTCCAAATATGAGAAACACCTGTTCCTCTAAAAATTTACAGATATTTGAAGCAGTAGCCTTGCGAAGAGGATGTAACAAAGTGTACTTAGAAAACCAATCTGAGACCACCAGCAACCACGTAAAACCGTTTCTACTTCTGGTTAAAGGGCCTATTAAATCAACGGCGATAATTTGCCATGGGTATTCGGCTTTTTTCTCTTTACCCATTTTACCCATTTGCGCCATATTTGGTGCTTTTTGTGCTCCACACGTTTTGCAGGCACGGACATATCTAACAACATCTCTTCGCATTTTTGGCCAGTAATAATTTTCTTGGATTCGAGCAAGAGTTTTATAAACACCAGGATGGGCACAAGTTGCAGGATCATGACACGACTTAATAACATCCTCACGTTGAGGTTTGGGAACAAGGACTTTCCACTCGATTAAATTTGAATTAAAAGGAAGACAAGCCGGAATAAATTTGTATATGAGGTCGTTCTCTACTTTCCACTGTGGAAAACTTTCTGGGTTAGACAAAACCTTTGTACGCAAATCATCGTACCAGGGATCGATGCGATCAGTATCAACTTCAAGATAAGCAATTTGATCATTCTCATGAATCCTACTAAGTGCATCAGGCACCTTATGACATGCTCCTTTACGATGGACGATTCGGAAATCAAACTGTTTGAGACGCATAGCCCAACGAGCTGAACGGCCTGTGGGATTTTTTAAATTTCTAAGCCATAACAACGAATAATGGTCAGTGATGAGGGTAAATTCAACACCATCTACGTAAGGACGAAATTTTTCAACAGCAAACAAAGCTGCAAGGGCCTCTTTCTCGGTGGTTCCATACGAACGTTCTGCTCTTGTCAAAGACCGACTAGCATAGGAAATCACCTTTTCTCCACCGTCTATTTCTTGAGTCAATACAGCTCCTAGACCGGTGTTACTTGCGTCACACTGAATAGTGAAGGGACGAGAATAATCGGGTTGTACTAGAACTGGGGAAGATACTAAAGCTTCCTTTATGGCGATAAAAGCATTCTCAGCTTCTGATGTCCAAACTATAGGTTCTTTCTTTTTCTTTCCTTTCAAAAGATCATTGATAGGGGAAACAAGGGTAGAAAAATCTTTGACGAAGCGTCTATACCAAGAACAAAGACCAATAAAACGTTTAATCTCCGTTGTGTTAGTTGGTCGGGGATAATTAACCATAGTGGAAATTTTGTCGGGGTCCGACCGAAGAGAGTTATCACCAACGATATAGCCTAAATACTTCAAAGTTGTTTTGAAAAATTCACATTTGTCTACATTTATCGTAAGGTTAGCATCCTTTAGTTTATCTCGCACTTGTCCTAACAAGGCAACGTTTTCCTCAGCAGTGGAAGAACAAACAATAATATCATCCAAGTAAGTAAAAATAAAAGGTTCGAATTCTGGTCCAAAAATTTGATCTACTAATCTTTGCTGGGTTTGAGCACTATTACAAAGACCAAAAGGCATCACAGTAAATTGAAATGATCCACGGCCAACAACAGCAAACGCAGTTTTTTCTCGCGAAGATGGATCAAGAGGGATCTGCCAAAAAGCTTTTTTCAAATCTATCGAACTTATATATTTAGCGTTACGCAATAATGACAAAATTCGGTCAATATTGGGGAGAGGATATGTGTCATGACGAGTAACTTCATTAAGATTCCTGCCATCAAAACAAAACCTAAACTCGCCTGTCTTTTTCTTTACAAGCAAGACTGGACTACACCAAGTACTGTTACTCGGTTCTATAACTTTAAGTTTGAGCATCTCATCTAATTCGCGATTTAAAATATCTGACATGTATGGCGACATAGGAAAAGGACGTTGTCGAAAAGGCTTTGCGTCACCCGTATCGATAGTCATTTTGATCTTATCTGTTCTTCCTATACCATTCTTTTTGTCTACCTCCTGAAAACTATGGATGACAGCATCCGCTAGAGGTCTTAACTCGGCGGCAAGAGAATCAATCGAACACAAAGATTGTGGGAACGAAACATCGCCTTCAGGTTTTGAAGTTACTATCTCGCAACAAGGATTTCTGACACTCCATTTATTTTGTTCGAAATTTATCGCTAAAGAAAATTTTGAAATAAAGTTACTTCCTAAAATAAAATTTATTGGTAGCGATGGCACTACAAGACAACTAATCACATAACAAATTCCATTCGCCACAAACGGCAAATCTACAATACCAGAAACCTTTTTACTCGATCCGTCGGCTAAAGACACATTCTGACTACACGGTAAATCGATCTCAATGTTGTTTCTCTCAAGAAAATCCAATCCCTTGGATCCGACTACAGTAGTGGAACACCCGGTATCTAATAAAAGCGTAAAGGGTTGCGAAAGAATTTGAACCTTCAAGTAAGGTCTGTTATCGAATGGCTTTGAAGCAATGACCGGAGATAATTTTGACGAATGTTTATAAAAATTTTTTACTGTACCTAGCCATTTGTACCAATCAGAGACATTAAAATTTTCTGGAAACTTATTATCGGCCGCAAAACATGAATGTTCGGGGTTTGAAATTTTGTTGTGAACACTCTTACCGAACTTAAGGGTGTTGGTTATTCGTTTTTTGAAGGTTTGACACAGTTTGGGCATGTCCTTACCGTAACATTATCTGCGCCACATCGGAAACAAAAATATCTATCAAAACGCTGTTTACAGTCGTTGAAATTGTGCCCGCGTCTTCGGCAATTAAAACAAACGATCATCTTCGATTTATTCGAAGTAATTTTACTAGGGTTTTTCGCCTCAAAATTTCGCGGAGCCGAGCGATCGTCATTATTTTTAAAATTTGCTTTTCCGTTAGGAACATTGGCTTTTCTGGAGGGACCGGGGAACTCATGATTAACATAAGCGACGGACGTTTCCTTCTTGACACTAGGCACGACCACATTATTCTCTAGTTTACGAATAACAGCAGACAACTCCTCAACAGTATTGGTATCGACTAATGCAATCAACGGAATATATTCAGGGATAATATTTTGCCTCAAGTGTTTCACGATAGTTTTCTCTAAAGGCTGCACCGTCAGCCGTTTTGCCAAAGACATAACCTGTGCCTGAAATAAAGCGAACGACTCATTTTTCTTCTGCTTCCTGGATTTGATCTGGTTCCATAAATCCTCGTCGTAGTCTTGGGGAAGAAACGTAGCCTTCAAAAGACCAATCAATTCGTTCCATGAAGAAACGGTACTACGAACACTCCTGAACCACACAGCAGCGCTACCTGTAAATAACTCGACAGCTGATCTGAAAAGAACCTCTTGTCCTACATTAGGGGATTCAGCCAGGTCTCTAACTTTTTATATGAAAGGGAAAACTCCTTTAGAATCTCCACTAAACTTAATGTTCCAATCAGCTAAATTAGTTGGATGCGACACCTGAACGACGGGAGCTGGAATATTAACGACCGGCTGTGAAGGAATTATATTCGAAGAAACTGATGGCCCAACAGGAACGACTTTGTCATCTAATTGGCCTTCTAAAAGTAAACAATCTGCAGAAGCCTCTGCCTTATACTCTTCTTCTTCCTCAAATTCTACGGGTAACCTAGCTATTCTAAAAATAAATGCGTAAGATGAGCCTTTGCCCTACGATAGACCGAATCTCTAACGTCTCCCTCGAAATCTCCAATTAAACTACGGATGTCAACAGCAGTTTCGTCTATCTGCTTCTTCTCATCGTTGAATATTAACCTATTTTCCTCTAAATCAATAACGGCCTTTTTACTAAGTAATTTACGAAGCATTGTTTTTTTGTCACTAAGATTTTTCTTAGTCTTAACCCCTCGTATAAACAATTCATAATCAATTTCGTCATTTTTTAAATATTGAACCACGGAGGATTCCATTTTGAATTATATTCTTTCAAAAATTATGCAAAAAAAATTCAACAAAACTATTTAAACTCAAAATTTACTGTAAACTTGGAATTGAAAACTAGCAGTTATTATTTTATTTACCTTTGGAATTTTCTCTTTTCATATTTACATTACTATCTTATTTCTTATCTGCGCATCCATCGAAATTTTATAAACAGTATAAAATCTCTATTCAGACACCTTTAGACAACAAGGAGCCACATTTTAAATTAGTGCTGGGAAAAATACCATTTACGTGTAAGACTAAAAAAAAAGGAATGCAATGACGTTGTTTTTAAGTACTCGTTAACACGGAGCAAAAAGAAACAAAAAAATTACAGAAACCTCTAGGTGCGGTCGCCGTTTTATGAATAAAACTTAGGTTGCGTTAAAAATAAAAAAACCTTTTTGTGATATTACTAATTAAGAGTTACATGAAAAACTTAGCGTTATTTTATGAATCAATAATGAGCAGAACAACGTGGACAAAATAAGAAAACAAACTAATAAGAATTAGACAAGAGATAGCCCCTCAAGTTGCGGCGTCATTTTATGAAGCACGACAAATTAGATAAACATGTGATGTACATAAACTTAAAAAATACGTGCTACATAATTTAAAATCGCACCGGCGGCTCTAATCATCAAGAGATTTTAGGGTGTGAGTTCATACAACAATATTTAAGCTAAAGAAAAGAAATTATTAATTTTTTGGGCGCCATTAATAGATCAGAATCTATTGCTATTTATCTATATAAAAATTACAAAAATGTTACGAAAAAAATGGTATCCCTTTGACTACTAATGGTACTTACCCTTGTTGTCTGTAGTAGGCTGCGTTTCCTAATACAATAAGGATACATAGATGGATTGTGCGAACAAAAAAAGACGAAATAAGTTTTAACATAGTTACCATTTATTTAGATAGAAAATTGTCATTAAACTGAGTTGATTAGAAAAATAAAAAAAATAAGTCTTTCGCGTTTCATCTTAAAAGTCCAAAAAAAAAGAAAAAGGAACGAAACAGTTTATTGCAAAATACCTGGTGATGATCCATTGTTGTTGAATTGCTGGAATCGGGTTAGCTCGCCAGAGTTGTGGATTCGACGAAATCACTTTCACTTTTCACTTTCATTTTTAGAGTTAAAGTACTGTTACATACATGTAGTTGTTATTATATTATACGAAAAATAAAAATTCCATAGTTCTTTTTGTTTTATGAAAAGAAAATAACTGCATTCATGATTATTAGTGATACTTCTCACTGACTTGATAATTAAACATATTTTATTTAGACCATAGTCTTTAAAAAAATGGAACTGCGTTCCACGAAGATTGAATTAAGTGCGGTTTATATGAGACATATTAAACGGAAGTCTTATCCGCAAATGTTGAACTAAGTTATGTTTGAACGAAACATATTACACGCCGTACTAAGAAAACTATTATTTTATCGTACCAGACACAACACAGAGAATATACCGGTATGGTATTTAAGACAACATATCGCACTTGCGATTTTCACGACAGAATCTTTAAGATTCCATTTTGCCTATTTAGGCACAGAAAGAAAAAAATGCAGGTCTTCACTGCATGACCGCTAGAACTTAATTCCTCTCTTCTTGTCCTAATCTCGGACAAGATTCCTCTCTGCTCTCTATATTCACCTCCCTTTTTCACAGCTATCACTTAATTTGACCAATAATCATCATTCCGAAATTTTCGTACCAATCACATAGCTGGAAAATAATGTTTAGACCAGCCTTATTATGATCATACGTTTCTTTTTCGGCCAATCACCACGAGTGTCCTTTTTGTAACCGTTTAAGGATTCCCACGAAAGTTACTGCGTTGTAACCTTGTGGAATTCTGAGATTTCTATCACTCAAACAACTAGCAATCTTTCCTATTCTTCTTTTTATGAGGCATATCCTGTGCAAAGTAAATACTTTTAGGAAAGTTGTCTTCGAGCCCTAAAGTCTCTTTGTTATTTTACTGCCTGCAATAGCTAAATGACCAGCTTAGGCGTCTAGAATTTCTTAAAATATTAATCCTTCCGCTTTCTTGTGGGTGGCCCAAGAGAAACGCGTTGGGAAGTACATTTCGTCTTACTTCTATCTATAACGACAGAGACGGACTTTTGCGATATTTAGATTGTGATTCTTCCAGCCTGTTTCAAATGGAGTATATTATATCTCTCTGGGTGTCACATAACATGGCCAATATATTCAAGTTTGCGATTTATATCTGTTCTAACGACTTCCACAACTTTGTTACGAACTCCATACATCCAACTTATTCGTAGAATTCTCCGATGTACCCAGATTTCAAGGGCTTCGAGTTTCTTGAGAAGTGTATCCGTTAAAGTCCAATTTTTGACACCATACAAAAAGTAAAAAACACATAACATCTCACTAATCTAATTTTCAGACTTGGCAATATTGTTTTCATATAACAGTTTTTCATCTTAAAGAATGCAGCTGTGGCCTTCTCTATACGTATTCTCATTTATTCACTCATGTCCCAGTTCTCATTTAGATTACAGCCAAAGTAATACTGTTAGTTTTCTCCAGTTGTTCACCATAAGCTGTTACCACTATTTCCCGACAGAGAGGAGGCGTTCGACACTTTCTACGAAGCAATTACAGAGATTGCATGCTGAGCAGCCTTATGATATACGCAGTGTTGCTGGGGATGCAATGTGAGCTCTAGTAGCTAGAGAGTGTCCGCATGGGAGATTTATCCTTTTTTATTTGGGGGAAATCTGTTCGTGGATAGGCTAAAAGCAAGACTCAGCAATGCCAGGCATTATATCCTGGGCTATGCAAATGACCTAGTCAAATTGGTCCTTGGCAAATTTAATGATACTGTTAGAGATAGAACGCATTGGCTCTGACTATAGTTACAGAATGGACTTAAAATGAACTAGGGCTTAACTCATTAAGCCCCGAGAAGTCCAAAGTCATGAAAACCAAAAGCAAGAATTTAAAGTGATTGAGTCATCTAAGCCTAAATTGTACAAATCTAAATTTCGTTAGTAAAGTAACGGGGTAATAAATTATTTGTAATCAGCAGATAGAACGAATAACCAAGAGAACGGCAACTACGTTAATGGTAGCCAGCTGCACTTATGGAAAAGAGTGGGAGGTCATCTTTTGTGGCGGAAAATGAAGGAAAAGTTGATGACAAAATTCAGAAAAACAGGCGATTCACTTTAACCAAATTGCATGAATTCTTTCCACAAATTTCTTTGTTTCTGTTACATAAATTAGTGATTGAGCACCTTTGCTATAAAAAATGTGTCCTACCTGGGTATCAAAAGTTCTGGCAGAGTCTATAGAAGAAAATGAATAGGAGCAGTCGTCGATTTCTTTTCCCGATTTGATACATGATAATGAATATAAATAAATCCAAGTAAGTACATGGAAACTGCGAGGAAAAAAGAAAGACACAGCAGGGGACACTTTAAGTTAGAGGTGGAGGATGAATCAGAGGTAGAATTTGAGAGGACGGACGAATATATGTATTTGGGTACACTTATCGATCAGAAATGTAAGGAAGAAGCAAAAATCTAGTCAAGACTGACCAAGAGTAATAAATGCGCTGGGGCTATAAACAAAATAATTAAGTCTAAAGAAATATCGCGTACCTAATACAAAAATAAGAAGACTAAGTTTTCACTCTAATGGCATATAAAACAACATAATGCTATTCTACATCCCACCAGAATGAAAACAATGGGAACCTTCTCTGGTTACACCTCCGAGGCTTCTACCATTTGCAAGCCATACGGATGCTGAGACTAAGGAAGATGAGGGAATTCTACAATTTACAATTCACGTCCCATCTGCTTAGCGCGGTAAAGTTCCAACGAGAATGGTTCCCTTCATACTCCACACAGAGTAAATGTAAATCAAAAAGGAATAACCATTTTCAATTTCGTTGCAAAACGAAAATACAGCCGAACCATATTCTAGTCCAATCAGAGAGTGCTGCAAGCACCTCTACCGGTTTCGAAACTTATTAGTCTCTCATCAGGAGGCACATATGCTGCTCTCCCCGATCCAACCAAAACAAACCCCAGCGTGCAGTCCCGGATTGCAACGAACGAAATGGCATAGATGCCCTAGCGGCAACTGCTACCAAAAAGACTAAGTTTTCACTCTAATGGCATATAAAACAACATAATGCTATTCTACATCCCACCAGAATGAAAACAATGGGAACCTTCTCTGGTTACACCTCCGAGGCTTCTACAATTTGCAAGCCATACGGATGCTGAGACTAAGGAAGATGAGGGAATTCTACAATTTACAATTCACGTCCCATCTGCTCAGCGCGGTAAAGTTCCAACGAGAATGGTTCCCTTCATACTCCACACAGAGTAAATGTAAATCAAAAATGAATAACCATTTTCAATTTCGCTGCAAAACGAAAATACAGCCGAACCATATTCTAGTCCAATCAGAGAGTGCTGCAAGCACCTCTACCGGTTTCGAAACTTATTAGTCTCTCATCAGGAGGCACATATGCTGCTCTCCCCGATCCAACCAAAACAAACCCCAGCGTGCAGTCCCGGATTGCAACGAACGAAATGGCATAGATGCCCTAGCGGCAACTGCTACCAAAACGACTAAGTTTTCACTCTAATGGCATATAAAACAACATAATGCTATTCTACATCCCACCAGAATGAAAACAATGGGAACCTTCTCTGGTTACACCTCCGAGGCTTCTACAATTTGCAAGCCATACGGATGCTGAGACTAAGGAAGATGAGGGAATTCTACAATTTACAATTCACGTATGGCTTGCAAATTGTAGAAGCCTCGGAGGTGTAACCAGAGAAGGTTCCCATTGTTTTCATTCTGGTGGGATGTAGAATAGCATTATGTTGTTTTATATGCCATTAGAGTGAAAACTTAGTCTTTTTGGTAGCAGTTGCCGCTAGGGCATCTATGCCATTTCGTTCGTTTTGCTGTTGCACCTACACACATTCCCGTAGAAAATAGCATTACTGAGGTAGAGACTACAATTACTAGTCTCCCAACAGAAACAGCCGAGATCATACGCCAAGACGTATCAAAAATATTAAGAACAGCTAAACCACCAAAAAGAAATTTAACACGGGAAGAGAAAGAAGCCTTACATAATTTGAAGAACAACAAAGAAATCATCGTGCTTCCAGCTGACAAAGGCAACGCTACGGTAGTGATGAATATTCAAGACTACGAAACAAAAATAAACGACATCTTAAATGATACAACATATCAAAGCATCTCGTCAGACCCGACAACATATCTAGAGAAAATAACAAAAGCCAAGATCAAAGCCTCAAATATCAAGAAAGAACAACAGGTCCATCTCATACCTAGAGAGAAGTCATCAAGATGCCCAAAATTTTACGGCCTACCCAAGGTACACAAGGCAGGATTACCACTGCGACCAATTGTGAGCTCCATCGGATCTCCCTTACAACCGCTGGCAAAATTTCTGGCTCAACAGCTGCAACCATACGCGGAGGAAGCAGATTCTTACGTCAAGAACGCGAGCCACTTCATCGAGCGTATAAAAGGTGTGACTCTTGAGCCGGGACATTTACTAGTCAGCTTCGATGTAGTCTCACTTTTCACGAATGTTCCTATAGATGAATCACTGGACATCATAAGCAAAAAGTACCCAATATCACCGGATACTCTAAACCTAACCAAACACTGTTTAAATAACACATATTTCATCTATAAGGAGCAAAGATATAAACAAGTTGAGGAAGCACCGATGGGTTCCCCACTGTCACCAGTAATAGCGAACTTGTTTATGAAGGAAATAGAACAGCGGGCAATAGAAACAGCTGAATACAAACCTAAACTTTGGCTTAGATACGTGGATGACACTTTTATCATCTGGACCCACGGAGAAGAAAAACTAAAGGCATTTTTAGAACACATCAACAATATCCACCATAAAATTCAGTTTACTATGGAACTGGAAGAAAACGATCAAATACCATTCCTAGATGTGTTAATAATAAAGAAACAAGACGGACACATAGGCCATACAGTGTATCGGAAACCGACACATACCGATAGATATCTAAATGCTGCTTCACACCACCATCCTGCACAATTACATTCAGTCATCAAAACCTTGATTACAAGATCTGAAAGACTGACAGACCAAGAACATCAAAATGAAGAAATGCATAATGTGAAAACAGCGTTAAGAGAAAACGGCTTCTCAACATACACCATCGAAAAAGCTCAAAATGCTCGAAGAAGAATGAAGGACCCAACAGAAGACGAAAAACCGATCGGCAAAACCATTCTGCTATATGTTAAGGGTACAACAGAGAAAATAGGGAGAGTGCTGAGAAAACATAACAGAGAAACGATATTTAACACCGACAGAAAGATCTCAACTATTCTACCAAAAACCAAAATATCGTTAGAAAGTCAAGGAGTATACGAGATTCCGTGTGGGGATTGTGGAAAGTTGTACATTGGACAGACCAACCGAAGAATCCATTTAAGACGAGAAGAACACCGAAATGCCATCGAAAGGGGAGCAACCACGTCATCCCTTGCACAACATGTCGCAAATACAGGACATAAAATAAACCTGAACCAAACAACGATGTTAGCTAACATAGAAATAAAAAGAAAACGTGAAATCAGAGAACCGATAGAAATCGAAAGAAATCCCAACGGTCTAAACCAAAGAGATGATGCGCAACGGCTTCCTACAACATGGAAAATGGTATTGAAGAAAAAGACCAAAATAAATCAAGCAGCGACATCTACGCGTGTCACCCTTCCAGACCCCCCAACATATACTGGACCAATCACAAGATCCAAGAGATGCGCAGGTCAAGCAAATACATCAGGATCAACTATATAAGTTACGGTATCGTGAATAAAAATTCAGTCTACTTCAAGCAACAGCGAGAAGCGGAACTACCTGACTTGACAACGGCAAGTGAGATCTTGCCGAAACGTCGTCAAAATAATGGTTTTTCTCAAAACCAAAATTATTCAACGCGGAGTCAAACCCGGAAAACAACAGAAAGCACATATAGCTCCCGCGGAAACTTCAAGTTTAACATATATATATATATATATATATATATATATATATATATATATATATATATATATATAATAGCACTGAAGGCCTTAGAGGCCCATGGCTTGAAAAGTTTGTTCGTTCTTCATTTTTACTTTTCTTTAGGTACCTAGATCTTCTCTGGCTTGGTATGTGATTTTTTTCCATTCCTTCCTGTTATTCATTTTTCTTCTCTGACCTTCTAACCTCATTTTTTCCATATCTTTTTCGACCTCTTGCTTCCATCTATTTTTCGGTCTTCCTTTTCTCTTTTATGAGTCTATGTTGTAGTTTAATACCCTTTTTGGAGTCCTCGCGTTCGGCATCCTTTCTATGTGACCTCGCCATCTAAGTCTCTGTGCCTTTATCACTCCTATTACGTTAGGTTGATTGTATAATTCCTTTAACTCATTATTTGATCTTCTTAACCATAAACCGTCTCTTATTATTCCTCCATATATCTTCCTCAGGATTTTCCGTTCCCAGATCTCCAGTAAACTTTGTTCATTTTTTGTCATTGTCCATGTCTCACTGCAGTATGTTACTATTGGTTGGATAGTTGTTTTGTAGAACTGTATTTTTGCCTTTCATAAGTACTTGAAATTCTCTAGACTTTTCAATGAGTTGTCTCAGGTTCAGGATTTGTTCTCGTGTACCTTTACCCTTTACAAACCCCGCTTGTTCCTGAGGTATTTGGTAATGTAGATAGGTTTTTAATCTGTTTTTGATGATATGCAACAAGATTTTACTAGCATGTGTTATTAGTGACAGTGTGAGGTAGTTTTCACATCTGGTAGTAGTTCCTTTTTTGTGTAGCGGGATATAAATTGAGGTACACCAATCAGATGGCCATTTTCCTGAATTCCAAACAGCGACACACATAGAATGGATGATATGTAATCAGTTGTTACCTAGTAACTGTATTATTTCACCTGGTATTGAATTAAGGCCTGGGGATTTATTTTTTTTACGATTTATTGCATCTTTGACTTCAGCGAGTAAGACAGTAGCTCTCAGGGTCACTATCTACTTGGTCTAAAGAAAAGCTTCTTCTAGGCTTTGTTGGAAGTCATTGATTTTTGATGGATTTAGAGACCTGACTTTTCTTCTTCTTCTTTTGGGGCCTTTAAAACGAAGTCAAACGTTCAATACCAGGAGTTGATGATTGCTTCCACAGTCTGCGCCAGGATATGTTTTATAGTTGATGGCCGACGGCTTCCATCTTGATTTTATTAGGATGTAGCATGAGGATGTAGTGTATTTGATTTCTTGTTCGTCCATCTGGGCTGCGCCATGTGTAAAATCTTCGTGGCCACCCAGGCACGTCCGGGTGAGATGGACCATGCAAAGTTTTGGAAAAAATGCGATGTAGCCTTTATTAATAATGTTTAATTAAAAGATAAACTGTTTAAGGGTATAAAACTAAATTCTTTACCAAACGCTTAAATAATAATCTTACTAAGTTGACAAATATAATTTTAGTGACTATTAGTGAGCGTCCAAAGAAATGTGGTCCAACTCTCCCGGACTTACTACTAAAAAACCCATTCACTGTAATTTATGCTAGGTGAGCCCAAGCGGTGATTTTGCGTGTTCCTACTCGACCGCGTCAGAAATTCACATGGGGAGAAATCTTGTACCCTTACCATATATAGACTCTTAATATAGGGGCGTGCGATGGGGGCAGTCCGCAAAAACAAATATATCCTTAAAAAAACTCGAGCGCGTCAGATTAAGACAAGGTAAGTTAAGTACATGAAAAACAGTGTCCCTATATTTTAAAAATTATGATGATTTGAGCGAGGCCTAAGTAGAGTTGCACAAGTTTGTCTTGAATGTTTGAACTTGACTTGAGTTTGACTTAATTTCAAGTCAAACTCAAGTCAATCCTTCTGACAAATATTTCAAGTCAAGTCAAACTGGTCAATCGTACAAGTTTGAAAATTCAAACTGTTTGTCAAACTAGTTTGAAAGAGTTTGAAAAATAATTTATTTAGTAGATAAACTTTTTTGTCGAGATAGACATGTTAGTTGCCAATTAAGACAAGAAAATTAATAATACAATCATAGGCGTAACCAGGATGATCCTAAGGGGGGGGTTACATCTACCTGAAAGGGGGGGGTTACAACTACTGGAAATATCTGAGGGATATGATGTTAAGCGTATAGAGCTGAAAATACATCCAAATGGGGGGGGGTTACAACCCCCAAAACCCCCCCTGGTTACGCCTATGAATACAATGAGTGCCACATAAAAGGCAAAATTTTCAATGTGTTTTAATGTAAAACTTTTAAATGTAGATATTTATTTTTTTCGAATCCTGAGAAAACTAATAAGTATTTTTAAAAAATTTAAACGCAGAATGAAAAATTGCGTTATTACCGAAAGTCTCTTAGAATAAATAAAAACTTTCTTTTGAATGAAATATTTGCAATTAATAATAATACTAAATTTTCCTTTTTATGTTCACCCCTGTAACTTATTAAAATAAACATTATAGAAGTTTTCAGGGATGTTCGTCCCTCAGAAATAAGTTACAGGGGTGAACATAAAAAGGAAAATTTAGTGTTATTATTAATTGCAAATATTTCATTCAAAAGAAACTTTTTATTTATTCTAAGAGACTTTCGGCCCTCAGTAATAACGCAATCTTTCATTCTGCGTTTAAATTTTTTTTAAAATTCTTATTAGTTTTCTCAGGATTTGAAAAAAATTAATACATTTAAAACACATTGAACATTTTGATAAGCGATATGTTACGCCTATGCCCTTAAAGGTTACAATAAAATAAGACTATTTGGTTTTTCAATGGACAACTCAAAATAAAATGATTTGGAATTTTTATGACTTTTTTTTATTAAAAAAGGCATTTATTTATCTTAGGGCCAGTTCGAAAAAACATGTGGTACCAAGCTGCTAGTTCACTCGAAAATATGTACTACAATACAAAAGTTAGTATTGCTGTATATTCGTTGATATTTCTTTAACACTAGAAAGTCTGGCTTAGCATACCTACCTAGAAAGCCCGAAGGGATCATTTTGGCCCCACGTTCTTTAATCAATTAAAACTCAGTTTAAAGAAATTAAATCTGCTCTAGGCGATAGAATCTGATTTTGTTTTTTACTTTCACTGTTTAACACATTCTCTGCCTATCAAAAACATTCGGAACACCATACAGTTTGCAGTTTTTGATATTTTCCACACATTGCCTTGTTACAGCCGTGACAATGATTGGAGGTATGATTTCCTTTACAAAATATTTTCAACTGATATTTTTTTCGTTTTTGGATAGTAAAACAGTAATTAGTTGTTGGTAGACCTGGTATTGCTAGGTGTAGTTCCAGATTTCGGGGGGCAAGGTATGGGGCCCATAATTATTCACACAGCCGAAGAATAAACTTACGAAGACTGAGTCTACTTCCAGTTATTTCTTTATAAATAATCCATGCATTTATTGCTTCCAAGTCAAGAGTATTATAAAACATGTACATAGGCCATCGTCTTGAAGTTACTTTTGTAGTATAAAGACGCGTCAATTGGTCCTCTACACCAACAATTGTATCTTTGTGTTCACTTGTGTTCACCAACAATTTTATCTTTATTACGTAGATCAGTGGTTCCCAACCTTTTATATCTGGCGACCCACTTTCTGATGTTTTTTCATATTCGCGACCCATCCCCCACCCATGATGATATATATGTACGTTATTCAGCTACTGTAAGAGCCACGCCGCGACCCACCTGAAATACTCTCGCGACCCACTACTGGGTCGCGACCCACCGGTTGGGAAACGCTGACGTAGATGATCAGTACCAGTATAAGGGTTAACCATTTACAATAAACATAGGTACATCAATATAATTTTACCTATCCGACAGGAATTTGAAAGTATAAGGCTCATCGAATTTCCCAGAAAACGATAATAACGTACACAGAGCCAATTTGGCCCAGTTAGACTTGTTAGAAAAACCATTTAATAAATTTAGTAAACAATCATTTTTGTGTTAAATAAGGCTTTGTATCAAAATATTAAAAGTCATAAAATATGAAATTATTATTTTCTCAAATAAAAAAACTACAATAACTTCACAACAGAGGCCAAATTGGCCCCTCCGACTTTCTAGTGTTAAAATTCAAAACTAACCATAGGGTAACAAATTAATTGGAAGTTCTGTCCGACAAAATACATGGAACGTTTACGTAGTTTAACGTTCCAAATTTTTAACCTTTTCTACCATTAAAACTTCTTCTGTTCCAGTGTTCCCATACATCAAAGTTTGTCTGACTAGACACCGTTAAGCTATTAACAAATTTTCAGCTTGCTATTAATAAACTTTTTTTTGGTACGCGGGATCCAGGTCTATATGGTTTTATATCTACAATTTAATTTTTTTTCGGATACAGGCTACAAATGTTGGGTTTGAATTTTAAAAAAATTAATGTATAAAAATATGCATTAAGCTTTCTTAATAATTATCTCAACTGGCGCGTTTATTGGGTTTTATTTGTCTGTCTGCGGTTTAAATATCGTATCAGCCAATACATTTCTATGTTTATTGAAATTTGTCAAAAAAATTTTTTTTGACCTTGTTGGGAGAGGAGGGGAATTTCCACTACCCCTCCCCCCTTGATCCGCCACTGAACAAATAAAGGCGTAGGCGGTCTCATTTAAAATTGAAAATAAACATGTTGCGTAATATTCAAACTTTTCAAACTGTTTGAAGATGTTTGAATTCAAGTCAAACCTAAAGATATCGAAATCAAGTCAAGTCAAGTCAAGTTTGTTGAGTAAAATCAAACTAGTTTGACTTGATGCATCTCTAGGCCTAAGGAAATGGGCTAGTCACAAAGTTTCACAAAAAAAGCGAATATTTCGCGAAATGAACTGGGGTGAAGGGTGGGTTACTTTAAAATCTTAAATATGAACTTCCCCGATATCCTCTACATCAAGAAACGAAACTCACTTACTGGAACATTATTTCTAATTATCCTACCTATGATACAACTTATTATGTATCGTAAAATTTAAATACGGGTCAAAAACATCATAACTTAACAAGAAGAAATGTCTTAGTTACATACAGAACTTGACCTTCTCATTTGTTTATCAAACTAGTTTTCCTTCAATTCTGATATTATAATGTTTCCAGTTCTATTTAGCATAGAACATATTTTTATACTTTTATACTTATGTTTATAAAAAAAAGTTTACATTATTTTAGTTATCCTCAGTATTATCAAACGCTATCGATTGCAACATCGATACGTGATATTATTAGCGATTGTTTATAAAAAAATGTCAATTCAACAAAATAACTAATTAGCAAAGCGTATCCCCAACCAAGAAAAGTCTATTTAGTTCTAGTTAACAGTAAATAGTAAACGAAGTTTGTAGCATAATTGGAACTACACCAATGGATGTCACAAAAATGAGCAACACAACAAGCTATTATGATAACACACTTTTAAAAGTTTTAAATAGTTCCAGTGAAGTCAAGAATGTCTCAGGTGAGTACTTATTATATTTTAAGTATAATAATTCAACCCAGAAGATAATGTTTATTTTCATAAAATTTAAATTCGCAAATGTCAATAGTTTTTTTATTTAAACAAAAATACCCGCATCAACCACTAACAATGACCATGATTACATAAAAATACTTTACAATTTGGCACAGTTTAGTTATTTTGAGATAATTTAATAAAAATGTTACATTTGAAGCGCATTTTTTAAACTACCACTAAGGGCACACGCGATCTTTTCGTTTTGGTATACATAGAACAAGCAGCCTCCTTGTTATGATTGGATTTTGACAAGAGCTATGATTTGACAATCATGCCAATTTAGTACACAAGTTTACGTCAAATTTTGAAGGTATCCATGAAGTTATATCCATGAAGTTCTAAGTTCTACTTATCTGTGTACTTGTAACTAATACATATCTCATTGACTTCTTTGCATTGACTTCTTATTGTTCTACATATTTGCTTCTGCACCGCGTAAAGTAATTCTCTAACGTCTTTCAGTATATTTTGCATATACTTCCCGCACAGTTCTTATTTACTAATATATTTGTTCCGTTCCTTACTCTTTTGTAATCATTATACCACATGCTTGCTCTATAGTCGAGGCATTGAAAGATTGAGGTGTCGATTTTTTTGCAGTAAGACGGATTTTAATGCGGATTGGTGCGTTGGATTCGTGAGAATGTCAGGAAACTTTGTGAACTAATTTAATGAATAAGAAATCTCAAATTGCATTTGTACATGAGAAAAATGCATTTTGAAATAGGCAATTATTATAAATTTGTGGGGTCGCTGAAAACGAATATGAGGTCGGCGAGAGTGTGCAAACTACCTGGTGCCTGCAACCGGTGTAATAAACGTCTTCCTCTGGAGTATTGTGGTAATTTATCATATAATTGGCTTAAACTCATTACTCGGGCGTTTTTGGGGTCGCTGAAAATGAATATGAGGTCGGCGAGAGTGTGCAAAGTACCTGGTGTCTGCAGCGGGTGTAATAAACGTCTTCCTCTGGAGTATTATGGCAATTTATCATATAATTAGTTTAAACTCGTTACTCGGGGGGTTTTTGGGGTCGCTGAAAATGAATATGAGGTCGGCGAGAGTGTGCAAACTACCTGGTGCCTGCAGCAGGTGTAATAAACGTCTTCCTCTGGAGTATTGTGGTAATTTATCATATAATTGGCTTAAAATCGTTACTCGGGGGTTCTTGGGGTCGCTGAAAATGAATATGAGGTCGGTGAGAGTGTGCAAACTACCTGGTGCCTGCAGCGGGTGTAACAAACGTCTTCCTCTGGAGTAGTATGGCAATTTATCATATAATTAGTTTTAACCCATTACTCGGGGTTTTTGGTTTATTCCATTTTCTTCGATGTAACTATAGTGATCGAAAAGGGTGGTATTTTTATTATAAATAAACATAAATTTTTATTATTATAATATATTTATGGCTAAAAAGTTCATTATACAAAATTTATCGTAATTTATCTTTAAAATTCATTTTCTTCATCATTATCATCTTCTTCTTCATTATTGCCTTCCACTCTCGAGTCCAATGCAATATTTGTGCAATCAGAGCCTGCACAATTTTTGCAGGCTAAATTACAAACTAAACCATGCTTCCTGCACCCGCATGAGTTGCCGCAGTCTGACTTACAACAAAAGAAAGAAGACATCGAGCAGAATCCAAAAATGTAAAAATATACAGGGTGTCCCATTTAAAAAAACGAAGTTACAATCAACTTCCGGTATAACCGGAAGTAGCAAAGAGACCAAAATATTTTCATTAAATAGTTCATACCTCAAAACCCCTGTATTTCAATTTTCATGATTCTCTTACCTTTAGTTCTCGAGATATTTCTAATAGGCCCTTTATCTGCCTCACCCTATATATCAATCATTTTTACTTGATACGAGCAGTAATGAGATAACTGAAAAAAAAATCGTAAGTTTGAATTTCAGATGAAATACGAGTTAGATCATCTATATATATAAGCACCATTATTTACCTGAATTATTGATGAAAGACACACTTGAATTTATAAACACTATCATAGAAATATATAACTAAAATGATTTGTTCAAAAATATATTAATCAATATTTTTTACAAAAAAATTCGACACGAGTACCTAAGCGAGTAACACCGTTTTTGCTGTTCTCGAAAATTACCGTGTTTATAAATAGTTTTTAAACTTGTTTTACGTGTAGCCGTTATATTAGTGTATACAAACGTGTGAGAGAGAAAGGCAATAAATCCTAAATGAAATTAGTCAAGAATGTATCAATACTGACAACATAATTTTAAGCGCCAAATTAAAGAAAATGGAGATCCTGAACAAAATAATCATGTTTTTTATAATATCCTATGACATTAGAACTTAGTCGTCGCGATATTTATTTTCAGTGACCCCAAAGACCCCCAAGTAACAAGTGTGGGCCAATTATTTAACAAATTACCAAAACATTAACAAAATACTCCAGAGGAAGGCGTTTATTACACCCGCTGCAGGCACCAGGTAGTTTGCACACTCTCACCGACCTCATATTCATTTTCAGCGACCCCAAAAACCCCCCGAGTAACGAGATTAAGCCAATTATATGATAAATTACCACAATACTCCAGAGGAAGACGTTTATTACACCCGCTGCAGGCACCAGGTAGTTTGCAAACTCTCGCCGACCTCATATTCATTTTCAGCGACCCCAAAAACCCCCGAGTAACGAGTTTAAGCCAATTATATGATAAATTACCACAATACTCCAGAGAAAGACGTTTATTACACCCGCTGCAGGCACCAGGTACTTTGCACACTCTCGCCGACCTCATATTTATTTTCAGCGACCCCAAAAACCCCCGAGTAATGAGTTTAAGCCAATTATATGATAAATTACCACAATACTCCAGAGGAAGACGTTTATTACACCCGCTGCAGGCACCAGGTAGTTTGCACACTCTCGACGACCTCATATTCATTTTCAGCGACCCCAAAAACCCCCCGAGTAACGAGTTTAAACTAATTATATGATAAATTGCCATAATACTCCAGAGGAAGACGTTTATTACACCGGCTGCAGGCACCAGGTAGTTTGTACACTCTCGCCGACCTTATATTCGTTTTCAGCGACCCCAAAAACCCCCGAGTAAGAAAATTGAGTCAATTTTTCCTACTATTTACCGAGTTACAAATTTATAATAATTGCCTATTTCAAAACGCACTTTTGAAATGCATTTTTCTCATGTACAAATGCAATTTGAGATTTCTTATTCATTAAATTAGTTCACAAAGTTTCCTGACATTCTCACGAATCCAACGCACCAAACTGCATTAAAATCCGTCTTACTGCGGCAAAAATCGACAGTAAGGCCTTGTTTTGTGCTTCAATGCCTCGACTACTATTACTTCTAAATCTTTCTCCAGTTTTTCTCCAAATTTTTGTTTCACTTCCTGTTTGAACCATGATGTTTTATTGGATTTATTTTGCTTTTTTGCTGCTCGTTTATCCAATGCTTTTGCAGCTGCAATATGAATAGTTTTTTTTTATAAATTAGCCCAGTAGTCATATGTATTGTATAGTCTTTCTATTTGGCGTTGACGAATTTTTTCCTATTTCCTCTTCCGATATTTTCTGATGTAGGGTTTTTGTCGACTCATTTCATAAAAAATCTATGTTATTCGCCTATTAGGTTATTTTGTTTATTCATCATGAATTCTTTTCCGATTAACAATAATTACTTAAGAGGAAACAGTAGCGATCAACAGGTAGCAAAAACGCGTTCCAAGATTGCGGCTGTAATTTTGAATATTTATTCGAGATATTTGGCACACGTATTCGTAATATAATAAAGAATGGCGGTACAGAGCCCAATTTGAAAAATATATTAATATGTGTAGATTACTCTGTAATTAAATACAATATTAAAAAACGCTGGACGGAAGGGCCGCCCGAGAACTTTATCGTACCGATCTATTATCGTTATGGTACTAGATACTGGAATTCTATAAAAATAACAAAGTTATTCATTATTTTGATATTTTAGAAACACCTACTGTACTTAAAAGTATTTTATGGTTCTACGCATCATTAATTCCTGCATTTGAGAGAATGTTCGATGCCATATTTCGGGGACACACTATAGATGTGTAGCTTATTGCATAAATCAATAGAATATTATAGTCATACTTTCATTTCAAATTGGTTCATTTTTCTGAGAAATTATTAGTTTACAATATTTGCATTTCATTCTATTTCGATTACGCCAGTCAATGCGCGAGATTAAGAACAAGATATTATCTCCAAATTCTATCCTACTGCATGGATTTTCTTTGAATCTCCTAATTCAAAGTATATCCTATATACTATGGCGCTTTTATCATGGGGGAAGTTCCCACCACTTCTCAGGGGTGAAATATTTTTATTTTCGAATTACATGGAGAAAAAGGAAGATTTTTAAGAAAATTTAAAAATTCAGTCTATAATTTGATCACATTTTTTACAAAAACCATTCATTTTAAACCCGTTCAACTTTTTGAAAGTAGAAATAACACTATATATATTAAAAGGTATTGTAGAAGGAAAACAATACATTTAAATTACGGTGGATGGGGAGTTAAATGTATATACTTTTCATTTTTCCTTAAAGTACATTAGTCATATATTTTTTTGCACCATATCTCGCTTAGTTTGTAAGTAACCGACATTTAACGGTGCTCGTTTTAAAGGCCTTTTCAAACACTACAAAAGGTGTTGGTAGCATTATACACCTAAAACCTACCGTTCCTCTGTTATTTCAAGTTGAATACACCAATTTGAGCATGCACCAAAAAACAAACTATTTTCACCTACCATATCTCTTTTTGTATTATAAATCGAACATTTACGAAGGAACGAATCTCTTTATTATTTATAATCTAAAAAATGTTTTATATAGTGTTTTTAGTTCGATGCATAGTTTTTAAGGTATTCACAAAAAATCCGTCCGAAAAGGTGTCATTTCTCAATGAAAATGTCCAATTTTCAACTACGCATAACTCAAAAAGTATTGAGTTCTCAAAAAAAAGTATAGACCAGTATTTGCTTAGAAATAGGTTTCTTTAGCACGACTGATGTATTTTGGGAATGGAGGAAAATGTAAAAAACCGTATTTTAACGTTTTTTACACTATAAAATTTGGTCAAAAACTTGTTTTGAATCAAAATAACTTGTTATAATGCCATATAATGACATTTTTGAGTACTTTCTATTAAAATATTATGTTTTTCATTGATACTTTACGACAGAAAATGCAAATTTGTTTAAATAAACACCAAATCACTGTAAAATCGCATAAAATAACAATTTTGAGAAAAGAAAGAAGAAGATTTTTTGACCTTAAATATCGTATTTTTACGTCCCTCAGAAGCTATATACCAATTTTCAGACAAATCGGAGATCCAAAATTTTTTGCCTGAGTGATTTGACATGGAATGTACCATAAACAATTTTGAAAAAAAACTAAAAATGGCGATTTTCAAGGCTTAATAACTCTGTTAAAAGTTATTATTTACTATGAAAATCAGAAAGTGACTAAATCAAAGTTTAAAGCACCCCCTACAAGATGCTGGAGAAATTTTTGTCATTATTTAATTAGTAAGCTGTTATTTTTAATCATTAACAATAAGCCGTAAGATCGCATTGACGCAACTGTAAATGTGAGTGCGAGTAAGATACACTACCGGAATGGCATCTCTCTTGCACTCACTATAGACGGGCACCTGATACGTGCAGACGCTCATTATTATTACTTAAAAATAACAGCTTAGTAATAAAATAATGACAAAAATTTCTCCAGGATCTTGTAGGGGGTGCTTTAAACTTTGATTTAGTCACTTTCTGATTTTCATAGTAATAACTTTTAATAGAGTTATTAAGCCTTGAAAATCGCCATTTTTCGTTTTTTTCAATTTTAAATTGTTTATATCTCGAAAACGATCAACTTTAGAGAAAAATTATAAGAGATCTTTTTTATCCAGAATGGTCCAAAAAATCTAAACAAAATTTGTCCGGGCCAAAAATATTGATTTTTGCAATTTGATTAAAAAATTTTTTTTTTTTAATTTGGACCACTTTTCCCTTGGGCGACTTCTTGAACCTTATTCTGGGATGTCTCACGAACGTGATTATGCAAAAAATGTCATGGGAATATTTTCTCCGACGAACCCGCCGTTTTCGGCTTGTCTAATAAGCCACAAATTTACTAAAAAAATGTTTTTATTAACGTTTCGACGGTTAAATCGGATCCTATTTGGACGTTAATAAAATCATTTTTTTAGTAAAATTGTGGCTTATTTCCCATTAAAAATAGTTAGTTACAAAAATGCCACAAGAAAATAGCTTCAAAACATATTTTAAAAATTTAAGTATTTCTTACCTTATATACCTAGAATAATATCACCTAAAAGTAACACTAGAACAAAATCAAATCAAAACTAAAAATATGAAATCAATTAAAATTAACACACAAATTATATTATTAATCTATCAAAAATATAGAATTACAATTAATAATTAGGGTACGCTTAAAACTGATTTAGCAACAACTTGTCAAAGCGAAAAGAGGCGTAATTCTGACGTCACTCTTACACGGCGGCGAACGTTCCTCCTAATTTGAGGCTTAGAAATCGAAAAAGCGACCATGGGAGGTGAATGGCAAATTTTTATAATTCTTTATATTTTCGAGGTAGCTGAATCCGAATATGAAGTTTATTTTTATCTAGAATTGGTGGAACATGTTCAAAAATCAAATTTCATGTAAAAATTCAAAAAATCAATTTTGATGATTTTTCAACTTTACCTCACTGTATCTTTGGTCGCTGTAAATATTTCCTTTTGAAAATTTTACTGTGTCATTTTTTAAGTATTTAGATACCAACGAGCTTTGTCTAAAGTGTTTAAACGAATTCAAAATGGAGTTATTAATTTTTAAACATTTTGTCGTCAGATTTCGTTAGTTTCATGTTTAATTAAAAAAGTTGAGCGACGAAGTTTTTAGCTTATAATTTTAACCAATACAGTATTAAAATATAAGTGATGAAGAAGTTTTCTGAAAAATTTCCAGTCAAAATATGTAATAGGAAAAAAGTTATATGACTTTAAAAATCGCACACCTAGTGTTAGGCAAGCGGCAGCAACCCCTAAAATGATGTTATACCGACCACGAAAATCAACTTTAAGGTGAATGACAAATTTTGATGATTCTTTATGTTTTCGAGGTCGCTGAATCTAAATATGATGTTTATTTCTATTTAAAATTGTGGAACATGCTCAAAAATCAAATTTTATGCAAAAATGCAAAGAATCAATTAAGATGGTTTTTCAATTTTAACTAGATTTATCTTTGATTGCTTTCGAAAATGTTACTGTATTATCTTTGAAGTAATTAGACAACAATGAGATTTGTACAATATGTTTAAACTATCCCTTTTAAGCGCCATATTGGCTAACCTTACAACGATGCGATCTACACAAACGCCAGAGGTACGTTTGGCATATTCACCAATGTTATATCTCGATTTGACATAAGCGCCATTTTCTAGTTTTTAATTTATTTCAGACAGTATTTTCAGCCACATTAATGTTCATAAAATATTAAAATTTGAAAAAAAAATCACCAATTTTTTTGAGTCACTGTGCAGATAAGCAGAATTGGTAAAAATAAAAATAATCAGTTTTTTGGCTTTCTTGAAAAATCAATTTATTGTCGTTTATGCCGTTTTGGCTTGACAGCGTCGATCTAACGGTGCTCGTTTTAAAGGCCTTTTCAAACACTACAAAAGGCGTTGATAGCATTACACACCTAAAACCTACCGTTCCTCTGTTATTTCAACTTGAATACACCAATTTGAGCATGCACCAAAAAAGCAAACTCTTTTTCACCTACCATATATCTTTTTGTATTATTAACAGAACATTTACGAAGGAACGAATCTCTTTATTATTTATAATCTAAAAAAATGTTTTATACAGTGTTTTTAGTTCGATGTATAGTTTTTAAGGTATTCACAAAAAACCGTCCGAAAAGGTGTAATTTTTCAATGAAAATGGCCAATTTTCAACTACGCATAACTCAAAAAGTATCGAGTTCTCAAAAAAAAAGTATAGACCAGTTTTTGCTTAGAAATAGGTTTTCTAGCCACTTTCGTTATTTTGACCAACAAATTTTTCACCCCCTTGAAGGGGTGGGAACCGCCCCAAGATAAAAAGCGCCATAGTATATAGGGTAGATTTTGTTTCTTGAGCAATTCCCTACCTTCTGTGAAAATATCAAGTACATCGATGTAGTAGGATGGAATTCGGAGCCAAGTACCCTCATTCACTGCCCTATAATAATGCTCTGCTATCATCGCGTGAGAGAGAAAACACACAAGATTATAGCAAAATTTCTATTTACTGTAACTTTTCGAGTTTTTGAGCTACAGCAACGAGTTTTATGTCATTGGAAAGGTAATTTTGGATTCTTTCAAAATATGTAAAAATATGCAGGGCGTATCTAAAAAAATTAAGATTTTTTTTTCATTTCCGTTTCAACCGGAAGCCATATTTTGGGTAAAATTTATTGCTATAATAGATAATAAAGTATCATGTATATCTGCAAAATTTCAGATTTTAGTTTCTATTACAAAGGAAGTTACGGGCAGCCGAATATTTTTTTATAAAAAATTCATAACTCCCCTCTTATGGGGAATTAAGAAATCTGGCTGATGTCATTCCATTTACCTAGAGGATATCAAAACTACATCAAAAAATAAACAAATTCCTTGGAGCCATTTTTGAGAAAATCTAGTTCAAAATTATGTCAAATTTTGACCCCTTAAATATAGGCAACCCATAACTTTTTCTGAAAAATAATAATCTTCCTCTTAGAGCCCCATCTTTAGGCTATATAACGACTTTTTCAAATTAAACTTATCTTAAACAAGTTTTTAGATAGGTAGAGAAATGTGTCGGGTGGGCAGTCGGCCATTTTGGCCGCCATTTTGAATTTGGAAATGTCAAATTTCGTATTTAGATTAACCTATCAATGAGCTAACTTTGAGTTAAATTTCATTCGTTTCGGTCAAAATTTGCAAAAATGGACCCTAAATAACCCCCCTATTTCGGCCCCCCTTTGAGAGATTTTTTTTAAAAGCTTAGTTTCTCGACAAAATTCTCTTAAACTTACTCATACCGAATTTCATTGAAATCGGTCCGGTAGTTTTTGCTGGGCGGTGGCGACATACGTACGTACATACGTACGTACATACGTACGTACATACTTCCGACATGTTTTTTTTATTTGCTTTTTAGACTCAGGGGGACTCAAAACGTAAAAAAAAGTGAAATCTGAAAAAAAAATTTTTGCACGATCCTATAACTTTATCTATTATACTATACTACGTATATAGTACGATAAAGTAAAAACGAGTCTGTACCGCCATCATTAAGAAGAACAAAAAAATACACTTCCTTCAAATAAACTTTTTTATCCGATGTCTAGATTTTGTGTCATTTTGGAAGTACTAAAATTTTTTATTTCATTAGTATGTAGTTCCAAAATGACACAAAATCTAGGCATCGGATAAAAAAGTTTATTTGAAGAAAGTGTATTTTTTTGTTCTTCTTAATGGCGGTACAGGCTCGTTTTTTTAATATTATATTTAATTACAGAGTAATTTCCACATATAAATATATTTCTCAAATTGGGCTCTGTACCGCCATTCTTTATTATACTACGAATAAGTGTGCCAAATATCTCGAAAAAATATTCAAAATTACAGCCGCAATCTTGGAACGCGTTTTCGCTACCTGTTGATCGCTACTGTTTCCTCTTAACGTGTTTAGTAAGTTAGGGTACTTTTTTTTTATTGATATCTGTTTTAATTTTATAGGTAATGGATTGGGAAAACGACATATTCAAATTGTGTTGTTGGGAATGATCTTATTCTTATCGCATTCTTTAAAAGTGTCAATGTCAGTATGCGTTGTTGCTATGACCGATTCTACAGCTAGTGTTAACAAGAATATACCTGTAAGTATTGTGATTTGACCACCATTTAAACTAACTAGTTTTTGCCAGTTGGTAGTGCAATAACGCAACTATTTTTACCTTTCTATCTATTCTAATACTAAAGGGTAATCTTGCTTTAAGTCGGTATGATTTACCGTTTTCTAGAAAAATCGATTTGAAAATTTTTCGTTTTTTGAATTTGAAATTTTTTTTCAAAAAAACTATTTAAAAGAACGAAAACTGGTACGTTTATTCATATTCCAGAGATAAATTGATTTTAGCTTCACCGATGAGGCATAAGGATGCTGAAATAGCTATATGGAGATGGTGGTCCAACTCTGAATCAAAGATAAACAAAACCTGCCTTGATCTTTTTTATGATTTTATCAATTGCGAATTTCTAGTAACGGTTATAGGCGTCCGTTTTGGGTAGGTCACCGGTTATTTTATAGCTTTATCGGCTTCGTCTTTAATATTTAAGGATTTTTGACACTAGATTATTAAATTATGAGGTACTCTAGTACTAAAAGTTACTCTTGCTTTAAGTCGATAAAATATATCGTTTTATTTTGAATTTTTTTTAAATTATTTTCAAATTCAAAAAACGAAAATTTTTTAAATTGATTTTTCTAGAAAACAGTGCATCCTAACGACTTAAAGCAAGAGTACCTTTTAGTACTAGAATACCTCAGAATTTGATAATCCAGTGTCAAAAATACTGTAGCGGAAGAGAAATCTTGGCCGATCCCCGTATAACAGTAAACACCTCGAGAATGACGTAATCGGATGTGCTAGGCCTCGCCGGAGAATTCTGGAAGGTACGTCACGTAGGCGGAACAAGCCGATAGCTCGAGATGGGAGTCGATTGTTCCAGAATAACAACTGGGTATAAATACGGGCATATTTTGTGAATAAGTTTAGTGTATAAGATAAATTCGTCTGTAACTTATATAAATAAAGTCGTATATAAATTACGAACCGCTAGTTTTATTGTAATTAGAAGTAATTACACTAATCACGCTACAATACTTTAAAGTTAAAGACAAAAATGTTATGCGATTAAATAACCGTTGCCTTACCCAAAACGGACGTCTATGACCAATACTAGAAATTCGCAATTGATAGAGTCGATTTACCTCTGAAAGATAAATAGACGTACCAGTTTCTGTTTTTCTAAATTGAAGCGTTCTGAAGCTATTTTAAAAAACTAATTTCAAGACGCCATCTTTAAAGAACTGTAGCTCTCATAGGAAGCATTTTCATACTATGTAGATGAATTGGGTTAGATTATCTTAAAATTATCTGAGGAATCTCTCCGGTCTTCGTTTGTCTGGAGAGTTTCTGGACACCCTGTATATATATATATATATATATATATATATATATATATATATATATATATATATATATATATATATATATATATATTTATGCACAGATATCAAAGTGAGGTCCTGACATTACGCGCACTTAGTGAGGACCGGTAGAAAACGTAGACATAATCGTTTCAACTCTTCATAGTGACCTTGACAAGTAAATAGCAATTAAAAAATGACGAGTATACACAAAAAAAATTACGTATATGTGCCCCGTATTGTTCAAGTATATTGCCACCCAAGTGAGGCCATTATACGCAGCTATTAAAGTGAGACTGTATATACTTTTTCGTTATGCGCACAAAGTGAGGACAACTTTACGTGTATATTTCCTTACAGCTCATCAAGTGAGGACCATACAGTGTTGTCGATAAATATGAGATTAATCGTTTCTACTGCCTTTTTCTGTATAACACAGTAAGAATTATTATTGTTTCGATGTTTCAGTCACTTGTAGTTATAAGAAGGATGTGGACTCTTTGTTCTTGCTCGTACTGTTTGTTAATTTTATAACATTTTAGTACCTCAGCATTAAATCACGGTAGCCTTATCGGAGACTAGCGTTAATAAAGAAATAATTTTATATTTTTTAATAATTTACGTTAAAGATGGATAATAAAGCAAGAATTTTGAAAATAGCGTTAGTTGAGAACAATAATAATCAAAATGGAGGATACAGTGATAGTTCAGTTATGTGAAATTTATATTGAACTTAACATATAAAAGCCCGACTTTTGATCTAAGGGGAACACAGTTTTTACGGTATATACATATCTGTCATTTGTCAACCCCCTCCCTTCCATTTCCCCCACCCCTTAGTGAATAAGTTTAGTGTATAAGATAAATTCGTCTGTAACTTATATAAATAAAGTCGTATATAAATTACGAACCGTTAGTTTTATTGTAATTAGAAGTAATTACACTAATCACGCTACAGTTGGTGTCAGGTGTGGGGTAAACTTAGTGCGATATAAATAAGTGAATTACAGAGAGACTTTAAAAGACTTTTGGACTTTATTCGTCGGGAATAGTTAAAGTGCGTTGATTGTTCGGTATTCGGAAAGACTTTTAAAAGACATTTTGGAAAGTACGTGTGTGCCGACCAAAGATGTTGCTACGAGAACTTACAGTAAAACAGCTCCGTGAACAGCTAGAGGAACGGGATCTGGACAGCAGTGGGCTCAAGATAGTCCTACAAGAACGACTCGAGGAAGTCCTAACGAAGAACGGAGATGATCCAGAGACGTTCCACTTCCAGTCAGCAGAACAAGCAATCTTATCGAAATTAAAAACTGTTTCTGAAACGATTGATGATACTTCTAAGATAAGCAACGAGAAATTTGAAAGTGTTTCTCAAAAGATCGATGAAACTTCTAGACAGAACAACGAGAAACTTGAAGAAGTTAGTAGAAAAAGCGACGAGAAATTCGAAAATGTTGCTAAAAGATTCGATGAGACTTCTCAAATAATTAAAGAGGTCTGTAGGCAAAACAACGAAAAACTAGAAGAAGTTTGTAAACAGAACAATGAGAAATTTGAAGAAGTTTCTAGAACATTCGATAAGATGCAGAAAAGTGTAGAGACCGTAGAAGAAAAGATCAAACAGCTAGAGAGCAGGATAACCGATACAAAAGTACAACGATCAGTTAATGCAGCAGCGTTAGATCCTTTAGTGAAAGATGAACTACCGAGAGACGAAACGTCGCATAATATGAGATTCAAATTACCACCATTTGATGGAAAGTCCTCTTGGTCCATATATCTTAGACAGTTTGAAGCTATTGCGACCGCCAATCATTGGACCGAACAAGAAAAGGCTGTTTCCTTGACTGCTGCTTTACGAGGTGATGCTGCAGATATATTAAGGTCAATTCCCAAGGGTCAAGAAAATTGTTACCAGACCTTGTTCACTCGTCTAGAAAAACGCTATGGAGATGCCCATCTACAACAAGTATACAAAGCACAACTGCGAAGTAGAAGTCAACGAGCAAGTGAGAATCTGCAAGAATTTGAAGCAGATGTGGCTCGTGTGGTGCGGTTGGCTTATCCAGAGGTGCCAGACAGCGTTTTAGAAGAAATTGCAGTAGATACCTTCGTCAATGGGCTGAAAGATAATGAACTACAGAAAGCTTTACGACTAGCAAGACCGAAAGTTTTAGATGAAGCACTTGCTATTGCATTGGAACACGAAACGGCTAGTCAAACTTCACGAGGCCATAGAGTAAGAACCATTGAAGAAAGTGACGAACACAACGATGAACGTCTGGAGGAAATGATACGGAGAGTATTAAGTAATCAGATACCAAAGAGACGCGAGCCAAGATGTTGGAATTGTGGAGACGTAGGCCACATTCGTCGTAATTGTAAGAAGATCGTACAGCCGTCGGAAAACTAGAGCGGGTCGACACCAAGGGGCAACTGCCGACCTCGAGAACTAGAGCCCCCATAGTAACTGTCAACCTTACGTCCTCCGGTGGAATCCACAACTTATACATCGAAGGTCGTATCAGTAATAGATGTAGATCATTTTTGGTGGATACAGGTGCAACGAGAACTATCGCACGTCCAGATGTAGTACGAGACCATAATAAATTATCACCTGCAACAGTAAAGCTTAGAACAGCGACTGGTGAGCTAATTAATACATATGGCGAGGCTAATATGTCAGTATCCATTGGCCAGACCACAGTTGAACATCAAGTATTAATTGCCGAGATCTCCGACGAGTTCATATTGGGGATGGACGTACTACGAAAAGTGGGGGCAATATTGGATGTTCAAAATGGAGTTCTCAGGATCAACGGTGAAGAGTTGCCCTTTCACGACGACAAAGAAGATGTCATCCGCTTACTAACTACATGCGACGTAACCATACCCGGTAATAGTGAGAAAATTCTGATGACCATGCTTGATGGACACTGCCGAGAGGGAAGTTTAAGGATGGTCGAAGATGTAGAAAATGTCGAGTTCCTAACGGCGAAAACTTTGGTAAAAGTTCGAGATGTCATCCCTGTAAGAGTTATGAATTTAAGGGAAACTGCTATTAAGTTAAGTAGAGGAGCTTTGATCGGACAGTGTGTTTCCGTGGCTTCAATTTGCTCTATGAATACCAATGAGAAATCATCAAAGTCAAAATATCCAAAAGACCTTGTCGAGATGATCATTGAAAGATGCCAAGACCTTGACTATGAACGAACGGAAAAAGTAAGGTCTATGCTGATAGAGTATCAAGATGTTTTTGCTATTGATAAGGATAAGGGCAAAACAAGCATAGTAACGCATAAAATAAATACCGGAGACGCTCAGCCAATCAGACAACGGCCTAGACGACTTCCATTTGCGAAAAGAGATGAAGCCGAAGAGATTATCAAGGATATGGACAAACAAGGGGTAATTGAACCATCGAACAGTCCATGGACATCACCAGTAGTTCTGGTAAAGAAGAAAGATGGTTCAACGCGTTTTTGTATCGACTACCGCTAGCTCAATGCGGTAACAAAAAAAGATAGTTATCCTTTGCCCAGAATAGACGATACATTGGATACTCTCTCCGGTTCTCGTTGGTTTTCCACACTCGATTTAAAAAGTGGATATTGGCAAGTAGACATGGAGCCAGCCGATCGGGAGAAAACCGCATTTTCGATAGGATCAGGGCTTTGGCAGTTTACGGCTATGCCGTTTGGTTTATGTAATGCCCCTGCCACATTTGAAAGATTAATGGAGGCAGTTTTAAGAGGTCTAACATGGAAAACATGCCTGGTTTACTTGGATGATGTAATTGTGGTTGGAAGGTCCTTTGATGAACATGCCAAGAATCTAATAGAAGTCTTTCAACGATTGAGGGCAGCGAACTTGAAGTTAAGTTCGAAGAAATGTCACATGTTTCGACGAGAAGTTAAGTATTTGGGACATATTGTATCGAGTAATGGTGTAACAGCTGATCCTGAAAAGATTGAAGCAATTAAAGATTGGCCAGTACCAAAAGATAAACATGAAATTAGAAGTTTCCTTGGCCTATGTACATATTACCGACGATTTGTCAAAGGATTTGCCAATATCTCCAAGCCCCTAACAAAGTTGACGGAGGAGGGCAAAGAATATACATGGAGTGAAGAGTGCCAAAAAGCTTTCGAACAACTACAAATGGCTCTGATCAGTGCACCGATATTAAGCTACCCGGGACAGGCAGGAAAATTTGTTTTGGATACCGATGCTAGCAACAGTGCTATAGGAGCTGTTCTCTCCCAAATCCAGGACGGACAGGAAAAAGTCATCGCTTATTTCAGCAAAGTCCTGTCGAAACCGGAAAGAAACTATTGCGTTACCAGAAGAGAACTGCTGGGTGTAGTGAAGGCTTGCGAACATTTCCATAAATACTTGTATGGCAGAAAGTTCCTTCTTCGCACCGATCACGCTGCTCTAAAATGGCTCATACAATTCCGTAATCCAGAGGGCCAGATGGCAAGATGGTTAGAACGATTACAAGAATATGATTACGAGATAGAACACAGGGCCGGAAGAGTTCACTCAAATGCTGATGCCCTTTCGAGACGACCATGCAGTGCGAATTGTAATCACTGTGCCAAATTAGAGGAACGATTTTGCCCCGTGAGACGAACCACCGTAATTAATGAGCAATGACAGCCCCAACAGTTACAAGACGCCCAAGAAGATGATCCATGTATAAAAAGAGTATTGGATTGGATGCGGCAAGGTGAGAGACCTAGTTGGCAGAACATTAGTGCATGTAGTCCAGAAGTCAAGGCCTACTGGAGCCAATGGAATTGCCTGGTACTAAAAGATGATCTTCTGTACAGAACCTTTGAGAACGATGATGGTACAGAATCTAAGCTTCAGTTAATTGTACCTAAAAGTAAAGTGTCAGAAGTATTGCGTCAGTTGCATGACGGTACATCAGGTGGACACTTTGGTATTACGAAGACTCTGCAAAAGGTTCGAGAACGGTTCTATTGGGTGAACTGTAAAGATGATGTAAGAAGATGGTGCCGAAAATGTGAACCGTGTGCATCCGGTAATGGTCCGGTTGGTAAAAAGAGAGCACCCATGAGACAGTACAATGTTGGAAGTCCTATGGAAAGAGTAGCTATCGACATTGCAGGTCCATTTCCAGAAACCGATGCTGGAAATAAATACATCCTGGTAGCCATGGATTATTTTACAAAATGGACTGAGGCCTATGCATTACCAAATCAAGAAGCTGCTACCGTTGCAGAGGTACTTGTTAAAGAATTCTTTAGCCGATTTGGTGTTTCCTTGGAGATCCACTCCGACCAAGGGCGAAACTTTGAGTCAGCTCTTTTCCAAAACGTTTGTAAATTGATTGGTGCCAATAAGACCAGAACAACACCCCTGCATCCTCAATCAGATGGGATGGTCGAGAGGATGAACCGAACGATGGGTAAACACTTGTCCAAAGTTGTATCTGAACATCAGCGAGATTGGGACCAACACATTCATTTATTCCTGATGGCCTACCGCTCGGCCGTAAATGAAAGTACAGGTCAAACACCAACCTGCCTGATGTTGGGTCGTGAAGTTCGGTTGCCCTGCGACCTAGAGTTTGGCTGCGGACCTTCCGAGGAACATGTTGCAGGCGAAGACTACGTTGACCGCCTGAAATTACGAATGAACAACATTCATGAACTTGCCCGACAACACATCCAGATAGCCACTGACAGAATGAAAGATCAATATGATTCTCGATGCAAGAATGAAAGCTTCGAAGTAGGTGATCTTGTCTGGCTTTATAATCCGCAACGTCGTCGAGGCTTGTGTCCTAAACTGCAAAGACAATGGGAAGGTCCGTATGAAGTTAAGAAGAAAATAAATGACGTAATATATAGAATTAAGAAGTTGCCAAACGGTAAACCAAAAGTTATTCACATAAATCGTCTTGCACCATATGCTGGCTCAAATGAAACAGAAGAAGCACGAGTCCTCCAACAGGAGATGAAAGATGTCGCACAGCCAAGTTTTAATCAATTTATGTCAAATTACGCAGCGAGAAAGAGTGCTAGATTCGGCGTGACCACAGAAGTTCAGCAAGATCTGTTTGGTGTTCCAGAAAACGTCTCTCTGGCCCACTGTGTTGCCCAAGACCTCGAGATGACTAAAGGAATATCGTCCGTATTCAATAGAAAGTTCGGCCGCCTGGACGAGTTAAGAAATCAGCAGCCTAAAATTGGAAGAGTACTGCGATTGGAAGATGGTCCTCGATCTTTGCTGTATATGGTGACCAGAAAGTCTTATACGGACACGCCAAGCTACGAGAACATATGGCGTGCTCTAACTAATTTGAAGAAAATCGTGTGTAATTATGACATCAAAAATTTGGCTTTACCAAAAATAGGCCATGCAGTAGAAAATCTGGATTGGAAGATTGTGAGAAGCATGCTTGAAGTGGTCTTCAGAGGAACTGGTGTACAAATCACTGTGTGTTGCATGAACCCGAAGATGTCGTACCCTTCAAAGACAGTAGACTGTTATTTCTTCTTGAAGGGTGTATGCAGAGCTGGAGAGTCGTGTAGATTCCGCCATCCTGGGCCTTCATTTAGAGTTGCTGATCGAGACGCTCAGATCTTAAGAGGGGAGCAGTGTAGCGGAAGAGAAATCTTGGCCGATCCCCGTATAACAGTAAACACCTCGAGAATGACGTAATCGGATGTGCTAGGCCTCGCCGGAGAATTCTGGAAGGTACGTCACGTAGGCGGAACAAGCCGATAGCTCGAGATGGGAGTCGATTGTTCCAGAATAACAACTGGGTATAAATACGGGCATATTTTGTGAATAAGTTTAGTGTATAAGATAAATTCGTCTGTAACTTATATAAATAAAGTCGTATATAAATTACGAACCGCTAGTTTTATTGTAATTAGAAGTAATTACACTAATCACGCTACAATACTTTAAAGTTAAAGACAAAAATGTTATGCGATTAAATAACCGTTGCCTTACCCAAAACGGACGTCTATGACCAATACTAGAAATTCGCAATTGATAGAGTCGATTTACCTCTGAAAGATAAATAGACGTACCAGTTTCTGTTTTTCTAAATTGAAGCGTTCTGAAGCTATTTTAAAAAACTAATTTCAAGACGCCATCTTTAAAGAACTGTAGCTCTCATAGGAAGCATTTTCATACTATGTAGATGAATTGGGTTAGATTATCTTAAAATTATCTGAGGAATCTCTCCGGTCTTCGTTTGTCTGGAGAGTTTCTGGACACCCTGTATATATATATATATATATATATATATATATATATATATATATATATATATTTATGCACAGATATCAAAGTGAGGTCCTGACATTACGCGCACTTAGTGAGGACCGGTAGAAAACGTAGACATAATCGTTTCAACTCTTCATAGTGACCTTGACAAGTAAATAGCAATTAAAAAATGACGAGTATACACAAAAAAAATTACGTATATGTGCCCCGTATTGTTCAAGTATATTGCCACCCAAGTGAGGCCATTATACGCAGCTATTAAAGTGAGACTGTATATACTTTTTCGTTATGCGCACAAAGTGAGGACAACTTTACGTGTATATTTCCTTACAGCTCATCAAGTGAGGACCATACAGTGTTGTCGATAAATATGAGATTAATCGTTTCTACTGCCTTTTTCTGTATAACACAGTAAGAATTATTATTGTTTCGATGTTTCAGTCACTTGTAGTTATAAGAAGGATGTGGACTCTTTGTTCTTGCTCGTACTGTTTGTTAATTTTATAACATTTTAGTACCTCAGCATTAAATCACGGTAGCCTTATCGGAGACTAGCGTTAATAAAGAAATAATTTTATATTTTTTAATAATTTACGTTAAAGATGGATAGGAAAGCAAGAATTTTGAAAATAGCGTTAGTTGAGAACAATAATAATCAAAATGGAGGATACAGTGATAGTTCAGTTATGTGAAATTTATATTGAACTTAACATATAAAAGCCCGACTTTTGATCTAAGGGGAACACAGTTTTTACGGTATATACATATCTGTCATTTGTCAACCCCTCCCTTCCATTTCCCCCACCCCTTATTTTTAAATAGGGAATAGGGCGTGTGCTAGCTCATTTAAAAGGATATTCAATTATCTATCCAGTATTATTAACATTGACATAATTATCTATACAGAGTGTATTTTAGTATAGGTACTGTTGCCCCTGTCGATTTTCATTATGAAACGACAATTTTCCAACCTTAATTTTAGTATACAAGATGATTTACTTCATTTAATTAAACTTAATGTACCTTTTTTACTGACTTAATTTTACAGTTATTCCACTAGATGGCAAATACAGTGAATATGTGCATATGTTTTATTTCGAATAATCATTTTAAAATAGTTTTAGTTTTCTATTTTCTCTGAAAATTGTTGCAAGCTTCTTGTTCTTACACTTAAAATCATGTCACTACAAATTTATACGAGACTACATATTAAGAGTATAGAAAGTATTATAATATATGACATACATGCTTTTTTTCATTTATTGAAGATATTTCACCTTATCCTGAAACAATGCAATGTGACCAAGTGTCCTCAACTAAAAAAATATGTCCCACTATTTTGATACTAAATGTATAGTTTGTACTATAAACCGTATTGAAATAGATTGCAACATGTGTGTGTGGTTGGGATATTGACTGCGAAACCTAAGGCTTCATTCGCCTAATCATATTTACCTTTGATTCTTATAACAATAAATAAAATTGATTAATATTTTATATCAATATTATTAGTGTTTTTAAACAATATCAGTATGATATATCAGTATGATATATCAGTATGATATATCAGTATGATAAAGTCAAGATAAACAATACTATAACAGAAAGCTTTGAGGTCAAACAATGACTGCGGCAGGGTGATCCATTATCGTCTATAATGTTTAGCATATTACTAGAAAAGGTTATACAGGAACCAAACATTAATAGAACAGGTCTGATCTACCACAAAAAACATCAGTGCTTGGCATTCGCAGACGATTTGGTAATCTTGGCTAGGAGCAAAATAGAACTTATAGAAACAGTCATGAAACTCGAGGAGAGGGCAGCAACCAAAGGATTGTATATAAATGAAGCAAAAACAAAGTATATGGAATGGACAAATAAGCAATTCGTTCGGGGGCAATACATAACAATGACGACAGCGAAGGGAACACAGTATAAATTCGAAGAAGTTGAGAGATTTGAGTACTTAGGAACTGTCTTCACAAGAGATCCTAACTGTGAAGAAGAAATACAAAAGAGAATTATGTCGGGCAACCGCGCTATATTTGCTTTTAATGGGTTGTTAAGAAGTAAACATATATCACGAAGAGCAAAACTAAGAACTTACAAGACCGTAATAAGGCCGATAGTAACGTATGCTTCTGAAACATGGGTCACAACAAAAAAACATCAAGAGTTGTTATTAGTTTGGGAGAGGAAAATACTGCGCAAAATCTTCGGTGGGAAAAACTTAAATGGACAATGGGTAAGAAGAACAAATAAGGAACTAACTGAGCTCTATCAAGATCCTAACATACTAGCAGTAATTAAGGCGCAAAGACTTAGATGGTTGGACCATGTGCAGAGGATGATTCCATCTAGAATTCCCAGAATGGTACTATCTAGTGCATTGGCAGGGAAAAGACGAAGAGGAAGACCGAAGTCACGATGGAGTAATGGAGTTAGAGAAGATATGAGAAGAATTAACTTAAGGAACTGGGAAACAAAAGCGACTGACAAAAGGGAGTGGAAAAGAATAGTACATCAAGCCATGGGCCTACTAGGCTCGTACTGCTTACATATTATAATATCAGTTTTCTAATATTATCCAGTTCCATATCCAGTTCCGAATCCAGTGGTTATATTTCTTCCGTATTGTTTAGTTTCGCTTCCAGTGATTGTATTTTTTTTCTTGTTTTTTTTTGAAATATTTATTTATTATTTTATTACTATATTTTTTTTATTGTGCTCATAATAGATTGCAACATTGTCTACAGACATGAATGCAGTAACAATAAATAAAAAAATCGGAGATCCACACCCCGGATTTAAAATCGAAACCTCTGCTTTACGAATCCGAGATCCGAGGTGTACCCACTAGGTCACTAGGCTATCGCTCTTAAGACAATATTTTTTCCTGAAACGGGGAACTTCTAAAGCCGGGTCTAGACTATGTAACAAAACATGCTAATAACAAAGTTGTACAACAAATTTGTTGTACAACTTTGTTATGTAACTTGTTATAATATAGCATGAGTATCCAGGCTATATAACAAAAAACAAAACAACAACATGCGCATAAATTTTGCAGCATTTTAGATGGATAGCTGGTAGGTTAGGTACAGTGTTCCCAAACCTACCGAAAATTCGGTAGATCTAACGATTTCGACGCATTGCTACCGATCTAACGAAATATACTAAAATTCTACCTAATTTTATATTCAGATAGAAATCTTTACTTATTCCTAAATCTGAGAAGAAATAAGACACAAACAATTTTTACTAGTGTAAAATGAACATGACAAAACGAATCCTGACCATAATATGCACTAAAAGAAAATCTGGCAATAGAGTAATCTTGTATTTTCTCACTTCATTACTGTTACTTGTCAATTTGTCAACAAGCCAGCAATGCCAACTTCTCATTTTCAGCATTACTAATTATAGCTTTGTTCGTGAAGAGAATCCATGATTGGTTTCTGACTGAAGCGCATGCGCATTTCCGTTTTCGAACGCTTGAAAACGGACTGCGCATGCGCACAAGTCGAAAACCTGTCATGGATTGTGCGAACAAAGCTACTACCGATTTGGCTCCACAATCTAACGAATTTTTGACAGCATTTTACCGATTTTATTTTTTTTCGTTTGGGAACACTGGTTAGGTAGTATATAAAATTGCGTCATATAAGTATGGAGGATCTCTTCATAGCAACAGCAGCTTGTGTAATATTGTGGAGGCGACACCGGCGTGTTAAATTAATATTTTGGATGTGTCCTTCATTAGCAGCTCGAGCAAAATATAGGTAGTGGTACAGCTCTTTTAGCTGATCTGGAAAGAGATAACATAGACCCATCGACAGGAGACATTAAATGTGATGGCAGTTTTAAAAACTTCTTAAGAATAGAAAGTTCTGATTTTGAATTTCTTATAAATGAAATCGGCCATAAAATAGGCAGGAAAGACATTTCGAGATGCAATTCCAATAAGAGAAAGATTAACAGCTATATTATTAGCAAAGTATATTTTTTAAACTTTTTACTCATTGTTTCAGAGAGGAAGTATAACATTTGTGTAAAATTTAATTCCTCAGTATTATCGTCTTCACCTGTTCATGATTGAGTGTCACTGTCTGTTTGAATTGGTGTAGCTGGAGAAGTAGCGGATGTAGGTGTAGTGGACGGAATAGAAAGGCTCAGATATATTGTATGATTGAGTGCCTGTTTGAGTAGCTGATGAAGCAGTCTGCATCTGTGTAGCGAATGAAGTGAATGTTACAGGTTTTATGTCTGAACACTCTGCTCTGTAGAGAATAGTATTTATGTCAAATTTAGAGTTGATTTGCACCGATTTGCTGTTAAGGTTCCGCGTACTGCTTTTCTTTTGTTGGCTTGAGTTATAGGCGTACGTGCATTAGTTTTAACTACAGTTTCTGTATCTATTTTCACTTCTATTTCAGTCTATTCATCGTGTTTTTTATTTGTTTTTTAAATCAATAAATGTAGCTCATCCCATAGCAATCCCATAATACTCGTTACTTACGAAATAGCTCAATTAAATGAGTAGTCAGTTCTTTCGACAATTTCATCGCGTAAATAACCCTACGTGAACAGAGCAAAGAAAAATCTAGCACAATCACTCCAGAATGAACAAGGCGATATGACTCCAACGGTTGCTGCTCGCGTAGGTACTATGCCAGAGAAATGTTTCAATAACATGTTTTTAGGTGTAGATCAGTGCGGTGCGGTTTTATAACTTTCTTTGACGTTTACCGACATCTATTGGATAACATAAAACATGCTATATAACCAGAAAAATGTTATACAACACTGTGTTTTAAAACTTGTTTATTTAAAATTTTGTAACAAGTTACAAAACTTTGTTATTTAACATGTTTTGTTACATAGTCTGGACCCGGCTTAACGGTAACTTCTTATAGGTAATACACTACAATTTCTGAATATTTTTTCTGAAATCTATCGAATGGTACCAAACACGACCCCCACGGAGGTGGGGGGGGGGGGTTACTTTAAAATCTTAAATAGGAACTCCTTTTTTTTATTTCAGATTTGGATTCTTTGCGTAAAAATAAGCAACTTTTATTCGAAACGTTTTTTCTAATTACGGATAGGTGGCGCTATAATCGGAGAAAACGGGTGTTGGAAATGGAAAATTAAATTAAAATATGGAAAGTCCCCACTAAAATGGAAAATTTTACTTAACTTTTTTGGTTTTAGAACCTAATAATCACAACCCAATAGGTCCCCAAAGCGCTCGAGTGACTGCACATTTAGCATACTTTGCTCCCCTACTATATGTATTATAAATAATATGCGAAGTAATTATTAACCCAAACAACCATAATTCAACTTTTATTTACTAATAAAGAACTGGACGAAAGTGTCACATCAGCTTTTATGAAACACATGAATATTTACATAAAAAGGTAAGTGATCTGCTTGAAATCGATATTCCCAAAATCATCTAAAAATTGTTTATACTTGAGTACTTTGAGACTCTTGTATGAAATGTGAATACCGAAATACGATTAGGAATCTCCATTACGTAATTTTTAAATAATACATAATTCTTAGGAAATGAAAGGTATTATACAAACGTGTTAAAAAATACTACCTACTGAAATTTTTTGATGGCAATAAATGATGAATTATTGGTTTATCGAATTTATTTTTAAGGTGATACAGTAGCGATCAACAGGTAGCCAAAACGCGTTCCAAGATTGAGGCTGTAATTTTGAATATTTTTTCGAGATATTTGGCACACGTATTTATAATATAATAAAGAATGGCGGTACAGAGCCCAATTTGAAAAATATATTAATATGTGGAAATTACTCTGTAAATAAATACAATATTAAAAAAACGAGTCTGTACCGCCATTAAGAAGAACAAAAAAATACACTTTCTTCAAATAAACTTTTTTATCAGATGCCTAGATTTTGTGTCATTTTGGAACTACTAATGAAATAAAAAATTTTAGTAGTTCCAAAATGACACAAAATCTAGGCATCGGATAAAAAAGTTTATTTGAAGAAAGTGTATTTTTTTGTTCTTCTTAGTGGCGGTACAGTCTCGTTTTTTTAATATCTATTGTATTTAATTACAGAGTAATTTCCACATATTAATATATTTTTTTAATTTTGCTCTGTACCGCCATTCTTTATTATATTACGAATGCGTGTGCCACATATCTCGAAAAAATATTCAAAATTACAGCCGCAATCTTGGAACGCGTTTTCGCTACCTGTTGATTGCTACTGTTTCCTCTTAAGTAAAATATGTCATTTGGATATTTTTTTAAACTCGATAGATCCTAGGGACATGTCGGTAGATCGGTAGGATCATCACTTTTGGGAGTTTTGGGAATATCCCAATTGACAACGCAATATACACCGACGCCGTCTACAACGAGCGACGAATCAGAGATGCCAGATTGGGGTACTTTCGCCCATTTTTAGGGTAATTTGAAAGTACATGGGAAAATTTTTATAGGTTGAATTGGTTGGGGAATTTTTCGGGAGGAAAATTGAGCAAACTGAATTGCAATATAAATGTATGTAACATATAACATTATATTAACATTATAACCTATCGAGTATATAAGAAGGAAGAGAGACACACCCCGAAAATCTTTTAGAGATAAAATGGACGAAGCAATATTAGAAAAGAAACCTGCAGGACTGGAAAAACAGAAAGAACTGAAAATAACGGTCAAGTGAAATAATACAGGAAAAACTATGGAAATCCAGGGTGGTCAAGAAAAAACGGGATGTTTCTAAATAAATCCGACAAACTTTAAAGGGTAATTCTATATGAAAAAATAATGACAGTTTGCTCTATAAGCGTATGTCAGCAAATACTTCGTTTCCGAGATATGGGGTGTTGACATTTTTCTTACAAACTGACGATTTCTTTATTGTTCTAAAACCGGTTCAGATATGCAAATGAAATTTGATGTGTTTTAAGAGGTAATTATTGCGCATTTTTTGACATAAAATTAATAATTTTATATCTACTGTTGAAATGGTGTGAATTTTTTTAAAGAAAAACATAGTACGCCACTGAGATATTTCAAATAACAAATCATTTTGGAATTACTCGTTCAATTTATGATACATACAAAAATCTATTATTCCTTTTTTTCATACGTCGTTCGTGCCGTTTTTATGCAAAAAGTGAAACATCTTAACGCGTACAAAGTATTCGAAATAAATTTCTATATATTCATATTATGAAAAAGAACTTGTCAATTCTAATTCATATAGATATACCTGGTTTGTTTTTTTTTTATTTCAAATTACACACCCACGGACACACGACAATGTTGATAAAGCAAAGTTTACAGAACAGGAAGACAAAACTATTTAACCATTGAGGCTATAATGACAAGCAGCAGTATAATAATATCACTGACTATTCATAAATTTGTTGATACTTCGTAAATCTGATCTTCGTGTATTTTAAGTATGTATGTATAACATTGTAATACCATAAAAGTGATAGGTATTACCTGACAAATGACCTTTAAAAGCCATAACAATTTTTAGGTTGCATTATTTTTATTAGAGAATTTTTGTGACCTAGAAATAGTTTTCTTATTGTTACAATTATTTAATATTAATTGTCTTAGGAGTAATCTTAGCCCAAAGATAATCTATAAAGTCCAAAAAAATAATGAATGTAAAAAATATTATATTTTTTTTTGTTTAGCTAATGCCTCGACAACTAATGGCCATTGGCATGGTAGGTACGGTAATTTTGAACAGTTAGGTACCTAGTGTCATGTGTAAGTAGTGTGTGTTGAGTAAGTGCCTTGTTACTTTGCAATGTCGACGTCATTGTCTTTGCAAAGAGACGCTAATTGTATCCGAACGTCTGCGGTCCCTCCGGTGAGAACCGATCCCACGAGGACAGAAACTATATTCATTTATTAATTTATAATAAATGAAAAATTTCCGACCCTGGTGAGATTCGAACCCACAACCTTTCGGATTTTTTCGATCCAAAGGCAGGCGCTCTTACCACTGAGCCACGGAGGGGGGTAAATATTATATTTATATATCAGCGTCTCTCAAAATTTGGCGCCCCCAAATTCTGGCGCCCCGGGCGGTCGCCCGGCTCGCCCGCCCCTTTATCCGGCGCTGCTTTAAGGCACTAGTGCTTTAAAATTTTTATGGCACTGCAATTCGTATTGATCGTATAGGCAATTTTGATGTAGGTAATGTCAAAAAAATATAAAAATGGAATGTCAGTCAAGTTCAAGTAAAAGTTTTTGTAGATATTGTCCTGTAATTACGTTTGTAGAAAAAATATTGCATGATATGCCTGTTAAAAAGTGCATTTTTAAGGCACTCATGTGAATTGCAGAACTCGCTGTCGCTCATTCTGCAAACTTTCACATGCATGCCTTAAACGTGTACTTTTAACACTTATATCATAAATAACTATTGAAATACTGATTACAAAAATTTATAGTATTTTAAGCCTTTCTGAGAGCATATGCGCAAAAATTTCGCTCGAATTATTTTTAAATGCGTTCATTTTTTTCGAATACTGAGAAAACCTTAAGTATTTTTAAAAAATTTAAACGCAGAAAGAAATATTACTGTATTATCCATGGTCGAAAGTCCTTGAGAACTTCTATAAATATTTATTTTAATAAGTCACAGGGGTGAAAAAAAATAGTCTGATTTTTAATTTTAAATATATCATTCAAAAGAAACTTTTTGTTCATTATAAGGGACTTTCTGCCCTCGGGAATAATGTAGTCTTCTATTTTGCGTTTAAATTTTTTTAAAATACCTATTATCTCAGGATTCGAAAAAAATAAATGCGTTTAAAAAGAACTCGACCGAAATTTTGCGCCTAGGCTCTCAAAAAGGATTAAAGTATTAAACATTTTTGTACTGTTTGAATTTATGCGACGATTGACGATCCACTGTTTTAAAGATTGGTTGAACAGATGTTGCCAGTTGTATGGTCCTCACTATGTGTATCCTAAGTTATTCAACAGGGCATAGAATATACATGGTTAGAAAATATACGCCAAAGTCAGCGCCTCTATGCGGAAAATCTCTGAACTAAAAATTGATGTGGACCATACAAAGTGAGGTCCCACTTTTTTTTTGTAAAAAAACAATGTTTGCTATCAGTACATGTCTACGAAAAAGTCTTACATTGATTGACTAAGTGAGGTCCGTATATTGGACCTCACTTTGTACAGGACTCACTTCAACCGCAGTTTCTTTTGATATGTGGCTCACTTCATACGCTGGGAGTAAATATATATATATATATATATATATATAAAAGAAGTCAATCTTTGAACACACTCAGTGATCACAAGATACAAAGTTGGTTCACCGACCAATCGTAACAAAATCAAACAAATGACATAGAGAATGTGGAAAAATCCCCTTACGAATAACTCACACATCCACTCTTTCGGGCTGGGAAAAATTTTCTGAATAGAATCAAAGATCCAAACACCAGTTCTCAGAAATGTGTTTCGCCCTCTTCAACCTCCCTGGGCTCATCGGTAAAGATGAGAGGTTGAATATCTTTAGACACATTCCATCAAAAAACAACATCCGAGACATAGACACAACAGGAGCGTATATCTACGCATCATCTGACAATGACAGTCTCAAGTTTTAATTCCCTAATTACTGGTGTTTGGATCTTTGATTCTATTCAGAAAATTTTTCCCAGCCCGAAATAGTGGATGTGTGAGTTATTCGTAAGGGGATTTTTCCACATTCTCTATGTCATTTGTTTATATATATATATATATATATATATATATATATATATATATATATATATATATATATATATATATATATATATATATATATTGTTATGATCTGCTTCTTATTAATTTTATATTAATTATTATTTATTTGATTAATTATTTAATTGTCGCAAATCATACATAAAAAATGAATAAAAAATCTCAGGGTGGCTTTTTATAATATTAAAAATGTCTAAATTATCTTACGTTATACTTATCTTCTCTCGTGGTTTCAGTATCTCTTAGTTGATCCTAACCGGGATAAAATAGGGAAAAGAAATAAAGCAAAATATAAAATAAACATACAGAATTGTCTTTTATTTATCAAAATCGATACTATAAAAACCTATCAAATCTAAAACCTGTGGACACAGATGTCCGAATGAAATTTCTACCATTTAAATTTATTCTAGTTAAAAAAAAACATTTTATCGGTTTGTTCCCGATGACTTTGGTACAACAAAATAAACAAAACCAAATTATGTATTCGCAAGATTAGCTATACTTCCTATCTACTTTCTGAAATATTGGAATTTTAATTCCTACGCTTTTTACTCAAAATTTTAGTTTCCGAACATAAAAATATCTTTCACATAAGTTGACTAACCTTTTGCTTCACTCACTCTGATATCTTCTCGTGACACAAAACAGCTCTCCCTCGTTGACTATGTTAAAGGCTACTCATCAAAGCCCTCTCCGTTCACCAGCTTCAAAACTATCAGCATACCAGCACCAATTCTCCAACGAGCCAAAGCCTCTTTTGACCAGTACTCGATTCACACAAACTCCAAAAATTGTCTGTTCTCCTTCTCACAATAATACAGAATCAAAGAGGTATTTCGTCTCAATTTGATCTGTCTCTCGTTCCACTTTTCAGCACTATCCTCCACTATCAAAAAGCCACTGGTACTTGCTAACTATCTATCCACGAAAACGTCGAACTGCTCCTCAGCGATGCTAATAACATAATGCCTTCTTTTTCAAACTCCCTCAATCATTCAAACCACTTTTCCCCTTACAAATTGCCAAGAATCAGAATCATTTCTCTTTTCCATTCGACAAACAAACAGTCATTCTTTCTAAATTATTCCGATCATCCTAATTACTTTCGGTGAATTCTAGAACATTTTTCTTGGGGTGAAACAAAGATATTAAAATTCCAAACTTTCTTTTAAACCATTTTTCTAGAAAATGATAATTACCTCTACCTGTGGATTCTATAGTTCCCGTAATAAACAATCTTTTTCCATTTTAAACCTAAATACATCGTTCTTTTCACTTTAATTATTCACAAATGTCTTTAATGGTTCATCGGAAAGCTCATTAAAAAAGAAATCCACTTACATCCAAACTAAATTCTAATAAATATTTACAGATCAATATACAGGGTGTATCAAATTTATGTGCCCGCGTTATTTAAAAAAAAATTAATTTAATTTTCATTTTGCCTTTGATTGATAAATTGAAAACACAATAATATATATACAGGGTGGTTCATCTTATTCGCCTCGGTGTCTGTACGGAAAACTACTTGATATTTTTTTAAAATTTCTTCACAGTAATATACAGGGCCATTAATACTACAATCTAAAAATAATGTGAATTATACAGGGTGCTCCAAAAAAGAGTGGTATATCAAAGTCATATTTTTTCTTATGGAATGCCCCATATATGATGACATTATTAAATTGACCTTAAAAAATAAGCTATACTTTCATAAGGGTTCCCTATACTTAAATACTGGGTGTTTTGATTTATTTCGATTTTTATAAAAATGTAAGATTTTAGAAAAAAAATGAATATCTACGAATCTAAGAATCAGTAACAAATTCTTTCTTGGATCTTAATAATATACTGTTTAGCATACCTAAGCAGATGCTTATTGCAACAAATTTTCTTACAGGGTGGTCAAAACATGAGATTCTTCTATTAACAAATTCAAGCTGTAATAACTTATTTAATTTAAATGTCACACCCTGTATCTTACTAGTCTATCGCGTAGAAAATATACTTAGCTTTCAATTTGTATTAGGGTTTCCTATACCTATCTTTTTACAGGGTGGTCAAAATATTAGACTGTTTTATTAACAAATTCAAGCTGTAATAACTTACTTATTTTAAATAGAACACCCTGTATCTTACTAGCCTATCGCGTAGAAAATTTATTTAGCTTTCAATTCTTATTAGGGTTTCCTATATCTATCTCCTTTCATGTGTTAAATATTTAAGGATTTCCTAATTTAAAAGCTTTAAAAATTAGAATTTAGTAAATATGTCGTGGCTACATATGTACAACACATCACCAACACCGGCAAAATACTTAGACATGATACTGACATTAATAAAATTTTCATTGTTATCATGTAATCACACAGAGTGTTGTATTATTTTAGTTGATTTTGGCCTACATGTGACATTGAATAAATATGTTTATATTAAACTGCATACCCTATATTAGATGCCGTATTCTGGAAGATATTTAAATTATATTTCATTTCGTATAAGTATTTTTCATATCTTAAACCAACGGTTATTAAGTAAATTTAAGAACACCACTTTTTGTTTGAATCTTTGAATCGCAATTACAAACAATTAAATGCAATGGCTACTATGACAAAAACGAGCCTATTGTACAGAAATATGTAAAATGGGTATTTACAGAATAACATGGGAATTTACATTTACAGAATAACATGTGTATTGAGAATGTTTACATGGAATGAAGAGATTTTAAATATCTTCAATTATAAAGAATAGTATATCGAGTATGTCATTTAAAATAAGAACACTCTGTGTGATTAAATGATAAAAATATCAATTTTATTAACGAAAGTATTTTGACTAAGATATTTAAGTATATTGCCGGTGTTGGTGATGTGTTGTACATAACCACATCATAGGTACTTAATTATAATTTTTAAAGCTTACAAATTAGGAAATCTTTAAATATTTCAAAAATGAAGGGAGATAGGTATCGGAAACCCTAATAAGAATTGAAAGCAAAGTAAATTTTCTAAGCGGTAGATTAGTAAGATACAGGGTGATCCATTTAAAATAAGTAAGTTATTACAGCTTGAATTTGTTAATAGAACAATCTAATATTTTGACCACCCTGTAAAAGATGGGTATAGGAAACCCTAATATAAATTGAAAGCTAAGTCAATTTTCTACGAGATAGACTAGTAAGATATAGGGTGTTCTATTTAAAATAAGTAAGTTATTACAGCTTGAATTTGCTAATAGAACAATCTCATATTTTGACCAACCTGTAAGAAATTTTGTTGCAGTAAGCATCTGTTTAAGTATGCTAACTAGTCTATTATTAAGATCCAAGAACGAATTTTTTACTGATTCTTAGATTCATAGATATTAATTTTTTTCTAAAACCTTAAATTTTCATAAAAATCGAAATAAATCAAAACACCCCGTATTTAGGTATAGGGAACCCTTATGAAAGTATAGCTTATTTTTTAAGGTCAATTCAGTAATGTCATCAGATACAGGGCATTCCATAAGAAAAAATAAAACTTTGATATACCACTCTTTTTTGGAGCACCCTGTATAATTCATATTATTTTTAGATTGTAGTATTAAAGGCCCTGTATATTTCTGTGAAGAAATTGTTTTAAAATATCAAGTGGTTTTCCGTACAGAGACCGAGGCGAATAAGATGAACCACTCTGTATATATATATATATATATATATATATATATGTATATATATATATATATATATATATATATATATATATATATATATATATATATATATATATATATATATAGATATGCTTTCTGTTGTTTTCCGGGTTTGACTCCGCGTTGAATAATTTTGGTTTTGATAAAAACCATTATTTTGATGACGTTTCGGCAAGATCTCACTTGCCATTGGATCAACAGGATCATCAGGATCAACTACATAAGCGACGGTATCGTGAGTAAAAATTCAGTTTACTTCAAGCAGCAGCGAGAAGCGGAACTACCTGACTTGACAATGGCAAGTGAGATCTTGCCGAAACGTCGTCAAAATAATGGTTTTTATCAAAACCAAAATTATTCAACGCGGAGTCAAACCCGGAAAACAACAGACAGCACATATAGCTCCCGCGGAAACTTCAAGTGTAACATATATATATATATATATATATATATATATATATATATATATATATATATATATATATATATATATATATATATATATATATATATATATATATATAAATATATTTTATGTATAGGGAAAGGCAACAGTTGCGTTTCAACTGATCAACTCCAGTATGTGAGGTTTCAATCCCCCTTATCCTTACATTGCACCCACGTGGGAAGAGTCCTGTGTAGCCCTGGGTAATATCCAGGAATATTTTCAACTCCACAAAATTTTAAGAACAATATATAGAAATTTTTAAAACTTTTTAATATTTAAAGGGTTTTTACCCAAAACATTTTTGTGCGGTTCATGCATGCACAATATTGGCTTTTTTAAACACTGATGATGTATTTTTTAATCCGAAAACGTTCTGTTATGTGATGTAACCCCTTATTTAAGGACTTTTAAATATACATTTTACAAAGGATCTATTATTTTTGTGATTTGTGGTATACAGCCAGCTACAGGCATTTTACTTTCCTCGTGTGTTACAGTTATTTGTTATTCACAATAAACTATTTATGCGTAAACAAGTGGAATTTATATAAAACTGGTTCAAACACATTAATAACCATATTATATAATATTTTTTTAAAGAAAGGTCGGCAACTCAGAGATGGCTTATAAAAAATTTCATTTAGTTATTGTATATAAAATCACAAATCGGAAAATGAATAAGAAGTATGTATTTGAACATTGTTCTTCTTCTTCCTCTTTTTATGTAGACATGGCCTGTTTTTCCTATGTGACTCTATTATAGTAAGTTGTTGTTCCACCGTTTTTGTAGTCTTTGTACTGATCGTCTTTCTATTGGGCAACCATCTTTACTACTACCCCATTTGTTGTTATTCTGCTTATGTTCTCGTTCCATTCTACTCTTCTGATTCTTATTCAGTTCTTGATGTTCTCCACTTTGTATCTTCGTCGTATATCTGTACGTCTAGCTTCGTTCCATAGTGTTTTGCCATTAATTTTCATCTCTGGTGTTTTCATCTCTTAGTGCAGCCATTGAAACTTTTTAGCTCAGAAATTTTTTACTATGAACGATTTATACGAAATTTTGGAATTAGGCTTATCCTACCCTTAACTTTAAAAGTGATATTGACCCGAACTACGTTTTCACCCTGGGGGCGGTTGCTACCCCTTTTCGGTGGTGGAAAATAATTTTTTCAAAATAACCTCAGATATCAGTAGAAGACCTAATTTTAAGCAAAAAATGTTGTATAAAGTTTTTTTAGAAACCCAATAATTTTCAAGTTATTGGCAATTAAAAATTCGGAATTTTCTCACGATTTCCAACAGTTTTTTGCAAATATCTCCAAAAATATGCGTTTAACGATAATATTATGATAAACAAAATTGTAGCAAGTAAAAAAGTGAACAAATTGGTTATTTAAAGAGTGTTCTGAGTGCATTATTAAGCGAGATATTGAAGATCAAAGCCGTTTTTTATTTTGTGTGAAATTTAATCGATGTATTCAATGCCATCTAGCCGAGAGCGAATACATTTTATGCATGATAATGAGAAAGGATTTTTTAGTGCTTAAAATAAGCTTTAAAATGAGTACTGTTAAAAGTCTTTTGTACGTAAAATGAGTGAGCTGTAATGAAAAAAAGAGGAACTTCTAATGGTTTTTTTTAATCAAAGGATTTCATAAGTGCCATTTCCACCAAAATTAAAATTAATCGTATTTCGTCTAGAATTAACTTTAATATAAAAAGTTTGATGGATTCTAGCAGTTTCGCTGCTTTGAAACACATATTTTTTGAAAAAAATCGCGATTTTAAGAAAAAAAAAAATCGAATTTAAAAAAAAACCACCTTCTTTTCATAATATCTCAAAAATAATGAAAGATACGTAAAAACGTGTAATAATAAAAAATAGGTTTTTTCTGACAAAAATTTTGGTTTGTTTGTTTTTCCTGTCACACAAAAATTGACAAAGATATGATTGATGAAAGAGCGCGCGGTAGCGAAATCACAGTCTCTCTCGAGGCTTTTGACCCTTCACCGTTTCAAAATAAAAGGTGTTTCACTACATATTATAATAAAAAAGTTGTAGCTCTTTTAATTACCTTCAAAATGGTTTTTTATAAGTTGTGATAGCTTCAAAATTGAAGTAGTTATGGCCCAAAAACTAAATCATACATATTCAATGTTTTAACTTAGGGGTAGTTTTAAGGGTTAAAGAACTTGAGCATATGATTTTCCAGCATAGCTTTTTCGGGAAAGTGGAACGATATTTAAATCTTTTTTAGTTTATCAAAAGAAATTTTTTATACAATTTTTAATCGAGGGATTAATTTTAAGGGTTGAAAGGGGTTAACATTTAAATAATTAAGATAAAGAACGTAAAATATTATTTACTCTATATTTAAGTCTTCTTGTCAAACCAAATTAATTTTTTGTAAATTTTTTCTATTTAGGGGTTGTTTTTAAGGGTTGAAAGGGGGTTAACAATATGATAATTAAGATAGAGAACGTAAAATATCATTAACTCTATATTTAAATATTTTTATGTCATACTAAATTAATTTTTTGTAAATTTTTCGATTTAGGGGTTGTTTGAAAGGGTTGTACGGTTTTCAAGGGGATGAAAATGAGTTTAACATGAGGTTATTGTGTTAGAAAGCACTTCACAATGCCACTCTTTATTATTAAACACGTTTTCTGGCGATAAAATGGATTAATGTCAATTTTTCCATTAAGGGGTTGTTTTCATCCCTTAAAAATAAAAAACGGAGTTAAAGTAAATGTCACTTTTGAAGTTAAGGGTAAGATAAGTCTAATTCCAAAATCTCATGTACATCGGTTCATAGTAAAAAATTTCGGAGGTAAAAACCTATTTTTCGCTTCAGTGACTGCACTACTCTGGTGTTTTTAGCAATATGTCTATTATTTCTGTGTCGGGTCGTGTTTTGCCACGTTTGTCATATTATTGGGACGATAACTGTTCTGTAAATTCTGCCTTTAATTTCTTTTTTTCAGGTAGTTTTTGTGGTTGTTTGGTACATTATTTTCATTTACATTTTGTAGCTGTTTGAAGTAGGTGCATATATTTTATATTATGATGTCTCAGGTTGATACTGAAATATTAATAACATTAATTGAAGCGAGACCTGTTCTTTGGGACAAAACAATAGAAATATATAAAGATAGAAACTTGACGAGAAATGCTTGGAATGGTGTAGGTATGCCATGCACTTAACATTGAATTTAATGAATTAGGCGATAAAGAAAAAAACACATTTGTTAAGTACAGCAAAATTACTTATATGTTACTGATAACAACAGTAATTAAAACTGCTAAGTATATTTTAATAAACGTTATTTTACATAGTTGCAATTAACGTTGAGTATAGAGGGTGTTCCATCAAAATAAAAATATATAAATCGTATCTTTTTGCGTTTATAGGTTGGACCCAATGAATTCGGTTCCTCTTATTTCTCTTTCTTCGACGATAAAGTAACCACAACGCTATAATTTGATTTCGCTCCATATACATTTTATTCTACGAAATTATATTTAGTTTTATAGGGCAAAAGACTCGGTGAAGACTGCAGTAGGGCGGCCGTCACGTCTTGTGTGAAACTATCTAAAAACAACGTTTAAAACGAGGGGAACAACATTTAAAAACTAGTGGATGACGGAGGGTCTTCCAAATTTTGTACATGAAAAACATAGATTTTAATGTTTGAAATAAACTATTATAAATGGGAAATAAGCCACAATTTAACTAAAAAATTATTTTATTAACGTTTCGACGCCCAAATCGGATGTCGAAACGTTAATTAAATCATTTTTTAGTTAAATTGTGGCTTATTTTCCATTTAGAATAGTTTATTACATAAATTGTATGAGCTAATTAGATGAGCTAATCCAAGATCCCACAAATAACTTAGTTGAACAACGATTGTAAAAACAAATTAAGACTTTTAATTAAAAACATAAGAAATAATAACTAACAAAATAAAAATTGCAAATGAATTAAATACGCATTACAGTACATTAGGACAAAAGTATGGACAAAAAATACCCATTTGTAATAATACATCGTAATGATACATATCAGACATCGTATCATGTACCTACCTCAGCCACAAAGTGTAAATAAAAATAATATACCAAACACCACAGCAAAATATCTTCGTGCGACTTAATTCTAATTGTGTGAAAAGGACAAGTGCGTCAAAACTACCGCACGAGAAAACCCTCGCACGTTCAAAATTCTTATAATGTGAAATAGCGCTTATGTAAATAAAGACAGCATCAGCAATTATTTGTTTATCAACTATAAAATAAAAAATTATTACATTGCGTTTCTCTTGTTTCTTATCTCTAGGAACACACCTTCACAAAAACTGTTAATATTTAAGTAATGTAAAACAATAAAAAAAATTAATAAAATTATAAATATTCATAAAAAATTTAACATATTATGTAGATTTATGTACGTTTGAGTTATTTCTCAACGTTTTTCCTCAAGCCACTGAAGGGTTTATTGACCTCGAGGTAAGCGTTATATACAGTGTGTCAATTTGAAAAGGTACCACCCACTAGAATTTGGTCCCTACAAAAAATTTAAAAATATGCAAACACACGTCAAATTTATTTGTGAGGGGATATTTTGTAGACCAGTTTGCAACTAAATTACATCAACCCTCTAGCGGGGGCGGACACAACCTCCAAAATTTTTAATGGAAAGGGGGGTCGAGTGATACCTCATTTTAAAGGTCGTTCAAGCAACTTTTCAAAAATATCACATACATTATATTTTTTTCAGTACTTTTGGAAAAATCTTGGGCTGAATACTCCAAAAAAATTTTTGTAATTTGGAACTCGTTACTTAATATGCTTACGGTTTTGATTGATTTTTTCAAAAATATTCCAAAAAATACTCAAAATACTCCAATATTAAAAAAAAATTCAATTTTGAGTTCAATACTCCAAAAAAAATTTTGGAGTTCTGAACTCGAAACATAATATCTTTAGGTACGGTGTCACTTGATTTTTACAAAAGCACGAAAACGAAATGTAATGTATGTGGTATTTTTGAAAATGTGGTTAAACTCGATACTTAATATATTTACGGTTTTACTAGATGTTTCCAAAAATACTCCAAAAAATACACAAAATAGGTACTGCAATACTTAAAAAAATTTCAATTTGAAGTTCAATAAAAAAAATTTTGGGGTTCTGAACTCGATATTTAAATCTATACAATCTCACTTGATTTTTCCAAAAGTAATGAAAAGAAATATGAATGTGGTATTTTTGAAAAGGTGGTTGAACGATCTTTAAAATTAGGTATCACTCAACCCCCCTTTCCAATCAAGATTTTGGGGGTTGTGTTTGCCCCCTCTAGAGGATTGATGTAGTTGAAAACTGGTCTACAAAATGTGCTTCCCTCAAATAAATGTGATGTGCTTTTTCAATTTTTTAAATTTTTTATAGGAATCAAATTATAGAAGGTGGCCCCTTTTCAAATTGACACACTGTATACATTTTCTAGTTAAATATTAAATATCGTTGCTTGTGAATACGCAAATGTATAACATTATAAAATTAGTAAACTAGTGAAGCAAGAAACCCATTATGAACGACCGGCACGGCACAGCCCGGCACGGCACAGCACAGGCCGGCACGTCCAAAAACCCATTTGTAACGGCTGGCACGGCACGGCACCGGAAAAATGATCATATATTTTAAAAACTATCGTAAAATAAAAGTTTTTAAAATACATACACTACACAATTTTAATGAATATGCATCATATTAAAAAAACGAATTCATGGTTAAAAGATAATGTACGTACCTGTCCATTGATCAAAATTTTCGGATATTTGTACCCATGTATTGTCCTTTTTCTTACTATCATGATAACTTGAGTCCGATGCATCATACAAAAATGGGTATTCTCTGACACTCTCTATGAAAAGTTCTTCCATTTTATTTTATTTCAAAAGAAAAAACGCGCTTTCAATTAAAAAATCAACAATATATCTGCTTATTACCAACAATTATGACGCACTGGCGCCGACTGGCCGTTCATGCCGTTCGACTTCAGCAAGAAACCCATTATGAACGCCCGGCACGGCACAGCCCGGCACGGCACAGCCCGGCACGGCACAGCACAGGCCGGCACGTCCAAAAACCCATTTGTAACGGCCGGCACGGCACGGCACCGGAAAAATGATCATATATTTTAAAAACTATCGTAAAATAAAAGTTTTTAAAATACATACACTACACAATTTTAATGAAGATGCATCATGTTAAAAAAACGAATTCATGATTAAAAGATAATGTACGTACCTGTCCATTGATCAAAATTTTCGGATATTTGTACCCATGTATTGTCCTTTTTCTTACTATCATGATAACTTGAGTCCGATGCATCATACAAAAATGGGTATTCTCTGACACTCTCAATGAAAAGTTCTTCCATATTATTTTATTTCAAAAGAAACAACGCGCTTTCGATTAAAAAATCAACAATATATCTGCTTATTATCAACAATTATGACGCACTGGCGCCGACTGGCCGTTCAGGCCGTTCGACTTCAGCAAGAAACCCATTATGAACGGCCGGCACGGCACAGCCCGGCCCGGCACAGGACAGTCCAAATTCATTTGTATAGTTTTAAATGCAACGTAACCCATTATGAGCGGCTGGCTCGGCCCGGCACAGGCCAGCACGCAAACGGAACGGCCAAAATTCTCCGAGGAGAATAAAATCCGTTGAAGTCGAACGGCCTGGACGGCCAGTCGGCGCCAGTGCGTCATAATTGGTAATAAGCAGATATATTGTTGATTTTTTAATTGAAAGCGCGTTATTTCTTTTGAAATAAAATAATATGGACGAACTTTTCATTGAGAGTGTCAGAGAATACCCATTTTTGTATGATGCATCGGACTTAAGTTATCATGATAGTAAGAAAAAGGACAATACATGGGTACAAATATCCGAAAATTTTTATCAATGGACAGGTACGTACATTATCTTTTAACCATGAATTCGTTTTTTTAACATGATGCATATTCTTTAAAATTGTGTAGTTTATGTCTTTTAAAAACTTTTATTTTACGATAGTTTTTAAAATATATGATCATTTTTCCGGTGCCGTGCCGTGCCAGCCGTTACAAATGGGTTTTTGAACGTGCCGGCCTGTGCTGTGCCGTGCCGGGCTGTGCCGTGCTGGGCGTTCATAATGGGTTTCTTGCTTTCAACGGATTTTATTCTCCTCGGAGAATTTTGGCTGTTCCGTTTGCGTGCTGGCCTGTGCCGGGCCGAGCGGGCCGAGCCGGCCGCTCATAATGGGTTACGTTGCATTTAAAACTATACAAATGAATTTGGACTGTCCTGTGCCGGGCCGGGCTTTTAGTTTTTAAAAGCCGGTTTCTTGCTTTTAGTCTCAAGTGAGAACAGAACACTTTTTATATTTTACACTTTAACTGCAATATATGAGTACCTATAATAACACATTATAAATATGTTTCAAAAGTTATGCATCACGTAAAATTATGCCCATTTTCATAGTTGATTTTTTTATGAACAGATGAACGGATTCTGCTAATTTTTTTATTGTTTTAGATTTTCCTTTGGTCATTAAATCCTTTGGCAAATGTTTACTCAAACTTCTTTTTTGTACTTAAGCCGGGTGGAAGAACAGAATATTTTACTTATGTAAGTTATGTAAGTTTAAGACACTCTGTAGGGAGGACAAGGTACAAGCATTGTTTATACAAGTCTGTTATAGTTATCTGGTTAATCTGGTCTGTTATAGTTAATCTGGTCTAGTTATACAATGGTACAAGTGTGAGTATACATCGAAATCATATTATAGTCGTATAAGCATGTCGTCAGTTAAAACACACATTATAGAGTAATATCGTCTAGTTTCTTTGTTATTAAAGACATCAGAGAAATTAAAAAAAAAATAAAATATGAGACTACAACATTACTTCAATGTATCAATGGTACCTTCGTACCATTTCCTCCCTACAGGGTGTCTCAAACTTTTGTTTCAGTTAAAACACATGTTAAACAATAAAACCGTATATATTCTTTGTTTCTAAAGATATCAGGGACATTCAGAACACAAAATGTTCACAAAACATAAGACTACAATACCATTTCGATTTATACCCATACTTATACCTCGTCCACGCTACAGGATGTCTCAAATTTAACATAAAAAAACATTTTTTTCTTTCACCCGGTATAAGTTCAAAAAAGAAGTTTTTTTGACCAAATCCGTACTTACTCTTAAGCAAATTCTACCTTCAACCATCACAGAGCCTCCGTTAAACAATCTCGTCTCTTTTTATGTTGCGCTGTGCATACCCTTCACTTGGTCGACAAATAACTCTTAAGGCGGTTTGACATTACTAGTGAATAACGAACGTGGCTCACGCTTACGTATTTTGCCCGTGCTATTGTTAGATATTTTATTATCTATTTTCAAACTCGAGCAGTACATTTGTATCTATGCATTGCATAAATACAAATGTACTGCTGGAGTTTGAATAGATGATAAAATATCTAACAATAGCACGGGCAAAATACGTAAGCGTGAGCCACGTTCGTTATTCACTAGTAATGTCAACCCGCCTTTAAGGAGCCGACCAGAATTGTTAACATTATATGCCTTTCCGTTTTTAAAGATTTGTTAAGTGTTTTTTTATTTTAATTTAGTTTTGTTTCAGTTAAAACACGCCATGTTAAAAAATAAAAGCGTATATATTCTTTGTTTCTAAAGATATCAGGGACATTCAAAACACAAAATGTTTACAAAAGACTACAATATCATTTCGATTTATACCCATACTTATACCTCGTCCACGCTACAGGATGTCTCAAATTTAACATAACAAAAACATTTTTTGTCTTTCACCCTGTATAAGTTCAAAAAAGAAGTTTGAGTAAACCTTTTCTCAACTGTGTAAATATCAAAGAAAAATAAAAAAAAAAATAAAATTAGCGGAGTGGGTTAATATTTTCACGAAAAAATCAACTCTGAAAATGACCATATAGCATAACTTTGAAACTATGTGTATTTTAGCAGCCAACTTTGGAATTGTTCATGTATTTCATTAAAACAAAAGTAATATAATGATTAAATTAAAGTTATTGAATTCCTTTTTTAGACGTACCATTGGACAAACAAAGGATTAGTTCTGTCTGCATTTTTTTGGGGGATGATTATTCCTGCTGTAGCTGCTGGATGGTTAGCAACTAGGTATGGAGCAAAACGTTTTTTACTCTGTGCGATGATGATCAACTCTGTGGTTGGTTGTCTTATTCCAACATTAGCAGCATTTGGATCTATATGGGTAATTATTTGTAGAGGCATACAAGGATTTTGTAATGGATTCGTCCTTCCGTCTTTGTATGCTTTATTTGGGAAATGGATTCCAGCTTATGAACGAAGTAGATGTATGGGATTTATTTATTCTGGTATGTAAGTCTGAAATAAATATGAACAAAATTGTTAAGGCAAAAGTTGTGTCATAGATAGGCTCATAGATTTTATATTATATTTTTCAAAAAACCTTTTTACCACGTAGTGGTGTACGGCGATAATACATTATATTATGTTAACATTACATTATATTACAATACAAAAACAACTTAATCTTAAATTTAACTAATAACTGTTATACTTTTATATTATGTACAAATTTGACCCATTACTTCTTATTTCAAGCCAGCCTCCTTGCTTCTATCCACGTTGTTCCCCTTTTCTCGAATATTTTGCCTAGTAATTATCCCATGTTTGTTGTGGTCTACCTTTCTTCTTTCTTCTTTGCGTTTTTGCCTGCCAAATTTTTTTCACCGGTTTGTCTGATCCATTCTCTGAAGATGACCCCACCAACTGAGTTGCCTTCTCTCTATAAATTCTAAAGTTGACTGTGTTTCCAAATCTTCTCTTATTTGAGTGTTCCGTAGTCTATCTCTGTTGCTAACTCCTCGAACTCGTCTAAGGCCTAAGGTATTTCATTTCTACTGCCTGTATTTTACTCTTTTGTCGTTCTGTTAGTACCCATCACTCGCAACCAAAATACAGGTCTATACAGGGTGAGGCAAATAAAGGGCCTATTAGAAATATCTCGAGAACTAAAGGCAACAGAATCATGAAATTTGGAATAAAGGGGTTTTGAAGGATGATCTATTAAATGAAAATATTTTCATCTCTTTTCAACTTCCGGTTATACCGGAAGTTGCTTATAACTTCGTTTTTTTTAATGGGACACCCTGTATATTTTTACCTTTTTGGATTCTCTTCGATGTCTTCTTTCTTAAAATATGAGGTTTTGTAATATTATACAGGGTATTTTAAAAGATAATTACGTTTTTTTATTAATTTCGTAGCAAAATTAACACCCTGTAGAATTGTAGTAGTTTGACACATCTGAAACTCTACTTACGTTCAAATGATTTTTAATATACTCTACTATTGTTAAGAATCATTAGTATAGCTAAATTTTTAATTTTAGTATACAGGGTTGGTCGAAACTCGGAATAAGTATTTTCTGAGTTTTCTTAAATAGAACACCCTGTATTTTAGTATTGTAATGAAATGATATTTTATGGTACTTTTTTATTTCTTAAGCATTCCCTATACCTAACTGCTTTAATTTGTGCTTAATTGTTAATCGCACCAACAATCTTAACCACGTAGGTATTTTGATAGCTAAACCATTATTGGTAATTTTAAGGACCAGTCTGGATTATTATGTATTTATTTCTGAAAAGTTATTTGGGATTGAATATTTTCACGGCCAACGTAATAAAATTTTACGTATTTTTTGTTGCAATTAATGTTTAGCTTGAATCACCAATAACTCACAAATTAAAGCAGTTAGGTATAGGGAATGCTTAAGAAGTAAAAAAGTACTATAAAATATCATTCCATTACAATACAAAAATACAGGGTGTTCCATTTAAGAAAACTCAGAAAATACTCATTCCGAGTTTCGACGAACCCTGTATACTAAAATTAAAAATTTAGCTATACTAATGATTCTTAATAGTAGAGTATACTAAAAATCATTTAAACGTAAGTAGAGTTTTAGATCTCAAACTACTACAATTCTACAGGGTGTGAATATTGCTACGAAATTAATAAAAAAAACGTAATTATCTTTTAAAATACCCTGCATAATATTACAAAACCTCTTATTTTAAGAAAGAAGACATCGAAGAGAATCCAAAAATGTAAAAATATACAGGGTGTCCTATTTAAAAAACGAAGTTATAAGCAACTTCCGGTATAACCGGAAGTTGCAAAGAGATGAAAATATTTTCATTTAATAGATCATCCTTCAAAACCCCTTTAATCCAATTTTCATTATTCTGTTGCCTTTAGTTCTCGAGATATTTCTAATAGGCCAGTTATCTGCCTCACCCTATATATTGACTTGAACAGTTAATTTTTGTTTTTCGTGCTATTTCTTTTTTATTTATGAACGTATAGACGAGGGCATTTAGCACAAAATAAATAAATTTTTAAATACAGCACCTACAGACTTGCAGTTTTTTGCATTATGTTCAGGATGACGTCAGGAAAAAAGTCTACTATTCAAAAATGGGTGGAAATGCATAATTGCACTATAAAGTGCATAAAATGCATCCAAAATTGCATAAATATAAAAATAAAGTAAAAATCAGTATACTAAGGAACCAAATTTATTATTTGGGGGATTTTTGGGGTCACTGAATACGATTACGCAATCAGAACAGACCCCCGGATCACCTGGTGCCCAAGGCCAGTGCAAGACACGTCATCTTCAGGAGTTTCGATGGTTTTCGGCATTAAATCGATGCAAACGGGTTACTAACCGGTTTTAGGGGTCGCTAAATACGAATATGATATCAGAATTTGCCTCCGGAGTACCTGGTGCCCAGGGTCGCTATTAAGGCACGTCATCTTCTGGAATTTCAAGGGATTTCGGCACTAAATTGATGCAACTGGACTATTCGGGGGATTTTTGAGGTGGTTAAATACGAATATGCCATCAGAACAGACCTCTGGATCACCTGGTGCCCAAGGTCACTGCAAGGCACGTCATCTTCTAGACTTTCGAGGGCTTTAGGTATTAATTTACTCGGGGATTTTTGAGGTCGCCAAAAACGAATATGCCATCAGAATAGACTACCGGATTACCTGGTGCCCAAGGTCACTGCAAGGGACGTCATCCTCTTCGAGTGCTTTCTGTATTAAATTGATGCAAACGGATTACTTACGGGTTTCTGGGGTCGCTAAACACGAATATGCCATCAGAATATTAAATTCATTTAGGAGTACCTAGTGCCCAGGATCTCTACTAAGGCACGTAATCTTCTGGAGTTTCGAGTGTTTTCGGCATTAAATTGATGTAAACGGATTACCCACGTGTTTTTTGGGGTCAATAAACACGAATATGATATCAGAAATGAACTCAGATGTACCTGGTGCCCAGGGTCGCTACTAGGGCACGTCATCTTCTCGGGTTTCGGGGGTTTTCGCCATTTAACTGATACAAATGGATTACTGGAGGGATTTTGGGGTCGCTAGACACGAATATGCCATCAGAATTGACCACCCGTGTACCTGGTGCCCAGGGTCGCTACTAAGGCACGTCATCTTCTGGGCTTTCGAGAGGTTTCGGCATTTAATTGATGCAAATGGATTACTGGAGGGTTTTTGAGGTCGCTTAACACGAATATGCCATCAGAACCGACCCCCTGTACACCTGGAGCCCAAGGTCACTGCAAGGGACGTCATCTTCTGGAGTTTCGAGGGATTTCGGTATTAAATTGATGCAAACGGATTACTTACGGGTTTTTGGGGTAGCTAAACACGAATATCCCATCATAATTGAACTTCGGAATGCCTGGTGCCCAGGGTCGCTACTAGGGCTCGTCATCTTCTAGGGTTTCGAGGGCTTTCGGCATTTAATTGATGCAAATGGACACTGGGGGGTTTTTGAGGTCGCTAAACACGAATATGCCATCACAACCGACCTCCTGTGCACCTGGTGCCCAAGGTCACTACAAGGGACGTCATCTTCTGAAGTTTTACGGAATTTTGGCATTAAATTGAAGAAAATAAATCACTCGGGGGTTCTTGAGGTCGGTAATTACTAACATGCCATCAAAACAGACCATCGTAGAACCTGGTGCTCAGGGTCACTGCAAGGGGCGTCATCCGCTAGGCGAGGTTTTCGGTACTATATTGATGCAAATAGATAACTTAAAAGTTTCTGGGGATGCTGAACACGAATACCTGATCAGAACAAACACCGGAGGACCTGGTGCCTAAGGCACGTCATCTTCTGGAGTTTCGAAAGTTTTAGGTACTCAATTGATGCAAACAAACTACTCACGGGTTTTTGGGGTTGCTAAACACAAATACGCCATCAGAAGAGATACCGGACCACCTGGGCTTAAGGCACGTTATCCTCTGGAGTTTTGAGGGTTTTTGACATTAAATAGATTCAAACAGATTACTCATGGGTTTTTGGGGTTGCTGAAGACAAATACGCCGCCAGAAAAACACCGGAGCATCTGGTGCCTAAGGTATAGCATCTTATGGAGTTTAGAAAAATTTTGGTACTAAATTGATGTAAACGAATTGCTCATGGGTTTTTGGGTTTGCGGAATACGAACTCTACTATGTTGATCTATTTATTTTTTTTATATGAGTGTTATTATGCGTTGACGTTATTAGTGATTACCGTAATCACAAGATACTCCAGAATTCCTCATGTAAGCCATATTCGTGTTCAACAACCCAAAAACCAAAAAGTAATCCATTTTTCATCAATCTAGTACCGAAAACTCTCGAAACTCCAAAAGATAACGTGCTTTATGCACTAGGTGCTTCGGTGTCTGTTCTGATGGTGTATTCGCGTTCAGCAACCTCAAAAACCTATGAGTAATCCGTTTGCATCAATTTAGTACCAAAGACTCTCGAAGCTCCAGAAGATGACGCACCTAGCAATAACCTTGGGCACCATATTCTCTGGCATTCGGTTCTGACAGCATATTCGTATTTAGTGACCTCAAGAACCCCTCAGTAATCCATTTGCATCAATTTAATGCCGAAATTTCTCGAAACTCCAGAAGATGACGTCCCTTGCAGTGACCTTGGGCTCCAGGTGCACATGGGTTCGGTTCTGATGGCATATTCGTGTTAAGCGGCCTCAAAAACCCTCCAGTAATCCATTTGAATCAATTAAATGCCGAAATCTCTCAAACTCCAGAAGAGGACGCCGCTTGCAGTGGCCTTGGGCTCCAGGTGCACAGGGAGTCGGTGTTGATGGCATATTCGTGTTTTGCGACCTCAAAAACCCGTAAGTAATCCGGTTGCATCAATTTGATAGTGAAAGCCCTCGAAACTCCAGAAGATGACGTCCCTTACAGTGGCCTTGGGCACCAGGTGATCTTAAGGTCTGTCCTGATGGCATCTTCGTGTTTAACCACCTCAAAAACCAACCGAGTAGTCCAGTTACATCAATTTAGTGCCGAAATCCCTCAAAACTCCAGAAGATGACGTGCCTTAGTAGCGACCCTGGGCACCAGGTACTCCGGAGGTCAATTCTGATATCATATTCATATTTAGCGACCCCTAAAACTCGTAATCCTTTTGCATCGATTTAATGCCGAAAACCATCGAAACTCCAGAAGATGACGTCTCTTGCCGTGACCTTGGGCACCAGGTGATCCGGGGATCAGTTCTGATAGCGTAATCGTATTCAGTGACCCCAAAAATCCCCCAAATAATAAATTTTGTTCCTTAGTATACTGATTTTGACTTTATTTTTATATTTATGCAATTTTGGATGCATTTTATGTATGCACTTTACAGTGCAATTATGCATTTCCACCCATTTTTGAATAGTAGATTTTTTTCCTGACGTCATCCTGAATATAATGCAAAAAACTGCAAGTCTCTAGGTGCTGTATTTAAAAATTTATTTATTCGGGTGTTTTTAGTGCTAAATGCCCTGGTCTAGTATTGCTTATTGCATAGTATAGATTTTAGATTGCAGTAATTATCGTACAGTAGCATTGATATATCACGCAACAACCTACTTCTAACCATCATCAATGAAAGACTAAAATCAATTCTCTAACCACAAATTGTCCAAGATCAACGCGGATTCGTTCCAGGTAGAGGATGCTACACTAAACTCGGCTTTGGAAAGGAAAGATAGTCGAAGTTAGTATGAAATTTGAAATAAAGTAAAGAAAGCATAGAATAGAAAGGGGGAAGGAAGAAGAATATAATAGAGCACCGGCTAAGTAAGCTCGAGAAACAAGAGACAAAAGAAGAAGGTGGGATTCGAGAGCGAGAAAAAGGAATAAATTAAATCAGATTTAAAAATGAATAACCATTTTCAATGTCGTTGCAACACGAAACTACACCCGCGCCATATTCTAGTCCAATCAGAGACTAAATCAGATTTATTTCTGAAATAATTTGGGCGTGAAAGAATGAGAGCTGAAAGGATAAAACAGAAAGTTAGATAAATAAAACCAGACAGAGATCCTGAACAAACCACAATGAGGGCGCCAGTCTTACTCTTCAGCAAAGTAACAAATTTGTGGATTAACTACTAAATTTCTTCTTCTTCTTCTTTTAACTTTATAAATAGGCTCAATGCCTGTTTTACTTCAGTTTTTAGCCTCAATTGACATTGTCTGACCATCTTTTCGTCGGTCGTCCCAATGATCTTCTTCCATTTGGCGATTTGTCTCTTGCTATTCGTACTATTCTATTTTCTGTCATTCTTTCTATGTGTTGATTCCATTCTATTTTTCTTCTTTTCGTCCACATCTTTATTTCTTCTATACCACATCTCGCTCGTATTTCCTCACTTCTTACTCTGTCTCTTAGAGTTTGGTTTGTTATTTTTCGTAAGACTTTCATTTCTGCTGTTTCCAGCAGTCTTTGTGTTTTCGCCGTATCTGCTCTTGTATACGTCATTATCAGTCTTATTGTTGATTTATATATCCTAGTTTTCGTTTCCATTGTGAGGTATTTGTTTCTCCAGATTGTGTTGTTGAGACATCTTGCTGCTCTGTTCGCCATGTTCACTTGTTTTTGTACCTCTTCTTCCACTTTTCCGTAGCTTGACAGTTTTATTCCCAAGTATTCTGTTTCCATCACTTGTTCTATTATTTTGTTGTTTACGACCAATTTATATCGTCTAGGTTCCGCTGATACCACTATCGATTAGGTTTTCTCTGTTGAGATCACCATGTTGTATATGAGAGTCGTGTCTTCGAATTCTTTAATTAATCTTTGTAGGTCATCTTCATTTTCGGCTGTTATTATTGCGTCGTCAGCGTAGCAAATTATCTTTATTTTCTTTTCTCCCATTCTATATCCTCTCCTTTTTTAACTTTCTTTATGATTTCATCCATTATCAGATTAATTATTAATGGGCTCAGCGAATCTCCTTGTCTAATGCCAGTTTCATACTTGATAGGTTGCGATAGTTTTCCCTTACATCTTACCATAGCTATGTTATCTTTATATATTTCTCAATGGTTTTTATTAAATCCAGTGATATTCCCTTTTCATAGAGTAAATGTATCGCGTCCCGAATTCTCACTCTATCAAACGCTTTACGACACGCGATACACCCATGTATCCTCATTTATGTATTCTATTTCAACTAGTTCTTTCATTTCGCTTCTTTTTTGTCTTATGAAGCGCCATACTAAATTTGATAATAGAAAATTTATATTGGTTTCTCCTAAAACAACTACCCTGTGAAGTGAAACTGGAAATTGATCTGTAATAAGCAAAACGAATTTTACTAAATTATTTTTTACAATTTTTACAAATACGATACAATTTACAAAAGAAAATATACAATGTTATAATGTGATACATATAGTTACTAAATAATTGATAATAAAAATCCTAGTAAAATTTGATGGTTTAAAAATAGAATAATCTATCAATTTTTGTGTTTGTACTGTTCATCCAAAGTTAAATAACCCAAAAATAAATACATAAATACTTGAAATATATATTTTACCGCTCTTTGACCAGCAGCGATAAAAAGTCCTGTATAAATTCTCCACTGAAGGAAGACTTTAGTTGGCTGATAATCACATCAGCTATGGCCACACCGTGGTAGAATCGAAGTTCAATGGAACGTGACCCATATATTCACGTGCGATATGAGGAAACCATTCGATTTCCGGAAAAGTCCATTCATAGACCATTTATGGTGAGGAGAATGCAGAAAATTGCAGCCTCCAAACAGACAGTAAACCTGTTTACTTCTGAAGAAGCGGAAAGTTTCCATGTACTGAAAAGAAGCAGAAAATTCAACAAAACCCAAAACCAAAAACCATAAAACCAAAACCCTGAAACAATAAAATATTTTTTAGGATTTAGAAAAACTAAAGTGACAATTTTTACCGGTATGAAAAAGAAATCATAATTACCTTGTACAATGGGTCTTCTAACAAACGCCTGCTCGCCACAACAGAAAAATGAAGACAGATATTAGATATTAGTGGTCTTTCGAAATAACGAACTTGCCACTTTTTACAAAAACTAAACGATGTGTAGAGGTGGGAACTGATATATTTTTGTAGAGGCTTTGTAACTGTAACAAGGAACAAGAGAACGAACACATTCTTAATATTCGTCAAATTATCGAAAAATCTCGCGAGTTTAACATAGAAATATATTTGTGCTTTGTTGACTATTCCAAGGCCTTCGATAACGTATATGTGGCATATACTTAGAGAAATGGGTATAATACGCCAGAACATCTAATCTATTTATTACAAGAACTTTATGTAAATAACACCGCTACTCGTACTGTAAGAAATAATAATGTGGTTTCTAAAACCTTCAAATTAAAGTCTGGAGATCGACAGGGATGTATAATTTCCCCCATTCTATTCAATACAAATATAGAGAACACATTATGCGAACACGTAAGTTTTTGTGGAATGGCAAGGTGGAGCAACAATAGGAGGAAAAAAAAATCAAAAACCTACGTTATCCAGATGACACTGTTTATATTGGCGTTTGTACTAGAAAAACTGGAAGAAATTATGAATAGGCACGGTGAGTACGGAATATGGTTTGAAAATAAATATACAGAAAACCAAACTAATGATCATCGATAGAATCAGAAACAACCAACCGGAGAAAAGAAACTTAGCAGGTTACGAAGTGGCCAGACAATTTAATTATTTAGGCCTTAGACCATAAAAACTGATAGACACGCCGTAATGCTATTCTCTCGTCTCGAAGAGTGAAGCCAACATAAAACGATTCACACAGCTGTGCGTGACGTCAGTTTACGGCAGAAAATGTTTGCCGTATTAGAGATTAGAAGTGCTTATAATAGGCGTTGTAAAGTTTTTAAAGTGTTCCAATTTAAAAATTTTCAATACACTAATTTGCACAACAAATACTGTGAAAATGAAACTGTTGATCATACTGATGAAAATAATAGGGAAATAATAACTAGCAACCATAATTATACTGTAAATAATTAAAGTTTTTCAAAAACAGTCATCTTATGTTTGTGATGTTGGCTATATCGCTGGGATTGTAGTTAAGAAAGTTAAGAAAACATTAGATTGTGACATAATATTATGTTTGTGTGCAATTGAATGTGATAATTTACAATTTTCATTCATAAGACACAAAAATTATAGCATATTATCAAAAAAAATTTTAATTCAACCTTCTAAAGACGTCATTCATATTTGCATTGCAAAATTGCTGAAAGCGAAATTAGAATTATGTAGGTACAATTCAAAAAAATTGAACGATTCTAAATTAATGACAAAATTGATATTAAACGTGCATGGTTCTGTGTTTAACGAATACAAAGAACATAATATGTTTGATCATGATTTTGAAACAAACCAAATAATGTAATAAAAGTTAGAAGCAAGTTAACAAAAGCTATTTTGTTTTGTGGTCATTAATTAATAGATTCCCTATATATTTTTTCACCTAACCTGAAACTTACACCCAAAAGAAAATTACTCTCCTTTAAAGTTATTTTTGATTATTAAGGTGATACAGTAGCGATCAACAGGTAGCCAAAACGCGTTCCAAGATTGCGGCTGTAATTTTGAATATTTTTTCGAGATATTTTGCACACGTATTTGTAATATAATAAAGAATGGCGGTACAGAGCCCAATTTGAAAAATATATTAATATGTGGAAATTACTCTGTAATTAAATACAATATTAAAAAAACGAGCCTGTACCGCCTTTAAGAAGAACAAAAAAATACACTTTCTTCAAATAAACTTTTTTATCCGATGCCTAGATTTTGTGTCATTTTGGAACTATTAATGAAATAAAAAATTTTAGTAGTTCCAAAATGACACAAAATCTAGGCGTCGGATAAAAAAGTTTATTTGAAGAAAGTGTATTTTTTTGTTCTTCTTAATGGCGGTACAGGCTCGTTTTTTTAATATTGTATTTAATTACAGAGTAATTTCCACATATTAATATATTTTTCAAATTGGGCTCTGTACCGCCATTCTTTATTATATTACGAATACGTGTGCCAAATATCTCGAAAAAATATTCAAAATTACAGCCGCAATCTTGGAACGCGTTTTCGCTACCTGTTGATCGCTACTGTTTCCTCTTAAACAAGAAGAGATATAGGTACCAATGATATACTTTCAAATAAAACATTTATTTTTACAAAATAAATTACTTTAAGTCAAAAATATTTATTAATTACTTTGCTGAATGATTTTTCTTCAATATTTTTTACAAAATATTGAAGTTATACTAAAATTAATCTAAAATTGGGTAATTTTATTAGTGCTTTGCTAAGAATCCAAACGAGTTCTTGCCGTATTGTGACGTCACTTTCGCAGAAGGTCTTTGCTTCAACGATTCGGTACAAGGCGTGTCTATAAGTTTTTATGGTCTAAGATTTAGGCTCCGTTATTACTAATAGTAGAGGATATGAAGACGAGATCCGTATACGCATCACAATGGCCAGATCGGCAACAGCCAAACTTACAAAAATATGGAAGAATACTGTTATTACAAAAAACACAAAAGAAGCTTTGTGCTTTGTTCGAGCAATAATATTTCCTATCGCCACCTACGCTTTAGAGAATTGGACCATCAAAAAAGCATATTCGAAGCGTATAATGGCGTTTGAAATGTGGGTCTACCGTAGAATATTGCGCATACCATGGATCGCACATCGAACAAATAATTGAATACTAGCAGAACTAGCAGAACAATAGAAACCTACACATTTACATTATATTGATAGCTTCCCACCTTTAGACGTATCGGAGTCAAACTGTCACAGGAGAATTTTATAAAATTGCCAAACTCCTCCGATAGGTCTAAATATGGGAAACTATTAATATAATGTAAATTTATAGGTTTATATTGATAATTTCCCACCTCGACAAGTTTCATCTCTTTTTATTTCACAACGTATTATGTTTTCCGTCTTTTAAGTTATTTTCCGGTTCATAGCATACTCATATATATTTAGGATAGGATAGGATATGTATAGGACATATTTTTGTTATCATTCAGTCTTCTTGTATTTTACCATCTTCCCAGATTTTCTTAAGAAGCAAACTTAATAAGTGCGTGCGCAGATACCTGTCGGCGACTAGTCAGTGATAAATTGTCAGAAAATCCCATAAATTGCCAGAAAATCTAGTAATCTAGTAAAAATTAATTTAATTTTTACTTTAATTAAAAATTTAATAATTAGTTATTAATATTAATTAAAAGTAAATATAAAGTACTTTTCATGGGCATTTTTCAGTGCGTCACAAATTATAGAAAAAAAAGTAAGTCCGTGATAATACACATTTATAACATTTATTCTGACATGACATTTTAGTTAAATCTGACAGTTGTCACATTTTATTTGCAATTTGGCATAAAAACAAATCAATTGTGTTTATTGCATTTATAAAATGGTATTTTCTTTGATTTGTATAGGCTTATAAATTGTACAGATTATATTCGTAGATATATTATATAATTATTCGTAAATAATTTTTTTACGATTATAGCGCCATCTATCGACAACTAGAATAAATGTTATAAATGTCTGTAATCACGGACGTGCTTTTTTTTCTGTCACATTTAATTTAATGCGTTAGAAAAAAATCGAAAAATTGTGACGCACTGAAAGATGCCTATGAGAAAAAGTTTACCTTGTATATTTATCTATTAACGGTATTATTTATATTAGGTGAGGTTAGGAGTTGTCAACGACAAGTTGTCCAGGGTATACGCGACCGCACTTATTATTTGTTAATATGGCTCCTACATTTTAATTATGTTTCGTACTTCTTGTTTCGTCGGTCCATCTATTTTCAGTTCATTTTCTTCTATCTCCTGTGCCATATGCTATATGTTTTTTCATGTCCAATTATTTTTCTCCAGTGTTATTCAGTAAACCGTGTCAGTAGGTCTTTCACCTTTTCAGTATTTCCTATGTTTCATTTATTAGTATCTCACCTTTCGTTTTGATATATACATTCTGATTTTGGTATCTTTTCTCTTTATTTTTTGATGTTAATAACCGAAAGAAAAATATTTACCGATACGTTACTGTTTTTAATGTATTCCTAGGTACTTGGACTTGGAATATGCAATAGAATGTAGAATATGCAATATGCTAGAGAATTATTAGGTGCATTAAACCTAAAGGGTAATAGTAAAATTAAAATAATTCTTTTTTTGTGCCATGTGTTACACAGCGTCTATGAACACTACATTTCTAATAAAGCATCCACACGACCTAAAGATCTTACTTTACATAGGTGGCCAGGTCTCCCTTCCGCACATATGTAGTAGCATTTTAAGATTCAAAATAGTGAAATGTCTGCACTGGTCCAACCGGATTATGATTTTTTAAAGAAATTGTATATTTAAATTGTATATTTAAATCTTTTGTTGGTGATGCAGTTATATCTAAGTTTCTGTCATAAGTGGTTACGCTACGATCGTCAGCGAAAAGATGTGTTTAGGCAAAAAAATGTTCTAATATTTACATATTTGTTCTTAATATACATTCAATAATGTACGAGGCTTGTTCAATTGAAACTCATCTTTGGACCAGAAAAAAATTTATTGGTAAATACATATACAGGTGATTACCGCTGCAATGAAGGTACACCAGCGAACATTTAGACTTAAAATGGAAACCGAGTACTCTGAGTTAAAGCCAATAAACGCAGGGGTTCCACAAGGTAGCGTTCTTGGACCAGTGCTATACCTTTTGTACAAATCTGACATTTGTTGATGATACAGCAGTCCTCACTATAGGAGCAACTGTAGAGGACTCTACGATTCTTCTTCTTGTAGTGCCTATCCGTTTCGGATTTTGGCGACCATCATGGCAATCTGTACTTTGCACACTGCTGCTCTGAAAAGATTTGTAGTGGTTGTGTTGAACCACGTACATCGATTTTTCAGCCACGAAATCCTTCGCCTTACTGGTCCTCGCTTTCCCTCTACTTTTCCCTGTAAGACCAGTTGCAGCAGTCCATACCTTTCACTGTGCCTCATGATGTGACCGAGGTATTCGATTTTGGCTGTTTTTATTTTGATTAACAGCTCTTTTTCTTTTTGCATTCTCAGCAAAACACCCTCATTAGTAATGTGGTCGGTATAAGATATCTTCAGGATTCGACGATAAAGCCACATCTCAAAAGCCTTACTCTACGATTAACCTACAAAATGCAATTAATGGCATAGAATATAGAACAATGCATGGTCCAACAATGGCGTATAAAGTTTAATGAACAGAATTAAGTTCATATTAACTTCACTAACAAGAAAATTAATAATCTTCCAATTATCAAACAACAACATCGTTCCTAATAACAAAAAAGATCGGAATACCTGGGTTTAAATCTGGACGTCAAACTCAAATGGAAGGAGCATGTTAAAAAGCAAACTGGACAGTTGAATATAAAGTACAAAAATATGTATTGGCTAATATGTAGGTACTCTCAACTTTCCATCCAGAACAAAGTACTGATTTACCAACAGATATTGAAACCGGTGTGGACCTATGGCCTACAATTATGGGTTTGACAAAGATGAGTTTCAATTGAACAAGTGTATAGGTACTGAAGAAACACTACATATCTATGAAAAACAAGCATTATATTTGCATTATGTATTTTTAAAATTGTAGGAATAACTGTCATTACGGTTACAGTGTTATACTAAACAAAGATATTTTGATATGCAGGTGGTATCATAGGCGTAATAACTTCAAATCTTTTATCTGGTTACGTTGCAAATACTGAGTTTGGCTGGCCAGCAATATTTTACATGTATAGTATTTTCGGAATTATGTGGTGCCTACTGTTTTGGATATTTGGAGAAAATAGTCCTGCTAGCCATAAGACGATATCGCAGGAAGAAAAGAAGTATATTCAACTAAGTTTATCTACACAGGAGAAAAAGGTAAAGTTAAAAAATAACCTTTATTGGGTACCTAACTTATAACCTGTCCTACTTTATCATATACATATAATCATACCTACAAATATATACATAATATTAGAAAAAGTAATATTTAACTATAGTGCAGTCAATGAGGGTATTTGGCTCCGAATTCCATCCTACTGCATTAATTTACTTATTTTCACAGTAAGTAGGGAATAGTTCAAGAAACAAAATCTACCTTATATCCTATAATTCTATGTCGCTTTCATTTTGGGGGTGGTTCTCACCCCTTCTCGGGGATGGAAATTTTTTTGGTTAGAGTAACCACAGAAGTGGCTAAAGAACCTAATTCTAAGTAAAAACTGTTCTATAATTTTTTTTGAAAATTCAATACCTGTTGAGTTTCCTTTTCGGACGATTTTTTCAGAATACCTTAAAAACTGTGCATCTAACGAAAAAAACTATATGTATAAATACACCAGTTAATAGGGAAAAAATCATCGATTTCACGTAAAAATGTTAAGCAGGGTTTTAAAGGTTTTAAGCGATAGATGAGGTATAAATGATGATAATTCCGTGAAGACGAACAGCTAATTTTTCTTCTTCTTTTTTTAAAACAGTTATAAAGAATGAAAAACTAAGTTTTTTTACTATAAAACGTTTCTTATCCATTTTAGAGAAAAATTTTTCAAATAAATATTGTAGACCTTAAAAAGTTCTTCAATTTGGTGTGACACATATTGCAATAAATAAACAATTGACCGAGATAATTGTAAAAAACTCTCATTTTTGCACTAATTTTTAAATATTAATAACTGTATTTTTTGCACAACGATATTTAATTTAACTACTTTAAATTATGCCAATTAATGGGTTATTTTAGTGAGCTAAATTTCAACCAGATCGACCAAATAGTTTATAAGTTATTCAATTTGTTTATCCCAGACAGCAATTGTTTAAACAACTGTTCTTGGCCTAACAGTGACTCTAGAGATATTTTACAAATCGCAATCGATTATTTGAGACTTTAGTTTTAAGATGTATTGAAAATGTTTTAAGATTTTATCAAAATTGTTGTTAAAAAAACCGCCTGAAAAAGACCCTACTTTTTAGGTTATAAACAATTAGAATAACTTTGACAGTTTTTACGTTACACGCTCGTATGTAGGCTCACTGAAAAGCTGGTGAAAATATACACATTAAAATAATAAAGTGGATTTTATATGACTAATAGAAATCGAGTTAGAATTTTTTTTTCAATAAATCATATTTCCATTTTTTATAAAAATTAAGAGCTGAAAATTGAATAAGTTGTTTAAGAAAGTCTATATTTTACTATCCAGTTTATAGATTGCATATGCAGTAAAAAAATAAAAAGTCATGACTCATTAAACTGATGGTACTCGTGAAACACCGCCAACAAATGTGAAGGTGAGAATAGCTTCGTTTTATTTTTTAGAATGGAATCCCAATTTGAAACATGTTGAAAAAATTTGCAGTTTAATTGCTATTACTTGCTTTAATTTTACAATAATTTCTCGTAAGAATTACTTATATTTTACTAATTAAAGAATATTATTTATATAAATATACAATAATAATTAGCTCAGGCCCAGAAAATAAATTGGTTGAAAACACGATCTTATCCATAAAACAAAAAATATTTTTAGCAGTTAGTAAAAATAAAAAGCAATTGATTCAACTTTTATGTGCAGAGCTCAACAAATCTGGGTACCGAACTAAAGTAGCAGATGAAGATGCAGACGTATTAATAGTGCAGACAGCTCTTCACGAACATACATATGAAACTAACAAGACCATTGTAATAATCGGTAATGATACTGATATACTCATAATATTGACGCAACTCTCTGTCAAAGTTATTCAAATTGTTTATAACCTAGAATGTAGGGTCTTTTTCAAACGAGTTTTTTAATAACAATTTTAATAAAATGTTAATTTTTTCTTAATGCATCTTAAAAGTAGACTCTCGGATAATTGATTGCGATTTGCTAAATATCTCTAGATTCACTGTTAGGGCAAGAACAGTTGTATAAACAATTGCTCTCTGGGATAAACAAATTGAATAACTTATAAACTATTTGGTCAATCTGGTTGAAATTTAGTGCACTTAAAGAAACCATTAAATGGCATAATTTAAAGTAGTTAAATTATATATCATTATGTAAAAAGTAAAGTTATTAATATGTAAAAATTAGTGCAAAAATGAGAGTTGTTTGCAATTATCTAGGTCAATTGTTTATGTATATTAATATGAGTACTATCAAATTCAAGAACTTTTTAAGATCTACAACACTTATTTAAAACATTTTTCTCTAAAATTGACAAGAAACGTTTTATAGTCAAAAAACTGAGTTTGTCATTCGTTGTACCTATTTAAAAAAAAGAAGAAGAAAAATTAGCTGTACGTCTTCACGGAATTATCATCATTTATCTCTTATCTACCGTTTAGCACCTTCAAAACCCTGCTTAACATTTTTTCATGTTTTTTTCCCTATTAACTGGGGTAAAAATATTTTTGTAACTTATGAAAAAACAAAGAGGTTCGTAACTTAATAAATCTTCTGGTTATAATACAAAAACAGATATGGTAGGAGAATAGTTATTTTCCTAACTAGTGTGGAAAGATACTTTCCGCATGAGTTAGGAACAATATTTTTTCTACGGCCGTGCTAAAAGAGCCACTTTCACGCACGCATTTCGTTTTCGAAAGTTGCACTTTTTCCGAAAGTAAATTTTGTAAAATACCTTGTAATATGGCATTATAATATATTATAATGCATGCAATAAACTAATATTTAGATATTATTTACTAATTTATTTCAAATTTATCTTATTGTGTTCATGCTTTAATGAAATTAGCGCGATTATTTCATTCATAGGAGATTCTGACCAATAGAAAGCTACAGAAATCTAAATTAGACTGAAAATTCCACACCTGTAATTTTGAACCAATCAAAATACGTTATTTTGACAGATCACCATGGCAACGGAGGTATTTTATCGGAATTTTTTTGCTCGTGGGGTACCCAACAGCGAATTATAGTGGAAATTTTTTGACATAATATATTTGTTTACATAATTTAGTTTTGATTCATTTTCTATCACTTGTAGTTACTCAAAACTTATGTAAAATTGAAGAATATACTATTTTCTATCTTGAAATGGTATTCCCATGCAACTACAATGAGTAGAAATTACGAATTTGAAAGCCTAAATAATTGCTGACAAAGCTATGGCGCGCTATTAATCTGTTCATGCAGCTATGGATTTTCAAATGCAAATTTGGTGTGGAATTTTCTTACCGAATACCACGCGAAGTCAAATTAATATCCGTGTTGGATTTTTGCAACACCAAGGAAATAATTTTACACTGGTTTTACACTTCTGAAGCTAGGAATAACTAAAGACACTTTTCACAACTAATATTTTATTACAATAACACAAACTTTTGGTATTAAAGTAATTTTTGTGTGGGATCGGACACACGCCCTACTTTCCCGTTTTTTATTATCTTATTATTCTATATAACAACACCTTGGCAACGAACTTTTTTTTTTGAATATTGCGCCTTTGTGTACACTTTCAATTATAGAACATAAAAACATAGAAACATCTTTGTGAAGTGTACACAAGGCGCAAACCACTAAATAAAATATTGAAACAAAATATAGTTTTACTAAATATTAATGTTGGGAATTTATTTCTCCAACATGCTGGGGGGCCTTGGTTTTGATACCAAAACAATATATTCCACCCCTTTTTTTTACACATTTTTTAAAGAATTTATTGCTTATATAAGTATAAAACTTTTACAAAGTTTTAAATTTAAATAGAAATAGTTATAAAGTTAAATTTTATTTATTTGTATAAATTGAAAAAAAAAAAAAAAAAATAATAATTTAAATTTGTTCATCGTCAATTGGAAGAACAGCAATTTTTGTGACAGAACGTAAGTATGTTCCCTTTTTAGTTTTTACTTCCACCACTCTTACCTTTCCGTCTTTACCAGGAATAACTTTATTAATCCTTGCTATAGGCCACCCAAAAGAAGAAACATTGTCCTCCTTTACAAGCACAAGCATGCCTTCTTGTAAATTTGGCAACGATTTTCTCCATTTAGGTCTGTTTTGAAGTTGTGTTAGATAATCTTGGTACCACCTTTGCCAAAAATGCTGCTGCATTTGAACACACAACCTCCAAAATTTTAATCTATTTTCAGGAATCTCAGTTAAATTAGTTTCAGGGAAAGTTGTCAAAGGAGCACCTATTAGAAAATGACCTGGGGTCAAATATTCTAAGTCAGAGGAATCATTATTAATTGCCATAAGAGGCCTTGAATTTAATATTCCTTCAACTTGAGTAATCAAAGTATTAAACTCCTCATATGTTAAAATATTATTTCCCATCACCCTTTTTTATATGATATTTAGCACTCTTCACCCCGGCCTCCCATAGACCCCCAAATACTGGAGAATAACTTGGGATGAAGCAAAATTCAATTTTATCATCAAGGCAAAAGTTGTTTAACTTAATGTTGTCGTTTAGAAGTTTTTGAAGTTGATTATTTGCTCCCTTGAATGTGGCACCATTGTCACAAAAGATCTTGGATGGTTTACCCCTTCTAGAAATGAATCTTTTTAATGAAGCTAAAAAAGTATCTGTTGTTAGATCAGAGAGTAACTCCATATGAATTGCCTTCACAGAAAAGCAAACAAACAATGCTATATATGCCTTTGTCGTTATAGACTTTCTAATCCGTGACTGTTTAATTTGGAAGGGACCACAGAAGTCTATACCAACATTCTGAAAGACCCTCGATGAACGTACCCTTTGTTCAGGAAGAGATCCCATTAACTGTTCACTGCACTTGGCCTTACATTTAAAACAGGTTACGCATTTGTGCAAAATCCTTTTAATTTCTTTAGTGGCACTAATAATCCAAAAATTTTGATTTAATGAACTTAAAACTTGTTTCGGACCTGCATGTAAAAGTCTTAAGTGCTCTCTGTGAATCAAAAGATCAGTGATATGATTGTTTTTGGGAACGATCAAAGGATGTTTTTTATTAAAAGAAATATCTGAGTTCTCCAGTCTACCACCAACTCTTAACAGTCCCTGAGAGTCCAAGAAAGGATATAAAGAATTTAAATTAGACTTAATTGCTGTGTTGTTGGTTAGACATTTTATTTCCTCAGAAAAATGAAAACTTTGTTCATACTTAATAATGGTTTTAAGGCTATTTTCTAGTTCTACAACTGTTAAACTTCCAGTAATCTTTTTATTTTTATTTTTTATATTATTTACAAATCGTAGGCAATAAGCCACTATTTTTTGAAGTTTTGTTAAGCTAGAGAATTTTATGAAGAAAGATTCTGGTTTGACCTTAGCTAAAGTGACAACTTTATATTCAGGCAAATGGTCTGGAGTAGAAAATGGAATTTCAAAGTGCAAGAATTCAATATTTGAAAGAATTTCAGGACCATTAAACCAAAGATTGTTTGAATTAATTTCATGAGGTTTAAGTCCACGAGAAAGACAATCTGCTGGATTTTCCTTAGTGTTTATATACAACCATTTAAATTCGGATGTCATTTCTTGAATTTTAATAATTCTATTGGCAACATAGGGATTCAATTTCAAAGTTTCGGATTTTATCCAAGCTAAGACAATGTTTGAATCTGAATATAAAAATACCTTACTGACTTTATCTTTTAACAGTTCAAAAACCTTGTGAGATAGTTTTGAAAGCAACAAAGCACTGTTCAGTTCAAGTCTTGGCATAGTTAGTTTTTTGTTTATAGGAACAATCCTAGATTTGGAACAAATCAAATTTACATGTACTTTATTTTCAAAAATAGTCCTCGCATAAATAACAGCTCCATATGCAATCAAGGAGGAGTCACAAAAGCCAACTATTTCAATATGAAGAGCACCAGTAAAGTTTAAATTTCTTTGGACAGTCACTGTGGGCATGCTCATTAAGCTTTCAACAAAATTTTTCCAAGTGTCAAGTAACTCACTGGAAATTATAGCATCCCATTTGACCTTACTTAACCAAAGTTTTTGCATAATTACCTTAGCAGCTACTAAAACTGGGCCCACTAATCCCAAAGGATCATAAAATTTGGAAACAAAACTGAGAATCTGTCTTTTAGTTACACATTCATTTATATCAACTTTTGGACAACTAAATTTAAAATTATCTGTTTTTGTATCATAAGTCAATCCCAGAGTCTTTACCGTTAAATCGTTTTTGCTGATGTTAATTTCATCAAAATTTTGTTTATTTTTAGGAATATCATTTAAAATTTGTAAATTATTTGAGCACCATTTGTGCAACTCGAAGGACCTTAATTTGAGCAGCGAGATAAGTTCATTTTTTAGTTTTATCGTTTCTTCGATTGTGTCACACCCACACAAAATATCATCAACGTAGGTGTTATTAAGAAGAGCTTTAGAAGCCAAAGGATAGCGTTTACCTTCAGTTCGGGCTAATTCTACCAAACATCTGGTAGCTAAAAAGGAAGAACTTCTTAAACCATATGTTACAGTTTGAAGTTGAATACATTGTAAACTGCCATTTTTCTCTCGCCACAAAATATTTTGTAACTGGCAATGGTCTGGATGTACCAAAACCATTCTATACATTTGTTTAATATCTGTCAAAAGGACGTAATTATATTTTCTAAAAAGAACAAGAATATCGAAGAGCTCATTTTGAACTACAGCACCATTATAGAGATAATCATTGATGCATTTTTTCTTTTTTGATTTCATGCTGCCATCAAAGACTACTCTTAATTTTGTTGTTTTTTTGTCTTCACGTATCACTGGATGGTGAGCCATGAAGTATAAAGAACCACTATTTAAGTCATATGTACTAAGACTTACTATTTTTGCATGCTTTAGAGCTAAATATTCATCAATAAAACTTTTGTATTGAGAGTACAGCTCAGGATTGACTTTAAATCTTTTTTCTAGATTTTCAAAGCGTTTTAATGCTACAGAAAATGAATCTCCTAAATCCAAATCAGGTAGATTTTGTTTTAATGGTAATTTAACTTGGTATTTATTATTTATTACTTGCAAAGAATTTTCAAAATTAATCTCACAAGCTTCCTGCTCTGTCGAATATTCCGGAAAAATTTCTGGAACCTTCTCGGTTTCCCAAAATTGAGAAACAATATTTTCTAAATTATTTTTCATGCTTAAATGAAAAGCAGAAAAATTACAAATTTGTAGTGATGGAGCAGAACCACTAACTATGAACCCAAATAGAGTATTTTGTAATATAATCTGGTCTACTTGTATTTTATCGGAGAGCAAAATATGAAATGAAATATTTGCCCCAAACAATATATCAATTGTGCCAGATTTATTGAAGTCATCATCAGACAATTTAATATTTTTAGGAATATTTAAATTTGAAACATTGAAATTTGTTTGTGGTATATCACTAGTAATTTTATCAACCACAGAACATTTTATATTTGTGCTATAATCAAACACACATGACTCAATTTTTAAATTTACAGCCTTTTGCACATTGGTAATATTCTCAGAAATACCTAAGATATTGACATTATTATTAAATGTTTTTAAGTTTAATTTACTTACCAATCTACTTGTTACTAATGATATTTGAGATCCTGTATCCAGGAGACCTCTGGCAGTGATATAATCACCCCTTTTTGTTCTAATTTTTACCTTCACTGTTGGTAACAGAACATTATTAATGTTTTCATTTATTGAACCAAATGTAGTCACCCTATCGTCTGCATTACCACTGTTACCCTGTCCAGTGCTGTCTAATGGAGTTTGTCTGTCCACATGCAGAAGAGAATTATGTTCTTTTCGACAAACTGAACACCTGAAACTCATTTTACACCTACCAGGATGATTATTCAAACAAATTCGACAAGCCTTATGACTGTCTATAAAAGACACTCTATCATTTACTGAAACAGATTTGAAACTGGAACAATTATAAATTATGGCCTGAGGATGAACAAAAGCTACACCTGGTTTCTAATTTGACTTTACTTGTAGCCAAGTGAGTTTTTTGATACCTTTCTTTGTTAGTGCTACATTTTTTATCTGGAGTGGTTACAGTTTCTAAAGCTGTAGCCCTATTTTCAATATAAGATAAGAAATCTTTTAAATTTGGCAATTTTGAGTTGTCCCTATCAATTTGAAATGATCTATTAGTATAGTGATCTAGTTTTTTAGTTAAAATGCAAATAAGGATCATATCCCAACTTTCTACGGGTTGCTTTAAGTTTTTTAGTGCACCTAACTGCTGTCTCACTTTACTAATGAACTCACGTAAGGCGGTGGAAGTTCCTTTTTGAATGGAGGGAATGTCAAGTAGTGAATAAATGTGAGAATTTATTAATATTGTTTCATTGTTATAACGGTTATCTAACATTCTCAATGCATCATTATAAGAGTCATTTGTTAGAGGTAGATCATTTATTAGGCTTCTTGCCTCTCCTTCCAAATGATTCTTTAAATGAAAAAGTTTTTCAACATTTTGCAGTGACTTATTTCTATCAAAAACAGCTAGAACTAAATCTATAAAAGGTCTATAACTTGTTAAATCTTTGCCGTCATAACAAGGAATTTCTATTCGTGGAATATTTGAAGAATAAAAAGAATTATTTACATCTTGTGGATTAGTACTTACGCTCTGTATTACTGTTTTTGAGAGTTGACTATTAATTTTAGCTAATGTGTCAAAGTATTCCTCTCTAATATTATCAATGGAATCTGCATACCCCTGTTCACAACATAAAATTTCACAATGAAGATCTTGAAGTTTATTAAAATTTTCTATTAGTAAGTCTTTCCTAGTTTGTAATTGATTAATTATTAATTCAGAAATTTCTTTGTCCAAATGTTTTTCAACAAACCTTGTAATAGTTTTAATAGACTGAATTTCTTGAGATTTTTTAGTTTTTAGCATTTCAATATCCTTTTTAGCGGGCATTTTTTTTTTTTTTATATGAATCTACCTAAAACTTAAAAGGTAAAAAAAACTATTTTAAATATCAAAATAACAAAAATGTTGACGATTATTTACAAACCAAAACACAAACAGTCAATTTATTTAATTTTGTATTCACTGTCAATGTCAGTTTTCTGTCACTTCATATATGATCGATTTCATAAAACATCGATTATTTCTCTCGATCGCTTGATAACCATTCGACGTCGGTCGTTCGCCCTCTTTTACATAGATGGCGCTATTTAATGAGCTTGACGTTTTACAAAATTAATTTTTTAATGATTTTTCTTTTTTGTAATTTCTTTTCTAATAATTTCTTTTTTGTTCAATAATTTCTTCTTTTTTTTTTATTAGGTGTGTTTCTTACCTTCTGGAAATTGAGTAATTCCTAGCTTCTTTTTATTTCCGGCTCGACTGGATCAAACTTGATGTTGGATTTTTGCAACACCAAGGAAATAATTTTACACTGGTTTTACACTTCTGAAGCTAGGAATAACTAAAGACACTTTTCACAACTAATATTTTATTACAATAACACAAACTTTTGGTATTAAAGTAATTTTTGTGTGGGATCGGACACACGCCCTACTTTCCCGTTTTTTATTATCTTATTATTCTATATAACAACACCTTGGCAACGAACTTTTTTTTTTTGAATATTGCGCCTTTGTGTACACTTTGAATTATAGAACATAAAAACATAGAAACATCTTTGTGAAGTGTACACAAGGCGCAAACCACTAAATAAAATATTGAAACAAAATATAGTTTTACTAAATATTAATGTTGGGAATTTATTTCTCCAACAATCCGGAAATTTTTTTTGATCATGAATATTTTTAGAAAATTTCCGGAAATAATTTGACCTCTAGTGGTATTACTAGTGATAATTTTTGATAATTTCCCGTCGTCAAGTATATTACGTCAGATGCCTTTCGTTGCTATGAAAATATACATTCAGTGACATTAATGACAATTAATGTTTTAAAAATTATAAAAGTGATGACTCTCAACCGTAAAATATTTATAACAACTGTGTGTTTAATTGTACTAATTTGTATTTACATAAATAAATTACAATAAAATTTTGGTTTTGAACAGTTTTATTCATGAAATAATCGCAACAAATTGCACTCGATCTCTAAAATTAATATAGAATTTTAGAGCTCTTGTGCAATTACTACGGATAATTCGATGAAATAAAATTATTTTGACATAATATTTAAAAGTCAGATCAGTAGACAATTAAAATGGTTTTGGATCGTCGTCATGGAAACCAATATCGTCGTCGTGGTAACACATTATATTGAAAGTTTGGTTTTGGTAACTTTGTCAAAGAATTAATTTGTGTATTTTCACTTCTAAATAAATATTGATATACTTAACTCTATTTTTGTGGCTTTTTTCCAAACGTACGGCCCTAGAAAAAATATTGTTCCTAACTCATGCGGAAAGTGTCTTCCCCGCACTCGACTGCTTGCCCGAACTCCGCTATCGCGTCGTTCGGGTCAACGGCAGTCTCGTGCGTGAAAGTATCACTTTCTGCACTAGTTAGAAAAATAACTATTTTCTAGGGCCGTACGTTTGAAAAAAAGCCACAATAGAGTTATATCAATTTTTATTTAGGAGTGAAAATACACAAATTAATACGTTTTTTGACAAGGTTCACGACGATTCAAAACCATTGTCATTGTTCACTGATTTGTACTCTGTTCACTGTTCACTGTTTGTACATTGTTCACTAATCAGTAGTAATTGCACAAGAGCTCTAAAATTATTGAATTTTTCCCGAGTGACACTTTGACAGTTCTAATTTCACGAGCCGAAGGCGAGTGAAATTAGGTCAAAAGTGTCACGAGGCAAAAATTCTATATTAATTTTAGAGATCGAGTGCAATTTGTTGCGATTATTTCATGAATAAAACTGTTTAAAACCAAAATTTTATTGTACTTTATTTATGTAAGTACAAATTAGTACAATTAAACACACAGTTGTTATAAATATTTTACGGTTGAAAGTCATCACTTTTATAATTTTTAAAACATTAATTGTTATTAATGTCACTGAATGTATTTTTTCGTAGCAACGAAGGGCATTTGACGTAATATACTTGACGACCGGAAATTATCAAAAATTATCGATTTAATTTAGATTTATGTAGCTTTCTATTGGTCAGAATCTCCTATGAATGAAATAATCGCGTTAATTTCATTAAAACATGAACACAATAAGATAAATTTGAAATAAATTAGTAAATCATATCCAAATATTACCTAGTTTATTGCATGTATTGGTACCGGGTGTCCACTTATATTTTCCCCCATTTTAACTGCCTATAACTTCTAAACGACTCAAGATAGAAATATGCGGTTTTGGCTGAAATGTTTTATTTTAGTAAAAGTTTTGTCTGAATGGATTGAATTTTTTATATCGCTTTCAAATACGAAAAGAAAAATGGTGGATTTTTGATAAAAACGTTGTTGACTTTTTTTTAATGGAACACCCAGTATATTTTTTTATAAATTGAAAGAAAGGTCCTTCAACTATCCAGCGATTTAAAGTTTTTCAAAATCGGTTGTCAAATCACTGAGTAATTAATTTTTAAAATGAGAGGTGCAACGTGGATATCACATACCTAAATAACATAACTAAGCAAATTGATATTATGTTATGTGATTTCCTCATTGTATCTCTCATTTTAAAAATTAATTTCTCAGTCATTTGACAACCGATTTTAAAAAATTTTATGTCGTTGGATAGGCAATTGACCGTTTTTTCAAGTTTTTAGGTAAATGACCATTTTTTATATCGCTTTTAAATAAAAATGGCGGATTTTTGAAAAAAAAACGTTGTTGAATTTTTTTATTCAAACATCCAGTATATTTTTTTGTAGCTTGAAAAAACGGTCATTTACCTATCCAGCGATATAAAAAATTTTAAAATCGGTTGTCAAATGACGGAGCAAATAATTTTTAAAATGAGAGATGCAATGTGGAAATCACATAACATAATATCATTTTGCTTAGTTATGTTATTTAGGTATGGGATATCCACGTTGCACCGCTCATTTTAAAAATTAATTACTCAGTGATTTGACAACCGATTTTGAAAAACTTTATATCGCTGGATAGGTGAATGACCATTCTCAGACCAGTAAGGATCTGTTTTTAGGTGGATGTGAGAGGTGGCATTCAGATTTTTGCGGATAAAGTTAGGTGATAACTTCGTTAATAATAATTGATTTATGCTCCTTCTTAAATATACCCGGAACATTAATAAAAAAAATTAAATATTTAAAAATTTCAAAAAATTTCGTTTTTTTTTCTACTTTTTTTGCTTATAACTTAAAAACTATTCATTTGAGAACAAAGTCCTATAGGAATAAAACAAAGATAATTAAATTTTCTATCAGATACGATTGGTTAAAAATGTCTTAATGTATCACCCTTGCTTAAAAATAGCAATAAATATAAAATAAGGGGGCAAAACAAGCCTGTCCTTATTCAATGATTTTCCATCACTTAGGTTACACTTGGAATCTTCCTAATTCGCTTAGAAAATTTTTGTAATGTGCTAAAACCGTACACCAAGTTTCATTAAAATTGACTTACTAGATTTTGCATAATAATTTTGCAATCTAAACTTTTTTTAAAAAATTAAAATTTTTTAAAATCTTGCACAACAAAAACTAGAACATACAAAGATTTGTCAATTTTTTACATATAAAGAAGTACTCCACCTATCTAATGCACTTTACAGAATTGAAATCGGATTATTTAAGCAGCCTCAGCAATGTTTTAAAATTATAAACAATTTTTTGGCTTATAAACAAATTAGTGCTGTGGCCAGGAGGGGGTGCTACGGGCTCCTTTATTTAGATGGACTTACCCAAGTTTTTTTATGTATTTTGACCCGTAGAACTCGAATTTTTTGGGTAACAGTTGATCCGGATGTCGATAAGATTGTTATAAGCAAAGAACTTGAGGAATTACATAACATCGATTTTTCGCAAAATAAAACATTTTTTTGTATTTCTTGGGTAATTCTAAGCAAAAAATGTTCTTACAAGTTTTTTCGTAGGATGCATAGTTTTTGAGAAAACGCGGGGGAACTTTAAAAAAATCGAGAAATTGCAATTTTTAAACGCGAATAACGTTTGAAAAAAAAATAAAATAGGAATTATGCTGACAGCATTTAAAAGTTTGAGGGCCGGTTGTTCGAACGCTAATCAACATTAATCACTATCAAATATTTAATTACTGTCACAACTGTCAATGTCAACTTTGGTTGGGTTGCTGAAAACATAGTTAATTATAATTATGAGAATAGTTAGTCAATTAACATAACAATTATTAACATAATTGATTAACTAATTTCATAATTGTCATCAATAATTATGTTTTAGGCAACCCAACCAAAGTTGACATTGACAATTGTGACCGTAATTAAGTATTTGATAGTGATCAATGTTGATTAGCGTTCGAACAACCGGCCCTAAGTCAAATTATACCGGTTTTAATTATTTGCATTGCTAAAAATTAATTTTTTTATTATTAAACAAAGCTATTTTTTTATAAGCCAAAAAATTGTTTATAAATTTAAAACATTGCTGGGGCCCCTTAAATAATCCGATTTTAATTCTGTAAAGTGTATTAGATAGGTAGAGCACCTCTTTATATGTAAAAAAATTAGCCAACTTCTAAATGGTCTACTTTTTGTTCAGAAAGATTTTAAAAAAATTGAACTTTTTTAAAAACATTTAGATTGCAAATTTATTATGCAAAATTTATTAGGTCGATTTTAATGAAATTTGGTACACGATTTAAGTATGTTACAAAGAATTTCCTAAGTGAAATACTAAGGCTCTAAGTGCCACCAAAGTGGTTAAAAACTATTGAATAACAACAGACTTATTTTGCGCCCTTATTTTGTATTTATTGCTATATTGCAGAAAAGGTAATACCTTAAGACATTTTTTACCAGTCGTATATCATACAAAATTCAATTATATTTATTTTATTTCTCTACGACTTTGTTCCAAAACGAATCGTTTTAAAGTTATAAGCAAAGAAATCAGAAAAAAATCGATGTTTTTCGAAATTTTTAAATATTTTAATTTTTTTATTAATGTTCCGGGCATATTTGAGAAGGAGCATAAGTCAATTATTACTGAAGGTGTCACCTAACTTTATCTGCAAAAATCCGAATGCCACCTCTCACATCCAAAAATAGACGTTTTTTCGCAGATCCTTACTGGTCTATCTTTCAATTTACAAAAAAATATACTGGTTGTTCCATTAAAAAAAAGTCAACAAAGTTTTTTTTAATCCGCCATTTTTTTTTTCGTAATTGAATGCGATATAAAAAAACTCAATCCATTCAGACAAAAATTTTATTAAAATAAAACATTTCAGCGAAAACCGCATATTTCTATCTTGAGCCGTTTAGAAGTTATAGGCAGTTAAAATGGGGGAAAATATAAGTGGACACCCGGTATTATAATGCCATATTACAAGGTATTCTACTTACCCGCACGGCGTGCGGGAAAATTTACTTTCGGAAACGAAATGCGTGCGGGAAAGTGGCTGTTTAGCACAGCCGTAGAAAAAATAGATTTTTTTGTGCATGCTCAAATCGGTGTATTCAACTTAAATAACAGAGAATTTGTCGATTGTAGGGGTATAATCATACAAATAACTTTTGTAGTGCTTGAAAAGACCTTTAAAATGATCACTGTTAAATGTCGATTACATTCAAACTAAGCGAGATACGGTGCGAAAAAATTGATGACTGATGTATTTTACGAAAAAAAGAAGTATATTTAACCCCTCATCCACCACAATTTAGATGCATCGTTTTCCGTCTACAATACCTTTTATTTCTATGTTCAAAAAGTTGGACTGGTTTAAAATGCATGGGTTTTGAAAAAAATATAAGGTCAAATTATAGAGCGTATTTTTAAATGTTCTTGATAATCTGTTTTTTGGTATGTAACTCGAAAATGATATGAGATATGAAAAAATGAGACAGTACAAAAATGTAGGGTTTTCTTTAACAAAATAGTTATTTATGAAACAGTTCGTGAAGTATGCTTTTTGCGGAAGCACGCGATGTTTAGAGCACAAGCGGTGTTAGTGCTATACATCGCGTAAGTGCGCAAAAAGTACTTCACGCACAGTTTCATACAATATTTTATCTATGATAAACAAATAAAAAAGCTGCAACTCTTCGTCACTGGAATACATTTCTATTCTACAGTTTTAAGAACTTTGACATTTAGAAATTCAAACTTCTTTCAAACCACAAAACTGTCAAAACTTTAGTTGCAATTTATTGCTCACATGCCATCACCATGACAACACGAAAGTTAAGGATATTTGATTATATGAAAGTGTGCCAAAAAACAGTGCGAAAAAGTAAATCCCATTTAAAATACATTGTTACTTCACGCACACTTTAAAGCCTTCACGTACTGCTATCTGCTATCTATAATTACAGTTTTCACAAAGTAAAAACTTATAGGTACCTAGGTACATAATATGAGATAGAGTAGATAAATTAATTTTTTTCTCATTACTGTAGCATAATAGTTATTTATGTACCAAGTCAGTAAAGTTACTCTTTATCGAACGAGTCGGATATTATGAGCAGAGTGAGTGTAGCGAGTGAGGCGAAGAACAGACGAGTTCGATAAAAAATATTTACTGACGTGGTGCATACAAAATTTTATCGCCAACATAATTTGATATTGGTTTTAACACTTACTTACAATTTACAATTTAAAAACTTTTTAAATTTCAGACGTAATAATAATTTTATAACAGTGATGACAGATAATTTTTCCAAGATGGCCGCTTTCGATTTTTAATCGATAGTTATTAATATTAAATAATTACTAAATCGGTAACGTTTTAATTTATTTTATATGAATATAATTACAAAATACTACAGAATTTTACTTTTTGACATAAATTTAATTGATTATTTCATTCATAGGAGATTCTGACCAATAGAAAGCTACAGAAATCTGAATTAAATCGATAATTTTTGATAATCTCCCGTCGTTAAGTATATTACGTCAGATGCCCTTCGTTGCTACGAAAAAATACATTCAGTGACATTAATGACAATTAATGTTTTAAAAATTATAAAAGTGATGACTTTCAATCGTCAAATATTTATAAAAACTGTGTGTTTAATGGTACTTACATAAATAAATTACAATAAAATTTTGGTTTTGAACAGTTTTATTCATGAAATAATCGCAACAAATTGCACTCGACCTCTGAAATTAATATAGAATTTTTGCTCTCGTGACACTTTGACATAATTTCACTCGTCTTCGGCTCGTGAAATTAAAACTGTCAAAGTGTCACTCGGGAAAAATTCAATAATTTCAGAGCTCTTGTGCAATTACTACTGATAATATCGCAAATTGTGTACAATATTTTTAATAATTAAAATAAATAACTTTTAAGTTCACTCAAATACTCGCCATTCGATTACTGACATCGACCACTTACATTCAATCTCGGTTAATTTGATTAATCGCGGCAGGTAAAGTAAAATTCTTCTTTCAGTACAATAAAGTGTTACTTTACTGCCGCAAATGAGGGCAAATGAGTACAATAATGAGAGACTTTAGTGACGGTTGGCGATAAAAATTGATATCACAACATTAAGTTAGATTCGTAGTCCGAGTATCACCTTTATTGCGCACTTTATCCTTTACCTTGTAGAAATTAAAGATTTTGAATAGATGTGATCAATGTGATTTTATAGTCCTTGAAATGTTCTGTAAAATGGTTTTTGAATGGATACGGTTTCTTTAAAATGAACGGAGTTTATGTCAAAAAACCAAACAATTTTTTTTTTCAATTTTGGAGTATATACTAATTTTGAAGCAGTTGAGAATGGGTTTCGGTATACCGACTACTCACTTTCCATAGCTGTTATTGAAAAGCACTGCTGTAAAATTGGCATGCTCGTACCTACATTAGATGCTTTCGACAAGCACATTAAAAGAGTTTATTAACAAATTCAAATGTGGCTAGTCGATAAAGCTCTCAATCCGTGGGATAATGCTAATGGATATTTGCAACCCTAAAAAATGTATACATCACCTGCGCCACAGGAATTACTAGAAATAATTTTTTGTAATTGCAAAAAACAATACAGGGCGTCGTGAACCTGCAGAAAGATCGGACTATTTTCTAACACTATATGTGGAGGATGTGCACGAGTTAACTGCCAAAACAGTGCTCCTATCTATGACAAAGATGAGGATGGAACGAATGACAGTCACGACAATCATGTAGATTAGAATACGTTAGTAAGATGACTGTTTTTCTTTAAATCTATAATTTTTTTACATATTTTTCTATAGGTAAATATTTTATATAAATTTTATTATGGGTGATTCCATTTCAAATCACTCAATTTTGGATCAAAAAAACTTTTGGATCTCCTATTTGTCTGAAAATTGGTACATAGCATCTGCGGGATGTACAAATAAAATATTTAAGGTCGAATTGTATTTTTCTTCTTCTTCTTCCTATTTTTCTCAAAATGTTATTTTAAGTGGTTTTACGGTGATTTGGTTTTTATTTAAACAAATTTGCATTTTCTATCGTAAAGTATCAATGGAAAATAAAATATTTTAATAGAAGAGACTCAAAAATGTCATTATTTGGCATTATAACAAGTTTTATAGTGTAGAAAACGTTAAAATACCGTTTTTTAATTTTCCCCCATTCTCAAAATACGTCATAATCGATTTGGCTGAAAATTTGCCCACAGATAGCCAAAACATAGGACTTTTAGTGGTTAGAAGGATTTGATTACAATACTAAAAAAGTTACATGCAATTACATAGTAAAAAATATAGATGTCTACTGCAAGTACAATTAACTCGGAAAATATCGACCTCACGACAAAAATTGTTAAAAAGAAATTGTAATAATTGTAAATACGATTTATTTGGAACATTTTTAATTTTTACCATTTTTGTCCAAAAGTTAAAAATGGCGGAGATATTGAGCAAAAGCGGTTCTCGTTTAAAATCAAGATTGACCCCCTAAAGATTAGAAAAATAAAATTTTGGGCAGCTCGGCATGCAATGTCAAATGCTATCCCGACTGGACTAATATACTTTTGAGTCCGATATTATTGCATGTAACATTTTTGAATTGTAATATAATTCAAACCCTTCTAACCACTTAAGTCCTATATTTTGGCTATCTGTGGGCAAATTTTCAGCCAAATCGATTATAATGTATTTTGGGAAATGAAGGAAAATGTAAAAAACGGTATTTTAACGTGTTCTACACTATAAAATTTGATCAAAAACTTGTTTTGAATCACAATAACTTGTTTTAATGCCATATAATGACATATTTGAGTCCCCTCTATCAAAATATTATTTATTACATTGATACTTTACGACAGAAAATGCAAATTTGTTTATATAAACACCAAGTCACTGTAAAATCCCATAAATTAACATTTCGAGAGAAAAAACGGAGATGAATTTTTGACCCTAAATATCTTATTTTTAAGTCCCGCAGAAGTTATACACAAAGTTTCAGAAAAATCGGAGATCTAAAAGTTTTTGCCTGAGTGATTTGACATTGAATGTACCTATATTTTTGCTGCAAAGATAATTTTTTCTCTACTTATATATTTTTCATTTCGCGGAGAAGTTTTAAGGGATATATGAAATTGTTTTAAATTATACATACTCGTATGGTATTGTTATTAAGGTACCAAGGGTATTATAAGGATAATAACGCTTGAGGTCAATGGCGTATATACCGAGGGCCTATGGCCCGATGTAAATACGTTGACCGAAAGCGTTATTATCTAAAATACCCGTGGTGCCTTCAACGTTTTGATGTCATACTAAATTCTTCTTTATATGCAAAAAATTTGAATTAATTTTGAATGAATTAGTTTTCAAATAAGTACATTTAGCAGCAATAGTCGTAACGTAATTGTGGTAACCATAGTTTTACTTAGGTTTTCATTTGTCAACTTGACAGTATTTAACAAATTATTTAAATTTAACGCCCAAGGGCGTTATTTTTTAAAATAATAGGGCATTATATCATATTTAACTGACTTCGAAATCATGTCATTATTTGTCAAATAATATACCAGTCGAACATTAAATGAATTAAAAATATTAATAAATCACATTTTACACATTTTATTATCAATTTTGGTGGTGGTGGAGTAGTTTATAAGGCTTAAATTATTTAGGCAACCAACAACAATGTCTTAACATATAAAAAGACCTTTAATTAACTTCATCATCAAATGGTATTAAAGCCTAAAAAGTACTTTGATGTACGTTACAACTAGTTTTATTCAATTCAATTCAATTTTGCAATAAGGGGTAGTTTTCACCCCTAAAAAATAATAAGCGTATATAGGGTAGACTTTGAATTAGGAGGTAAGTAGAGGTTATTCCCAAAATTTCATTAAAATCCATGCAGTAGGATAGAATTCGTAGGTAATATCCTATTCTTGCTTTTATTGACTGGCGTACTACGCTATAATAAATGCTCTACAATACTGCTGCTTATATTTTCTTGGATTGTCCGGTTTTTCTGCGGTGTACTTTTTGGACTGTGTGTTTTGATTTAAGGATCTCCCGTTCCGGCATCCCTCTTCTACCTCTTCAAGGGGTGTTTTTGGTCCTAATATCTAGGCCCTGGTATGTGTTTTTCTAGCAATGTTGATCGAATGCTATGTAGTCTTACTAAGGAAGTACAGTACAGTTTCCAAATTGTAGACACTAAATTTCAGGAAATGATGATGACCATTCGAGTTATTCTTAGCCTTCCAGTATCGTATATTTTTTTTTGTGAGAAGTAGAGCTACTTGTATTGAAGAATTTTTACAAATTATAATGTAGTACTTCTCTCTCCCAATTACTAAGAAATTTAGCTGAACTACTGCAGTAAAAGAAGCATACTGCCTATTACGGAACGGTTCGTTATTGTAATTAACTCTGATATAAACCTCACATTTAACCATATATTAATTTAATAAATTTAGTCTTCATCTTCCTCAGTTTTTCCCTTTTCAGGAGTCGCTCTCTCTTCTCCGCCACTCATTCGTATCGTCTTCTCCTAATCTTTTCTCTCTTAAGTCCTCTGCCACACACTCTCCACACACACTCTTCTCCTCGGTTTTCCTCCTGTCCTAGCATCAACTTCTAACAGCCATATCCTTCGCCCACATAGTTTTCATTTCTACGTCTAACGTGACCAAACCATTCTTTGTTCTTGAATCTTTTTTGAGATCAGCCACCCCGGCTTTTTCTCTAATAAAGTAGTTCTTGATCCTGTCTGTCTCTTCTAGACTTACCCAACATACACCGTAACATTTTCATTTCTGCTACCTCCATCTTCTTTTCCTGAATCTTCTTTATGCTGGGGCCTCAGTTACGTCTAATGCCGTTAATTAACGCATTATATGTATTACAGAGATAGCAAATAATGTGTTAATTAACGGCATTAGACATTACTGTGGCCCCAGCATTACAGACCATACTTCACTGCAGTACCCCAATGCAGACCTCACCACACTCTTGTATATCTTTCCTTTCAGCCCTTGTCTGATTATTTTATCACAGAGTAACCCAGCGTTTCTCATCCTTTTACCATTTGCGACCCAATTTTCCATAATTATTTTCACCACGCCCCCCCTCGTACAATAACAATATATATGTACGAGGTATAATAATAACAATACATGCTTAAGGTACATTGTTATTGCATATGATATTATCATATCCAATAACAATGTGTTTAAGCAGCATTTTGACAAAAAATTCAACACCGATTCGGAACAGATCGTCTCTTTTCTCGGGAAGTTCTGAGTTATTTTGAAGATTCTCGATCGTCTGCCTGCATCTGCATCTTTTCAATTCTGACTCTGACCAACCAGTCTTTGTCTTAGTCGAGTCAGTTCAGTCAGTCCTGTAACTGTTAAATTTATTGTGGATGTGTACATATTATGTTCCAGTTACACCCTGTTTCGGTCAACTTTTCTCTGCAAAACAAGCCCAAGGAAGTCACTAATTAACATTTAATTTGTTGATAATTACTATTAAGTATTAATATAGTATTAATTAGTATCAATTTAGTATTCAATGCTCTTTAATTATAGCTCCTTGTCAGAGTTCCTGGGTATTTTATTTTGTCAGAATTTTGTTTTGCTTTGTTTTTAGTAAATTAGTCAATGTTGGTGTTTTTTTTATATACTCACGCCCCTCATTACTAAAAGCGCGCCCCCCTAGAGGGGTGCGCCCCACAGGTTGAGAATCACTGGAGTAACCCTCTCATCCGCTTCCCGTTAAACCAGCCAGCCTGTATGTTTTGGTCAATTTCTCGATTTAATGTAATATTTTCCGTTATGTGGGAGCTAAGTTATTTAAATTCTCCTACTCGTCCTAAGTTTTTTTCAAGCAGTTCTATGTTCCTAATTATTCCTGTTCCTCTCAATAACATATATTCCGTTTTCGACCTGCGGAACTTCTCCTTCAACATTTCTTTGCTGTCCTCTACTAACATGTCCTCCTCAGAAAAGAGCATTGACCAAGGAGTCCGCTACCGTACCTTCTCTATTAGTACATCCACAACAAGAATAAACAGGTAAGAACTCAGTGAAGAGCCTTGATGCAAACCAAAATTTAATAAATATTAAAAAAAAAAAATCAATGGGAAAGTCCCCGTAGCTGGCTGTATACCATAGTTCTTCTGTATGGTTTAATAAATATTAGTTACCGATCATTAAAGGGGAGGGTGGGCCACAATGAGACAAAATTCACTTTATTATTTTTTTTATTTTTTTTTTCAGTGACTAGATTATTTTCAAATTTAGTATTCTAGAAACGTTGACGTTTTCTCTACGTTTTACATTGAAATTGATGATCTGTGATTGATTTCAATCAGCTTCATAAAGTTTTTAAAAAATCATTACAAGTGTCTCATTGTGGCCCAAGCATGGGCCACAATGAGATACCTGGATTTTTTCAACTTTTCCTTAAAAAAACTTACTTCTACATCACCATTTATGTTCTTTGTTGAGATTATTTTACCTATGTAATAAACATCTCTCATGTCTTTAAAATCAAACTTAACAAGGACAAAATCTTAAACATTTGGGTCTTCATCAAGGGGCTTAAATTTTGAAGGATCAACTCTTTATTGCTGGTCATTATCAGTGTCTGAAAACTTCTCTTCACTGTTACTAGAGCTAATTTCAAATTCCTCGCTGCTCTCACTTCAAACGTAGAGTTCTTTGTCTCATTGCCTACAAATTGGCCCATTGTATCTGTCTCATTGTGGCCCAATGCACATGTTTTACTCTTTTGTTATTATAACCGATTTAAACATAGAAACTCAAAATGTAAATATCATAAAATTCAACTTTATAAACATGTGTTATACGTTAGTTATAAAAAGTAACAGAATATCTGCTTAACTGGATAATATTTTGTGATGAAATAGAGTGAAGAAAAAACTTCTTGTATCGAAAAAGTACGAAAGTCAAACAATCTGTAATAGAGTGATAGCAGCCACTGATAATGTAGGGTTATGGATAAAGATGAAATTCATAGAACTGCTCATAAAGTGCAGCACTTGTCAAGCCCCGCTATATTTAAATACTTTACCTGTCTCATAGTGGCCCATGTCTCATTGTGGCCCACTCTACCCTATTATATAGTATTTTAAAATCTAGCAAAAATTATTATTATTTTATTAATTTAGTTATTAAAAACGATTTATTTTCATTTTAGAAACTGGCTACACCATGGAAGAAGATATTCACGTCTACATGCTTTTTGTCTTTAATAATTGCTGAATGTGGAGACCATTTTGCATACTATTTACTAGTTTCACAAATTCCAAATTATTTAAAACATATTGTAAAGTTAGGAATATCCAATGTAAGTATGAATTTTTATTTAACTATTATATAACTATTATATTATATTAGTGATTTGAACTGTTCGCCATGCGGCGAGGAATACAGTGGAACCTCGATAACTCGGATTAGTCGGGACCGCGGCCGATCCGGGTTATCGAAAATCCGGGTTAGCCGAAGAGCATCGTAAAAATTAATAAAATACGGTATACTTATAGATAAAGTCCGTTATAATTAAAATGAAATATATATGCACAGTACACATCTAACTTACCTATAGTTGTATAGAGTATAGTATAGATAGACAGTATAGAGTATTGTTCATTTCTAGGTAAAAAAATTCAGTCAGTTTCGGTTGTGTCAATTTCGTCTGCCATCGGAACAATGTTATGTTATTTTAGAACAGTGGCTCTTTCATTGTTTAAAAGACCATTGTTTAAAAAATAATTTTTTAAAAGACAGTTGGAAATAAATAAAGGTATAACAGGTGCCTGTTGTTTGCGATAGCCCGAGATAATGAACATCGCTCTGCCGCCGCCGCCGTGTGCCATGAGTCATTTTTACTATCGTATAGCTCAAATTACACAAATACTCATTATCTCTCAAATATTATATTATGGTCGAAGCGAAGTTTTATCGATGAAACTCGATATTTTTAAGACATTCCAGAAGCGGCTACAGATAAAATGTTTTAACATAATACATACATTTTTATTGTTGAAATGTTTGTCTGATAAAAATCGGACCGGGTTAGCCGGACTTCCAGGTTATCGGGGGCCGACTTATCGAGGTTCCACTGTACAATTAATTTCCCTCTACAGTCACTGCACTCAACTTTTTCTGACATCCTCCTATTTTATCGTATCTCCTTCCAATTTTTTCTGACACCTTCCATTTTTTTCTGATTCCCTCATTTCTTTCTGGCACCCTCCAATTTGATCTGATACGCTTCATTTTTTTCTGACCCTTATTTTTATTTTATAACTCGAGAAGGACTGGATTAATTTGGCTACTTTTGATTAAACCGGCCACTTACGGTATTGCGGCGTCGCACATTGTTCAAAATTGGTCAAAACGTGATCGAAACTAAATTTGTTTAAACTGTAAAAGTTATCTCGCTGAAAACTTGGAATATTTGAGGTATTCATATCATCATCATCATGGCTTATTCACTTCTGGCGGAGTGTTCGCCGCCCTTTTGGGCTCTCTGATTCATTTCTTGCGAAGAATCAGTCCGCTGTTGTCTTTTATTATTATAGCAGCTTGTGTGACTTGGCCCTGTCTACAATTTTCCTCCATTCTTTCCGGTCCTTACAACGCTCCTTCCAATTGTAGATTCTCAGCTTCTTTATATCTCCTAGGGCTTGATCTCTCCATCTTGTTTTGGGTCTTCCCATTGGTCTCCCTGTTGTTGGTCTCCAGCTAGTTATTCGCTTTAGCGTAGAGTCTGGGTTAGCTCTTTGTATTTGTCCCAGCCACCCGAGCCTTTGCGCCTTCACGAACTTGATTATGTCTTCACCCTAGATGACTTCTTTAATTTCTTCATTTGTTAATCTTCTAAATTCGCCTACACTTATCCTCACCGGTCCCATTATTCGTCGAATTATCTTTCTCTCTAAGATTTCTAACCTCATTTCATCTTTTTGTGTTAGGCACATCGTCTCTGCACCATAGGTGATCACTGGCCTGATTGCAGTCTTGTAAATTTTTAATTTGGTTTTCTTACTAATGTGTTTTTCTTTCAAGAATTTTTGGTAGTTCCAGTAGGTTTTGTTACCCAGTAGGATGCGTTAATTTATTTCATCCGCTCTATCATTTCTGCCATTCACCAACACTCCCAAGTATTTGAAATGGTGTACTCTTTCAAATGTATATGCACCAAGCTTAATTTCTTTCTCGATGTTCGTATTCTCTCTTGAGCACTTGAGGTATTTCGTTTTGCTTTGGTTTATTACTTGCCCTCTCTTCTTTGCTTCTTTATCTAGTATTAACATTATATTTTGCATGGTTTTTAAATCTCTAGTAACCAGTGCAATATCGTCTGCATACGCTACCAGTTGGACTGAAGATTCGATAATAGTTCCCTTAATTTTGGCTGCTCTTACTGCACCCTCTATGGCAATGTTAAATAATGTTGTTGACAGGGAGTCTCCTTGTCTGACACCTACCTCCATTTATACTTCATTTGACGGGCCTTCCCTTGTTAAGATTCGTGCCTTGGATTCCTTCATCGTCATTTTCGTGAGACTTATTAGTTTTCCTTGAATGCCTAGTTGGTTCATATCATTAATTAGTTCCTCCCTTATTACACTGTCAAAGGCTTGCTTGTAATCAATAAACAGTATATGGAGATCTATTCCGTGCTCGTAACTGTTTTCGACGATTTGCGTTACAATGTGTATTGCGTCTATTGTTGACTTACCTTCTCTGAATCCATGTTGGTATTCACCTATTTTTGTTCTCGTTTCTTTTTCTATTCTTTGTCTGATCAAATTAGTTAATATTTTGTACATAGTATTTAATAGCGTGATTCCCCTGTAGTTAGTGCATTTCGTCTTGTCGCCTTTTTTAGGGATTTGTGTTATCAGACCGCAATTCCAGTCGTTCGGCATGCGTTCTTCTTCCCATATTCGTTCTATCAGCTTGTGGATTCTGTGGGCTAGTTCCTTTCCCCCTTTCTTGAAGAACTCATTTATAATGTCATCTGGTCCTGCTGCTTTCCTTGTCTTTAATCTGTTTATGGTCGCCAATACTTCGTTGTATGAGGGAGGCTCTGATTGTTCTTCATTCCTATTTTCTGTTTGTTCTTCATTTTCTGCATTTCCAGCATCGTCTTTCTTTTTGAACAATTCTCTATAGTGTGTTTCCCATTCCTTTTTTCCAATATTTGCCGGTATCTGTTTCTTATTCTGTGCTTTTATGTGTTTATATAGTCTTGCATTATCGTTACTATTAGCTTCGAGTTCCAGCAGTAAGTCTTCAATCCATTTCTTCTTTTTAGTTCTGCAACATTTGTCTGATTCTTTCTTCTTCTCTTTATAGTGTAGGAGCTCTTCTTGTTTCCCTGTGGCCAACCACCTGTGTCTTGCTTTGTCCTTGTCTTTACTAGCTTGCTCGCATTCTTCATCGTACCAATATTTTCTTTTATTGTCTTCCATTAGTCCTATCGTCTCCTCTGCTGTTGTTAAAATACTATCTTTTATGTCTTCCCATGTTTCATTTATGTCCGGTGGTTTTAGGACTAGTAGTTTTTCTTCCAACTTAGAGCAGAATTTTCTGTTTGCATTATCTGTATTTAGTTTTGACTGATTCCACCTCTTTCTTTTCTTTCTGTCGTTCTTGTCTTTAAGAATCTTCAATTTCATGTCACCTATCACCAAAATGTGATCCGAATCAGCATTGCCTCCCCTGTAGGACCTCACATTCTGTACAATTGTTCTCAATTTTTTTGAGATTAGGATGTGGTCTATTTGGTTTCCGTCTGTTGTTCCAGGTATTAGCCACGTTACTTTGTGCTCTTTTTTGTGCTTGAATTGGGTGCTAGTAATAAAAGTATTGGTTGATGCTGCGAGATTACATACTCTCCTGCCATTGTTATTTGTATTTTGATGGATCGTTTCTTTTCCTGCGATTTCTCTGTTCGTGTCTTCTTTCCCTATCTTTGCGTTGAAGTCTCCTAACAGGATTAGTATATCGTTCTTTGGTATTTCTTCGTACAATTCTTCAAGTTTCTCATAGAATTCATTCTTTTCTTCTTCGGGAGCATTCTCTGTAGGGGCATATATATTAACAAATGTTAAATTTGCTTGTTTATTTTCCATTCTTATATATGACATTGTTCCATCAACCGCTTTAAAGTTAATAATCTTGTCTCTTACGCTATTACTAACTAGAAAGGCGGTTCCATTGCGACCCTGTTTGCTTTCTCCTGCGTAGTACATTGTGTAGTTTCTTCTAGCGATCATCCCTTCTCCTGCCCACCTTATTTCTTGTAGCGCTAGTATTCCCATCTTATATTTTGTCATTTCTTTTGCCAACTCTTCCGTTTTGCCTGGTCTTAGAAGTGTTTTGATATTCCACGTTACTATTCTTATTTTTCTGTTTTTGTTTTTTATTTTGTTTTTTTTTTGTTTTTGCGTATTTTCTTACAAAATATTTTCATGTCCGTATTCGTTGCCAACTCCGTTATACTGTCGCCGTCTTTTGTTATATTTTCTGTTACTTTTTTGACGCCATTTTTATTTTTTTTATTAATTCGTATAACGAGTATATATATAATAGGGGCCGTTTTTTTAGTTTTCATCCCTTCATTAGGGGGTGAATTACTTAAAAAATATCGTTATACAGGTTGTTTCATTAAGAATATCCAATCTTTGAGTTGTAGATTCTAGACCTTAAAATATTAGGATTTAACCCAAATCACTTAAATAAAATGTGGCTCCTTACAGAGTTACAGGGTGTTTTATTTAAAAACTATTTTTGCTCAGTGGTTTATAACTTTTCGACGTATCCTTTTCATACTTCGCACAAAGTGTAGGTACTGTACACCGTATAAAATTATGTTAAACAAACTTTTCTGGCTATTACCAGAGGCGTACGACAGGGGACAGTGAATGGTTGACCCTTCCCAAATTCTACGCCACTGGCGGAAATGCCATTTTAGCGCAATTTTTAGATTCTCCAATACTCTCTATGTAAATAACATGTACTTCATTCGCAACGATAAAGTCATTAGTTTTCGAGATATTTGAAGTTAAACATGTAACGGCACAGATTTTTGATTAATATATTGTGCCGCTTAATTTTAAACTTCAAATATCTCTAAAATCAATGATTTTATCGTTAAGACTGATGAGTATGTTATTCATTCATAATAATAAAATCAGAAGTTTTCGAAATATTTGAAATTAAAAATTCAGCAGCACAATACATTAATCAAAATATCTGTGTCGTTACCTACTTGTTTAAGTTCAAATATCTCGAAAACTAATGATTTTATCGTTAGGAGTGAGGAGTATGTTATTTACATAGAGAGTATATTCTCTACTGAGGAATAGCACTACTTCATCAAAACTAAAATCTCTTTTCGTAACCCTAACAAATAACATGTGTTTGACATACATGTAAACAATACCACCGTACAAGTGCAATTATTAGTTCAGACCAAATGCGCGCGGCGCTCGATGCAAACTTATGCGCAATGTACTCAGTTGCGCACATTTGCGCAGTTTGTCTTATATATTTTTTATTCCTTACATTGTAGTCTTTCATTTAGTGAAGGATTTAATGTGGCACAAGATGGCACAATAAACGTAATACGCTGTCAAACATTAATTTTATCAAAAATTGTATAGGTTTTTAGACAGTCGATTATATCAAAATCAAAATCACCTTTCCGTGAAGCTAACTATGCTATTTTAATCTTTCAAGTATGTACTTTTATCTCAAATAATTACTTTTATATTAGCTATACACATAAATGAAGTAATAATCAAAGTAAAAGGCAGCCTCTGAGGATTTAAATTTGATGTATAAAATTATATTGAATTTTGTACTTTTGATCATTAATACATCTGGCCCTAACAAACATAAAAAATCAATTTTTGCTGAGAAGTTGCATCATGAGTAGTACAAACAAACCCCTTAATTTCGGCATTCTCAGATTTATTTTTTTTGTACTTACGATCACGTTTCCTTAAATTTTGAACACTGTGCGTCGTTCAATTTTGTCGAATTCGACTGATTGACAAAGATTTTGGTCGCGTGTGTGCATTCAACAAAATCGTTACAATTTTACCACAGAGAGACTGGCCTGTCTGCTGCAGTACTGCACAATAATTGATATCATAGACGATTTTGTCGAACGACACCGCAGTACCGTGAATGGCCGGCTTAAGGAAGAAGATCTTTACAATATCCCATCAGGTATAAAATTTTATTAGTTCTATAAGTGTGTAAAAAATGTGCTCCTTGCTGAAGACTATCTTTTTTTTTGACAATATCGAAAATTAATATTCAGAAAATATGTTTATAATTAAAAATAATTTTAAAGCATTATTTACTCACAATAATAAAAACTATTTTTCAACATTTTCTTTGCGATAAAGTTTAATATTCAAGTTTGTGCATTAACGCAATACATTTTAATAATTATATATTAAATGAAACAATTTTAAATACCATATTTAGATCAAACAAAGTACCAAAAGCATGGATTTCATGAGAAACGTAAAAAAGTAAATAGACGCGAAGTTAGCCGCAGTTTTAGTGACGTATATCTAAAGGAATGATATAACTGTGTGTTTATGAAAATAACATTGTTGTTTTTAGTAATTTCATTAAAATTTCATCACATTTTCTCACTTTTTAAACCTTTCTGGACTTCGACAAATGTTTTAAAATCGAAATTAGCTAATTCGGTTCCAGTCATCCAGTTATAAAAAAGATATAACAACATTAAATCACGTTTATTAAACGTCATTCACTGTTTACATAACGAAACCGTACCGGACACACTGCGCGACTTGTCGCATAGGGCTTTTAATCGACTCTCGTTTGTTTCGAGCTTCTGTCATATGTTGTATACTCTGTGTATAATATTCATATATTATGCAGATTAAACAACGTATGACAGAAGCTCGAAACAAATTAGAGTCGATGAAAATCCCTATTAGGTTTTTATAACATTAGATATGAAAAAGAAAACACAGAATGACAAACGTCATTTTACTGACGGTAATTTGGAGACAGTGTAAGTTGCAAAAGTATAGGTATGAAAGGAGTAAATAGACCATGTATCATTAATGCAATATACAGCATCAGAATTAAAAAAACTAAACATAATATGTTCACATAACACATTATGTGACATAATATTCTATGATTTAGCAATCAGTTGAATATTGTATTTTTAAAAGGGAGAGAGAAAACATTATTTGCATCGTCAATCAAGTCAGTCGTATGACAAAAAATAATTCAGATCAAACATAAACTAAACAAATTTTGCAGAGCTTATACTTCTTTCCTCGCTTTCCATTTCACTTTCCTCGAATTTTCACTTTCATATTTTGCCTTGCATAAGTTTTAATAAAAACGATTTTTGTCCTTCCTCTCATTTCATGAGTACTTAAGTTTTCGTTTTTTGATAGTTAATTTTATTTTCGCTTCATTCCTATTTTTCTACATATTTATTTTCAAGTTTGACTCTTTGAATTCATGATATTTACAGGATTAGAAATATACAAATCAGTAAAAATGTGTTTCATATGTAAATATGATCTGATTAAAGGAATAAAATTACATAAGTATTAGCACATTGGAATGTTTTATATTAGTATAATATTATTTTTATAATAAGGGGTAGGCGCAAAATCTTGGTCCAATGTTATTTAAATGCATTCATTTTTTTTTGAACCCTGAGAAAACTAATAAGTATTTTTGAAAAATTTAAACGCAGAATGAAATATTTCGACTGAGGGCAGAAAGTCCCTGAAAGCTCCTATAATGTTTATTTTAATAAGTTACAGGGGTGAAAAAAAAAAGACAAAAATTAAGTGTGATTTTTAATTTCAAATATTTGATTTAAAAGAAACTTTTTATTTATTCTAAGGGACTTTTGGCTCTCGTTAATAATGTAATCTTTCATTATGCGTTTAAATTTTTCAAAAATATTTATTAGTTTTCTCAAGATTCGAAAAAAATGAATGCATTTAAATAGCATTGGACCAAGATTTTGCGCCTACCTACTTAAGTATACATTCTTTTTTCATTGTTTAAATATATTCATTTTTAGAATGGCTTGATAAGTTCATTGCCTCACATAGTAAGTTGGATACTTATATACATTCTTTCGTATATTTCTGACAAACTAATATCATCCCAAACTTTAAGTATTACCGCTACCAGAAAATCTGTCGCTGCTGTAGGTAAGCATTTTTTTATTATATAGGTAGGGGAGTCAATGGAGTTTTTGCTTACGAAAAATATCAAACAAGATAGAACTTTTTGTAATTCCATTAAGGTACTAGTACACTTTAGAAGACCAATAATAAGCATTTTTTCAAGATTTTTTTTTCAGAACTTTTATTAAAAATGAACATAATATTTTTTACATATTAATATCTAACTCTCAGAGAAAACAAAAAATATATCATTTTTCATTTATGTACGTACACTAATATTGTACAGGGCGCCAAAGTCGAGCCCTCGAACAAAAATAGTTCCGATGGCGGACAGTTAATCTCAGGATTGGGATTTCTGAAACAAAAAAATCGTACAGCATTTGAAAAAGAAAGGTTCCTTACGTGACAATTTACCACCGTTAGTGAAAAATTCCGAAAAAAAAAAGATTTTACGGAAATTTGAAAAAAATTTGTGAAAAAATCGCCCGATTTTCTTCAGTTTTTCATGGTTAAAAAATATCTATTTTTTAAAAGTCTAAGTTTTCACTCTAATGGCATATAAAGCAACATAAAGCTACTCTACATCCCACCAGAATAAAAACAATGGGAACCTTCTCTGGTTACACCTCCGAGGCTTCTACAATTTGCAAGCCATACGGATGCCGAGACTAAGGAAGATGAGGGAATTTTACAATATATAATTCACGTCCCATCTGCTCAGCGCGGTAAAGTTCCAACGAGAATAGTTCCCTTTGTACTCCAAACAGAGTAAAGTAAATCAAAAATGAATAACCATTTTCAATGTCGTTGCAACACGAAACTACAGCCGCGCGATATTCTAGTCCAATCAGAGAGTGCCGCAAGCACCTCTACCGGTTTCGAAACTTATTAGTCTCTCATCAGGAGGCACATATGCTGCTCTCCCCGATCCAACCAAAACAAACCCCGGCGTGCAGTCACGGATCGCAACGAACGAAATGGCATAGATGCCCTAGCGGCAACTGCTATCAAAAGTCTAAGTTTTCACTCTAATGGCATATAAAGCAACATAAAGCTACTCTACATCCCATCAGAATGAAAACAATGGGAACCTTCTCTGGTTACACCTCCGAGGCTTCTACAATTTGCAAGCCATACGGATGCCGAGACTAAGGAAGATGAGGGAATTTTACAATATATAATTCACGTCCCATCTGCTCAGCGCGGTAAAGTTCCAACGAGAGAGATGGGACGTGAATTATATATTGTAAAATTCCCTCATCTTCCTTAGTCTCGGCATCCGTATGGCTTGCAAATTGTAGAAGCCTCGGAGGTGTAACTAGAGAAGGTTCCCATTGTTTTCATTCTGGTGGGATGTAGAGTAGCTTTATTTTGCTTTATATGCCATTAGAGTGAAAACTTAGACTTTTGATAGTAGTTGCCGCTAGGGCATCTATGCCATTTCGTTCGTTGCGATCCGTGACTGCACGCCGGGGTTTGTTTTGGTTGGATCGGGGAGAGCAGCATATGTGCCTCCTGATGAGAGACTAATAAGTTTCAAAACCGGTAGAGGTGCTTGCGGCACTCTCTGATTGGACTAAAATATCGCGCGGCTGTAGTTTCGTGTTGCAACGACATTGAAAATGGTTATTTATTTTTGATTTACTTTACTCTGTTTGGAGTACAAAGGGAACTATTCTCGTTGGAACTTTACCGCGCTGAGCAGATGGGACGTGAATTATATTGTAAAATTCCCTCATCTTCCTTAGTCTCGGCATCCGTATGGCTTGCAAATTGTAGAAACCTCGGAGGTGTAACCAGAGAAGGTTCCCAGTGTTTTCATTCTGGTGGGATGTAGAGTAGCTTTATGTTGCTTTATATGCCATTAGAGTGAAAACTTAGACTTTTGATAGCAGTTGCCGCTAGGGCATATATGCCATTTCGTTCGTTGCGATCCGTGACTGCACGCCGGGGTTTGTTTTGGTTGGATCGGGGAGAGCACCATATGTGCCTCCTGATTAGAGATTAATAAGTTTCGAAACCGGTAGAGGTGCTTGCGGCACTCTCTGATTGGACTAGAATATCGCGCGGCTGTAGTTTCGTGTTGCAACGACATTGAAAATGGTTATTCATTTTTGTTCTATTTTTTAGTTTTTGGTCAAATTGTGGTAAATTGTCACGTAAGAAACCTTCCTTTTTCAAATGCAGTACAATATTAGTGAACGCGCATAAATGAAAAAAGATATATTTTTTGTACTCTCTGAGAGTTAGATATTAATATGTAAAAAGCTTTACGTTCATTTGTAATAAAGGTTCTGAGAAAAAAAATCTTGAAAAAAATTATTATTTTTGGTCTTCTAAAGTGTACTAGTACCTTAAGAATGTTTAATAAACAACATATCAAAAAGCATACTCCAAAACTGGGTGCTTAACTTTTTATTAAACAAATGAACTGCGAAATTAGTTGTTTTTTAAATACCTACGAAAATATTTAGAATAAAACTAACTTGACCATTGAAAAATAAAGACAAGCATACACAAAAAATCTTATCTATATAAAGATTTTTCTAAAATAAAATCTACAGTTTCTATAATTTTTTATTTATAAAGCTCATGGTACCCCTCTTCCAAACATTGGCGCACTGTATAGCAGCGTTCGGCGTGGCGCAGGTTTGAGTTAATTTAATATAATTTTTTAACTAATTGATCATATTAAATTTTACAAATAGGACATGAAAGAAGATCATTACAGGTATCTTATAGTTTTAATTAAAAGAAAAAAAGTTATGGGCGTCAGTACGGTGTGGGCGGAAAGTAAGACTTACATGAATTTTGTTTCAAAATTATTTAAAAATGTGTAACTAATACAATTTTAACTATAAAACTTTAAAATTTGCACAACTTGCTTTTCAAACATCCTACTCAACTATGTTTCATTCAAAAAATCTCAAAAATTTAATTCAAATGATACCACCGACGGACGTCTCAAAAAATGTAATTTTTGAAAACTTCGTAGTTTTACAGATTCACTAGGTACGACTTAAAGAAGATATTAGTCAACTTTAAACGGATATACAGTGATAAGCGCGGTAATAACGAGCAAAATAACGCCAAAGATGGAAAACGTATTAAGTTGTGAGATAAAAAGAAATGAAACTAGTGGAGGTGGGAGATTGAGAACTAGATGTATCAGAGGAGTATGTCAACTACTAAAACTGTCACTGTCGCATTGGCAGTTCCCAAACTCGTCTGATACGTCTAAAGGTGTCAAACAATAAGTAGAATAAATTTATACCTTTTTATCTTTAAATCTCCTATCTGCACTAGTTTCATTTCTTTTTATCTCACAGCTTAATGTGTTTTCCATTTTTTGCTTTATTTTGCCGGTTATTAGCGCGCTCATCACTGTATTACAATTTTCTAAGTGTTTTTTAAGCTTAGAATGTTTAGAAGCTTTTTAAAGTAAAATTATTTTAAAAATGAATAACCATTTCCAATTTTTTTATTTACATGTTTACTCCGATTGGAGTACGAAGGAAACCATTCTCGTTGGAACTTTACCGCGCTGAGCAAATGGTACGTGAATTATAAATTGTAAAATTCCCCCATCTTCTTTAGTCTCAGCATCCGTTATGGCTTGCAAATTGTAGAAGCCTCGGAGGTGTTACCAGAGAAGGTTCCCATTGTTTTCAGTCTGGTAGGATGTAGAATACCATTTTTGGGTGTTGTTTTATGTGCTATTAGATTGAAAACTTAGTTTTTTTTTTTAAATTATTTTACTTAGGAAACTCTAAGCAACATTAATAAATCCTTTACGTTGTTAGCTAAACACTACTCGGCCGTTAATCGATTTTTTTAGATCTCGCAAAAAATTTCCCTAAAGCAAATAGCCAGTTTTACAAATAATGGCCTCAAATATTAAAAGTAAAAATATATTTTTATTTTTAGGAATAATCGTCCCGGCGATTTCGTTGACAGCACTAGCATTTTGCGGTCCAGAAGACAACATAAAAGCAATCATCTTTCTAGTTGTTGGATTAAGTGTTGAAACTGCAGTTGCTTACTCTGGCATATATGTGAACAGCGTAGATCTGTCTCCTAACCATGCAGGAATTCTTGGAGGTATATGCAACCAATTTTCAAAGCTGTGTTCTGCGCTAGGACCGGTAGTCGTTCACTTTGTTCTAACTAGTGACGTAAGTATGCCATTACATCTAGGTGACACGCAAATGACTCCACTTTTAATACTATTTTCTCAGAGCAATAAGTTCTTATTTAAAATAATGAGAAGTCTTAGATCTGAAAATCTAAAAAAATCTAAAATCAAATTAAAATAATATACCACGACACTTTTCGATAGAACTCTTTATTGATTACTATACGTGTTTACAGATCTAATTTTCGCTGCCTACTGAATACTACTAGAAATACAAAACGACCAGAAATCCCTGATGGAGGGGAACACAAAAATGTCTATATCTGTCCTACGCAATTTCACCTTGGGGAAAACGTAATTACAAAATCGTTATCACTGTCCTCCTCAGAAGCTGACAATAACCGCTTGAGTCGCCTGATAACTGTTAATTTTCAAATACCTACTTTCTAAAGAGAAGAATTATGATACAAATGACAAATGTTCCCTAGAAATATGGGTGAAAATGAATGTATTTTAATCTTTTAAGAGATTTCTGGAAACTAATTTACCCAAACTTTAAGAATTATTGATATGAATTTACATCGTAAAATAAAATCGAAAATCAAAATTAACTAAACTACATATAAGCAGACGGAACATGCCGGTCGCCTTGAACTACTGCAGTTCAAATGAGGTTGTCGTTTGACGTCGATAATCTAGCTGATCAGAAATGGACACAACTTCTTCACGCAGCGTTTGTACTCACCAGATTTGGTTTTCAGAGTTACCACTCTGACAATGCCGTCCTCTCCAGGGTGCACCGACGTGATGCGTTTCCAGAAGTGCTGCTTTAATTGCTGGGCATGCTGCCACACTGATAATTTATTGGATGACATATGCAAAAAGTCAGTCTCAGGATAGCTTGTCATCGGACCACCAATTAAAAATGTTCAGGGGTAAGGGGAATAAGGTCATTTGGGTTAGACCACATAGGAGAAATAGGACGAGAATTTAGTATCGCCTCTATTTCAATAAGATAAGTTTCTAATTGTTCGTATGTTAACAAAGTATCCCCTAAAGTGCGAATTAAATTACTCTTAAAGGACTTAACTGCGGCTTCCCAAATTCCTCCAAAGTGGGGAGATTTGGGCGGTATAAAATGTCAAGCGAACCTTTCAACATCCGAATATCTTTTAATGGTATTTTGATAATCTGACGAGTTAAATAATTCGTGGAGCTCGCGACTTGCCCCCACGAAATTATAATAGTAGCGTTATCGGAATATACTTCTGCACATTTTCCGCATCTAGAACAAAAACGGCGGAAGCTGGCTAAAAAGGCTTCGGTAGTCAAGTCGCTTACTAGTTCTAAATGAACGACCAGTGTAGACATGCATACATACACGGCGACGTATACCTTTAATCGTCTACGATTGCAGAACCTTTTCTCCTTGATAAACAAAGGACCGCAATAGTCAACTCCAATTAAAAAAAAAGGTCGGGAAGGATATCCATTTTATGATTAGCCGGACGAGGTTTTACGCGAAAACAAGGGTTGCATCGATGTAAAATTTTTCGAGTTACATTACGTCCGTCTAACGGCCAATAAATTTGGCGCACGGAGTACAAGGTGGCTTGGAGACCAGCATGTTTTAATTTTACGTACTCTTCACGTATAATTAATCGAGTAATGTAGTGATAAGCTGGCAGCAAAATTGGATCTTTTTGAGGCTCAGATAACGAGGATCGATCAAGCCTACCACCAACTCTTAAGATTCCGTTATTATCTAGGAATGGATTCAAAGGCACCAATTTACCGTTACCAATAAGGAAATCCTTGTTTTTTAATGAATTAATTTCTTTTGAAAATTCCGCGAATTGCGTCATATTAATAATTATTAAACCAACTCTTGGGCATTGAGCTCGCTTAAATTGCGCTTATCCTTTCCCTTCAACTTTGCGTTAAAAATAAATCGACGAACATAGGCAATCACGCGAATTAATTTATACATTAAGTTGTACATTATTATTATTCAACAAAACTTGCATAAAATTTATTGATTTAGACCTTACCAATTTTAATTCCGGAATTTCGATAGAATCCAAAATTCCTTTCGGCCATGAAGACTGGGTTCGCGATAACCAAGACATTATTTTCTAAAAATTCGGAGGGAAGCAAACCGCGCGATAAAAAATCTGCCGGGTTGTCCAACGAGGAAACGTGCTGCCAATGACACCGACTAGTCAATCTTTGTATTTCCGCAACCCGGTTGGCGACAAGTGTTTGAAGAAGATACGGCTGGGTATTTATCCAGTGAAGAGTGATTGTCGTGTCCAACTAAATATAAGTACCGCTGACCTCCAGTAAAAAAGAGAATGCTGAAGCGTCGCATAGAGGCGAGCTAAAAGTAAACCGCCGCATAACTCCAATCGCGGTAACGATATTGAGCTGAGCGGTGCTACGCGACACGAGATTTTGCACAAATTAATCGCACAAAAATATTTCCCTCAGCATCAACAGAACGACAATAAAGACATTCGCCGTAAGCCTTTTCTCTAGCATCGCAAAATCCATGAATTTGGATATCGACGGGATATGGTATTGTTATAACGAGAAAAATATAAATTTTCGATCAGTTTTAATTGAGCTTAAAATGACAACCATAAATTGTGAATTTCGAGCGGAAGTGACTCTTCCCAGGTTACTCCCGATTTCCAGCACATTTGCATAATTATCTTTGCGTATATGATAATTGGGCCCAACAATCCCAGCGGATCAAACAGTTTTACGATTTGCGACAAAATACAGCGTTTCGTTACAGTTTCGATACTTGAAATGCCCGAGCTATAAAATAGAATGTGTTCGCGAGAATTTCATTTGAATTACTAATGCCTTGATGGTGGCATCAGGATCTAGAAACATGTGAGTACTCTCAGCAAGTTTATTTTGATCAACTATTAAAGAGGTGCATCAACATTTGATGCCCCTTTTCGAAGAAGAAAACCACCTTTTTTTAACAATGAGATAAGATCTTCTCTAAGAGCGGACGCTTCTGCGCCACTCTTTGCACCAGTGAGAAGATCATCGACGTAAAAGTCTCTGTTTAATGCGATAGCTGCGAGAGGATGAGCAGAACCTTCATATTGAGCTAATTGCTTAAAAGTTCGAGTTGATAAATATGATGCCGGCGCAGTACCGTACGTAACGGTATTAAGAATGTACGTTTTTATTGGCTCTTGTGGATTTTTACGAAACAAAATTTTTTGATAAACAGCGTCATCGGGTGTACGAGAATTTGGCGATACATTTTCTCTGCGTCGGCTGTCAATACGAATATATGTTGACGATAACCAAGAAGAATGACAAATAAGTCATCCTGCAGCTTGGCACCGACCATTAAGGTATCATTCCTGAGGAGTGATATTCCCGTTGACGTTTTTGCAGACCCGTCAAAAACTACGCGAGTTTTAGTGGTGAGACTATCTTGTTTTAATACTGCGTGATGAGGGAGATAAAATCCAATTTGTTGGCCATTTTCAACATTTTTATACGACATGTGAGTTAATTTCTCATATTCAGTCAAAAAAGCAGAATAGTCCAGCTGCAGAACAGGATCTTTACGAAAACGATTTTCTAGCGAATAAAAACGTTGCTATTGTATGAATCACCTAATTTCGATTTCTTGTGATTAAATGACAACCTTACAATGTATCTACCAGTAACATCCCGAGTAGTGTGACACTCGAAATGCTCTTCACATGCTTTTTCTTCCGGCGACAAAATTTTGATGCTTGGAATTTCTTCCATTTCCCAGAAGCGATTTAAATTAAGGTCCGACATTGGACTATTTAATGAAAGATGACACGAAATATTTTGCAATCCAGATGAATGATTTATTTCACCTGCAACAATCTAACCCAGTTGAGTTTTTTGGAGAACAGCATTAGGCTGATTTTTCAACGAAATCTGACCTACACTGAGAAGTTTGTAAAACAATTTTACTCCCAAAAGAGCATCTACTTCTCCGGGTTTGCAAAATTGAGGATCAGCTAACACGATATTTTTTGGTACTTCGAGTTGAGTAGGATTTATTTGAATCGACAGCATCGTTTTGCTGATTTGTGGCAAAATCAAAAATTCAAGAGTTTTTTGAAATTTGCTAAAACGCGATTTGATTGTAGCATGCGCAGAATTTTTTATTTTAGTCGATAAATCATCAACCCCGGAAACTGTGATATTAATGGGTTTTAATCTAAATTAAACAATTGAGCCAAGGCTTCGGTAATAAAATGTGCTTGAGAACCAGCGTCCAAAAACACTCGATAAGTTTTGGCTTTTCCGCGACCGTTTACGATATCTACTCCTGCGGCAGCTAATAGTACTTCCGTGGCTACATGAGCGTGCAAATTTACGCTAGCTTTAGGTGTATCCGTGTTTGTATTTTGATTGCTATTTGAAGCTCTTTTTGGTTTATCTAAATGCAACAAACTGTTGTGTTTTTGATGACAAGTGCGACAATTGGAAGCGGTGCATTGCAAGACGCGATGATTTTTGCGTAAGCAATTAATACACCATCCACCCTTTTAGCAACTTCATAACGTTCAACGGCAAGAATTTATATAATGCTCAAAGTACCTATTTTGTGAAGTAGTTGCAGTATAGGTTTGTTGATTTCGCGAATGCTGGCTGAGCCATATTGCTGAGCTCAAAACGAAACCGTTTATTTTCATAATATTTTTTTTTTATTTCAGGTTAACCTCAATCAATGGAAGACGCTTTTTTTCATAACTACTGCAGTGAAATTTTGTACGGGTACTGTATTTGTACTATTTGGTTCAGCGGAAATACAGCCTTGGAATTATGAGATCGACATTAGCACTAAATCTGCCAAACCTGCCAAAGGTAAACTGTTTCTTAGTACTATTTTTTTTTGTAAAATTAAAATTAGCATACACAATTGCAATCGCAAATTAGCAAGCAAACGTACGATCTACATCCATGTACATCCACACATTGTTTGAGTCTGTTGGATATCCAGTTTGTCGTTGTCGCGACCACTGCCGCTGTCTTTGAATCCTGCCGGTGCATTGGATGGAAGCAATCGAGCTGCCGGGGACTGAAAACCCTTTTCTTGAATGTCTCTAGAGATTTTGGCATTTCAACACCACGTTTTTCAGACGGGTTGGTTTGGAAACTTGGTGAGATGTGGTAGGTATTGGGTAGAAATGGGGTTAGAACATGATTTCTCTCCAGTAAAAGAGTTGAAAGAGAATCAAAGCTTGCGTATTGCAGGGTCGCATCCCTGAAGTAAGTATATTCTCCATTGGGATTATGGATGAGTACCTACCCTCTGCCATAAAATTATTATCATACACGTTAAAAATCGTTACACGAACTACGCGCATGTAGCAAACAATTATTATTCTTTATTTTTGGACAAATTGTAATGTGCTTTTCAATGTGCCTCCAGTAAGTTGTCATTCTATCTTTTTCGTGATCTCGCTACTGATCGTCTTCCTATTGGGGAACCGTCTCTCGCCATCCTTACTACTCTGTTTGTTGTCATTCGGCTTATGTGGTCGTTCCATTCCACTATTGTGTTTTTCACCCAGTTATTAATGGTGTCCACCTTGCATCTTCGTCGTATATCTGTACTTCTAGCTCTATCCCAGAGTGTCTTACCATCAATTTTTCGCAGTTTTTTCATCTCTGCTGTTTCGAGCAACCTTTTTGTTCTCTCTGTATCGGGTCGTGTTTCTGCCGAGTATGTGATTATTGGTCTGATGACAGTTTTGTAAATTCTGCCTTTCACTTCTTTTCCGATGTTTTTATTTCTTCAAATTGTTTCATTCAGGCAACCTGCGGCTCTGTTTGCTTTATTCACCTGATCTTCCACTTCTGTTTCGAGCTTTCCATAGCTAGATAGTGTAATGACTAGATATGTAAACTCCATCAGTTGTTCTATTCTTTTTCTCATGATCATCTTTCAGTGCGTCACAGTTTTTCGATTTCTTTAAAACGCATTAAATTGTATGTGACAGAAAAAAAGGCACGTCCGTGATTACAGACATTTACAACATTTATTCTAGTTATTCTAGTTGTCGATAGATGGCGCCATAATAAAAAAAATATTTTTTTTAATTAGATAATAATATTACAATTAATTTATAAGACTATACAAATCAAAGAAAATACCATTTTATAAATGCAAGAAACACATTTGATTTGTTTTTATTCCAAATTGAAAATAAAATGTGACAACTGTCAGATTTAACTAAAATGTCATGTTAGAATAAGGGCCGGTTGTTCGAAAGCTAATCAACAATGATCATTATCAAACATTTAATTACTGTCACCAACTGTCAATGTCAACTTTGTTTGGGTTGCTGAAAACATAATATGAAATTATTTAATCAATTATGTTAATAATTGTTATGTTAATTGATTAACTAATCTCATAATTTTAATCAATTATGTTTTCAGCAACCCAATAAAAGTTGACATTGACAGTTTTGGTGACAGTAATTAAATATTTGATAGTGATCATTGTTGATTAGCGTTCGAACAACCGGCCCTAAATATCATAAATGTGTATTATCACGGACTTACCCTTTTTCCTATCATTTGTTACGCACTGAAAAATGCTAATGAAAAGGACAATATTATCAGACCCTCCAGCTCTAATATACACCTTATTAGATCTGCTGTTATAACGATGCATTTAGTCAATTATAATTATTGTAATTGTAATTGGGGTTAATAATAACAAAGTGCTGACACTAAGATCTAAAACTTCTGGGTTTGGATTTTTTTTTTTCGTTTACTAATTTGGTATAAACAAATTAGATTTTCACACATAAATCATTTCGATTTGGTTATTTTATTGTTTTTTGTGATATATATGCATATTATTTTAACTGTAATATAGTTTCAGATTATGTAGCAGTAGAAACAACTGAAGTTAATTCCACTGGTCTATGAAAATGCCAACGGATCAACGTAGCCTTTGGAACGGAGACGCCTTTGATCAATGGATACATTTGAAGAAATGTTAAACGTATTACATTGGAACCAACGTCATTGGCGTGAATTTGCATTAATGTGATAAGAGAAAGGGCTTGAATTATATTGTTAAATATAATATATTTATTAACTCAAATTTAGTTTTTTGGTTTTGCTACCCCCACTCCTCAGCTAACGTACAAGAAGGGGTAACATTGGGTGTGACCGGCCAGCTATTACCTTGTCAGGCAGCGGGATGGGTCGTGGACCTTAAGACAACCAAATGAAAACCATAAAGTACGGGCACCAGTCGGATCCTCGACGGTACAACCCCTAGGCAACAATGATCTTACTTCTGAACCGACAAGAAGAAGAATATACCTAAATGATCGAATGCTATAAATGCTACGCTATTAAACACAAATACATCAAAATAAAAAAACAACAATATACCACAATAATTAAATATATTATTACCTAAAGAAAACAAAAAAAATAGTTGATTGACTAAGAAAATATATGGTTGACTCTGTTATGCTGCTTTTATCTATGCAAGAAATTATATAACACCATCAGTTAAATCAAATAAACAGTAAATGAATAATTAAAAAAATCAATCAAATAGACCTGGACACACGAGTAAGTAGTTGTGTCTTTAAAATCATAAATAATAAATTCGGGATAGACCTTCCATTTCCCATTACACATTTTCAAATTATATTTCAGATTGACAAAATAAATGTATACACATAGCTCGCTTTATTACCCTGTATATGTATTATCTGGGCAAGTTACGACTATTTGAAATTAATACTTAAAAAGAAATTTATGTAAATTGAACAAAATATAAATAATCACCTTGTTCCTACTTGTCAACCCGCCTGGCCAGCGTGACAAGTTAAGGCTAAAACATCCCTTATGCTTATGAAATATCGAATATTCGAAAAGAATTACCCCAGGCGAGTAGAGATAGTGTCTCAGAGTCTCGCACTAAAATTTCAGTCTGTACCTCAAATTCGTGGGGGGGGGGGGGGGACTGAAATTCGATAAAAAACAACAGAAACAGACACAATATAAAACATCCACAAAAACGTCACACAACTGAGGGTACATAGCTGCATTCAACATACGCACACTAAGTTCGGAAGAGAAGCTGCTAGAATTAGAAGAAGAAATTAAAAGAATAAAGTGATAGGACTGGCAGAAGTACGACGAAAAGGAGAACAATGTATCGAACTAAAAAGCGGCTACCAACTATTCTACAAAGGCGATGAAAACCAAGCAGTAGGCGGCGTAGACTTACTTATTAACAAAAAAGTGACATCTAAGATAACACAGTATAAGACTATATCAGACAGAGTCATATCAATAGACATCCAAATTAATCAACTTTATCTTCTTCTTCTTCTTTTATATAGGCAGTACTGCCTGTTTTTCTTCAACGGTGTCTTTCATTCGCCCCTAAGTTGTCATTCCATCTTTTCCTTGGGCGTCCTATACTTCTCCTGCCTAACGGTGACTTGTGCCTGGCTATTCTTACTATCCTTGATTCAGACATCCTGCTTATGTGCTCGTTCCACTCTTCTTTTCTGTTCTTTACCCAGGTATTTATATTGTCTACCCCACATATGCGTCTGATTTCCTCACTTCTTACCCTATCCTGTAGTCCTTTTCCAGCAATCCTTCTTAAGATCTTCATTTCGTTGGTTTCCAGATGTCTTCGTGTTTTGCTTGTATCTGGTCTTGTTTCGGCTGTGTAAGTCATAACTGGCCTAATAACTGACTTATATATTCGGGTCTTTGTTTCCAATCTTAGGTGTTTGTTTTCTCAAATTGTGTCGTTTAGGCATCCGGCCGTTCTACTGGCTTTTATTTGGTTTTTTACCTCTTCTTCGATATTGTTGTCGGCTGATAGATTAATTCCCAGATATTTGAAAGTCATTTCTTGTTGTATAATTTGATTGTCTAACTCCAATTTGCATCTTATTGGTTCTTTGGCAAATACTAAGCTTTTTGTTTTTTGGGCTGATATTTTCATATTCATTTCTTTTGCGTAAAGTTGAACTCGTGCAATAATATTTGTAGGTCGTCTTCGGACTCTGCTACTAACACGGTGTCATCAGCGTAACAGAGTATTTTTATCTCTCTATTGCCCATTTTGTACCCTCTTTTTTTCATCACTTGTTTTATTATTGCATCCAATATTATGTTAAACAGTAGAGGGCTTAGTGAATCTCCTTGCCTGATTCCTGTGTTTGTTTCTATGGGTTCTGATATTATTCCATTGACTTTCATTTCTATTTTATTTCTTACATATAGGTTTTCTATCAGTTTTATGATATCCAGTGGTAAATTTTTCTCATATAGTAGGTGTATCACATCTTTTAATTGGATTCTATCAAACGCTTTCTCTAGGTTTATGAAACAGAAAAAGGCTGGTTTGTTATATTCTAATGATTTCTCCCCTATTTGCCTTATCACAAAAACTTCATCGTCCACTTCTAAATCCTTGTTGTTCATCCGATATATTTATGCACGCCATTATTTTCTACATAAGTATTTTTGTTGGGAGTTTCAGTATAGTGCTCAGTAAATTTATCCCTCTATAGTTACTGGGGTCATCAACGTTATACATGTAAAATTATTCAGACCTACATATGTCCCGACATCAAATCACGAAGATGAGGAAATGGAGCAATTTTACGAAGAAATTAATGAAGCAATAAGGACAAACAAAGCAAGGTATGTAGTCTAAAAATAGGGAAAGAGGAAAACAAAAATGACATTTTAATAGGACTCTATGGACTAGGAGAAATTATGCAAAAGAAAACAACCTATACATAACCAATACGTTCTTTAAAAAACCAGAAAAGAGGAGATGGACCTGGCAAAGTTCGAATGGGACAACAACGAATGAAATAGACTATAATATATTATGCAACGATAGAAACGTCATATTAGATACAGTAGTGTTAAACACGATAAACACAGGTAGCGATGATAGAATGCTAAGAACACGAATAAGAATTAACACTAAGACAGAAAAAAGAAAACTTATAAACGCCAGGCAAAAAGCAATAAATATAGACGAACTTAAACACAAATACGAACAAAAACTGACAGAACGTACTGAACTAATAGACATAGATTCAAACCTTGAAATCTTAAATCACAATTTAACGAATACTATAATATCAAATCCACGAGGAAAAATTTCCTGTAGTTGGCTGTATACCATTACAAAAACATAAAATCCTTTATAAAAGGTATATTTGTTAAAATCCCTATACAGGGCTACATCAAAGACATAACTAGTTTTCGATCGGTTGACCGATCATCATCAGTGCAATCCTAAAATGTGTACAACCAGATAAAATGATGCAAAGTATTTAAAATGTTGACTAAGGTTATAAAAAGTTATAGGTTATACTCACTTGGAATCTACATGCTAACCGCCAAAGTAAAAATATTTGGGTAAAAACCCTTTACAATTGATCCGTCATAGGAACATATGAAGAAGATGTGATTTATAACATGGATGCATAAAATATCCAATGTTTTACGCCCGAGGTACCAATCTGACAAGTTCACATCATGGCTGTATAGGGCTTTTCATTCACAGTCATTTGTTTCGAGCTTCTGTCATGTGTCACATAATATTAATTTATCTACGTCATACGTTATTGGTATACAAACAATACAAACCAAAGACGTATGGCGTAGATATATCAATATTATGTGACACATGACAGAAGCTCGAAACAAATGACAGTCGATGAAAAGCCCTATGGAAGCAAGTGATTTTGATAACGGAAGTTCTGAATGGTGACATGACAGGAATGACGTTTCCACAGGAAGTTATAATTTCCCTGTTGTTTTGTGGTATTTATTGTAAAATTTGTTAAATTAATAACAATAAAAACAGTCGTTCCCACTGTGGTAAATAGTCTATTAAAATGGAAGTAGACTTGATGTAAACGTTAAAATATTGTAATGAAAGAAGTAGGCAAACCACATTACACATAATACGGAAAACTTAATAAACGTTATCAAACCCTTTATATGTGATATCTAGGGCTTAGAAAATCAGTTGTATGTTTATTTAAAGTTATCAGTTATATTAGAATAATTGGAAGTTGTTATAGTATGTGGAAGTACCATAAAAAATCACTATGTGGGTGACAGAGGTGTAGAACTGTTTTCTGATCTGGGAGGGATATATAATACAAGCTAAGATACATGCGACCATTTCTCAAAATTCCTGCATACCGCCTGGAACTCTAAGGGTTCGACAAAACAGACCAGTATATGATATAGTTAAACATAGGGGAGAGGGTTGGTGTTATAAATTTATGAGATTATAATTAAAATGTACCATGAACGGGTCCCAAAAATAGTAGTGAGACTATTAAATTTAGTTACAGTATGATTATATGGGGTGGAGATAGTCATAGAAAAATTATTGATGAAAATTTAGAGATGAAAAGTATGTATGTGGGTGATGATAACAGATGTTGGTTTGTGTGTGTATAATTGGATAGATGTTAATGGTTGATGGATAGAGATAAACAAGGAAAGAAAATCATTATGAATTATGTCAAATCAACTGTAAATGTGACTGTATGAAAGCGATGGAAGTAATAAAGAGGTGAAAAGTACTATTGTAATTAAATAAGAAGTTAAGAAAAAAGTTGTCGATGATGTGGATGGAAGTCCCGGTTGAACGAAACATGGCGGTTGACACAATTTGGGCTTTTTTGTTTTTCTTTGACTATTTCTAGGTCCTCGTACAAGTCCAACTTCAGGAAGTCTCTTTGTGGGATATTGTGTAGAAGAGAAACATCATCTGGGATGTTCAGAGTATGATTTTTCTCTTTGAGATGTTGTGAGAAGGTAGAGGTATTCTCTCTTCTGATGTGTTCAAGAGAGCGAGAAGCAAGTGATCTACAAGTTCTTCCTATGTAGGTGGCATCACAGTCAGAACATTGTAGTTTGTAAACACCACTACGATTCATATAATTGATAATATCTTTGTGTTAGATAGAGACTGTCCTATGTTGTTGGATACCTTAAAAGAAATTTGAACGTTATCTACTGATCTTTTTATAATATTTGAAATATCCCCAGACAGTCTATCTTCGTGAAAAGGTATGGAAGCATAAGTAGGTTTGGTTGTCAAATCCCTAGGGAACGCGGCATGTCGTAAGACCTTGAGCTGTCTTTTATGTATGAGCTTGCAGCTTGCTTATGATATGTGAATCGCGATTGTGATAAGGGGATGGTTTCAAGACGGTGTATGTAACTGTGAAAAGCAGCAAGTTTGTGTGACATTGGGTGGTTGGAAGATGCTGGGATAACATGGTCGGTCTGTGTTGGTTTCCTGTAGATACTGAATTCGAAGTGGTCATTTAATCTGGTAATAGTAAGGTCGAGAAAATTGATTGATTGAGACTATAATATCAGTAGCAAAAGAATCAATCCATAATAAAGCCGATAAAGTGTAAAAACTAAGCAAGGAAACACAAGATTTAATAAAAAGGAGACAGCAACTTATGCAAGACCGAACACTTAATAAAATAGAAATAAAAGAAATCAATAAAATAATTAAGAAAAAGACCAGGGAAGATATAAGGAAGTACAAAATAACACAACTGAACGAAACACTACAAGATAAGAAAGGCATACGAAACTAGAAGAAGAAAGCAGGCGAAGGTAGAAATATAATTACAAAACTAATTATTGACGAAAACGAGGAAATTACAGAAATTCAAAAAATAACATTATGACAGAAAACTACTACCAAACACTATAATATTATGAGTCAAAAGCAGAACCACCACCAGGTAAAAGCGAATAATACCGAAAAATAGTAAGAAATGTCAGATCTGAAGATATACCAGATATAACAGAGGACGAAATAAGAAACGCAATGAGTGCAATGCAGAATAAAAGAGCTCCAGGTAAAGACGGAATAGTATTGGAGATGATAAAGTATGGAGGACAACACATCGTAAAAATGCTAAAACATATTTAACAAATTTGAAGAAATATGTGAAGTACCCACAGTTTGGTTAAACGCTCTTTTAATACTCATATTTAAAAAGAGAAATACATATAAATTAGAAAACTATAGACCCGTTAGCCTCTTATCAATCTTGTATAAGCTGTTTGTGAAGATAATTACATCGCGTCTAACAATTAAACTGGATAGTTATCAGCCTCGGAAACAGGCAGGAGTCAGAAAAGGTTATGGCGCCATAGACCATTTACAAGTAATAAGAACACTTATAAGGCGCATTTTCTAGGGGTAGATCTGGATGGAACGATTTAGATCGATTATTAAATCGAAAGCAAATTGAATATGTAAACCATAAATCGACTTGGCGGTTCGGCGAAGTGAGGAGTGAGTCGATTCGACGGAAGTAGAAAGACGAAAGACTGTCTACTTTTGCTAGGCGATTGTCGCCGAATCGATGTCGAACGACTGGAATCGAATGTGTAAACACCTCGTCGAACAGAAACACAACGTGTCGAAAGCTGAGTAAAGTACTTCTAGCGTGTATGAAGTTGTTTTTAGTGCGACAAGCTGTAATTTTGGGAAAAAAAATGACTGAAAAATGGTCAGATGCAGACATGACAAGATTTTTGGATGCTTATCAAAACTATGATGTATTATGGAATCCACAAACCGAGCTTTATCGCAATCTACAAGCGAGGCGAGCAGCATTGCAAGCAATTCTACAACATGAATAAACCCAAAATATCTGAAAATGACTTGAAAAATAAAATATTGAACATAAAATATTCATATTGCGATATTGAACATTTCGGTACCCTATACAAGGCTTCGAGTGACGCATAGCTGTCTCCAGTGGCTAGAATTCGAAGAGCTATTTGCAATTTCAGCCTTGCCGGTAATGCTTCACGCATATTTGTAACGTTTTTTTGAATTTACCCAGCAGTTTTTTCTAAAAGTTCTTTAAAATGTGCATTATTCATTCTTAGATGATTTCTATAAGCCTCTGGATCTTCCACAACCATTTCTTGGAGCAGGCTTTGTGATGCACCATGAGTATTTCGTCTTAAAATCCACGGTCGGGTCCACCACCTTCGTTTATTTTTCTTTTTGTTTGATTTGGCGATTTCTTCTCGAATTGAATAACAAATTAAATGCACACCAATTTTGCCATTTTGTACTACAATTAATTCAACATTCATCGACTGTCGTGTAAATTAAGGCGCGTTTTGACGGGTCGATCTGGGTTGAACGATTTGGATCATTCGACTGTAATTCGATCTGTGCCGAAAGCAAAAAGGTTTACACGACAGTCGATGAATGTTGAATTAATTGTAGTACAAAATGGCGTCACGTGAAATTCTTAATGTAGGTGTGAAATTAATTTGTTATGCAATTCGAGAAGAAATCGCCAAATCAAACAAAAAAAAAAAATAAACGAAGGTGGTGGACCCGACCGTGGATTTTAAGACGAAATACCCATGGTACATCACAAAGCCTGCTCCAAGAAATGGTTGTGGAAGATCCAGAGGCTTATAGAAATCATCTAAGAATGGATAATGCACATTTTAAAGAACTTTTAGAAAAAACTGTTGGGACAATTCAAAAAAACGATAAAAATATGTTGTGTTTCTGTTCGACGAGGTGTTACACATTCGATTCCAGTCGTTCGACATCGATTCGGCGACAATCGCCTATCAAAAGTAGACAGTCTTTCTATGTACTTCCGTCGAATCGACTCACTCCGCCGAACGGCCAAGTCGATTTATGGTTTACATATTCAATTTGCTTTCGATTTAATAATCGATCTAAATCGTTCAATCCAGATCGACCCGTGAAACGCGCCTTTAAGTGCGACAAGCTGTAATTTTGGGAAAAAATTACTGAAAAATGGTTAGATGCAGACATGGCAAGATTTTTGGATGCTTATCAAAACTATGATGTATTATGGTATCCACAAACCGAGCTTTATCGCAATCTACAAGCGAGGCGAGCAGCTTTGCAAGCAATTCTACAACATTTGGCGATTTGTTCTCGAATTGCATAACAAATTAATTGCACACCTACATTAAGAATTTCACATGACGCCATTTTGTACTACAATTAATTCAACATTCATCGACTGTCGTGTAAACCTTTTTGCTTTCGGCACAGATCGAATTACGGTCGAACGATCCAAATCGTTCAACCCAGATCGACCCTTGAAAACGCGCCTTAATCGAAAAATCAAACGAATACAACATAACACTCTGGATAGCTATGGTAGATTACGAGAAGGCATTTGACTCAATATAAATTCCGCCATTAATCCATGTGGTGAGACAGCTCCCGTCTGAAAAAAATTTCTGATTCGGTTTCTTTGTGGATTCCTATTCAAAAATGTCCCCTTTAAACAAATCTGAAGGGTGCCGCGCGGAATTTTTGGGCAGAAATTGTTTAAACAATTTTTTTTAACAAATACAAAACATCATATTTTTTTGCTCTGGAACATATATTTTTAGATTTTTTGGGTCAATCTAAACAAGAAAGGTATCTTGTAATTTTTCTCAGAAATTGATAGTTTTGGAGTTATAGGCGATTTAAAATCTGAAAAATGCGAAAATACGCATTTTCAAGACTTAAAAACTCATATTTAAATTAGTATTTTTGAGGTTGCCAGATACTTAGATTGAAGAATGTACATTCACCTTAATATTCTGAAGAGTGATCTCGTCTAACTTTAATTTGTACCGTTGTTTTTTAATTGTTAAATATGCGTGTTTATCCGATTTTTTTGCCGGTGCGGCGCGCTCCATTTCAAAAATCTTCTACTGTCATCCGAAAAATATTTTTTCTAGATTCTTTGGGACATTCTAAATAAAATAAGTTTCTTGACATTTTTCTCAAAAGTTAATAGTTTTTAAGTTATAAGCGATTGAAAATCCGAAAAATGACAAAAAACGCATTTTCGGATTTTAAATCGCTTATAACTTTAAAAGTATTTAAGTTTTGAGAAAAATATCAAGAAACTTATTTTATTTAGAATGTCCCAAATAATGTAGAAAAAATATTTTTCGGAGGAAAATAGGAGATTTTTAAAACGGAGCGCGCCGCGCCAGCAAAAAAGTTGGATAAACACGCATATTTAACAATTAAAAACAACGGTATATATTAAAGTTAGACGCGACCACTCTTCAGAATCTGGAAGCTGAATATTTAGTCTTCAATTTAAGTATCTCACAACCTCAAAAATACTAATTTGAATATGAGTTTTTAAGTCTCGAAAATGCGTATTTTCGCATTTTTCAGATTTTAAATCGCCTATAACTCGAAAACTGTCAATTTTTGAGAAAATTTACAAGATACCTTTCTTGTTCAGAATCACCGACAAAACTCAAAAATATATTATGTTCCGGAGCAAAAAAACGTGATCTTTTGTATTTGTTTAAAAAAGTTGTATAAATAATTTCTGCCCAAAAATTACGCCCGGCACTCTTCAGATTTGTTTAAAGGGGACATTTTTGAATAGGAATCCACAAAGAAACCGAATCAGAAATTTTTCCAGACGGGAGCGGTCTCACCACATGGACTAAATCCTTAATGCCTTAAGCAACAATAGAGTTGATGACCGATATTCAAAAATCATTCTTCTTCTTCAGTGCCTTATCCGGTCCGGATGTTGGCGATCATCAAGGCTATCATTGTTTTGTTGACTGCTGTGCGAAACAGCTCCGCGGAGGTTATCCCAAACCATTGTCGGAGGTTTTTCAACCACGAGATACGACGGCCTCCCGGTCCTCTCCTGCCAAATACTTTGCCCTGCATGACGAGTTGAAGAACTCGATATTTTTCTTCGTTCCGCATCACGGAATCATTCGGAATCATCAAAAATCATTAAGTATACATAATATGACAATGCAACATCGCAAATAAAAATAGAAGGAAAAACAGAAAAGATAAAACTGCAAAGAGGGGCTAGACAAGGAGATTCTATCTCGCCCAAACTATTTACCTTAGCTCTAGAAGATATGTTTCGAACTTTAGAATGGCCAAATAAAGACGGATAACCATCCGGGCAAATAAACCATCTGAGATTTGCCGATGATGTTACGCTAATAGCAAAAGACAGAGAAGAATTGCAGGAAATGCTATTGGACCTAAATACCAAATCAAAAAAAATATGATTAAAAATAAATCAAGCAAAAACTAAATATCTAACCAACGAATCTCTAGATATAAATGGAAATATAACTCTGGACAACAATAATATAGAAAAAGTTGTGTTGTATATATACTTGGGACAAAAAATAGAACTGTCAAAACTTAACCTAAAGGCTGATTTAAATATAAGACGTTCCTTAGCATGGACAGCATTTGGTCGATTACAAACAGTACTTAAATTAAACTTACCAAACACTTTAAAGGCAAAAACGTTCGATCAGTACGTGTTGCCAGTTCTGACATACGGAACCGAAACTTGGGCTTTTAACAAGAGTATAGTCCACAAACTTCAAGTGACTCAGCGAGCTATGGAACGGAGAATGCTCAACATTAAGCTCAGTGATCGCAAGTCCAATGAAGAGATAAGAAGGCGATCAAAAGTAACAGATGTGATCCAGAAGGTTGCCATGTTAAAATGGAACTGGGCAGAACACATAGGAAGAATGGAAGACAACCGCTGGACAAAGCGAATTCTCGAGTAGCGACCAAGAGCAAGCAAAAGAAGTAGAGGCAGACCTCAAACAAGATGGACTGATGACATCAAGCGAATGGCTGGCCACGAATAGATGCAAAAAACAGCAAACAGATATGAATGGACACACCTAAGGGAGTCTTACATCCGACGATGGATGGAATAGCTGTTGATGATGATGATGATCTTTGTTCACTGTGCCACATCCTTCGTGTTGTTCCATTCTTCTTGCCATGTTACAATTGACCTTTCCCTTTCATATTTTCTCTCGGCTATAGTAAACTCTAAGTCTCTTCTCTCATAATATCTTGTCTTTTCTATTCATTGAAAAACTCCAAGCCTAGTTGTAGTAGTTGGTAGTTGATCGCTGGTCTTCTAAATATTTTATGGTAAATCGTTGACAGTATAAGTCTAAGCACTCCTGCTTTGGAAGATTAAAATGCAGAGGCGTGCGGTTCATGGAGGGGGAAGCACCGCTTCCCTATTATATACTTCGATATAACAAAATATATTATTAACTAATATTTAATTATCAAAAATTTTCCCCAATCCCAGTAATCTACATATTATTACTTAGGCAATAGGCATATGCACTATGCACACAATTCAACTACATATTCGGTCCACCCCTGACAGAAGCGCATCTCAAAATCGCCGCTTGTCATGCAGTTGTCCCGTATAAAAATTGGTCAGGGTTCAATGACCGCACCCACTAGTCGCGCGAATTTTGGTACCCTGCAGAAGCGATCGTTCGATCGCCTTCAAAGAGTGGGATGCTCTGACTGTTACTGCTTCTAAGGGGTGCTTAGTCTGCTTAGGTACATACATTCGCTTAAAGAATATTTCGATTTAATTTTTTTGCAGAGATTTTTCCTTTTACTGATCTTTTATTTGACATTTTACAGATGAAGTCAATTGACATTGCATTTTGTATAAGACAAATTGATGACTTTATTAATACGATAATTAAAAAACGAGAGCAGTTTAAAAATATTTGGGATAAAACTGAAAATATGGGGTTTGAACATGAAAGAAAAAGAATGAAGATTGATAATGTCGACAACAGAGAGACCTTTTGATAACATTCTACAAAAAATGAATTTTCGCTTTCAAAATTTTAACGAATTAAAATTTGTAGAATTATATAATATATTCTTACCTAATATTTCTTATTATAATTCATCAAAATTTCCCACAGAGGAATTTATTTCACTACGATTAAATAATGAAAATATTTTGATATGCCAGCTTTGCATTATAAGTTAAGAGTTGTTTATGAAACAACTCACATTAGTGATAAAGATATACCCAGAAATCGTGGTATTTCTTATAACTACTGGTTTAAGCCCCTGTGTGAAGTGTCCAAGTTGTGTGAATTACTACAAACTATCCCAGTCACAAGTGCATCAGTTGAAAGTTTTTCAGTATTAAAATGCATTAAAAGTTTTACAAGAAATTCAACAAGCGAAGACAGACTTTACAAGTCCATTGAAAAAGACCGAATTCAACAATTATCAGAAGTTGATAGGAGAATAGAGTTCAAGTATAAATACAGTAGAGCGTCGATAATCCGGACGTCAAAAATCCGGACCGTCAATAATCCGGATTTGTATCCAGCAAAAATATCTGATTCATTTAAAATAAATTATATTAAGAACTTCGTTGCGAAAAACGAACCTCTACCGCAGTTAAAAAATATTTTACACATTTTTTTAAAAGCCCAAATAGTGTCTGATGTTTTTACTGTACACATGGTGCTATTATAAATTAATTACAATACAGTGTTTAAACATAAAAAAATGTTTTGATTAATTTCACCTCTAGACACTTTACTGTACAAGAGAAAACATAAAATTTAAAAACGTTTGTTGTAATTTAATGTGTATACTGGCCTTTTTTTGAGGTAATTTCGATAATCCGGATAATTTGATAATCCGGATGGGGTCCGGTCCCAATTAATCCGGATTATTGACGTTCTACTGTAAGTGTCATATTGTTGAAAGTTGTGTGTTGTGGAAAATGCCTCGGAATTAAAAAAAAACATTTAAATAGATCTCTTCTTTAGGAAACGAAGCCCGGAGCGAGGACTTAAGGCCCGAGCAAGCAATACAGATCAATGATAGGTCACTATAGTCACTAGAAATAGCGGCAATAGAGTGCCTCACGCATTGATCGGGGTAGGATTTAGTGTGTGACTCCTTGTACCCAGGACGTCTCACATAAGCACTTTGCTGATAGAGAGCCCCTATAGCGCATCAGAGTGTTATCAGGTGGGAAGTGGCTCGACCCTCGACCCTTAAGAAAATATTTTTATATCCTTATTGAATCGCTTCCCCTTTAGAAAAAGTCACCACACGCCACTGTTAAAATGTGAGAATGAACCATTTAGAACCATTAGCACTTGCAATGAGAGATTTTTCAAATTCTATTCTTAGTTTTAGCAAGGATTGTTTGATTCAGTTGAAAAAATATGGGGAGTAGGAAACTTATCAAGGGAACCAGTGGGTTTATATTTATATTCTCCAAAGCTTTCTCTTATGTCGAATTAAGCATTTAGCTAAGATGTTAATCCAAGGTTTTATTGATTGTTGTAAAATTTCCGTTCAATTGTATAATCAGTAGAGTTCGGGTTTAAAAGCATAAAGAAAGGCAAAAAAGCGTTTAACCCGGCACCTGCCACGTGGGGTGCTACCAGCACTCCATAACACATTTTTATCAAATAGTTGGTATTTCAAGTTTGGTAACCGAGCTGTGCGTCATAGTAGCTTTCTATAATATTATATAGCATAGATGTGTTAGTGTTTGAAGTGGTTATTTAGTGTCATTCTGAACTTATAGCTCTAAAGTCGAATTGGGGTGTCATAATCTGGCACTTTGAGTTTTATTTTTTTTTATTTTTGATAAACAAGTCAAATTTACATTTTTTATTAAAATAACTGATTTAAATTAATAATATAGACTCTATACTCACTAAATCTTAATTTTTTTAGATATTTTACTTGACTTCATTTATTATGGCTGGGTACTTGCTAATTTGATAACATCTTTTTCATTTTATTTTTTATTTTTTATAACATATAAGTGGCTAATAAGTTAATAAAATATGTTTTTTTATATTCTTGTATTACTCAACGCATTATTTTGTTTTTTAAACAAGTAGATCACAGAAAATTTTTAAGGGGTGCTGTGAGCATCCCACGTGGCAGTTGGCGCCTTGCAAAGCCACGTGGCAGGTGGCGGGTTAAAAAGCATAACAATTTTACGAAAAAAAGCATTTTATTATACAAAAAAAAAGCATGAAAATAAGCATATAAATTTTGACAAACTATTTTTTTTTAAGAAAATATATATAATTATCTCTAGGATTAGCTTAAGAACTAGTAAAGACCCTTTATAAATTTAATAACAAGATAGAATAAAAAAAATAGATAACTGAAATAAAAATGCTTTAACCTAATTTTTATCGATACGATTTGGATGAAGGAAAATATGTCATTTTTGTTTAAAGCATGAAATAACTAATTACTCATTTAAATGTTCCATAGTAAAGTTTCGGCGCCTGTCACTCAAAACATTTTTGTATATCTAAAAGCTTCTTTCTAGTCCACACTGGTTATCGGTGCGTACTTATACTTTGCCACTACTGCCGGATCAATATTTATATCTTCAACGTGTTCTCTATTTAAAACTGAAAATATTTTTTTCATCTTTTGAAATCCTTCGTTTTTTGTTAATACATCTTTGAATTTTGTTAATACTATCTGACCAGTTTTTCCAGGGATACCTTCCATCTTTTTTCAAAACTATTTATTTTTAGATCGACTCAACTAATGACATTTGCTGTTTCTCCAAATATTTTATTGTTTCGCTCACAGAACAAAAGTTGCTTTTGATAAAAGCAAGACTGTTTTGTAATTCTGTTTCACCTAAAACATCCTGACAATATTTTATCGATTTGCTAGCAGCCTCTTTAAGTTCCAATACGAAGCTTTTAAAATTTTCGAAATATTCGGCGTAGTATAAAGCTGCATCTAACCATCTACCCACCGAGTTAACACTGTTTCCGGTGGTAAGGGAGTGTTAGGGAATCTGTCTATAAAAAGTTGCAGCCTTAAAGGAGCTTTAATGATTTTTTTTTCAATTTTTTATCAACTCATTAACAAGTGGAAATTGCAGCCGTATAGTCTAAGCAACGCGATTCAGGCCGTGTGTTAGACAGGTACAGTGAATTAGATTTGGATAAAACACTGTAAGATTTGATGCTGTTTTGATCATATATGGTGCAGCGTCGTAAAGCATTAATACTATTTTGTTGGTGGGCACAGGCAGCCTCGGGACGGGAAGATAAAAATTTGTTAAAGCGTAATTTACAAATCTTGGAACTGTGTTGTTATTTGTTGCTTCTAGTTCTTTTGAGCACACTAAAATAATCCTACCTCAAGATTTCTTCGTATATTTTATTATAATTAAATTAGCGACGGATCTTTCACAAATATACGTAGTCTCGTCCACAGCAAACTAGATGTAATTGTTTCCCACTAGTGTTTTTACTTTTTTTCTGGTTTGCAATTAACATATTTTTTCGCAGAGTACTTTCATCCGGCACATGTCTTCGATAGTAGGTACTTTTCCAAAAATGATTTAAAACTTTCATTTTGCAATTTATTTAATGGGAGATCAGAGTCCACAATTGCACTACATAGATCAAAATTCTATTTCTGCTGTTCGCAAATGCCAAAAATGATAATAGTATATAAAAAAAGCACCAAATAAGCACAAAAATTTAAAAAGGCATAATAATTTAAAAAAAGCCAAAACGGCATAAAAAGTGGTGTCAAAATGACTTATTTTTGCATATTTCGTTCATATTTAAAAAGAAAATAGTCCTGCTTCTATTATTTACCATAAGCATTATGCTTAGAAATCCGGACTCTAATAATTAGTAATAGTTGTAATAGCAGTACGAAGAAAAGAGTCCAACATTAACGATGGATCTGAACGATTAACAAAAATAGATTGTCTGTCTAGTTGACGAAAAATGTTTGCATCTTACCCCTAAAAAGACATGTTCACTAGGAAAATATGAAGTGGCCTTTTATAAGATAATAAACCGAATAAATTGCATGAATTACACCCACGTCTATAATAGAATGTAATATAGAACGAGAAAATAAATCTGGAAAAAACCATTAACTCTTAATTATATCAGGTGTTAAATACAGCTTACAAAACAATTTTGAACAATTATTCAATTACTAAATTAACATTTTTATCGATATTTTATTTTCTATACTGTCTTTGACAGATAATATATTAAAATATTCTTTATTTTTTTCCGTCTTTATAGTGATGAAAAATATTAGAAATCATAATAAATATTAACTTCAATGAAAAACAAGTTGTGCTTTAACATTGGTAAGTTTTAGTTTTCGTTTATTGTTCAGTGTTATCTATATTTTGGGTAATATTTTGAAATGATTTTGGTTATTAAAAAATATTAGTTCCCTTTCAACTGTAGAATTAAAAAAGACGACAATAACTGTTAATCCTAGAAGTATAGAAGAATAAGTGGCAAAAAGCAACGATGTAAACTAATGTAAACGCCGTTTAAACGTACGCCTTCACTGTAATTGCCATGATTTTTGAATGCTAGTTTTTTTCTCTAGCTTAGTAACTGTAGTCATTATTAACAAGTAATTGGACTTCGTAAGTCCTAGGTTTTCACCCAAAGTAATCGTAAGTAGAACTGGAAGTCGATATTTGAACGCTTCGTGTAACTTTGCGTCGATCGATATACGATTTTACTAATTTTGAGTCATTTTTTACTAAACTTTGGGTCATCATTACCATATAATGGCACCTGTGGTTAGAAATTTTTAACCTGAAATAATATAACAACCAAAATTTTACATTTGTTCTCATCTTGCTAAGACACGTCGAATGATTTATCGCTTATACTATTTCGGTGACTTTAAAACAGTACTTAGGATTGCAACTCTAAAACCGATGTCAAATTTCTCATCTTTATCATCCTTGGGTTATAAGCTTTCATTCGACACTTCATTTGTCATTCTATATTTATTATTAACGGAGAAGTTGTATTCGCGAACGGACAGAGACGGACAGACAGTCATGAAACCGGAAGTATATATTATTTGTTCTCGTCTTGCGAAGGCGCGTAGAATAATATATCACTTGTACTATTCCGGTGACTTTAAAACAGTACTTTTGGTCGCATTTCTAAAACCGGAAGTCTTAGGTCAAATTCCTCACATTTACATAATACCATTTAATACAATTTCGCGGCCGGACGGACAGACGGACAGACGGACAGGCAGCCTAGGTCAAATTTATCACCTTTAGTACCATCCTTGAATTATAAGTTTTCATTTGACACCTCATTTGTCATTCTACCTGTAATTTGACGGAGGAGCTGTGTTCACAGACAGACAGACAGACAGACAGACAGACAGACAGACAGACAGACGGGCAGACGAACGTGGATAATTCAAAGCTTTCACATTTTTTCAAAATTGGGTGAAAACAATATTATTTATAACAATAAAATCATAATTTTTTTTAATATTCTTCATTTCTGAGCTATTTTTGGGTTGTTAAGCAGTACTTTTACACTTTTATTTCTAAGTACAATCATTCAAGCTTAAAATGGATCCAAACCTCGCAATTCTAAGAACCTTCATCGATCTTTTTGAAAATTTGGAATTAAGTTCATTTTACCCTCCTCTTCAAACGTGACTTGGTCGCAAAGTATGCTTTTTATTTTTAAGGGGTGAAAACTACCCCTTACTCCAATAAATTGACAACTAATGAATTCAAGCGGCAATGGGCTATAATTATGTTCAAATATGTTAAATGTTGATTGTTTTGAATCATGAATTTAATATTTTGATATTTTACAGCTCACCTACCCTCAAAACCAACCCCTCATTTAAAGATTATTTAAAAAATATGGTCAAGAAACATGAATTTTTTTAGTTTGGATCGTAATAGGAGAATGTTTTTCCTTCAAGTACAAGAAATCTGACGCTTAATTTTTTTAATAATGTAACCACCAAAAACCACCCCTAAGAATAAAACTTATATTGAAAAAATTGAAAATTATAAATGGAAGCAGTTATAGACATCAATATGTTTGAATATGTTAAATTTTTGTTGTTTTTTAACAATGTAAGTAATGTTTCGATATTTTTATATGTAACTACCCTTAAAAACTACCCCTCATACAGTTATTAAAAAATGGCTGAGAGTATGAGATCATTTGATTTGTGATCTTAAATAGAAAAAATATATTATTTAAATATAAAAACCTGATACATAAATTTTTTAATTTGATTCAACCTCTAAAAACAATCTCTTATAAAAATAGGGAAAAAATCTTTTTGAAAGCTTAAAGTAATGGAATTCGTTAAGAAAATGAAAATTAATTGTTGCTTATAATATAACGATATATTTATAAAATTTGTATCTCCTAAACATATATGCTGAGGAAAATTAAACTTTTTAAACTTCACATTTTGATGACAGTGAAATATACATATTTATTTTACGACATTAAATTAAGTATAAAATTAGTATGATTTTTAAAGTATATATCAATAATTTAACTTCAACTTCCAAATTCGTCTATTTCTTCTCCATCAACTTCTTTTTCTTCTTGGTCGACAGGAGGACAATTTTGGCAGCTATCACCAGAGCAAGTGCCACAAGTTTGATGCCAATATAATCCAAGTTTGTGACACTATCGACAATACCATTTTAAGTAGTTCTTCTGGTGCAGGAATATCCGTCATTTTCTGTAGTACCAAGGTGTCCATCCCCAATCAGCAAAATTAAGTTTTGTTGCCCAACCAAATTTGGATTTGCAGATAAACTCTTTTGAAGTGTTCATCTAGGGCACTCATAGTTGGCACTAGAGATGCCAAATTTGCACCATTTTTTTAGTAGTGGTTTTAATAAATAAATATTATACATAGTATGAATACCCCATGTAAATGCCTTTATAATGATGTGCTCCGCATGGAAGGGAGGGGGTTGACAAATGACAGATGTATGTATCGTAAAAATGTGTCCCCCTTAGAACAAAAATCGACCTGTTTCCTCGTTTCCTTAAAATCTAATAAATACTGCCAAATAACGAGGTGGACTGTTTTCATTTGCGCAACCTGTGTAACTTCTTTAGAAAGTTAATCAATGCATCCTTTTCAATGTTCGGGTCTATTAATTCCTTCAACTCCGCTTTTTGACCTCTTGTAAAAACACCGAAAAGCTAAAATCCGGTGACCATGGACGCGATAATTGTATTTCACCTAGACCAATTTATTTTTCTCTCAAATGTTTGTCTCAGAAGTTTAGCCTTTACACCAAAATAATCAGATGCTTCAACCTGATAAAATACTGATATTGCTTAATATTGAACAGGACAGTTCCAAAATATTCATAATACTTCTTCCAGAAAGCAGAAATCAAAAAGTGAGTTGTGATCGCAAACCACCCATGTATTTTTGCATTAATGGATTATATACTTTTGACGTGCCTCTGTATATTTGGGTAATTTAGTTTTATTGAAACAAGATAAATTTAATTAGGTAAACTTAAAATAATTTCGTTATGCAAGCAAAAAAATGGGAATTTAAACGATTTTAAACGCCGATATATTTAGAGTTATTAAACTATAGATTGCATTATCATTTTTATTGACTTTTCACGATGAATCAGTTTTGTGTAAAATGTTCGTTGTGGTAGGTGAAACTGAGATTATAACATAGTTTCAGTAGACAAATCATAAAGCTTGGTAAGTACCTAATTATTATAGCAATAGGTATTTTTTTAAAAATAGTGTAAAAATTAATGTGTAGGACTATTAGTATTTTACATATTCTCCTTCATGTTACCTCTGGAACCCTTATACAGGTCTACTGGATGAGTACCATGCATTTTTGAACGTATACAAAAAGTTTTTGCCGCCTGCGATCTAACGCATATGGTTGATTGTTTCAAGTTATTTTCTTAAGGGCCTATTATTTGCTTAAGGGTCTATATTATTATATTCCTTTTTCTCTCGCCATTCTCTCAGGTTGTCCAGTTACGATATTCTGTGTCTCCCTATGCGTATTTTTCCTTGAATCTTTTCCTGCATAATCAATTAGAGCAAATTGTACCTCTCTCCATGTCTGAAATATTCTAATAGAGATATTCAATATGTCCGAGATATTCTAATGTTCTTGTTTTGATGATATTTAAGATTTCCATTTCTTTATTCATCTTTCACAGAACCTCTTTGTTTGTGACGTGTTCTGTCCACGATTTTTTAGAATTCTTCTGTACACCCACAGCTCGAATGATTCTAGTTTTTTCATTGATGTCGCATTCAAGGTCCAAGCTTCCATTCCATAAAACAAAGTCGAGAAAACGTAGCACCTAGTCAACCCAACTCTTAGCTCCAAATTCAAATCTCTTCTGCAGAGCACTTTTCCCATTTTGTTAAAATTTGCTCTAGCCTTTTCTATTCTCATTTTGATTTGCTGGAGTAATCACCTGTGGAGTTGATCATTGCTCCAAGATATGCATATTGGTCTACTCGTTCGACATTGGTTCCGTTTATGAAGAGCTTTTCGTTATTTCTTTGAGTTTGCTATATTCTCATAGATATTGTGTTCTTGACGTTCACTGTTAGACCGTATTCTTGAGCAAATTCCGCTATTCTGGTCACCAGACTCTGAAGATCTATCAAATGTTGTTAATGGGAACTCCATTGAACTTAATTCCAGCTGTTTCACCAGTGGCGTAGCTGTAGATTGGGGGGTCTCCCCGCGACAATTTTTGTGGGTCCCCGTATTATAAACAAAACGACAACTAATAACAGTATATAATTACTGAAATATGTGTAAATGACAATATTTGGCATTTCTTTAAAGTCTTCATCAGTTAGTGTTTAGTAGATTCATCAGTAGATTTTTTGGGAATAGACATGAAAACCTATTATACCTACATGTATCTTAACTTAACAAAACAGTGAAACTTATGATTTTTTTAGTACAAATATCTTCGAGATTATAGAAAAAGCTTTAAAATGACGTATTACAAAGTTTGATATACTCATTTATTGCTAATATAATTGCGAAAAAAGATCGGAATTGCAAAAAAAAAATATTTTCGCAGTAACTGTTTTAAAAATTAGTGTAGGTACAACTTTGAAATTTTTGTTAAATGAGGGTTCTTTGGTGCTTAATATGTGATAAAAATTTCAAAGCGATTCATTCAATTGTTTAAATTGTATTCAAATTGTTTATCCCAGAGAGCAATAACATAAGTCAGAAAAAAATGACGTTAGAACCATTCCACAGGTGTCAAATGAAAGAGCATGAGCTACATTTTCAACATGGTTTAAAAAAGTGAATGAAAAATGCATTTATCAGTAATAAATAATTATGCAAAAGTATCGTCAATTTTTCTTTATAAACTTTTTGAATAACTTTTTCCAAAAAAAATTACTTTTTTACCCTGTTTTAAGTCTACAACTACCAAGTAATGTTATTTATATCATAATTGATAAAAAAACTGTAATAAATATATATAATTTCTTATATAACAAAATAAAAAGTTTATAAGGAAAGATTTACGATGCTTTTGCATAATTATTTATTACTAATAAATGCCTTTTTCTATTCACATTTTTAAACCAAGTTGAAAACATAGCTCATGCTCTTTCATTTGACATCTGTGGACTGGTTCTAACGTCATTTTTTTCTGACTTATGTTATTGCAAAAAAATGCTCTCTGGGATAAACAATTTGAATCAAAATTTAAACAATTGAATGAATCGCTTTGAAATTTTTATCACATATTAAGAACCAAAGAACCCTTATTTGACAAAAAATTCAAAGGTGTACACTAATTTTTACAACAGTTATTGCGAAAATAATTTTTTTTGCAATTCCGACCTTTTTTCGCAATTATATTAACAATAAATGAGTATATCAAACTTTGTAAAACGTCATTTTAAAGCTTTTTCTATAATCTCGAAGTTATTTGTACTAAAAAAACCACAAGTTTCCCTGTTTTCCGTTGATTTGAAAAAAAAAGTGAAAAATGTTATTTTTTTACACTTAATTGTTTATAAATAAAAATGGCCGCCAAATCCTACTCAGGAAATAGTTACAATTTGTTCTTATAGGTATTACCTGTCGAAAAAACGCTTCAGTACCCTGGCTGTTCAAGTGTCATGGAAAAAACCTTATTACCCTGGACTAATAATACCCCGCTATTCTGCGCTTCCTGCTGCTTTTTCTAAAGTTTCGGAAAACGAATTTCTCATTTCTCGAAGATATCACGATTTTTTTCAAAAAGTTGAAGGGCGACCGTTAACTCTGCCATTTCAGATTGCAAAAGTTTTGATATTAGATTAATAAATTTAAGTATTTTAGATTGAATAGTAATGTTACCTAGTAATATCGTGGACATCGCATACCTCAAACGAAGAAGTGCTGAATAGAATAGGCAAGGCAAGAGAACTTTTCAACTCAGTGAAAGTTAGAAAAACATCATACCTGGGCCACATACTAAGAAATAATAAGTACCAATATGCTCAACTTATAGTGAAAGGAAAGATCGAGGGAAGGAGAGGACTAGGAAGGAAAAGACTATCGTGGCTCAGAAATATCCGACAATGGACAGGGCTAAATTTTGAACAGCTAATAGGAACAGCTGAAGACAGACAAGAGTTTGCAATTGTAGTAGCCAACCTCCATTGAGGAGACGGCACTTTAAGAAGAAGTAATGTTACCGACAAATTTAAAATTATTCATCTGCTCTAATACATTAGCTTCTATAAACTTCATTACTTTGTCGGAAAGCTCGACTCAAAGCCATAACAGCATCATGTCTGGATGAGCACCGGGTTTCACATAACCTTTCTAGTTTTGACAAACGCGATGAATCCTAAGTCATAATAGTACATAGTGCATCCCATATCTTAATACTCACTCTAAAAAAAAACATAAACTTTTAAATATATCCTACAATAACCAACTCCTGTACACCAGCAACGGTATCATTTAACACTAGGTTTAGATTATGGGATGCACAATGAATATAGGAAGATGTTTTTTCAATGTCAGTTATGCGCCTTTGTACGCCTGAATTTGTACCACTCATCATAATGCTTCCCCATCATACCCCTTCCCATTGCAGTTGTGTACGGAAAGGTGCTTTGGTTGTATAAATTTTAAAATTTCATTTACAAGACATTCTGCACTTTGGTCTAATATGCGAATAGATCCCAAAAAACTTTCAACAACTTCTCCTTTAGAGAAGGTAAATTATTTTCATAGCAAGTTATTTTTACATACCGGAAAATAAAACTAAACTGATCGTGCTTTGAAATATCTTGAGTGCTGAGTGGTATTAAGAATTATTGAATAAAAATACATTTTTAAAATTAAATTAATCAATTTGTTTTCAGTTTCTTGAGCCAACAAATTTATAACTTCGTTTTGTATTTGGGGGCTCAAGTAATTTTTTTTAAGTTATTGTTTTTATCGATTAATTTAGCTAAAACAAGATCATATTTAGCTAGTAAAAGAACCACAGACAAAAAATTACATTTTTGTGATTCACTTTAATCTAAACTACCTATACTAACTATTTTGATGCTTATTGGGAAAATATGTTTTGGTCCCAAATTTAAAAGAAAGTAGAAGTATTAAGCTTGAAGGCTTTAAGGGGCCCCTCCTAACGTCGAGGCCCCCCCGCCTTGCGGGCCTGTCAGCTACGCCACTGTGTTTCACCCTCAAGAGCTTTTTTCAAGATCTCTTCCTAGTATCCCTTTGCTCGTTGCTTATAGTATAGTTAAGTTTCGACCGGAAAACCTTTAGTCATTTCTCTTCAATAGCCCATCTCCAACCCTCAAATTTCTCCTCCGCCATTTCTTTTCTCTCCTTTACTAATATGTACAATATTCTCAGAAAAGAACATTGGCCAAGGAGCGCCTAATTAATTAATATTTGTTTTCTGCTTCTTCTTCTATTACCAATATTTTTATTTGGGAAGATTTCCTACTTTCTTCAACTATTATGTCTCTTAGAACTTTTTAGAAATACTATAATTGTAAAGTTTTCTAATTTCACCCATAATTTTTCTTCGTCGTTCTGTAAATGTATCTATTCTATCTTGTTTCCACTTCCTATTTATGTCCTATTATTTTTCTTTGTAATTGTATTTCATTTATTTATTTATTTGAAACAAGAATCGTGGTTATTGAACTAATTTCGGGTCTTGTTTCTAAAATATTCATCTTCCGAATGAAACCCTTCGGGATACATCAAATATGTGAAAAACAGTATTCAAAACTTAGAAAATACACACCAGGAGGAAATAAATAACCAAATAATAAAAGCCGATAATATATAATAATTCAAAAATAAGCCGATAACCAAATAATAAATTCGCTGCCGATCGAAAAGAATGGAACTCGGCTATACTTTGTTTCACGTTAAGAATGGAACATTACGCTTATGGAGATCAGTGTTGCCAAACCTCTCGGGCACGGGTGGCTACTCGACTGCCGATATACGATTCATTCTAATCAGTACAGCGTGGCATCGGCGTGCTTCTATCGTCCATAAGAAATACATTGACATATTTAAGCAACGCTCCGTTCATAACGTTAAACGCTGTATAGGAGCCATTTTATTGAACGGCATCTAATAACTGAAGTAACCGTATCACTCGCTGGCGCGTGAACGGTACCTGACTGAAGTAACCACATCACGCGCTGGCGCATGATCGGCACCGAATAGGTTAACAAAAGCGATAACAAGATCTCGCTTCTTCTTAAGTTATCGTGCATTTCAGCTTAGGCGTCCAACGTACATTGTCTTGTCAGGTGACTTGTTAGATATAGCCCGATAAAGAACACACAATTTTCCGAAAACCTCTAAAAAATAAAGGAATGATGAAACTTTGGGATCAGATAGTTGAAATTGTCTATTATTATATAAGAAAAAGTTTACAATTCTACCCTCCATTTTCCAAAAATTGGGAAATACGGGGTGAAAAATATTTTCTCGGGGGTGAAAAAATATACATTCAAAATAAGTTCGGAATTGGGTAAAATGACTTATTCTAAGCAACTTTTGTTCTATAGAGTTTTTTCACTAAATCAATACTTTTCGAGTTATTTGGGAGTCAGTATGTTCATTTTTAACAAAAAAAAAAACATGTTTTAGACGGTTTTTCGCAAATAACTCAAAAAGTAAGTATTTTATCGACTATTTCACTAGACTGTTTTTAACTGATAAAACGGCATAGCAACGCATCGTTTCCTACTGACAAAACTCCTTAACGACGTGAAATCTCAGCGACAAAATTATGACAGATCCGTCACGAAAGTGTCTGGTAATAACAAATAAATAAAGATTATATTTCGTTGATATGGTGCATTAATTGTCTCGTGAAATAGTCTTGTCGAATATCATTCGAGAGAAAATTATTTCCGCCAAAATGTTCTCCTGTTTTCATTCAAGTTCGTTGCCTTTTGGTAATTTTCGCTTATGAAATTTTGACAAAATCACTCGACTGACATCTCGTGATTTAATAGGAAACAGTAGCGATCAACAGGTAGCGAAAACGCGTTCCAAGATTGCGGATGTAATTTTGAATATTTTTTCGAGATATTTGGCACACTTATTCGTAATATAATAAAGAATGGCGGTACAGAGCCCAATTTGAAAAATATATTAATATGTGGAAATTACTCTGTAATTAAATACAATATTAAAAAAACGAGCCTGTACCGCCATTAAGAAGAACAAAAAAATACACTTTCTTCAAATAAACTTTTTTATCCGATGCCTAGATTTTGTGTCATTTTGGAACTACTAATGAAATAAAAAATTTTAGTAGTTCCAAAATGACACAAAATCTAGGCATCGGATAAAAAAGTTTATTTGAAGAAAGTGTATTTTTTTGTTCTTCTTAATGGCGGTACAGGCTCGTTTTTATAATATTGTATTTAATTACAGAGTAATTTCCACATATTAATATATTTTTCAAATTGGGCTCTGTACCGCCATTCTTTATTATATTACGAATATGTGTGCCAAATATCTCGAAAAAATATTTAAAATTACAGCCGCAATATTGGAACGCGTTTTTGCTACCTGTTGATCGCTGCTGTATCACCTTAAGTCAAAATTTAATTCGCGAAAATTGCCAGGCAACAAACTTTCATACCAGTCGAAAATATTGCCGGCAAAATTTTCTCTCTTGTGATATTATATACGAAAACAAGCTGAAAACAAGCATTATCATAACGAAAACTTTGTTTATATACGTATTTAAATTCATAATATAGAAAATTGCTATTACGAAAAGCTGTTTAGAATTAAAAATTATGTTTTAATGTGCAAGTATATCATTCTAATTTAAATGTTGTGAACTATAAAGATACTTTACTCGAAATTCATATTTTTTACATACCTCGTATAAAATTAATAAAATTTGATTCATGATGGTTGCATCATAAATCTTAGACCAAGAAGAGATTTTTATGAAGAATAACTTTTCTTCGTCAAATTAAAAATACAAGAGTTATAAATGAAAATGATGTTGGTATCCATAATTTGAGAAAATTCGTCAAATATTTTTTTCCATTAGAAGGATGTAATTTCATATATCAGAACATACTTTTTTATTCCAAACCACATTTTAAATAACAATTTTCCAATATTGTAAAATAAATAATACATACATGATAAAGAGACTTTTTACTGATGAACTTTACTTGGATCTACAGACCGAGCGAGTCTCGTAAATTCCACGGCTTTGCGCCACGCTTCACTCAACCGTATTTGCGTACTTGTGTTTCGAGTTGTGTGGTCGTGCGCTGGTCGAGTGGAGTTATAATTTACCAAATTTAAATATAATCGTTTCTACTGATTCATTGTTAATATAGTATAATATGTATTATTGCTTTCAAAATATACTCAAATTGTATTTTTATACATTTATTACACATATTATTTTATATAATAATTAAATTCACTATAAAATGTCATTTATATTTTATTAATAGCTAAATAATTTAAAATTAGTTTGACATTCACGAAGTGTCAAACTCAAATGTAAATAATTGCTCAGATTAAAAAAGTAGCCTACTTCCTAATCAAAGATTTCAGCTGACGTTTAGTGCGTGGTAGGAAATAACCGGATTGTGACGTCACATTTTAGATTTTGAGGTCGATTATCTCGAAGACGGTTAGAGATATCGAAATGCCGTTTTCAGATTTGGATTCAGAAGACAAAACTACATAAGAATCCATCGATACATCTGCTCTAAGTATTGCAGGAGCGGCAACGCAATAACACACAGACTTTTGCAAATTTATAAATGAAAAGATTTCGTTGAAAATATTTCTAACAAAAATATGGCTTATAAGAAAGTAAAAAAAAATGGTGTACGCATGAAGTCTGTAGACTAGTGTAGACTCAGTAGAAGCAGAGTTGTAGCTAATGAAAAGTAGGTTCTTATTCGTCAAATTAATTCCAAATCAAATATTTCAACGTAAAATAACAAAAAAACGGAGCACGTTTCGGGGAAAACTCATTATAACTTTTTTAAAGTGTTTAAAAAAAGGTTAATTTTGTTTTTCAAAAAAACTTCTAACATAATTGAGTTACGCTCAAAATATTGTTGGTCCCTTTTATTTTTTGGTAAAAAAATCGCGAAAATTACCACCTAATTAGCATCCCAAATAAAATTAATTGTTACCGCTTCACAAGTTACTTTACTTATGTATTTTTTTATATGATGTATAAGTTTCATTGGTTCAATGTGCACATTTTTGAAAAAAAATTGGTTTTAAAATAAACACTTTCTTTTAATTTTAAAAGAAATTATTATTCTTTTTTTCAAAATAACTTAAAAATTATTAGTAATACCAAAAATCTCAAGGAGTAAGAAAATGTATGTTTTGCTTTGCTGAATATTTTTGATGTTTTGTTTGCTTGTTAGACAAAAATTGGTTATGCTGTGGCTGTTTAAAGTTGGCATAAACTCGTGATTAGTTACTCGTTCAAGCCATTTTAACTACAACCTTTTCAAAAATAAGCACTTTAAACCGATGAAACTTACAGATCATACAAAAAGAATACATAAGAAAAGTATCTTGTGAAGCGGTAACGATTAAATTTATTTGGGATGCTAATTAGGGGGTGATTTCGCGATTCTTTTTACCAAAAAATAAAAGGGGCCAACAATATTTTGAGCGTAACTCACTTACTTTTAATGTTAGAAGTTTAAAAAAAATAAACCTTTTTTTAAACACTTTAAAATAGTTGTAATGGTTATTGCACGTTGAAATATTCGATTTGGAATTTGACGAAGAAGGACCTACTTTTCATTAGCTACCACTTTGCTTCTTCTTGGTATATAGACTTCATGCATACTATTTTTTTTCACTTTTTTGTAAGCTATATTTTTGCTAAAAATATTTTTTTCGATAAGATACTTACTTTTTGAGTCATTTGCCAAGAACCGTCCAAAATCATGTTTTTTTTTGTTAAAAACGGGACTTAGGGAAAAAACTCGAACAAAAGTTGCTTAGAATTAGTCATTTTATCCAATTCCGGACTTATTTTGAATGCATATTTTTCACTCCCGAGAAGGGGTATTAACCTCCATTTTTGTAAAATGGAGGGGATGTAGAATTGTAAAGTTTTTCTTATATAATAATAGACAATTTCAACTACCTATTTCCAAATTTTCATCCTTCTTTTATTTTTTTTTGGGGTCAGATTGTTCTTTGATCGGGCTAATAGCCATTATTAAATTATTCTATTTTTATCGGCATTGCGAAGCATTATCTTTCGCTCTCGCTGTATTATCAGCATATCTAAAGTTGTTAATAAATATACCGTTTATTACTTTAATACCCTCATTAGATACTACCACTGATGCTGCGAGTGCTTTTTCTACGTATAAGTGAAACAACGTCGGGAAAAGTATACAACCTTGTCTTACTCTCTTTTTTATTGAAAAATTTTCCGTTTAATTTAAATCGGCCTCAATTTCCTATCCAATTAGATAATGGAAGCCGGACCAAGATCCTTTGCTGATCAGCTCGTGGAAGTGTTCTAGACGGTTCTAACCAGTAGCCATGCCCTCCAGACAACAACCTTCATTTAGTCAACACGTTAGAATGTCATAAATTTTGTATTTCATATTTTGGTTTGCGGTTTAAATCCTATTATTATTTTTAATCGAGAAAGAAAGGGTCGATAAATACAAATACGTAAGAACCTGAATTCCAGATGATCAAACAACAGAAATAAGGACCCAGGAGAGAAATAGTAAGAAATGCGTTTTAGTACATTTTTTCACGGTTTTTGCTGTAAATTTTAAGGAACCGCTTGGATTGACATGAAATTTGGCATACGCATAGCTAACATATCAAAGAAAAAAATTAATATTGTGCCGATGTCTGCTTTTGCCTGGGAGTGCTTTTTACCCCCTCTCGGGGGTAAAAAAATGTATGTCCAAAATAAGTCCGGAAATGGATAAACTGACTTATTTTAAGCAACTATTGTTCTATATAGTTTTTTTCACCTAGTCAATACTTTTGCTTAAATGTTACTTGCGAGTGAATATGTTTATTTTTCAACAAAATAACCACGTTTTTAGACGGTTTTTCGCAAGTAATTCAAAAAGTAAGTTATTTATCGAAAAAAATCGTTCTTAGCAAAAATATAGCCTGTAAAAAATAAAAAGAAAATGGTGTATGCATGTGGTCTCTAGACCTATTAGATCCAGAGTTATAGCTAATGGAAAATAGGTTCATATTCGTCAAATACCAAATAGAATATTTCAAGGTGAAATATCCACAAAAATTAAGCACTTTTTGGGAAAATTTAGAAATTTTTAAAATTTTAAATTTTAAAAAAACTGCTTTTTTTTAAAATAACTTAAAAATTGTTAGAGATATCAAAAATCTCAAAGAATAAAAAAGTCGGCTTTTCTTTTTTGAATATTTTGTATTTTTTTGATTTTCTGTAAGACAAAAATTGGTTAAAATTTGGTGTTTCTAAATTTGCATGCATTCATGATTAGTGACTCGTTCAAGCCATTTTAACTACAGCCCTTTCAAAAATACAGACATTAAACCGATGAAACTTACAGATCATATAAACGATACATACACGAGTAAAGAAACTTGTGAAGTGGTAACGATTAAGTTCATTTGAGATGCTAATTAGAGGGTGATTTTCTCGATTTTTTTTACAAAGATAAAAGGGACTTCATTTTGAGCATATATAACTTGTTTACTTTTGATGCTAGAAATTTTTTTATAATTCAAATATAAAGCCTTTTTTAAACAATTTAAAAAAGTTGTAAAGGGTTTTCCTCAAAAAGTGCTTCATTTTTATATGATTATGGTATAACTCTGGTTCTACTAGGTCTAGAGACCACATGCATACCATTTTTTTAATTTTTAATAGGCTATATTTCTGCTACGATTGTTTTTTTTTCGACAAAATACTTTTTGAGTTATTTACGAAACACCGTCAAAAAACGTGGTCATTTTGTTGAAAAATGAATATATTCACTCGCAAATTACTCAAAAAGTATAGATTTGGTGAAAAAGGTCTATAGAACAAAGGTTGCTTAGAATTAGTCAGTTTATCCATTTTCGGAGTTATTTTTGACATATATTTTTTCACCCACAAGAGGTGGTGAAACTCGCCCCCAGGACAAAAGCACACATCGGCACAATATCACTTTTTTTCTTTGATTTGTTAGCTATGTGTATGCCAAATTGCATGTCATTACAAGCATTCATTAAAATTTAGAGGTTTTGCAATATTTTACAATTAAAGAACGTAAGTACCTACTATTTGTAAAAATGAAAACAATTCTCTGCAACAAAAACCTTAGATTATAACTGAGAGTAAGAGCTTTGAGATGCTACGTGCTTTCGATACTGCAATATGGACTTGAAAGCTGGACATTGAAGCAAGAACACAAGTAAGCTACAGTCATTTGAAATGTGGTGTTACAGGAGGATGCTTAGAATAGAACTTAGATGCTTATAAATAGAAGAAAACAAACACGGAGTTATTGCGAGAAATGAGTAAACAATACGAAATAATAAACACAATAAATAATTACACTTTCATAAAAAAGAACTTTTTTATAATAAAACCTTTTTATTATTTATAGGAAAGAATATAAAATAATTTAACGATAAACGATTTAACGATAACATGCTTAAAATTCCAAAAATTACACTCTAATAAAATGTACTTTTTATAATATCACGGTTTTGTTATTGTACATATAGGACACAACATATTTGGAAAGAATAATTAACTTATAAAATATGAATTTTTAGTAGGTGTATTAACTGGTATTTATAATTATGATTCAAAAAATTACACTCGTATAAAATAGTATTTTTTTTTATAATACCACGGTTGTTTAAAATAGTATATTATAATTTTAAGTATATAAACTTTTAATTATTTATTAAAACAATTAAAAAAAAGATACGCAACAGCCGGGTTCCAACTGAGAACCTCTCGGTCTGCAGTATAGTGCCACTGAGGCACCATCAATTTGTAGATATCCATTTATTAACATACTTTAAAATATCATTGCATTAGTCACATTTTTAAAATAGTTTGAAATTAAAAAAAAAATCGATTTATCCATGCAGTGTGATTGGTCAGTGGGGTAAAGCTTTGTAGATCCGTATATAAGTAATAGATAGTAATAAAAGTTAATAACAAAAATTGTAGCCAACTTTGTTCACAGATTGATAATCAGTAATCGTAAATTGTAAGTTTTAGGGCCGGTTGTTCGAACGCTAATCAACAATGATCACTATCAAATATTTAATTACTGTCACCAACTGTCAATGTCAACTTTTATTGGGTTGCTGAAAACATAATTGATTATAATTATGAGATTAGTTAATTAATTAACATAACAATTATTAACATAATTGATTAAGTAATTTCATAATTGTAATCAATAATTATGATTTCAGCAACCCAATCAAAGTTGACATTGACAGTTGGTGACAGTAATTAAATATTTGATAATGATCATTGTTGATTAGCATTCGAACAACCGGCCCTAAGACAATTATTCAGTCGTGGCTTACTTAAAATTGGGAAAGATTTAGACCCGCAATTATTAATAATTTTGCTCTGAAAAATGAAAACGTCTCGAAAACTAATAAATTTACACATAGGAAATGTTAGACAAAAATTATAGTATGGTAATGGTACTTTTCGATAACGATATAAAATACAGGGCGTTCTATTTAAAATTACTGAGAAAATAATGTGCTTGCGTTTTGACTCACCCTGTATTCAATATAAAGAAAATTAGCAAAACAACCATTTACGAAAATTTTGACAATAAATAAAAAAATATGACGTCAATACACCATTGACCTTGTGCTTGCTTTTATTTATACAAGTAGTTAAAGTTACGATTTTCATAAAAAATTGGTTATAACTTTGTAAATACCCCGTATAACATACCAAACCTTTATATTTTTGTAATCGAAAAGTTACGAAGATTTCGAATATAAAATAAAATACAGGTTGTTCTATTTAAAAAAACATAAGTTTGGTCTGCCACTATGTTATCGAATACCCTGTAACATTCTAACTAATTTTGTAATGTAAAGCTCAAAGTTCGCTACAATTTTTGTTATTAAGTTTTATCGCTATGCATTACTATAACGGATCTACGGAGCTTGACCCCACTAATTATTAATCACCCTGTATAATAGCAGTAAAATATTGCATTGTTAGCTAGTCCTAAGCTATCCTGAAAATTTCAGGTGTCTAGGTAGCCTAGAACTATTTTTAAAATGGATTACAAAATTTGCGGAGTCCGTGACACCAACCAAGCCAATATAAAAAGGTTTTAAAAAATAAGAAAGTTACAATATCTGGGACACGTAATGAGGGGACAGCGATATCAAACACTAAGACTGATAATGATAATACAGGGAAAGATAAGAGGAGAAAGGAGTATAGGAAGGAGAGTGTCATGGTTAAAGAATTTAGGGGACTGGTTTAAATGCAGTTCTATAGAACTCTTTAGAGCAGCGGTAGATACAGAAAGATAGTGATGATGATATCCAACCTCCGATTGAGAGACGGCACTTAAAGGAGAATGCTTCTTCATTAATTGTTTCAGCATATTTCTTGGCTATCATTTTATTTTTAAATCGGTATGATTTTATCGTTTTAGATTATTTTATTATGCTGTTTATATTTTAATTTTCATTTGTTACTATTATTTTCTCTCTTATTATTGCTACCGACAGATAATAGTCTGTGTTTATTTCGGGAAGGTATACGTCTCACTCTTATATCATTTATTTTTCTTTCTGTATTCATTTTCACTATACTGTGTATAGTTTCTGTATTCTAATCTATTGTGGACTTCTCTCGTCTACTAAGCTCTTTTATCCTAGATTCCAACTTGGGTCTACAACGATTCATCGACAAGACCAACTCGACCTGTGAGCAATTTGGTATGAAAATAAACATTAAAAAACCAAAGTGATGTCAATCCGAAAAAACCAAAACGTACCTCAACCTTGCACAATAAATGGGCACATTTTAGAACAAGTCAATAGATTTAAGTACTTGGGATGTTGGATCGACAACAGCCTAAATCCTGATCTAGAAATAAGATCGAGAATAGAACAGGCCAGAAAATCTTTCGAAAAAATCAAAAACCTGCTTTGTGATTCTCGAATTAAACTCGAAATTCGACTACGTTTATCCAAATGCTACGTCTGGTCGACTCTTCTTTATGCAGTTGAGATATGGACCTTAAAACATCAACCGTAAATAAGTTAGAGGCCTTTGAAATGTGGATCTACCGGAGAATTCTCAAAATTTCATGGACATCGCATACCGCAAACGAAGAAGTGCTGCATAGAATAGGCAAGGCAAGAGAACTTTTCAACACAGTGAAAGTTAGAAAAACATCATACCTAGGCCACATACTCAGAAATAATAAGTACCAATATGTTCAACTTATAGTGAAAGGAAAGATCGAGGGAAGGAGTGGACTAGGAAGGAAAAGACTATCGTGGCTCAGAAACATCCGACAATGGACAGGTCTAAATTTTGAACAGCTAATAAGAACAGCTGAAGACAGAGAAGAGTTTGCAATTGTAGTAGCCAACCTCCATTGAGGAGACGGCAGTTTAAGAAGAAGAAGAAGAAAAAGAAGAAGACTCTTTTATTGTATACTTGTATATGTTTTTGTGCTCGTAGAAGGAATTGGTAACAATTACTTATGTATTAGACTAGAGCCGTTTTCTACCTATTGTTATACCTTGTTGATTCTCCACGTGATTTTTTTTTCTACTCTGCCATTAAGATTTTCTACAACATACGCATGTCCCCTAGTAGTTTCAGTTACTGGTGATAATTTTTCTCAGAAATGTTCATTTGCGTCTACTTTTTCATCTTCATTCGGTTCATAAGCGGTGATTAAACTCTTGGTTTGCTCATGATATTTCTATAATTTCAACTATTGTTATTCTTTCTGGTACAGCTTTCCATTTTCACAAGAATTTTTTTATTGGCATGTTTTATATACACCCTCTGCTTCTTTTTCATCAACTCCACTGTATAACATCAAATGCCGATTTTATTTACTTATTCGTGGAATAGATACTCAGAATATGCTGTGTATCCCTTTCACAGCATATTCTCTTTGCCGTTTACCACGTATCAATCGCCATTTCTTTTTGTGATATATATTTTCTTCAGTTAGGTCTCTTTTTCCATTGCCCATTGCTGCTTTTATTTGTCTATTCCACTGGAATCTAGGACGTCCTATTTTCCTTATTCCATTTGGTTTCCATTGTCAAGTTCTGTGCGGTATTATTGTCCCATCCATCCTTAAAATATGTCTATATCGGAGTAATTTTTGTTTTTCTATTTTGCCATACATCGGTCTAATAAGCAAATTGCCTAAGTCTATTTTTTGCGAAAATTGTTCTTTGGTGTCATCTACTAATAGACGGTAAAAACTCCCTCCTCTATGTTTTCTCCTTCGTAAGGATGTAGTGGCGTCATGTAAGTCGTTTGACTATTTCTGTCCAATTCTCTCTCTCTTTCCTGTGCGTGTTGTTTTGCTTCGGAGAATGAGTAACCAGTCATGTCCTTTATTTGGTCCGACCATCGTAATGGAGATCTTCCTCTGGATATTCTGCCCTCTACGTTGCCTTCAACTATCATTCGTTCCATGCCTCCTCTTCTTCTAGTTATATGTCCAAAATATCTCAGTATATTTTGGTTGATAGTTGTGCTGAGTCTAGTTTTTATGTTAAGTTCGGCTAATATTGAATTATTTGTGCGATGTGCGGTCCATGGTATGCGCAACAATCTCCGGTAGACCCACATTTCAAATGCCATTATACGTTGAATCTGCTTTTTTGATGGTCCAAGTCTCTGAAGCATAGGTGGCGATAGGAAATATTAACGCTCGAACAAGGCGTAATTTTGTGTTTTTTTTTTGTAATGTCAGTATTCTTCCATATTTTTGTGAGTTTGGCTGTTGCCGATCTGGCCATTATGATGCGCCGACGGATCTCGTCTGCGCATCCTCCACTGTTAGTAATAACGGAGCCTAAGTAATTAAATGGACCGTGATAGTCGTGACGTCAAAACGTCAAAAAAAGGTTTCCAAACACGTTGTGTCTAGGTACACGCTAAAATGTACGCTAATAAAAAAGTTAAACTTCATCAAGCTAGTGACTATTTAGCGTGGGCAGTGACTGTATATTTTGATACACGCTATTTTGATATGTTTAGTGTTTGTTTGATAGAAAAATATTTGTTATGACGTTTAATTCTACCTAACTTTTTTATTTGCGTACACGTTAGCGGATACCTAGACACAACGTGTTTGGAAAAATTTTGACGTTTTGACGTCACACTATCACGGTCCATTGTCTGACCACTTCGTAACCTGCCAAGTTTCTTATCTCCGGTTGGTTGTTTCTGATTCTATCGATGATCATTACTTTGGTTTTCTGTATATTTATTTTCAAACCATAATCCGTACTCACCGTTCCTAGCCTATTCATAATTTCTTCCAGTTCTTTTGGTGAAGACGCCAATATAACAGTGTCATCAGCATAACGTAGGTTTTTTATTTTTTTTTCCTCCTATATTTGCTCCACCTTGCCATTCCTCAAAAACTTGACGCATAATGTACCAAACAAATAACTTTAAAACGAAATGAACAATATTTATGAAACTTTGCATGTAAGTAGAGTGACGCAAAAGGCACCTGATACCATATTTTTTGTTACTACTTCACTTCCGGTTTCACCGGAAATACCCTTAACTTATTTACTTTAAATGGGACACCCTGTATATTTTTGCAGATTTTAAAAGACCTTGTTATTTTTAATTCATACATACCAAGTTTGGAAGGAAAAACTATTAAAACAAGAAATAAATCTCTTTACAGTTAAAAAATAGGTTAACTTATTTACGTTAGACCAATGATATTTAAAATAAACAAAATATTTTTTTCAAATGTTGAAAATGTTTGCTGTACACCTCCTGATAACGTGCAAGCCTATAAATAAATTCGTAAATCACTTTTTGCAAGATTTCTCCACGTATTAGTTCACATTCATCAATTATTCTTTGTCTCAAATCCTGCAAGCATCTTGGTCGCCTAACGTAAACACTTAATTTTAGATAACCCCAAAGAAAAAAAATCTAACGGGTTGAGGTCCGGAGAACGAGCGGGTCACTTTATGAATCCTCTACGTCCAATCCATCGATTTGGAAAATTCACTTCCAAAAAATGAAAATTCACCATAACCGATTATCATTAACATTTCAATACGATCTTTTTCACTTAAATGAATTATTTTTAATACAACTTATTTCTATCAATTAGTTCAGTAACAGTTTAACCTACTACACTAAATTCAAATAAGTCATGCAGTGCATGTAAACAACAATTTTAGTCTACAGTATAGATGGTACTCGTTTATTTCCTACTACGTTGTATTAATACAAAAAATTATCTACAGACACTTTTTAACAAATTTTATTTACCAAATTTGGTATGTATGAATTAAAAATAACAAGTTCTTTTAAAATCCGCAAAAATATACAGGGTGTCCCATTTAAATTAAATAAGTTAAGGGTATTTCCGGTGAAACCGGAAGTGGACTAGTAACAAAAAATATGGCAACAGATGCCTTTTGCGTCACTGTACTTGCATGCAAAGTTTCATAAATATTGTTCTTTTCGTTTCAAAGATATTTGCTTGGTTCCTTACTTTATCCCAACCCTGTATATTGAATAGAATTGAGGCTATTATACATCCCTGCCGCACTCCAACTCCAGATTTTAATTTGAAGTTTTTCGAAACCACATTATTAACTCTTACATTAACGGTGTTATTTTAGCGGTGTTTCTCAGGCGGTAAAAGCTACCGCCTGACAATTCCCACAAGCCCTATTATTGTTGTTCTGAAGCTATTTCCTTGTGGCATTTTTATGATTAACTATTTAGATGGGAAATAAGCCACAATTAAATTGAAAAAATAATTTTATTAACGTTTCGAAGCCCAAATCGGGTTTCGTTGTCAAAATACAAAATACTACTAAAATAAACAAAAATGTTGTTGCTAAGTAAAAAAATTCTTCTAATAATTTATTTAATCTGACTCATTTATATTGGCAATTCAGACGTATATTATACATTTTAAAGTAGAAGACTTTAAAATGATATCGCCAATATTTATGAGTTGCGTTCCTGGGACGACTTTACTAAAAGATAGTTCATTCTATTACATGAAATCAATCCCAACTCAAGAATATCCGTCACAAAAAAATCATAGCATGTGATCTGTCTTTAAAAAGACAATCAAAGGCAACGATGATAGTAAAATTCTCGCGTTAGAGATTTCATAGTAAATCACGAGGGAAAACCAGGAAAAAAACTCGTGATACTATCCCGACATCGTAAGTATTTGATCTTACATTTAATTTACTTTCAAAAAACTAATACCAAATTCTGACTTTAATATGTTTAAATATAAATAATATTAATAATACATAGATATACAATAAGTAATACTAAAATATAAAATTTGTACTAACTCTATATGTTATTGACTTACTAATCGTGGTATTTTCTTTCTATTGACTTCCTCTTTCAGTATGGGTAACCACATCCTACTGCATTCTACCGAGGAATTTGCGACACAATTCTCTATTTTTAATATAAGACTGATGTTCACTTATTCTAACGTTTAATGGTCTTGATGTTTCACCTAAATAAAATTGTTTGCATTCACAAGGTATTTTATAAATTCAATTCTTTGTTCTTTCTTGTTCATTGTTAGGTTTAGTTTTAAATAGAATAGATCTCAACGTGTTTGTTGTTTTGAATGTTGTTGAAATGTTGAATTTATTTCCTATTGTTTTAAGTTTCTCGGATAGTCCTTTTATATATGGTATTGATATAAAAGGACTATCCGAGAAACTTAAAACAATAGGAAATAACATTTCAACAACATTCAAAACAACAAACATATTGAGATCTATTCTATCTAAAACTAAACCTAACAATGAACAAGAAAGAACAAACAATTGCATTTATAAAATACCTTGTGAATGCGAACAATTTTATTTAGGTGAAACATCAAGACCATTAAACGTAGAATAAGTGAACATCAGTCTTATATTAAAAATAGAGGATTTGATAGATCTCAAATATGTCAACACGCATGGGATAATGAACATAGAATTCAGTGGAGAGATTCAGTATAGTCCTGAAATAATCAAATAGTAAAAAGAAAAAAATTAAAGAAGCGGCTCTAATTATGCTAAATGAAACCAGTTGTGACGCAAATTCCTCGGTAGAATGCAGTAGGATGTGGTTACCCATACTGAAAGAGGAAGTCAATAGAAAGAAAATACCACGATTAGTAAGTCAATAACATATCGAGTTAGTACAAATTTTATATTTTAGTATTACTTATTATATATCTATGTATTATTAATATTATTTATAATTTAAACATATTAAAATCAGAATTTGATATTAGTTGTTTGAAAGTAAATTAAGTAAGACCAAGTACTTACGATGTCGGGATAGTGTCACGAGGTTTTTTCCTGGTTTTCATCGTTGCATTTTGTTGTCTTTTTAAAGACAGATCACATGCTATGATTTTTTTGTGACGGATATTCTTGAGTTGGGATTGATTTCATGTAATCGAATGAACTATCTTTTAGTTAAGTCGTCCCAGGAACGCAACTCGTAAATATTGCCGATTGGCTGAATTGCCAATATAAATGGGTCAGATTAAATAAATTATTAGAAGAATTTTTTTACTTAGCAACAACATTTTTGTTTATTTTAGTAGTATTTTGTATGTTGACAACGAAACCCGATTTGGGCTTCGAAACGTCAATAAAATTATTTTTTCAATTTAATTATGGCTTATTTCCCATCTAAATAGTTAGCCCCATTATTATTTTATTTCGCGCCAATTTCGCTAAACGAATTTTGCTAAAGTCCAAATGTTCTTTCGCATTCATACGAATATTGCCTATGTCCATTGTTCGATCAGATGTTCGCTTGTACGTAACAATGTTTCTGAAGTTGTTTTAATTGAAAACGTTAGAAAATGTAATTAAATAAATATATGTATTTTCAATATTATTATTATTATGGATATAGTATAATAAGTAGAAAGATTGTGTAAATATTTTGTTTAATTAATTTTGGCCAATTATGTATTGCATGGAGTTAGACAATTTTCTCTTTTATTACTTTTATTGTCTTTTGGACATAGGCAAGTTAGAAAGTTTTTTGTCTTTCCTGTAAAATTTTCAATTTGTGACTTAGGCAATTTGCTTATTAGACCGACGCATAGTTTCTCATGTAGAAAGAATGGCAGTGAACAAAATGCCTAAACTAGTTATGACCAAAAAACTAATCGGTCCTAAATGAAAAGGTAGATCCAGAACAAGGTGAATTGTATTGAAAATGAAAAGCACAAAATAGAAGTGAATGGAGAAATATTGTTAATGAGGTCCTTCAGAGTAGTAAAGAATTTTGTATAGGTATACTTAAGTTTGAGTTTTGTTTAAAATTATTGTAGTTAATTAATCTTATTTGTCATTTATTTGCCAAATAAACATTTTTTTCAATTTGTGACAGTAATAGAATGTATTTTGAGTTAAATAAATTATAGTCTAAGAGCTAGTGAACCCTCCGACTAACGGTCGTCCTGTAAGGCTAGAAATTTGTCTAGTGATAATTCATAGCACACCAAGGCTAAAAGCCATGACCTGGCAGGCATCAGCCGTGCACGTGTATCTACCAGGTGATTCGAAAAGTGCAAATTTAGTAGGTAAAATAAACTTTCTCCTGTAAAGTTTAAATTTAAGTATGTGTTTGAGTAAGTCATTTAGAAGAAATGCGTACAATGACAGGCAATTCTGAAGAGCACAGGACCTTGCCAGGCGAGGGGAAAGATTAGGGGTTTTTCCTAAAATTAATTTTTTTGCATCGCAAAAAGTTTTTTAGGTTTTCTGAATAATTCCAAACAGAAAAGGTCTCTAGTGATTTTTCTCTTAGGTTAATAGTTTTTGTTATATAAGCGATTAAAAATTTTGAAAATTGCGAAATCGGCCATTTTTAACCCTAAATCGGACATTTAACTAAAAATTTCAATGTTGCCAATGTAGGTAGATATTCTTTAAACATTGATTGATGAAATCCCGAAGAGTTTTTTTGCAATACAATATCGAAAACCCCTTTGTTTTTTAATTGCTAATCAAGCGGGCAGTCACACTGTAGTATAAGTGAGGACGTTTGAGTTTGCATAAATTCTTTATCTCGAGAATGGGCAAATTTGAAAAGAAATCTCGGCGTGATGACGTAATCGATGATTTTTTTAAATAAGAGTAGGGGTTGTGTGATAGCTCATTTGAAAGGTTATTTAATTCTCTATTCAGTAATATAAACATTAACATAATTATTTATACAGGGTGTACAAAAAAAATTTTTTTATTAAATTAATTTAGACAAAAAAAAGGCAAATTTTTTTGTACACCCTGTATAAATAATTATCTTAATGTTTATATTACTAAATAGAGAAGTAAATAACCTTTCAAATGAGCTATCACACAACCCTTACTCTCATTTAAAAAAATCATCGATTACGTCATCACGCCCAGATGGATGACGTCATTAGTATTATATATATATGCTAAAAAGAAATAATTTAAAAATAAAAATCGACCTGTCTGAGGATTTCTCTTTAAATATGCTCATTATCGAGATAATGAATTTATGCAAACTCAAACCTCCTCACTTATAGTACAGTGTGATCGCCCGCTTGATTAACAATTAAAAAACAAAGGGGTTTTCGACATTGTATTGCAAAAAATTCTTCGGGATTTCATCAATCAATGTTTAACGAATATTTACCTATCTTGGCAACATTGAAATTTTTAGTTAAATGTCCGATTTAGGGTTAAAAATGGCCGATTTCGCAATTTTCAAAATTTTTAATCGCTTATATAACAAAAACTATTAACCTAAGAGAAAAATCAACAGAGACCTTTTCTGTTTGGAGTGATTCAAGAAACCTAAAAAAACTTTTTTCGATGCAAAAAAAATAATTTTAGGAAAAACCCCTAATTTTCCCCTCGCCTGGAAAGGCCTTGTGCTCTTCAGAATCGCCTGTCATTGTACACATTTCTTCTAAATGACTTACTCAAACACATACTTAAATTTAAACTTTACAGGAGAAAGTTTATTTTTCCCCTAAATTATGCACTTTTCGATTCACCTGGTAGATACACGTGCACGGCTGATGCCTGCCAGGTTATGGTTTTTAGCCTTGGTGTGCTATGAATTATCACTATACAAATTTCTAGCCTTACAGGACGACCGTTAGTCGGAGGGTTCACTAGCTCTTAGACTATTACATACATTCATATTTTTGCGTCAATTAATTTAATTCAAAAATTACTTTTTTGGTCCCCGTGTATAAATAATGATATTGATGTTTATATTACTGAATAGAGAATTGAACACCCTTTCAAATTAGCTACCACATGACTGACATGACCCCTATTTCCATTTTAAAAAAATCGTCGATTACGTCATCACGCTCAGATTTTTATAATATTATCTATTTCATTTTAGTAACACAATGCCTTTAAAATCCAGAAGTTATGACGCTGTTCCGACTCGTGATGAAGCAAACGATGCCCCAAATTTTTCAAATCGAAGGTTTATGCCAAATAAAGGTAACGTATTACATTTATTAAGGAAATACAAATACATACATACCTATGAATATTTAAATATCTCGCTGAGCATCTGCAAAATTTGCAAAAGTATCTGCAAAATGCTCACATAGCGTAATTTGGTTGCCAAATGTGAACGTAACAGGTCTTCTTCTTTTCTTGTCGTCTTCCAATCGGAGCTTTGATACCATCATCACCAGATGTGCTCTGAATAGTTCCGGATATCTAACGGTGCTCTGAATAGTTCCAATGAACTTGCATTTAAACCAGTCCCTTAAATTTTTCCACCATGATACTCTCCTTCTTCCTATGCTTCTTATTCCTTTTAGGTTTCCCTGTATTATCAATATTAGCACTTCACATCGCTATCCTCTCTTCACGTGACCCGGATATTATAACTTTGTAACTTTCTTATTCTTATTGTGTTTATTATTTCGTATTATTTGCCCATTACTCCCAATACTTCCGTGTTCGTTTTCTTCTGTGTCCATACTATTCTTTATTTACATATTTGTTCTTGCTTCAGTGTCAAGCTTTTAATAGTACATTCTTTAACGGTTTTTGCTGTAAATTTTAAAGAACCGTTTGAATTGACATGAAATTTGGCACACGGATAGCTAACATGTCAAAGAAAAAAAGTGTTTCACTCCCTATAGGGGGTGAAAAAATGTATGTCCAAAATAAGTCCGGAAATGAATAAAGTGATTAATTCTAAGCAACTTTTATTCTATAGAGTTTTTTCACCAAGTCAATACTTTTTGAGTTATTTGCGAGTCAATATGTTCATTATTCAACAAAATAACCACGTTTTTAGATGGTTTTTCGCAAATAACTCAAAAAGTAAGTATTTTCTAGAAAAAAACATTCTTAGCAGAAATATAGCCTGTAAAAAACTGAAAAAAATGATGTATACATTAGGGCTCTATACCTAGCAGAAGCCGAGTTATAGCTAATGAAAAATAGGTTCATATTCGTCAAATTCCAAATCGAATATTTTATCGTGATATATCCAAAAAATAAAGCACTTTTTGGAGAAAAGGCATTACAACTTTTTTAAAGTGTTGAAAAATCTTTATTTTTATTTTATAAAAAAAATTCTAGCATCAAAAGTAAATAAGTTACACCCAAAATAAAGTTGGTCCGTTTTGTTTTGGCAAAATAAAAATCGGGAAGATCACCTCCTAATTAGCAACTTAAATGAAATTAATCGTTACCGCTTCATAACTTACTTTACTTATATTGTATTTATATGATCTGTAAGTTTCATTAATTTAAAGTGCTTATTTTTGAAAAAAAAAATGGTTTTAAAGTATAATTTAAAAAAATTTTAATTTTGAAAAACATGCTTTGTTTCATAATAACTTAAAAATTGTCAGAGATACCAAAAATCTCAAGGAACAAAAAAAGTCGGCTATGCTTTTCTGAATATTTTGTATTTTTTGTTTTTCTGTAAGACAAAAACTGGTTAAGATTTGGTGCTTTTTAATTTGCATACACTCGTGATAAGTGACTCGTTCAAATCCTTTTAACTGCAGCCCTTTAATAATATAAGCAAATACTGTACTATAACAAAAAATATAAGCCCTTTTAACTGCAGCCCAAAAATAAAAACTTTGAACCGATGAGACCTACAGATCATATAAACAATACATATACGAGTAAAAAAAACTTGTGAAGTGGTAACGATTAAGTTCATTAGATATGCTAATTAGGGGGTGATTTTCCCTATTTTTTATCAAAACGAAAGGCACCAACTTTATTTTGAGCGTAACTTGTTTATTTTTGATGCTAGGAATTTTTTTATAAAGCAGAAATAAAACTTTTTTAAACAACTCAAAAAACTTAAAATGAGTTTTCTCCAAAAAGTGCTTCATTTTTTGATTATTTCTCATTGAAATATTCGATTTCGAATTGGACGAATATGAACCTATTTTTGATTAGCTATAACTCTGCTTCTGCTAGGTATAGAGCCCTAACATATACACCATTTTTTTCAATTTTTTATAGGTTATATTTTTGCTAAGAATGTTTTTTTCTAGAAAATACTTAATTTTTGAGTTATTTGCAATACATTGTCTAAAAACGTGGTTATTTTGTTGAAAAATGAACTTATTCACTCGCAAATAACTCGAAAAGTATTGACTTGGCGAAAAAACTCTATGGAGCAAAAGTTTCTTAAAATTAGTTATTTTATCCATTTCCGGACTCATTTTGGACATGTATTTTTTCACCCCGAGAGTAAAAGCACACATCGGCACAATATCACTTTTTTTCTCTGACGTGTTAGCTATGTGTATGCCAAATTTCATGTCAATCCAATCGGTTCTTTAAAATTTAGACGTTTTGCAATATTTTACCGTTAAAGAACGTACTATAAGTTCATATTGTCGTATCGAAAACACGTAACATCTGAGCGCTCTTACCCTAGTTCTAATCTAAGGTCTTTATTATTGCAGATAATTGTTTTCATTTTTAAAAAACGCATTTCCTGCTATTTTCATCCTGATGCTTATGTCTGTTGTTTGATCATTATTTTCTGAAATCCATGTACCTATTTAGCAATCCTTTCTATCGGTACATCTCTCAAATATATGTTTGTTTGTATACATGTTTTCTTTGTTATTTTCATATCGCACACCTAGTTCAATTATGCCACAACTGCAAAAAATTCGAATTTTGGGTGAAGGCTGTAAAATATTGCCTATATAATGGCCCATCTAATGCAATACAGCCTGAACTAAAATATTGTTTTGGATAAGTATAAAGTAAGTTACTTCGGTATTTCACTGTAGGGTTTTTGGAGGTTTTGAAAATGCAATACGGCCATAACTGGGAGATGTGGCGATAATATACACTGCCACAATACAACCGATGTAATTCAATACGTTCAATACGGCCACAACTGCAAAAATTAAGAGAGATGTGGCGATAATATGCACTGCCACAATACAACCGTTATAATTCAATACGGCCACAACTGCAAAAATCAATTAATTTTTTCATTATATTGCCGCCGTATCTCCTAAGTATTGTTTTATAAATGACTTTCTTCACAATGCAATATCGCCATAACTATCAAAACAATAATAACGTTTTATTATTAATAAATTGTAATAAGATCCAGCCAATAAGTGTATAATTTACTACCTAAATTGTAATTTTGAAGCCAGTCACTCTCAAAATAAATTATTTACAGGGCATAACGCATTTACTACAGAACGTTTTGCTCATTTCTCGAGAATATTGTGTTTTGCACTTGTGGCACTATTGAACTAGGTGTGCGATATAACTTACTCTTTTGTTATATTCATTTTTAGTCCATATTTTTCACGGAAATTGCTTGTATTGTTTAGTAGTAGTTGGAGTTGTTCAGCAGAGCTTGCCATACTCACGGTGTTATCTGCATATATTATGTGGTTAATAGTTCTTCCGTTAATTATTATTCCTGTACTATCTCAACTAGTAATGGTTTTTCGAAAATGGTGTCACTATAAATAGACATTAAATATGTAGTAGTGGAGACTATTGCCTACCTAACGCCTCTCCTGATTTCAATTTCTGAACTAGTAGGGGAGTGCATATAGATTTTCACTTCGGAAAAAATCAAACAAGATAGAACTTTTTGTAATTTCATTAAGAAATGTTTAATAAACAACATATCAAAAAGTTCCACTCGAGAAGTGGGTGCTTCAGTTTTTATTAAACAAATGAACTACGAAATTAGATGTTTTTTTAAATAACTCCGAAAATATAAATTTTAGAAAAAAACTGATTTGACCATTGAAAAATTCAGAAAATTTTACAAAAAAACCTTATATAAAAATTTTTTTTAAATTAAATCTGCATCTTTTATAATTTTTTATTTATAACGCTAAAGTCACTCTTCTCACAAACATTGGCGCACTGTAAACTAGCGTACGGCGAAGTGCACGGTTGAGTTATTTTAATGTAATTCTTTAACTAATGGATCAAATGAAATTTTAAAAATTGAATATGAAAGAAGAATAATTAAGCTATCTTATGGTTATAATAAAAAGAAATAAAATGTATGATCATAAGTAAGGTGTGGGCGAAAAGTGAGCCTTACATGAATTTTGTTTAAAAATGATTTAAAAATGTGTAACTAATACAATTTGTCTTATAAAACTCTCAATTTTGCACAACTTACCTTTCAAGCATTTTACTAAATGCTGTTTTATTCAAAAAAAATCTCAAAAATTTAATTCAAATGATATGACGTCTCAAAAAATGTAATTTTTGAAATCTTCGTAGTTTTATAGAATTACCACCATTTTAAGACGGTATTACTCAAGTTTGAACAGATCTATAAGAGATTTATAAGTGCTTTATTAAAGCTTAGGATATAGTCTTTAAAATTCACTAAATTATTTTACTTTAGGGATGAAATAAACTATTTATTTTTGAGAAAATTAAGAAAGATAACGAAAATGTAATACAAAAACCGAAAATTACCAGCTAAAAAATGTTTATACAAAGTGATCAAAACTTTTTTCTGTAAAACTTACCTAAAATACGTTTAATAATAAGCTTCAACAATAATAAATGTTCAGCAAAAAAATTTTTTTGTAGCTCTTATACAGTAAGTATGTCTGCGTAACTTGGAACCTATTGATAACTTTTTTATTATCAGTTTTACGAAAAAAAGTTACTCTTTATAAAATACTCTGCATCGTATATACTCTAAGATGAAATCATCAAATATCAAATTTAAATAATGTTATACGACGTATGTCAAAAATATGAATTTCACTCAAGAGTAAAGTACCTTTACATTTCACAATATAGAAAATTGTTATTAAGCAAAGTTGTTTGGAATTAAAAAAATTGTTTTAGTGTTCAATTACATCCTTCTAATTAAAATATTGTGAATAATACAGACACCTAACTCTTAAGAAAAATTCATATTTTTTACATACCCCGTATAAAATTAAAAAAGTTTGATATCTGATGGTTGTATCTTAGATTTTAGACCAGGGAGAGCATTTTATGAAGAATAATTTTTTTTTTTTTCGTAAAAGTGATAATAAGATAGTTATCATAATTGTAATAAAATGATGATGAGTATCCGTAATTTGAGAAAAAATTAAAACAATTTTTTTTTTCAATTAGAATGATGTAATTTTATATTTAAACATAGTTTTTAATTTCAAATAACTTTTCATAATAGCATTTTTTAATATTTTGGAATATAAAGGTACTTTACTCTTTAACGAAATTCATATCTTTGACATAACTCGTATAAAATTGATAAAATTTAATATCTGATGGTTGAGTTTTAAATTTTTTAATATCCAGAGCATTTTATGAAGAATAACTTTTTTTCGTAAAATTGATAATAAAAAAGTTCTCCATGTGGTTCCTAGCTACGCAGACATACTGTATAAGAGCTTCTGTATAAGAATTTTCTAATTGCGATGCCATATTCGGATTCAGCATAATCAAAAACAAAATAGAAACATATTTGATCAAAGTAAAATTATGAATTTAATGATATTTTAAAAATTATTTATACAAAACAATTGTTATTGTTTAAACAATTAATAAACAATTAGCGGCCAAATCTGCGAGTAGAACTTTTTACTTTAACATGTATATAAACTAATAAAAAAGTTTTAAAAAAATATAAGCTTGTTTGAATTTTTCCGAAACAATGCATGTTTTCGTTCTAATTGCACTCCCCTATAGGTTCCTTATTTATTACAACTTGTGGTCTTTCATTCCAGTAAAGGTTGATATTATTCTTAAGTCCCTTTTGGCAATTTGTTTTGTTTTATGAATTTGGAGGAATAAAGGTTATGGTATTTGTAAGATATGTGAAAAGTCAATTACTTTCATGGCTGGGGCATGTTCAGAGACAATGCGATGCAAAAAAACAAGGCAAAAAAAGGAAGATGGTTGGATGACGTGGAAGACGACTCCATGAACATAAGACAATAGAGATTAAGGGTACAAGAGAGATCTGAATGGTAGGAGATAGGCAGGGTTATAATGCCAAAAGAAGAAGAAGAATACATATAATATTTATATTATATTGGAGAAAACTTAAAAAATCAATATATTTTAAATCAGCTACATCCTTACCTTTAAAAATACTGTTCCAACGATTACTTAAGTGTTTTTCCTTATTCCATGGTGACATTAATATCATTTATTTACACACTTGTACTTTTTCAGGACCATTAATTGGCAAACGGCATTGGTTAATTCTAGTATTAGCACTTCTTGCAGAAACCATATTCTCAATTAAAGTATATATGACAGTATGTATAGTAGCTATGACAGATCCCAGTGCTAGCAGTAATAAAGATGTACCAGTAAGTAACAAATATATTATGTAATTATTATGAACAAATTTTTTGAATGACATTAATGATACTAATAGAACAAATTTTAAATACATTAGATATGTTACCGTAAAAACCCGATTTCAGTTAAAACCCGAATTTACTAGAAAAAACTAGTTTTAACTATGGGCTTTAGACAATTCTAGTTTTAACTAGTGAAAACTAGAATTATCAAATATTTTCAGTTAATTCTAGTTGAGACTAAACATATTTCAGTAAAAGCTAGTTTTTACTAAACTTTTCAGTAATTTCTAGATTCAACTAAAACTCATGGTAAAATTCAGGTAAATAATTTGCTGCTCTGGTTGTTTGTAAATAATTTCTCTAAACCGTAAAATCCTGGACAAGATCGTTAACGTAAAAAACGCAAGTCATTTGACCACGTTGTTGTTTTTATCTTGCATCCAGACTGCTAACATTTTTTCGATATCTTGGTTAGCTCGCTTTACTGAACCTTGATTCTGGTTGTGCCTTGGTTTTCCATGAACTAATTTTGACTTAGGCCAGTATGACATTACCGCATTTATAACTGCATTACCGAACTCTCGCCCATTATCGGAAAGTAAAATGCATGAATGTAAAAAGTCATGAATATATCCGTTAATTATTGATAAGCAACTTCGTCCGCCCTCTTACTTTGTTATGGTCTCAACAAAACAAATTTTGTTAAATGATCTTGATAAACCATAATAAACTTGTAGCCGTGATCGTCTTGAGATTGCATATCGATCAAATCTACCTAACAGCGACTATTCATTTCTGAATGCAATATAGGTTTCGACACAAGACCCCTCTTCGCTTTACTCGTCTTCCGTTGGCAGGTTTCACAAATTGATATAAAATTTTGAACATACCAATTGTTATATTTGCGTATTTTCTGGCGGTTTCAGTGTTCAACCTATCCCAACTTCCATGACCAATAGCAACGTGGGCTGCTTCAATTATGTCAAAAATGTCTTCAGCAGGTACATAATATTTGATGGGTTCAATTCTAGAAGCCAACTTTTTTATTTCGACAACTTCAACAATTCTAAATCGTTTTAGTGTTTTTTGGGCAGACAGTTCCGCATCTTGTACTTCGAGCATTAATTAATTATACATGCTTTGGTCACAACGTTGTAGTGACTTTCTTTTTCTCGGTCTGTTCCTTTTGTAAGATCTATTCCAAAAAACGTTCTATCCAAGTTCTTATATCCTGCTCTCAACCTGATCTTCGACATTATCACTCATGGTGAATAATATACAGTAGACAGTAGTGTAATAATGGTAATATAATCAATAAAAACTATGCAGAAAAATCAACAGTTGCACACACTAGTTTGTTGCCGTTTGTAACCCTACTCCGAAAACGCCAAATCGTATTTGTCTCTTTTCGCAACGATTTTAACTGGTACTCGATAGTAATTCCAGTAAAAACTAGTTTACACTAGTATAAACTACTCTAAATGAAATTTGTTCGGGATCTCTAGTTTTAACTGAATTTATCAGTCAAATCTAGTTTTGACTAGTTAAAAGTAGAATTGTCTAAAGCGCTTAGTTAAAACTAGTTTTTTCTAGTAAATTCGGGTTTTAACTGAAATCGGGATTTAACGGTAACAGATATAAGTACTTCTAACTTAAGAGGAATATATGATCATATACAACTTAAGAGGATCCAAAAAGTATTTGCCGATTATTATCTAGTGCCTTACTTCTTCTTCTTACATTCAATGTCTTCTGTTGAAGTGGCTGATCAAAATGGCTATTTACACTTTCGACTGTGCAGCATGGAATAATTATTCTACTGATGTCATTCTTGGTTGTTTTAAACTTGGTTTTATGTAAAATACAGATAGAACGACCAATTAAAATCAAAAAATCCCCACATACATCGAGAGAGAGAGAGAGAGAGAGAGAGAGAGAGAGAGAGAGAGAGAGAGAGAGAGAGAGAGAGAGAGAGAGAGAGAGAGAGAGATACAATATAGAATCAATGACCTCAGAAAGCACAAAAAGATTGCATGAAAGTAGGCTGACAAGCAATTTTTAAAACACTAACATGCACAACTGTGAAGTAGAAGAATGCTGGAATGAAAATGCTGGAATGCTGGAATGCTGGAATGCTGGATCAAAAACTGCATCCAGCAAGTTGCGGAAGAGTCTATTGCCAAAATGAAAACAAACACCAGCGCAATAAGAAACAACAAACCATGGTTTTGCCAAGCAGTCAAGAAACTCACAGAACAAAATAGAAAGCGTTACAAAAGCACCGAAACGCAGGAACAACGCGCCATCTACATAGAAAACAGAATCAGAATAAATAGGCGAATAAAAGCAATAAAAAGAGAGCATTGGATCAAGTGACATGAAATTCTGTGCACCATTTATGTCGCACAGAGGAAAGTTTGGAAAATGTTTTAAAAAACAGTAAATGAATTTGTACAGACAAAGGCGATACCGACTGAGACATGGGAAAAATACTTCAGAGAACTCTACAAAGGTGAGGACGCCGATGACGAACACAATTATAAAACAGAAGAGAGGTAGACGATCGCCAGGGACTGACGAAATATTGAACGAACTGCTGAAGTACGGCGGTCAGGATCTCACTAATTGTCTCACAACATTGATTAACAAAATCTTAGACAGAGCAGAGATACCACAAAATTGGCACACCAGTATCACAATACCGATTTTTAAGAAAGGTCAAAGAATACGTCCTGACAACTCTTCATCATGATCATCATCATCAATCAGTTCTTTGCATCCACTGCTGGATATAGGCCTCCCCTATTTAAGTCCACTGTCTTCTGTCCGGCGCGCTTTGAATCCAATTAATGGTCATTCTTTTCCGGACAGCTACAGAGGAATAACTCTCTTAAATACGACAATGAAGTTATTCACAGGCATACTCAAGGATAAATTAAATCACAGATAAAAACAGAGAAGAACAGCAAGGATTCAGAAAAGACAGGTCGACGACGGACGCAATATTTGTCATGAAAGTGAAAAAAGTGGGTAGAATATAACAAACCCGCACATATTTGCTTCATGGACCTAACAAAAGTATTTGACAGAGGCAAACTAAGCGATATATTACAGAGAATGAAGCAAAAAAGGATACCGGCAAACATTGTGGAAGTCATAAAACGAATGAACAATAACAACACGACAAAAATTAAAACAAATGACACCACTATGGCCAACATACCAACACCAAGAGGAATCAGGCAGGGAGACAGCCTCAGCCCATTTCTATTCAATATGCCAATGGATGAAATAATAGATGTGGAATCGCTACAACTAGGATACAGACTTGGTCACAGCAGAATCAGTATAGTGTGCTATGCGGATGATGCAGCCCTGATTGCAGAGGATGAGGATGACCTACGAAGACAACTTTATCGATTCTACCAAGCATGTCGACGACTCAACATGAATATATCCACGCAGAAAACAAAATGCATTACCATTGTGAAAGATCCAATTAGATGCAAGCTCGTGGTAGAGGGGAAACTTATCAAGTTATCATAACCCAGACAGACACCTAAGAGGACAAATAAACAAGGCCGCAGTCATGTCCGGATGTTTGAGAGATGTGGTCTGGAATAACCCATATATATGAGAATGGACAGCAAAGTTAGAATTTATAAAAATTGCATCAGACCTGCTATGACCTATGGTATTGAATGAAGAAAAGACCCAATAAAACCAGAAGACACTAAGAACAATAGTAGGGAAGACAAGAAGGGATATAATACGAAACAACATCATCAGGGAACAACGTTGCGTGCAAGATGTAGTAACATGGTGCAGGCAAAGACGAAGAGAATGGTTTAGTCATGTAAAAAGAATGGAGGAGCACAGACTACCAAGAATTGCACTAGAAGGAAAACCAGTAGGCAAGCGTCCACCGGGGAGACCACCAAAAAGATGGAGAGCTAGCTGGCAGTCTACCTCTCAAGAAATACTTCATCATCGGAATTAACAGATCGACAGATCTACAACAAGTATAAGAAGATGAAGAAGAAAAAGAAGAAGTAACTCATATCTTATGCTTCTAGAGACGTGCCAAAGAATTTCAAAATTTTTCTTCTTTATAGTAAATCTAATTTGAGCTTCATATGCTTAGGTCTCCATGAAATAGTCTCATTACATGAAGGTGTCTCTTGACTGGCTTTTTTTTCAGTAAAGAAACCTGTTGTGATTCTGAGCTAATTGTTCTGTTCAGCACATTTTTTGCTAAATATTTTTCCAGTGAGAATAAATAATACACACACCGGCAAAATTAGCCGAACACCTAAAAAATGGGACATGTTTGATGTCTTGAATTTCCTAAACCACTGGTCCGATTTGAGTGATTCTTTTAGTATGTTATAACCTTAGTATTTAAGAATATCGTTGTAATAATATTGTTGCTAGACAGGTAAATAACATTTTATACCGGGTGTACCAATCATACTGTGTTTTTTTCTTAAAGTTTGGAACACCCTGTGGAATATTCTAGCATATGTAAAATATTAAAATTAATACTTGATTGTAGACTTAGGCTTTCTTAACATTTTCCTTTTTGATTCATTTACTTATGTGAGATAATAAAAAAGTTATGTGCGTTAACAACTATCCATGTTTTTCATCAATAAATCCTCATACTAGGGGAGGAAAGTATACTAAATTTGCAGTTACTCGAGGGTGTTCCGAACTTTAAGAAAAAAACACAGTATGATTGTTACACCCGGTATAAAATGACATTTACCTGTCTAGCAACAGTATTATTACACCGATATTCTTAACTAATAAAGCTATAACATACTAAAAAATCCCTCAAATCGGACAAAAGGTTTAGGAAATTCGAGACATCAAACTTGTCCCATTTTTAAGGTGTTCGGCTAATTTTGCCGGTGTGTGTATTATGTTCAGATACGTGTTTTCCCTCGCGGAAAATGTTATTTTCCACTCCTCCTCCGGCTCTCTACTAAAGTATTTTGTAGCTGCTCTTCTTCTGGCAAGTTCATTAGCTCGTTCATTCCATGTTCTCGGTTTTATGACCCCCATGGCAATATGACATTGTTATATTCCGCCAATATACCGAGTTCTTCTCGGCATTCCCATACTCACCTAAAGACCACAAGAACACCTTAAGGCACTTGATAGCTTACATGTTAATTATTTGTGCATATATTGATCCGTTTAACGTCAAAAGTATTCATGCGAATTTCTCTTAATTATTACAAAATTGCATAAATATTTTCCTCGAATACAGAGGTATATTCTCCTCGTAGAATAGAAATGCTGAAATTTACACTTACTATGAATTCCTCGCCCCAATCATTATGGAGTGTTAAATTCATCTTTCTACCAGATGTAACCGAGCAGCCTGTGATAAGTGTAATTCTACAGCCTGGGTTATGTGTTCCCTTTACCCCAAACTTCTTGTGGGCGAATGTCTATTTGGGAAGTTTCTTTGAATTTATTTCTGGTACCATACAGTCTTCTTCTTCTTCTTGTGGTGCTGTCTCTTTTAGTGGAGGTTAGCAATTACACTGGCAAATCTGTCTCTGTTCAATGCGGCTCTAAACAAAGATAAAGCCTTGTCGGGCTACCTCTATTCTCGCTCTTATTTCTTGTTTATAATCAAGTTGATTATTGAACCAGCATCCAAGATATTTTTATTGGTTTACGTATTGCCAGTAGTATGGATGAACTTCAGCATCTTATGAACAGAGTACAAAGAGCGAGTGAAGAAAGAAGACTTAACCTCAACATAAATAAAACAAAATTGATGCTGGTCAGCAAAACTCAAATACCTGCTGACCGAGACTTAGGTACCAATACAACTTAGAAAATGATTTAAAATCTATTGGAATTAGAGCATGGAGAAGAGTTGCCAGATACAGGGGCGAGTGGAGGATTGTTCTGAAGAAGGCTTTGGCTGTTAAAGAGCTGTAACGCCACTGATGATGATGAATTAATTGATGTAGGCGGTACTTATCGTGTCTGAATATGTGGCCAAGATATTCAAGTTTTCTTTGAATTGTGCTCATGATTTCTTTCTCTCTTCCGATTCTGTGGATTACCTCTATGTTGGTGACATGCTCGGTCCAGGATATATGAATAATGCCTCGGTACATCCACATTTCGAATGCTTCTAGTTTTTTCATGAGTTTCTCTGTCAGTGTCCAGACCTCCACACCATATAGTATCGGAAAAATGTAGCATTTAAGTAGATCACCTAAGACACCTAAGATCGGAAAAATGTAGCATTTAACTAGACGAAGTTTTATTAATGCATATTAGTTTTTATTGGTTTTATCACCATATTATAAATTCAGTGTAACTTTCAGTTTATTGTAGTATATTATTGACTCTAACTGCTCTCTTACTCTTAGATGTAGACCAGGACTAAGTAAATGTTAAAGTTACAGGTTATGCGCTCAACTAATAAAGACATTGCTTCACCATTAATGTCCTGATTCCCACAGACTAGTTCAAGTCTTACTTTGTTTCAATACCTTTGCGCAAAAGCACAATGCTATGAAACACCTCGATTAATAAGCATAATGAGCCGCACTCATTTTGCTATCAATAACTTTATAGCAGAATTAGGTGCAAATGCGAAGATCTCGAAGAAACCCAATTTGGATTTAGAAACGCTGTGGGAACTAGGGAGGTACTTTTGTGGTAAAAGTCATTTTACAAAAATGCAGTGCTTAAAGATAAAAATTAGGGTAAAGTTTGAAAATACTAAAACAGTGATTCCTAATCTGCACCTATCTAAACAGTACCTGCACAGCCAATATTGCTGAGGTACCAAAATTTTTAAAAAATCAAAACGAAATCAATGCATCAACAGCAGTAGTTAAAAAACTACCAAATAAAAGGGACCAACTTTATTTTGAGTGTAACTTGCTTACTTTTGATGCTTTTTTAGGAAACAAAAATAAAGCTTTTTTAAACACTAAAAAAGTTGTAATGAGTTTTCTCCAAAAATGCTTCATTTTTGGTTATTTTACGTTGAAATATTTGATTTGGAATTTGACGAATGTGAACCAACTTTTTATTAGCTACAACTCTACTTCTACTGGGTCTAGAAACCTGATGCATACAGTATTTTTTTCACTCTTTTAAGGAATATTTTGCTTTCTTCTTCTTCTTCTTCTTCTTCGACCTATGTTCGTCCACTGCTAGACATAGGCCTCTTCCATTTTCTTTCATCGATTTTTCGTCTTGGCAATTCTCATCCACTGTTTGCCCTCGACTTGTTTGATATCATCTGTCCAACTCTTCTGCGGTCTGCCTACTCCTCGCTTGTTCTATCTTTGTCTCTTAATCTCTGTGTCCATTTTTCGGGATTATCTCGGGAAACATGCCCAACCCATTGCCACTTGAGCCTTGCTATATGTTCTGCGACATCAGTAATTTTCATTCTTTCACGAATGTGGATATTTCGAATGTTGTCTCTTAAACTAATCCCTAGCATGGCCCTCTCCGTCGCTCTTTGGGTTGTACTGAGCTGCTCTAAGGTTTGCTTTGTAAACGCAATGGTATCCAGTCTATATGTAATGTTGTTCTGAAGCTATTTTCTTGTGGCATTTTTACAATTTTAACTATTTAGAATGGGAAATAAGCCACAATATTATTAAAAAATGATTTTTATTAACGTTTCGACGCCCAAATCGGGTGCCGTTGTCAAAATACAAAATACTATTAATATAAACAAAAATATTGTTGCTTAGTAAAAAAATTCTTCTAATAATTTATTTAATTTGACTCATTTATATCGGCAATTCAGATACATATGATACATTTTAAAGTAGAAGACTTTAAAATGATATTGCCAATATTTATGAGTTGCGTTCCTGGGACGACTTTACTGAAAGATAGTTCATTCGATTACATGAAATCAACCCCAACTCAAGAATATCCGTCACATAAAAAATCATAGCATGTGATCTGTCTTTAAAAAGACAACCACATGCAACGGTGACATTAAAATTCTCGCGTTAGAGATCTCATAGTAAATCACGAGGGAAAACCAGGAAAAACCTCGTGATACTATCCCGATATCGTAAGTATTTGGTCTTACATTTAATTTACTCTCAAAATTAATACCAAATTCTGACTTTACTATAATTTTGTTTAAATTATAAATAATATCAATAATACATGGGTATATAAGTAATACTAAAATATAAAATATGTACTAACTCGACTATTGACTTACTAATTGTGGTATTTTCTTTCTATTGACTTCCTCTTTCAGTATGGGTATCCACATCCTACTGCATTCCACCGAGGAATTTGCGACACAATTGGTTTCGTTTAGCATAATTAGAGCCGCTTCTTTGATTTTTCTCTTTTTACTATCTGTTTCTTTCAGGACTATACTTGAATCTCTCCACTGAACTCTATGTTCATTATCCCATGCGTGTTGACATATTTGAGATCTATCAAATTCTCTATTTTTAATATAAGATTGATGTTAATTATTTTTAATCTATCAAATAATATTTTAGTAAGTTTTGACATAAACAGTTTATTTACAAATGTGCCATTAGATAAAACTTTAAACATAATCAAAACGAAATTAGAGAATGATGATACATTGACAACTAGGACAAAACTAAATGTATCAGCTATAATGGAGTTATTGACATTATGTACTAATAATACCTATTTTCAACTAAATAATGAATTTTATAAACAAAATTTTGGTCTAGCAATGGGCTCCTCTTTATCTCCATTATTGGCTAATATATTTATGGAGGATTTCGAAACTAATATCATTTCTAAACAAAATTTAAAACCCACTGTATGGTGGAGATATGTAGATGATGTGTTTTCAATATGGCCTCATAGATCAGAATTGTTGGATACATTCCTGAATATTATAAACGATCAAGAAGAGACAATAAAATTTACAATGGAAAAGGAATATAATAACACCCTGCCTTTCCTCGATGTTTTAGTCTTAAAGAAGGATACTGGATATGAGACTCAAGTGTATAGAAAACCAACACATACCAACAGATATCTCAATTACAAATCAAATCACAACATCAACGTTAAAAAGGGAATCATAAAATCCTTATATGATAGAGCCAAAATTACTTGTTCTAACGAAAATTCCTTTTTAGAAGAAAAACAATTCTTAACATCTGTTTTATTAAAAAATGATTATCCTTTATCGTTTATAAATAAGGAATTGTCAAGATTGGATCGAATGGAACAGAACAACATAGAACGGGATCCTACAACATTCACAAGAAATAATACGAGGAAAATATCAATACCATACATAAAAGGACTATCCGAGAAACTTAAAACAATAGGAAATAAATTTAACATTACAACAACATTCAAAACAACCAACACATTGAGATCTATTCTATCTAAAACTAAACCTAACAATGAACAAGAAAGGACAAAGAATTGTATTTATAAAATACCTTGTGAATGCGAACAGTTTTATATAGGTGAAACATCAAGACCATTAAACGTTAGAATAAGTGAACATCAATCTTATATTAAAAATAGAGAATTTGATAGATCTCAAATATGTCAACACGCATGGGATAATGAACATAGAGTTCAGTGGAGAGATTCAAGTATAGTCCTGAAAGAAACAGATAGTAAAAAGAGAAAAATCAAAGAAGCGGCTCTAATTATGCTAAACGAAACCAATTGTGTCGCAAATTCCTCGGTGGAATGCAGTAGGATGTGGATACCCATACTGAAAGAGGAAGTCAATAGAAAGAAAATACCACAATTAGTAAGTCAATAGTCGAGTTAGTACATATTTTATATTTTAGTATTACTTATATACCCATGTATTATTGATATTATTTATAATTTAAACAAAATTATAGTAAAGTCAGAATTTGGTATTAATTTTGAGAGTAAATTAAATGTAAGACCAAATACTTACGATGTCGGGATAGTATCACGAGGTTTTTCCTGGTTTTCCCTCGTGATTTACTATGAGATCTCTAACGCGAGAATTTTAATGTCACCGTTGCATGTGGTTGTCTTTTTAAAGACAGATCACATGCTATGATTTTTTTTGTGACGGATATTCTTGAGTTGGGGTTGATTTCATGTAATCGAATGAACTATCTTTCAGTAAAGTCGTCCCAGGAACGCAACTCATAAATATTGGCAATATCATTTTAAAGTCTTCTACTTTAAAATGTATCATAATATGTATCTGAATTGCCGATATAAATGAGTCAAATTAAATAAATTATTAGAAGAATTTTTTTACTAAGCAACAATATTTTTGTTTATATTAATAGTATTTTGTATTTTGACAACGGCACCCGATTTGGGCGTCGAAACGTTAATAAAAATCATTTTTTAATAATATTGTGGCTTATTTCCCATTCTAAATAGTTAAAACAGTCTATATGTAGTTACAGGCAAGGTACATTTGTCATAAAATCTCCGTTTTAGATACATTGGTATATCTTTATTCTTCAAAATAAAGCTTAACTTGCCGAAAGCTACCCAAAAGACAGTTGTATGCGTTTTTTTATTTCGGCTATTTGGTTTTCTTTGCCGATTTTAATAGTATGTCCAATATAGTGGTCTACATTTTCAAGACTGACGTTGTCGACATTTACATCTACTGACGTGGCCTATATTTTCAACTTTTCGACAAAAAGTTTAGGTACCGAAATTGTTGAAAATGTTATTTTCTAATATTTTAGTACAATCTCTTTCGTGCGGTCGATATTTTCCAAGTTATGGCGGAAAATATTCACAGTTATAGCATAATTATTGAATTATCTCGTTTAATATTAGTTTTACAACAAAAATGTACCTATAAAAAATGAAAACAATTAAATTTTATACAATTTTGACCTTTTTCGTTTTTTTGGTAAAATCAATATTTAATGTAGTACGTATGCGGTAAAGGCGCGAGCGTAAGACCTGATTGATTTTATAGCAATTGTTTTTGTTCAATATCTACGCCATTTTCAACTTTTAGACAAAAATGGCCACAACTAAAATTGTTCCAAATATGATTTCCAGATATGATTTTTTTCGTGCGGTTGATATTTTCCGAGTTAAGCGGGAAAATGGTAAAAAGGGGTGGGGGGAGAATAATTTTTTAATTGAATCTTGTTTCTGAACTGCCCCAAATTTTATAATAATTCTGTCCTTTACGGGAGGTCGTTGCGTTAGCCGCCATATTGATTTTAAAGGAGATCCGTTGTTGCTTAATATATCCGCCATTTTCAACTTTTCGACAAAAATGATAGGAACTAAAATTGTTGAAAATGCAATTTCCTACAATGTCTTTTCCACAATATTTTTATGCGATCAATATTTTCCGAGTTAAGGGCGAAAATAGTGGAACTGGAGGGGAAGCATAATTATTGAATTATCTTATTTATTATTAACTTTACATAAACAAAAATAAAGAGAACTATATTTTTGAAACTTCCAATTATACACCAACCAAACTACATAAAAGGCATAAATAATAACTTATATGCATTAAGTTCACTTAATTTTAATAACTAGCGGGTTTATTGGTTGAATTTGTCTGTCGATATTTTAAGTTTCATGTCAGCTAATATATTTTTTATATTTCAACATTTTTTTTAAAGGACATCGCACACATCTTATGGAAAATATAATGTCACTCAAATTCAATAAAATTTATACGATTAGATTCGTTTTAATATAACGATCAATTCTTATCATTGCGCCAACTCTTAATTATGATTAATTACGGCGCAAATTGCAATTAAAGTTTATCGAAATCACATTTTTGGAGTCCATAAAATGTTAGTTTACAATCATTATTGCTCTGAGTGCTATTCATAACAGCTTAAATCTCGCTGGGCCTAAGCGGATTAGTGAAACTAATCCGCTGATTTATGGAGTACCGAAAATCTGGGTATTTTAAAATATTTTTTCTCTCTCTAACTTATGTACCTACCCATTTGATTTCAGATTTATTTATATCAATTTCTGCTCTTATTTTTGAAAATAGAGAGTTGGCGCAATGATAAGATTTGATCGTTAATTTAAAACGAATCTATTGGTATAAATTTTATTGAATTTGAGTGACATTATATTTTCCATAAGATGTGTGCGATGTCCTCTATGGATGTCCGATGTGGACTCTATTGGGGGATTTTCCCCATTCCCACCCTCGTAGATCCGCCACTGGCTCTCTCGAAAATTTTTAGGAAATCGTCTCTATATTTTTGTATAGGTACATTTTTGTCGTAAAACTAATACCTAATAAACGAGATAATTAAATAATTTTATGCTCTAACTGTCACTATTTTCCGCCATAACTCGGAAAATATCGACCACACAAAAAAATTGTAATAAAAGAAATTATAGAAAATCACATTTTCAACAATTTTCAACAATTAGCGGAGATATTGAGCAAAAACGGTTCTCGTTTTAAATCAAGATGGTGGCTAACACAACAGGGGAATTCAGTCGAGATTTTAAATTTACAATACTATTGACCCCGCCTAAACATACATCGCCTAAACGAAAAATAATATTTGGAGCAGCTCGTAATGCAAGGTTAGGCCTGTTATTCGTCTAACCCGACTGGACTATTATTTTTGTTTTCTGAAGATTCATTTTGAGACCTATTTAATTGAATGCTGGTTTAATTCCTTCAACGTTTGCTCCAGTTCCTTGATATCTGTACTAAATAATACAAACAAACTTCAAAAATGACTGAGTTATTTGCAAAAAACCGTCTAAAAACTTGTTTTTTTTGTTGTTGAAAAATGAACATCATGTTAGCTATGTGGCTATGTTTATGCCAAATTTCATGTCAATCCAAGCGGTTCTTTAAAATTTTGAGGTTTTGCAATATTTTAGAGCGAGTGAATGGACTACCTACAAACGAGAATTTTACAATCGATTGGACACTGATTAGTACAAAATGGTGGATTGTTTGAACATTTGCTATAGTTTTATATTTAGAAATTATCATACATTACTTTTAATTCGATTTTTAAATAATATAAATGTACAGTTACAATTAGGAATCACGTTCCCAGTATTTGCCAACTTTTAATCCTTTGAATTGTTGTATAAGCCGGAATTGATCTATTAGACTGTAATAGATACGCTAAACAAAGATCTGACAGTGGTGGCACTATTGCCTGAATAAAACATTATTGCTGATTTTTAGACAATAATTAACTCCATTAACCTCCATTAACCTAATTAACTCCATTATAATCGAATGCAACCCAATATACACATTCTGTATTACGTGTGGCTTAACTTTTACATTACTCCGGCAAATGTAATATTTTTGCAAAATTTTGGAATTTTTTTAATTCGTAGAACAATTTTAACATCTGTTTTCAATACAGATTTCAGTCAATTTCAATAATTAGGGAAGTAGTAATTCAACAGTTTAGAATTTTCCATTGAGTTTCATGGCCCGTTTGATGATTCACCACCCGGTATATCTAGGGAAAAAGCGGACAAAATGGGGTAATTAAGGTTTAAATTGGGATTTAAAAAAAATCTGTAACTTTTAAGGTTTTAAAATAAGACAAATATCATTGTTATAGTAGTAACTATTTATTAATATAATTTAAATTTAAAAAAAGTCAAAGTTTTTTTTATTACATGAAAAAACAGAAACTAATGTAAATTGCCCCATTATGCCCGTCATATAGGGTAAAATAAGGTACCAAATTTAAACCAAGAAAAGCCTATTGACAAAATTCGCATGCAAGTAATACTTCATCATCCTCATCTTCTACACTTGCACATGAATTTTTAGCCCATTTAAGGCAACTGGATCAGCTTATCCATCCTTCTGGGGAACTTGAATAAAAGTTTCCGCAGAACCAGTCAGTGTCACTATCTTCGCCTTCTGAATCTGACTCTACTTTTTTTAGTTTTATTCAATTGCGATTTCTTACTCGTCTGTGACAATAATAAATTGTTTTAGTAATAGGTACTCACGATGGATTATTTTTCGGCCGATATTATAACTTGGTTAACTAAAAACGCACATGTACTCTTCACAACAATCGACTAACAGTTAATTATATCTTCTTTATGATAGAAGGCGTAAACAGGCGTCTATAATATAATTTCATTAACGTCGTACCTATAGATGGAGCGAGTGATATTGAAAAAAGGGGGTACCCCGTTTTAGGCAGCTACCCCGTTTTGCCCGCCTTTCCCCTATATAGTTCTTATTAAAATTCAAATAAATACTAGGATACCTTTCGTTTTAATTTATGGAATACAATTTGTGATATTGTTGTAACCCATTTTTTTACAATATGCACTTGCATCGTGAAACAAAATGGAATGACATAAAATCTGGTTAGATGCATTTTTCACGTGAAACAATAACAATATCAATATACATATCATTTATCACCATTAAAATAAATAAAAGTTTTCGTGTTATGAATAATTAAACAAGGGATAAACAGAATGAAAATTAATTGTAATCTGCTTTCGAAGAATATGGCCTAAGAAGTCACGTAAATCATTTTTCAAACGTGACCAGTTATGATAATTTTAATTACCTATTTACGCAATCTTCCTGTCTAGATGTATGATTTTTCTTTACAATGTCAAGTAACGACGAGAAAATGTTAACCAAAATTAAATAGATATATACATATTACAAATTAAATATTACCTTTGCAATGTGCGAGGCGTAATATAATCATTTTTATTATCTTGTTTTAAAATAAGTCGATTCATACAATGTAAACAATTCTATTGTATAGAGGGTGTCCCGAAAAGATTGGTCTTAAATTATACCACACATTCTGGGGTCAAAAATAGTTCGATTGAACCTAACTTACCTTAGTACAACTGTGCTCATAAAAAAAGTTAGAGCCCTTTGAAGTTACAAAATGAAAATCGATTTTTTTCAATATATCAAAAGCTATTAGAGATTTTTTATTGAAAATGGACATGGGGCATTCTTATAGTAGCAACATCTTAAAAAAAAATTAAAGTGAAATTTGTGCACTCCATAAAAAATGTATGGGGGTTTTGTTCCCTTAAACCCCCCAAACTTTTGTGTACGTTCCAATTAATTCATTATTGTGATACCATTAGTTCAACAAAACGTTTTAAAATTTTTTTGCTTCGTGGTATTTTTTAGATAAGCCAGTTTTTATCGGGATGCGGCTTCTTTTTTAATATGTTTACATAAACATTTTATGGGGTTTTGTTCCTTTAAACCCAACAAATGTTTGTGTAGGTTCCAATTAAACTATACCTCGTCCAATTTACTTACCGTTGCACGTCATCCGCGCCATAGCCTGTGACACGATACCAACACGAAATATCTAGGCAGTAGGTGTGTTCCCCTTTAGAATAATTTTGATTCTGAAAAAGAACACACCCCCACCGCCTAAATATTTCGTGTTGGATCGTGTCACAGGCTATGGCGCGGATGACGTGCAACGGTAAGTAAATTGGACGAGGTATATTATTGTGGTACCATTAGGTAAACACAGTGTTTTTAAAACTTTTTTGCCTCTTACTCTTTTTTTGATAAGTCACCTTTTATCGAGATGTTTCTTCTTTTTCAAAATATACCTAATAATGTAAATTATAAATAAATTTTCAGATTATTAAAAGCTCTCTATAATCGTACTTAACCATATACAAATATGTGGTGGATTCGACAAATATTCAAAATATTTCGATAAACACTGGCTTATGGAAAAAGTACTAAGAGGCAAAAAAGCTTTAAAAATATTGTGTTTATCTAATCGTGCAACAATAATAATTTAATTGGAACGTACACAAAAGTTTGGGGGATTTAAGGGAACAAAACCCCCATACATTTTATATGGGGTGCACAAATTTCACTTTAATTTTTTTTTAAGATGTTCTACTATAAGAATGCCACGTGTCTATTTTCAATAAAAAATCTCGGAGAGTTTTCGATATATGAAAAAAAATCGATTTTCAGTTTGTAACTTCAAAGGGCTGTAACTTTTTTGTGTGCACTATTGTATATAGGTAAGTGAGGTTCAATCAACCTATTTTTGACCCCAGAATCTGCGGTAGAATTTATGACTAATCTTTTCGGGACACCCTGTATAATTAAATCGGTTTTATAGCGTTCTACGTCTTTCCGTTTAGTCCAGGGCGCTTCTGTTTTGAGATGGACGTTGAGAGGTGAGTCATATTTTTTTGCAGAAATTTCTTGGAATTTACTCCTATAATAATAATTGAGTTATCCTCCCACTCAAAAATGTCCGGAACATTGTTTAAATAATCAAAATGTCAAAAAAAGGAGGAAAAATTCGATTATTTTCTTCGTTTTTTGATTATAACTTTCAAAGTATTCACTTCCGAGAAAAGTTGTACTGATATAAAAGTTGCGTAATTAAATTTCCTACAATATAGAATTAGTTATAAATTTTAAAAGTTGTCACCCTTGATGCCAAATAGCAATAATTACGAAAAAACCATAAAAAAACAAGTATTTGCATTTTACGTTTTTCAACCATTTATGCTACACTTAGGACCTTCTTGTTTTACCAAGAAAAACTATATGATATAATAAAACAACATTCTAAATTTCATTAAGATCGGTGTAATAGATTTTGCAAAATAAATTTTGCAATCCAGCTTTCGCAAAAAAATTCATTATTTCAAAATGTTGCAGAACTGAAAATAAAGCAGATAGCAAGTTGAATTTATTTTACGTATAGAAGAATACTGTACCTTTGATTTGCAATTTTTAAAATTAATATCCATTAACTACCACGGCGTCAGGATTTTTTTTAAATAACCAATAATTTTTGGTGCTACGCGCAGGACAGCGGTGTTCAATTCACATAAGTTGATTTCCACCAAAATTTCTTCCAATCTTTATCTAATATATTATTTTCTTACTCTATATTTTGTTGTATTTGAATACTTTAATTCCACAAAAATCAAACTAATTTGATTATTGTTTGGGAAATATTGTTTAAACAATTGCATTGTTTAAAAATAATAAACTTTTATTCTCTAACTTAAAATATATAAACAAAGAAAGTTTTTGTCAAAAAAGTGTTATTTCAAAGGACAGAGTATGTGTTTTTATTTTGCAATAAACAAATTTATATATTTATATCGAAATGTACTAAAAATTAAAATTTATCAATCATTATCAAAGGTCATTGGAATGCCCAATCAGAGCAAACTATCCGCTGTCCTGCGCGTAGCACCAGAAAATTATGTTTATTTAAAAAAATTCCTGACGCCGTAGTGGTTAACCGATTTTAATTTTGTAAATTGCAAATGAAAGGTACAGTATTCTTATATACGTAAAGAAAAATTCAACTTGCTGTCTCCTTTATTTTCAGTCCTGCAACATTTTGAAAAAATGAATTTTTTTTTAAAAGCTGGATTGCAAAATTTATTTTGCAAAATCTGTTAAACCGATCTTAATGAAATTCACAGTATTGTTTTCTTATATAATAAAGTTTTTCTGGGTAAAATATATGAAGGTCGTAAGTGTAGCATAAATGGTTGAAAAATGTAAAATGCGAATACTTGTTTTATTACCGTTATTTCGCAATTATTGCTATTTTGCAACAAGGGTGACAATTTTTAAAATTTTTAACGAATCCTTTATTGTAGAAAATTTGATTATGCAACTTTTTGTCAGTACAACTTTTCCCGGAAATAAATACTTTTAAAGTTATAATAAAAAAAAACGAAGAAAAAATCGAATTTTGCCTTAATTTTTTGACATTTTGATTATTTAAACAATGTTCCGGACTTTTTTGAGTGGGAGGATAACTCAAATATTAATATATGAGTTATTTTCAAGCAATTTCTGCAAAAAAATATGAGTAACCTCTCAACGTCCAAATGTACTAATATTTTTACAGATGCGCCCTGGTCTAGTTCCTAATCGCCACTCCTTTCTATTGTGGCAGTCTTGCTCTCTTAAGTTTCTTTCCGACATCGCCTTGGAGATGCCCTTTATCCATGTAGTTGCTGGTCTTCCTCGTCGTTTTTCTGTGGGGGTCCATTTTAACACTTTTTGGGGATTCTTCTTTCCTCCATTCCGTACCATACTAGCTGTTGTTTTTCGATGTCATCTATTCTATAAACAGGGCCGCCGTCCATAAGGGCGGAAAGGGGCGGTGCCCCCCGGCGCCGAAGTAAAAAGGCGCCGGCAGGGGCGGCAGGTGCCGAAAAAAAAATTTGACAATACCGAAATTACCAGAAATAAAATTAATATTTTATTATCTTGTGAAATTGAAAATTTACCAATCGGAGGTACATATAAAAATTACACTTTTATAAAAAAGAACTTTTTTATAGAAAACCTTTTTATTATTTATAGGAGAGAATATAAAATAATTTAGCGATATTAAATGCTTAAAATTCCAAAAATTACACTGTAATAAAAAAGTACTTTTTATAATATCACGGTTTTGTTATTGTATATTATATGACACAACATGTTTGTAAAGAATAATTAACTTAGAAAATATGAATTTTTAGTAGGTGTATTTTGTTATTTATAATTATGATTCCAAAAATTACACTAGTATAAAATAGTACTTTTTATAATACCACGGTTATTTAAAATAGTATATATAATTTTAAGTATATAAACTTTTAATTATTTATTAAAACAATTAAAAAAGATACGCAACAGCCCGGTTCCAACTCGGGACCTCTCGATCTGCAGTCTAATGCCACTGAGCCACCATCAAGTTTTATGTAACAGATATCGATTTATTAACTTAACGTACTTTAAAATATCATTGCATTAGTCACATTTTTAAAATAGTTTGAAATTAAAAAAAATCGATTTATCCATACAGTGTGATTGGTTAGTGAGGTAAAGTTCTGTAGATCCGGTATAGTAATAGATAGTAATAAAAGTTAATAACAAAAATTGTAACTTTGGTTATAGATTGATAATCAGTAATCGTAAATTGTCAGTTTTAGAAAATTCAGTCATGGCTTACTTAAAATTTGGAAAGATTTATACCCGTAATTATTCATAATTTTGCTCTGAAAAATGAAAATATCTCGAAAACTAATAAATTTACACATAGGCAATGTTAGGTATATAAAAATTAAAGTATGGTAATGGTACTTTTCGATGATATAAAATACAATGTGTTCTATTTAAAATTACTGAGAAAATAATTTACTTGCATTTTGACTCACCCTGTATTCAATATAAAGAAAATTAGCAATATCAATCATTTACGAAAATTTTGACAATAAGTAAAACAATATGACGTCAATAAACCATTGCCCTTGTGCTTACTTTTATTTATACAGGGAGTTGAGCTTGTTACGATTTTCATATAAAATTGGTTATAACTTTGTAAATACCCTGTATACCATACCAAACCTTTACATTTTTATAATGGAAAAGTTATGAAGAGTTCGAATATAAAATAAAATACAGGGTGTACTATTAAAAAAAACATAACTTTGGTCTGCCACTATGTTATCGATCACCCTGTAATCTAACTAATTTTTTATTGTGCAGCTCAAAGTTCGCTACAATTTTTGATATTAAGTTTTATCGCTATACATTACTATAACGGATCTACGGAGCTTTACCACACTAATTAATCACACTGTATAATAACAGTTACATATTGCATTGTTAGCTAGTTCTGAGCTTTTCTGAAAATTTCAGGTGCCTAGGTAGCCTAGAACTATTTTTAAAATGGATTACAAAATTTGCGAAGTCCGTGACACCAACCAAGCCAAGTATATAAAAAGGTTTTAATAATATTCAATAGTTTTCACAAATAAAATATGAAATTAATATGACATATCGTCGGTTCCCTGCGAAAAGTCACTAACTGACATTTTACTGTTTTCGAGATACATTAATTTGAAGTAATAATTTAAATTTATAAATTAACCGTTGACAAAATATTTTCCATATTTATTGTTTCTAGTGACGCTGCAATAAGTGAATAATGAGTGCTATGTATAATCCGAGAGTAGTTAGTAATACGTCTGATTTTTGGCAAAAAAAAGCAGTTAGTGATTTTTCCCAAATACTAAACAGAGCTCATATGCTAGTAATGATTTATTAAAAATAAAGACAATATTATTATTATATTTATTATAGCTATAACAAGTTAAAATGAGTTGTTATTCTGAGAAGGCTTCTTCATCATCGTCTTCTTCATCAACGGCTGGTTCCTGTGTTAAATCCGGTACATTCGCTGTTGCTAAGGAAGCATACCAGGCATGAAGTTCCTGAGGTATTACTTCTTTCTTGCAAAGTTGTAACAAATCCTTTTTTTTAATGAACTGATCGGAATAGGGTGCTGATATGCTTTCTTAATTTCGGTAACGACCTTTTCCACTTACATTGAGTTTGACGTAAGGTCCAATGTACCCATATCTAAACTTTATAACTGCATAAATTGTAAATACAAAGTTTACGGCTGTAATATAATAAAAATACATTTCCTGAGGGTATCTGAAGAACAGCTTGCATATTAAATGTTGCTGACATAAATGTAGCATCTTCTTGTGACCTAATTTTGTCATTGGCTTTTACCTCATAGGCAAAGGCTTTTCGTTGAATATGTTCATTAAAGCGCTGTTCCAGCTCTTCTGTTAGTTCTCCTGCTAATTTTGTCTCAGAAACTTTATTACACAAAGGACACTGGTCTTTCTTTGGTACAAAAAATGACAAATTGTACCATTCAAAAAAAACTTTTCGGTATACTGAATGACCCACTGGAACTTTATTTTTTTCTTCACATAATGTAGTATAGAGTGAGTACATTTTGCGAATAGATAACTTAGAGTCCAAGTATTATCTCTTTGTACTTTTCCTACAGTAGTGCGACTCCATTGAAGGAAACATATTAATATGTTCTTTGACAAAGTCAATATGCGACTTTGGTTTTATCGTTTTGTAGAGAACACTATTGTGGCAAAAGTCACTAACTGCCATTAGTGATATTTTAACATACAATATTCCTTATAATATATTATATTATAACACATTGATCTTATTGGAAAAAGTCGTTAACTCCGTTAGTGAATTTTACCAGTTTTATATTTTTGTTACATGTCATATAATGATTAATACCAATTTTAAATTACTATGTTCCGTTCAGTTTTGCAGTTAGTGACTTCTACAGATGAACAAACTGCCCACAGTAGACCACTAGATGTAGTTAACTAAATTTCACACAAAATGTCAGTTAGTGACTTTTCGCAGGGAACCGACGATATAAAGTAACGCCATCTTAGTAAAGAGTAACGCCAGAGTAAACTAGTAGCGTCATCTTTTGTATAAAGCCGCGGCGAAATAACAAGAACCAACACTGCGGTTTCTGTCGTTGTAATATGGTCTTTCAACCAATTATGAGATATATCAGATTTTTATCAACATCCTAAGTGCTCTTAACTTTGTTGCAAACACACGCTAAACACAGTTACTCGAAATAGTATATAGTATAGTTTAAACTCCGAGGTCCAGATTATAATTCCAAACATTACACTAGTATAAAAAAGTACTTTTTATAATACCACGGTTATTTAAAATCTATATATATAAAAGAAAGTCGAGTTATGTTAGTTACACTGATAATAACTCGAGAACGGCTCATCAGATTGTTATGAAATTTTACACGTGTATTCTACCGGACTGGGAATAGGCATAACTCTGAATTCATGCCCGTACGTCATAAGGGGGCTTGCCCCCCCTGATATATTTTTTTAATTTTTTGACAAACCGTTTTTTCTTAATTTTGTATGATGTAGAAGCAAAAGATACATGCAATCCTAAATTTTCACTTTTCTATCTTCAACCGTTATTTTTTAATTGCCATTTAAATATTTTACATCTATATATATAAAAGAAAGTCGAGTTATGTTAGTTACACTGATAATAACTCGAGAACGGCTCATCAGATTGTTATGAAATTTTAGACGTGTATTCTACCGGACTGGGAATAGGCATAACTCTGAATTCATGCCCGTACGTCATAAGGGGGCTTGCCCCCCCTGATATATTTTTTAAATTTTTTGACAAAACGTTTTTTCTTAATTTTGTATGATGTAGAAGCAAAAGATACATACAATCCTAAATTTTCACTTTTTTATCTTCAACCGTTATTTTTTAATAGCCATTTAAATATTTTACATCTATATATATAAAAGAAAGTCGAGTTATGTTAGTTACACTGATAATAACTCGAGAACGGCTCATCAGATTGTTATGAAATTTTACACGTGTATTCTACCGGACTGGGAATAGGCATAACTCTGAATTCATGCCCGTACGTCATAAGGGGGCTTGCCCCCCCTGATATATTTTTTTAATTTTTTGACAAACCGTTTTTTCTTAATTTTGTATGATGTAGAAGCAAAAGATACATGCAATCCTAAATTTTCGCTTTTTTATCTTCAACCGTTATTTTTTAATAGCCATTTAAATATTTTACATCTATATATATATATTATATATAAAAGAAAGTCGAGTTATGTTAGTTACACTGATAATAACTCGAGAACGGCTCATCAGATTGTTATGAAATTTTAGACGTGTATTCTACCGGACTGGGAATAGGCATAACTCTGAATTCATGCCCGTACGTCATAAGGGGGCTTGCCCCCCCTGATATATTTTTTAAATTTTTTGACAAACCGTTTTTTCTTAATTTTGTATGATGTAGAAGCAAAAGATACATACAATCCTAAATTTTCACTTTTTTATCTTCAACCGTTATTTTTTAATAGCCATTTAAATATTTTACATCTATATATATAAAAGAAAGTCGAGTTATGTTAGTTACACTGATAATAACTCGAGAACGGCTCATCAGATTGTTATGAAATTTTACACGTGTATTCTACCGGACTGGGAATAGGCATAACTCTGAATTCATGCCCGTACGTCATAAGGGGGCTTGCCCCCCCTGATATATTTTTTTAATTTTTTGACAAACCGTTTTTTCTTAATTTTGTATGATGTAGAAGCAAAAGATACATACAATCCTAAATTTTCACTTTTCTATCTTCAACCGTTATTTTTTAATTGCCATTTAAATATTTTACATCTATATATATAAAAGAAAGTCGAGTTATGTTAGTTACACTGATAATAACTCGAGAACGGCTCATCAGATTGTTATGAAATTTTAGACGTGTATTCTACCGGACTGGGAATAGGCATAACTCTGAATTCATGCCCGTACGTCATAAGGGGGCTTGCCCCCCCTGATATATTTTTTAAATTTTTTGACAAACCGTTTTTTCTTAATTTTGTATGATGTAGAAGCAAAAGATACATACAATCCTAAATTTTCACTTTTTTATCTTCAACCGTTATTTTTTAATAGCCATTTAAATATTTTACATCTATATATATAAAAGAAAGTCGAGTTATGTTAGTTACACTGATAATAACTCGAGAACGGCTCATCAGATTGTTATGAAATTTTACACGTGTATTCTACCGGACTGGGAATAGGCATAACTCTGAATTCATGCCCGTACGTCATAAGGGGGCTTGCCCTCCCTGATATATTTTTTTAATTTTTTGACAAACCGTTTTTTCTTAATTTTGTATGATGTAGAAGCAAAAGATACATGCAATCCTAAATTTTCACTTTTTTATCTTCAACCGTTATTTGTTAATAGCCATTTAAATATTTTACATCTATATATATAAAAGAAAGTCGAGTTATGTTAGTTACACTGATAATAACTCGAGAACGGCTCATCAGATTGTTATGAAATTTTACACGTGTATTCTACCGGACTGGGAATAGGCATAACTCTGAATTCATGCCCGTACGTCATAAGGGGGCTTGCCCCCCTGATATATTTTTTTAATTTTTTGACAAACCGTTTTTTCTTAATTTTGTATGATGTAGAAGCAAAAGATACATACAATCCTAAATTTTCACTTTTCTATCTTCAACCGTTATTTTTTAATTGCCATTTAAATATTTTACATCTATATATATAAAAGAAAGTCGAGTTATGTTAGTTACACTGATAATAACTCGAGAACGGCTCATCAGATTGTTATGAAATTTTAGACGTGTATTCTACCGGACTGGGAATAGGCATAACTCTGAATTCATGCCCGTACGTCATAAGGGGGCTTGCCCCCCCTGATATATTTTTTAAATTTTTTGACAAACCGTTTTTTCTTAATTTTGTATGATGTAGAAGCAAAAGATACATACAATCCTAAATTTTCACTTTTTTATCTTCAACCGTTATTTTTTAATAGCCATTTAAATATTTTACATCTATATATATAAAAGAAAGTCGAGTTATGTTAGTTACACTGATAATAACTCGAGAACGGCTCATCAGATTGTTATGAAATTTTACACGTGTATTCTACCGGACTGGGAATAGGCATAACTCTGAATTCATGCCCGTACGTCATAAGGGGGCTTGCCCCCCCTGATATATTTTTTTAATTTTTTGACAAACCGTTTTTTCTTAATTTTGTATGATGTAGAAGCAAAAGATACATGCAATCCTAAATTTTCACTTTTTTATCTTCAACCGTTATTTTTTAATAGCCATTTAAATATTTTACATCTATATATATAAAAGAAAGTCGAGTTATGTTAGTTACACTGATAATAACTCGAGAACGGCTCATCAGATTGTTATGAAATTTTACACGTGTATTCTACCGGACTGGGAATAGGCATAACTCTGAATTCATGCCCGTACGTCATAAGGGGGCTTGCCCCCCCTGATATATTTTTTTAATTTTTTGACAAACCGTTTTTTCTTAATTTTGTATGATGTAGAAGCAAAAGATACATGCAATCCTAAATTTTCACTTTTCTATCTTCAACCGTTATTTTTTAATTGCCATTTAAATATTTTACATCTATATATATAAAAGAAAGTCGAGTTATGTTAGTTACACTGATAATAACTCGAGAACGGCTCATCAGATTGTTATGAAATTTTAGACGTGTATTCTACCGGACTGGGAATAGGCATAACTCTGAATTCATGCCCGTACGTCATAAGGGGGCTTGCCCCCCCTGATATATTTTTTAAATTTTTTGACAAAACGTTTTTTCTTAATTTTGTATGATGTAGAAGCAAAAGATACATACAATCCTAAATTTTCACTTTTTTATCTTCAACCGTTATTTTTTAATAGCCATTTAAATATTTTACATCTATATATATAAAAGAAAGTCGAGTTATGTTAGTTACACTGATAATAACTCGAGAACGGCTCATCAGATTGTTATGAAATTTTACACGTGTATTCTACCGGACTGGGAATAGGCATAACTCTGAATTCATGCCCGTACGTCATAAGGGGGCTTGCCCCCCCTGATATATTTTTTTAATTTTTTGACAAACCGTTTTTTCTTAATTTTGTATGATGTAGAAGCAAAAGATACATGCAATCCTAAATTTTCGCTTTTTTATCTTCAACCGTTATTTTTTAATAGCCATTTAAATATTTTACATCTATATATATATATTATATATAAAAGAAAGTCGAGTTATGTTAGTTACACTGATAATAACTCGAGAACGGCTCATCAGATTGTTATGAAATTTTAGACGTGTATTCTACCGGACTGGGAATAGGCATAACTCTGAATTCATGCCCGTACGTCATAAGGGGGCTTGCCCCCCCTGATATATTTTTTAAATTTTTTGACAAACCGTTTTTTCTTAATTTTGTATGATGTAGAAGCAAAAGATACATACAATCCTAAATTTTCACTTTTTTATCTTCAACCGTTATTTTTTAATAGCCATTTAAATATTTTACATCTATATATATAAAAGAAAGTCGAGTTATGTTAGTTACACTGATAATAACTCGAGAACGGCTCATCAGATTGTTATGAAATTTTACACGTGTATTCTACCGGACTGGGAATAGGCATAACTCTGAATTCATGCCCGTACGTCATAAGGGGGCTTGCCCCCCCTGATATATTTTTTTAATTTTTTGACAAACCGTTTTTTCTTAATTTTGTATGATGTAGAAGCAAAAGATACATACAATCCTAAATTTTCACTTTTCTATCTTCAACCGTTATTTTTTAATTGCCATTTAAATATTTTACATCTATATATATAAAAGAAAGTCGAGTTATGTTAGTTACACTGATAATAACTCGAGAACGGCTCATCAGATTGTTATGAAATTTTAGACGTGTATTCTACCGGACTGGGAATAGGCATAACTCTGAATTCATGCCCGTACGTCATAAGGGGGCTTGCCCCCCCTGATATATTTTTTAAATTTTTTGACAAACCGTTTTTTCTTAATTTTGTATGATGTAGAAGCAAAAGATACATACAATCCTAAATTTTCACTTTTTTATCTTCAACCGTTATTTTTTAATAGCCATTTAAATATTTTACATCTATATATATAAAAGAAAGTCGAGTTATGTTAGTTACACTGATAATAACTCGAGAACGGCTCATCAGATTGTTATGAAATTTTACACGTGTATTCTACCGGACTGGGAATAGGCATAACTCTGAATTCATGCCCGTACGTCATAAGGGGGCTTGCCCTCCCTGATATATTTTTTTAATTTTTTGACAAACCGTTTTTTCTTAATTTTGTATGATGTAGAAGCAAAAGATACATGCAATCCTAAATTTTCACTTTTTTATCTTCAACCGTTATTTGTTAATAGCCATTTAAATATTTTACATCTATATATATAAAAGAAAGTCGAGTTATGTTAGTTACACTGATAATAACTCGAGAACGGCTCATCAGATTGTTATGAAATTTTACACGTGTATTCTACCGGACTGGGAATAGGCATAACTCTGAATTCATGCCCGTACGTCATAAGGGGGCTTGCCCCCCTGATATATTTTTTTAATTTTTTGACAAACCGTTTTTCTTAATTTTGTATGATGTAGAAGCAAAAGATACATACAATCCTAAATTTTCACTTTTCTATCTTCAACCGTTATTTTTTAATTGCCATTTAAATATTTTACATCTATATATATAAAAGAAAGTCGAGTTATGTTAGTTACACCTGATAATAACTCGAGAACGGCTCATCAGATTGTTATGAAATTTTAGACGTGTATTCTACCGGACTGGGAATAGGCATAACTCTGAATTCATGCCCGTACGTCATAAGGGGGCTTGCCCCCCCTGATATATTTTTTAAATTTTTTGACAAACCGTTTTTTTCTTAATTTTGTATGATGTAGAAGCAAAAGATACATACAATCCTAAATTTTCACTTTTTTATCTTCAACCGTTATTTTTTAATAGCCATTTAAATATTTTACATCTATATATATAAAAGAAAGTCGAGTTATGTTAGTTACACTGATAATAACTCGAGAACGGCTCATCAGATTGTTATGAAATTTTACACGTGTATTCTACCCGGACTGGGAATAGGCATAACTCTGAATTCATGCCCGTACGTCATAAGGGGGCTTGCCCCCCCTGATATATTTTTTTAAATTTTTTGGACAAACCGTTTTTTCTTAATTTTGTATGATGTAGAAGCAAAAGATACATGCAATCCTAAATTTTCACTTTTTTATCTTCAACCGTTATTTGTTAATAGCCATTTAAATATTTTACATCTATATATATAAAAGAAAGTCGAGTTATGTTAGTTCCACTGATAATAACTCGAGAACGGCTCATCAGATTGTTATGAAATTTTACACGTGTATTCTACCGGACTGGGAATAGGCATAACTCTGAATTCATGCCCGTACGTCATAAGGGGGCTTGCCCCCTGATATATTTTTTTAATTTTTTGACAAACCGTTTTTTTCTTAATTTTGTATGATGTAGAAGCAAAAGATACATACAATCCTAAATTTTCGCTTTTTTATCTTCAAACCGTTATTTTTTAATAGCCATTTAAATATTTTACATCTATATATATAAAAGAAAGTCGGTTATGTTAGTTACACTGATAATAACTCGAGAACGGCTCATCAGATTGTTATGAAATTTTACACGTGTATTCTACCGGACTGGGAATAGGCATAACTCTGAATTCATGCCCGTTACGTCATAAGGGGGCTTGCCCCCCCTGATATATTTTTTTAATTTTTTGACAAACCGTTTTTTCTTAATTTTGTATGATGTAGAAGCAAAAGATACATACAATCCTAAATTTTCACTTTTCTATCTTCAACCGTTATTTTTTAATTGCCATTTAAATATTTTACATCTATATATATAAAAGAAAGTCGAGTTATGTTAGTTACACTGATAATAACTCGAGAACGGCTCATCAGATTGTTATGAAATTTTAGACGTGTATTCTACCGGACTGGGAATAGGCATAACTCTGAATTCATGCCCGTACGTCATAAGGGGGCTTGCCCCCCCTGATATATTTTTTAAATTTTTTGACAAACCGTTTTTTCTTAATTTTGTATGATGTAGAAGCAAAAGATACATACAATCCTAAATTTTCACTTTTTTATCTTCAAACCGTTATTTTTTAATAGCCATTTAAAATATTTTACATCTATATATATAAAAGAAAGTCGAGTTATGTTAGTTACACTGATAATAACTCGAGAACGGCTCATCAGATTGTTATGAAATTTTTACACGTGTATTCTACCGGACTGGGAATAGGCATAACTCTGAATTCATGCCCGTACGTCATAAGGGGGCTTGCCCTCCCTGATATATTTTTTTAATTTTTTGACAAACCGTTTTTTCTTAATTTTGTATGATGTAGAAGCAAAAGATACATGCAATCCTAAATTTTCACTTTTTTATCTTCAACCGTTATTTGTTAATAGCCATTTAAATATTTTACATCTATATATATAAAAGAAAGTCGAGTTATGTTAGTTCCACTGATAATAACTCGAGAACGGCTCATCAGATTGTTATGAAATTTTACACGTGTATTCTACCGGACTGGGAATAGGCATAACTCTGATTCATGCCCCGTACGTCATAAGGGGGCTTGCCCCCCTGATATATTTTTTTAATTTTTGACAAACCGTTTTTTCTTAATTTTGTATGATGTAGAAGCAAAAGATACATACAATCCTAAAATTTTCACTTTTCTATCTTCAACCGTTATTTTTTAATTGCCATTTAAATATTTTACATCTATATATATAAAAGAAAGTCGAGTTATGTTAGTTACACCTGATAATAACTCGAGAACGGCTCATCAGATTGTTATGAAATTTTTAGACGTGTATTCTACCGGACTGGGGAATAGGCATAACTCTGAATTCATGCCCGTACGTCATAAGGGGGCTTGCCCCCCCTGATATATTTTTTAAATTTTTTGACAAACCGTTTTTTCTTAATTTTGTATGATGTAGAAGCAAAAGATACATACAATCCTAAATTTCACTTTTTTTATCTTCAACCGTTTATTTTTTAATAGCCATTTAAATATTTTACATCTATACTATATAAAAGAAAGTCGAGTTATGTTAGTTACACTGATAATAACTCGAGAACGGCTCATCAGATTGTTATGAAATTTTACACGTGTATTCTACCGGACTGGGAATAGGCATAACTCTGAATTCATGCCCGTACGTCATAAGGGGGCTTGCCCCCCCTGATATATTTTTTTAATTTTTTGACAAACCGTTTTTTCTTAATTTTGTATGATGTAGAAGCAAAAGATACATGCAATCCTAAATTTTCACTTTTTTATCTTCAACCGTTATTTGTTAATAGCCATTTAAAATATTTTACATCTATATATATAAAAGAAAGTCGAGTTATGTTAGTTACACTGATAATAACTCGAGAACGGCTCATCAGATTGTTATGAAATTTTACACGTGTATTCTACCGGACTGGGAATAGGCATAACTCTGAATTCATGCCCGTACGTCATAAGGGGGCTTGCCCCCCTGATATATTTTTTTAATTTTTTGACAAACCGTTTTTTCTTAATTTTGTATGATGTAGAAGCAAAAGATACATACAATCCTAAATTTTCACTTTTCTATCTTCAACCGTTATTTTTTAATTGCCATTTAAATATTTTACATCTATATATATAAAAGAAAGTCGAGTTATGTTAGTTACACTGATAATAACTCGAGAACGGCTCATCAGATTGTTATGAAATTTTAGACGTGTATTCTACCGGACTGGGAATAGGCATGGCATAACTCTGAATTCATGCCCGTACGTCATAAGGGGGCTTGCCCCCCCTGATATATTTTTTAAATTTTATTGACAAACCGTTTTTTCTTAATTTTGTATGATGTAGAAGCAAAAGATACATACAATCCTAAATTTTCACTTTTTTATCTTCAACCGTTATTTTTTAATAGCCATTTAAATATTTTACATCTATATATATAAAAGAAAGTCGAGTTATGTTAGTTACACTGATAATAACTCGAGAACGGCTCATCAGATTGTTATGAAATTTTACACGTGTATTCTACCGGACTGGGAATAGGCATAACTCTGAATTCAGGCCCGTACGTCATAAGGGGGCTTGCCCCCCCTGATATATTTTTTTAATTTTTTGACAAACCGTTTTTTTCTTAATTTTGTATGATGTAGAAGCAAAGATACATGCAATCCTAAATTTTCACTTTTTTATCTTCAACCGTTATTTGTTAATAGCCATTTAAATATTTTACATCTATATATATAAAAGAAAGTCGAGTTATGTTAGTTCCACTGATAATAACTCGAGAACGGCTCATCAGATTGTTATGAAATTTTACACGTGTATTCTACCGGACTGGGAATAGGCATAACTCCTGAATTCATGCCCGTACGTCATAAGGGGGCTTGCCCCCCTGATATATTTTTTTAATTTTTTGACAAACCGTTTTTCTTAATTTTGTATGATGTAGAAGCAAAAGATACATACAATCCTAAATTTTCGCTTTTTTATCTTCAACCGTTATTTTTTAATAGCCATTTAAATATTTTACATCTATATATATAAAAGAAAGTCGAGTTATGTTAGTTACACTGATAATAACTCGAGAACGGCTCATCAGATTTGTTATGAAATTTTACACGTGTATTCTACCGGACTGGGAATAGGCATAACTCTGAATTCATGCCCGTACGTCATAAGGGGGCTTGCCCCCCCTGATTATATTTTTTAATTTTTTGGACAAAACCGTTTTTTCTTAATTTTGTATGATGTAGAAGCAAAAGATACATACAATCCTAAATTTTCACTTTTCTATCTTCAAAACCGTTATTTTTTAAATTGCCATTTAAATATTTTACATCTATATATATAAAAGAAAGTCGAGTTATGTTAGTTACACTGATAATAACTCGAGAACGGCTCATCAGATTGGTTATGAAATTTTAGACGTGTATTCTACCGGACTGGGAATAGGCAATAACTCTGAATTCATGCCCGTACGTCATAAGGGGGCTTGCCCCCCTGATATATTTTTTAAATTTTTTTGACAAAAACCGTTTTTTCTTAATTTTGTATGATGTAGAAGCAAAAGATACATACAATCCCTAAATTTTCACTTTTTTATCTTCAACCGTTATTTTTTTATAGCCATTTAAATATTTTACATCTATATATATAAAAGAAAGTCGAGTTATGTTAGTTACACTGATAATAACTCGAGAAACGGCTCATCAGATTGTTATGAAATTTTACACGTGTATTCTACCGGACTGGGAATAGGCATAACTCTGAATTCATGCCCGTACGTCATAAGGGGGCTTGCCCTCCCTGATATATTTTTTTAATTTTTTGACAAACCGTTTTTTCTTAATTTTGTATGATGTAGAAGCAAAAGATACATGCAATCCTAAATTTTCACTTTTTTATCTTCAACCGTTATTTGTTAATAGCCATTTAAATATTTTACATCTATATATATAAAAGAAAGTCGAGTTATGTTAGTTACACTGATAATAACTCGAGAACGGCTCATCAGATTGTTATGAAATTTTACACGTGTATTCTACCGGACTGGAATAGGCATAACTCTGAATTCATGCCCGTACGTCATAAGGGGGCTTGCCCCCTCTGATATATTTTTTTAATTTTTTGACAAACCGTTTTTCTTAATTTTTGTATGATGTAGAAGCAAAAGATACATACAATCCTAAATTTTCACTTTTCTATCTTCAACCGTTATTTTTTAATTGCCATTTAAATATTTTACATCTATATATATAAAAGAAAGTCGAGTTATGTTAGTTACACTGATAATAACTCGAGAACGGCTCATCAGATTGTTTATGAAATTTTAGACGTGTATTCTACCGGACTGGGAATAGGCATAACTCTGAATTCATGCCCGTACGTCATAAGGGGGCTTTGCCCCCCCTTGATATATTTTTTAAATTTTTTGACAAACCGTTTTTTCTTAATTTTGTATGATGTAGAAGCAAAAGATACATACAATCCTAAATTTTCACTTTTTTATCTTCAAACCGTTATTTTTTAATAGCCCATTTAAATATTTTACATCTATATATATAAAAGAAAGTCGAGTTATGTTAGTTACACTGATAATAACTCGAGAACGGCTCATCAGATTGTTATGAAATTTTACACGTGTATTCTACCGGACTGGGAATAGGCATAACTCTGAATTCATGCCCGTACGTCATAAGGGGGCTTGCCCCCCCTGATATATTTTTTTAATTTTTTGACAAACCGTTTTTTCTTAATTTTGTATGATGTAGAAGCAAAAGATACATGCAATCCTAAATTTTCACTTTTTTATCTTCAACCGTTATTTTTTAATAGCCATTTAAATATTTTACATCTTATATATAAAAGAAAGTCGAGTTATGGTAGTTACACTGATAATAACTCGAGAACGGCTCATCAGATTGTTATGAAATTTTACACGTGTATTCTACCGGACTGGGGAATAGGCATAACTCTGAATTCATGCCCGTACGTCATAAGGGGGCTTGCCCCCCCTGATATATTTTTTTAATTTTTTGACAAACCGTTTTTTCTTAATTTTGTATGATCTAGAAGCAAAAGATACATGCAATCCTAAATTTTCACTTTTCTATCTTCAACCGTTATTTTTTAATTGCCATTTAAATATTTTACATCTATATATATAAAAGAAAGTCGAGTTATGTTAGTTACACTGATAATAACTCGAGAACGGCTCATCAGATTGTTATGAAATTTTAGACGTGTATTCACTACCGGACTGGGAATAGGCATAACTCTGAATTCATGCCCGTACGTCATAAGGGGGCTTGCCCCCCCTGATATATTTTTTAAATTTTTTGACAAAACGTTTTTTCTTAATTTTGTATGATGTAGAAGCAAAAGATACATACAATCCTAAATTTTCACTTTTTTATCTTCAACCGTTATTTTTTAATAGCCATTTAAATATTTTACATCTATATATATAAAAGAAAGTCGAGTTATGTTAGTTACACTGATAATAACTCGAGAACGGCTCATCAGATTGTTATGAAATTTTACACGTGTATTCTACCGGACTGGGAATAGGCATAACTCAGAATTCATGCCCGTACGTCATAAGGGGGCTTGCCCCCCCTGATATATTTTTTTAATTTTTTGACAAACCGTTTTTTTCTTAATTTTGTATGATGTAGAAGCAAAAGATACATGCAATCCTAAATTTTCGCTTTTTTATCTTCAACCGTTATTTTTTAATAGCCATTTAAATATTTTACATCTATATATATATATTATATATAAAGAAAGTCGAGTTATGTTAGTTACACTGATAATAACTCGGAAACGGCTCATCAGATTGTTATGAAATTTTAGACGTGTATTCTACCGGACTGGGAATAGGCATAACTCTGAATTCATGCCCGTACGTCATAAGGGGGCTTGCCCCCTGATATATTTTTTAAATTTTTTGACAAACCGTTTTTTCTTAATTTTGTATGATGTAGAAGCAAAAGATACATACAATCCTAAATTTTCACTTTTTTATCTTCAACCGTTATTTTTTAATAGCCATTTAAATATTTTACATCTATATATATAAAAGAAAGTCGAGTTATGTTAGTTACACTGATAATAACTCGAGAACGGCTCATCAGATTGTTATGAAATTTTACACGTGTATTCTACCGGACTGGGAATAGGCATAACTCTGAATTCATGCCCGTACGTCATAAGGGGGCTTGCCCCCCCTGATATATTTTTTTAATTTTTTGACAAACCGTTTTTTCTTAATTTTGTATGATGTAGAAGCAAAAGATACATACAATCCTAAATTTTCACTTTTCTATCTTCAACCGTTATTTTTTAATTGCCATTTAAATATTTTACATCTATATATATAAAAGAAAGTCGAGTTATGTTAGTTACACTGATAATAACTCGAGAACGGCTCATCAGATTGTTATGAAATTTTAGACGTGTATTCTACCGGACTGGGAATAGGCATAACTCTGAATTCATGCCCGTACGTCATAAGGGGGCTTGCCCCCCCTGATATATTTTTTAAATTTTTTGACAAACCGTTTTTTCTTAATTTTGTATGATGTAGAAGCAAAAGATACATACAATCCTAAATTTTCACTTTTTTATCTTCAACCGTTATTTTTTAATAGCCATTTAAATATTTTACATCTATATATATAAAAGAAAGTCGAGTTATGTTAGTTACACTGATAATAACTCGAGAACGGCTCATCAGATTGTTATGAAATTTTACACGTGTATTCTACCGGACTGGGAATAGGCATAACTCTGAATTCATGCCCGTACGTCATAAGGGGGCTTGCCCTCCCTGATATATTTTTTTAATTTTTTGACAAACCGTTTTTTCTTAATTTTGTATGATGTAGAAGCAAAAGATACATGCAATCCTAAATTTTCACTTTTTTATCTTCAACCGTTATTTGTTAATAGCCATTTAAATATTTTACATCTATATATATAAAAGAAAGTCGAGTTATGTTAGTTACACTGATAATAACTCGAGAACGGCTCATCAGATTGTTATGAAATTTTACACGTGTATTCTACCGGACTGGGAATAGGCATAACTCTGAATTCATGCCCGTACGTCATAAGGGGGCTTGCCCCCCTGATATATTTTTTTAATTTTTTGACAAACCGTTTTTTCTTAATTTTGTATGATGTAGAAGCAAAAGATACATACAATCCTAAATTTTCACTTTTCTATCTTCAACCGTTATTTTTTAATTGCCATTTAAATATTTTACATCTATATATATAAAAGAAAGTCGAGTTATGTTAGTTACACTGATAATAACTCGAGAACGGCTCATCAGATTGTTATGAAATTTTAGACGTGTATTCTACCGGACTGGGAATAGGCATAACTCTGAATTCAGGCCCGTACGTCATAAGGGGGCTTGCCCCCCCTGATATATTTTTTAAATTTTTTGACAAACCGTTTTTTCTTAATTTTGTATGATGTAGAAGCAAAAGATACATACAATCCTAAATTTTCACTTTTTTATCTTCAACCGTTATTTTTTAATAGCCATTTAAATATTTTACATCTATATATATAAAAGAAAGTCGAGTTATGTTAGTTACACTGATAATAACTCGAGAACGGCTCATCAGATTGTTATGAAATTTTACACGTGTATTCTACCGGACTGGGAATAGGCATAACTCTGAATTCATGCCCGTACGTCATAAGGGGGCTTGCCCCCCCTGATATATTTTTTTAATTTTTTGACAAACCGTTTTTTCTTAATTTTGTATGATGTAGAAGCAAAAGATACATGCAATCCTAAATTTTCACTTTTTTATCTTCAACCGTTATTTGTTAATAGCCATTTAAATATTTTACATCTATATATATAAAAGAAAGTCGAGTTATGTTAGTTCCACTGATAATAACTCGAGAACGGCTCATCAGATTGTTATGAAATTTTACACGTGTATTCTACCGGACTGGGAATAGGCATAACTCTGAATTCATGCCCGTACGTCATAAGGGGGCTTGCCCCCCTGATATATTTTTTTAATTTTTTGACAAACCGTTTTTTCTTAATTTTGTATGATGTAGAAGCAAAAGATACATACAATCCTAAATTTTCACTTTTCTATCTTCAACCGTTATTTTTTAATTGCCATTTAAATATTTTACATCTATATATATAAAAGAAAGTCGAGTTATGTTAGTTACACTGATAATAACTCGAGAACGGCTCATCAGATTGTTATGAAATTTTAGACGTGTATTCTACCGGACTGGGAATAGGCATAACTCTGAATTCATGCCCGTACGTCATAAGGGGGCTTGCCCCCCCTGATATATTTTTTAAATTTTTTGACAAACCGTTTTTTCTTAATTTTGTATGATGTAGAAGCAAAAGATACATACAATCCTAAATTTTCACTTTTTTATCTTCAACCGTTATTTTTTAATAGCCATTTAAATATTTTACATCTATATATATAAAAGAAAGTCGAGTTATGTTAGTTACACTGATAATAACTCGAGAACGGCTCATCAGATTGTTATGAAATTTTACACGTGTATTCTACCGGACTGGGAATAGGCATAACTCTGAATTCATGCCCGTACGTCATAAGGGGGCTTGCCCCCCCTGATATATTTTTTTAATTTTTTGACAAACCGTTTTTTCTTAATTTTGTATGATGTAGAAGCAAAAGATACATGCAATCCTAAATTTTCACTTTTTTATCTTCAACCGTTATTTGTTAATAGCCATTTAAATATTTTACATCTATATATATAAAAGAAAGTCGAGTTATGTTAGTTACACTGATAATAACTCGAGAACGGCTCATCAGATTGTTATGAAATTTTACACGTGTATTCTACCGGACTGGGAATAGGCATAACTCTGAATTCATGCCCGTACGTCATAAGGGGGCTTGCCCCCCTGATATATTTTTTTAATTTTTTGACAAACCGTTTTTTCTTAATTTTGTATGATGTAGAAGCAAAAGATACATACAATCCTAAATTTTCACTTTTCTATCTTCAACCGTTATTTTTTAATTGCCATTTAAATATTTTACATCTATATATATAAAAGAAAGTCGAGTTATGTTAGTTACACTGATAATAACTCGAGAACGGCTCATCAGATTGTTATGAAATTTTAGACGTGTATTCTACCGGACTGGGAATAGGCATAACTCTGAATTCATGCCCGTACGTCATAAGGGGGCTTGCCCCCCCTGATATATTTTTTAAATTTTTTGACAAACCGTTTTTTCTTAATTTTGTATGATGTAGAAGCAAAAGATACATACAATCCTAAATTTTCACTTTTTTATCTTCAACCGTTATTTTTTAATAGCCATTTAAATATTTTACATCTATATATATAAAAGAAAGTCGAGTTATGTTAGTTACACTGATAATAACTCGAGAACGGCTCATCAGATTGTTATGAAATTTTACACGTGTATTCTACCGGACTGGGAATAGGCATAACTCTGAATTCATGCCCGTACGTCATAAGGGGGCTTGCCCCCCCTGATATATTTTTTTAATTTTTTGACAAACCGTTTTTTCTTAATTTTGTATGATGTAGAAGCAAAAGATACATGCAATCCTAAATTTTCACTTTTTTATCTTCAACCGTTATTTGTTAATAGCCATTTAAATATTTTACATCTATATATATAAAAGAAAGTCGAGTTATGTTAGTTCCACTGATAATAACTCGAGAACGGCTCATCAGATTGTTATGAAATTTTACACGTGTATTCTACCGGACTGGGAATAGGCATAACTCTGAATTCATGCCCGTACGTCATAAGGGGGCTTGCCCCCCTGATATATTTTTTTAATTTTTTGACAAACCGTTTTTTCTTAATTTTGTATGATGTAGAAGCAAAAGATACATACAATCCTAAATTTTCGCTTTTTTATCTTCAACCGTTATTTTTTAATAGCCATTTAAATATTTTACATCTATATATATAAAAGAAAGTCGAGTTATGTTAGTTACACTGATAATAACTCGAGAACGGCTCATCAGATTGTTATGAAATTTTACACGTGTATTCTACCGGACTGGGAATAGGCATAACTCTGAATTCATGCCCGTACGTCATAAGGGGGCTTGCCCCCCCTGATATATTTTTTTAATTTTTTGACAAACCGTTTTTTCTTAATTTTGTATGATGTAGAAGCAAAAGATACATACAATCCTAAATTTTCACTTTTCTATCTTCAACCGTTATTTTTTAATTGCCATTTAAATATTTTACATCTATATATATAAAAGAAAGTCGAGTTATGTTAGTTACACTGATAATAACTCGAGAACGGCTCATCAGATTGTTATGAAATTTTAGACGTGTATTCTACCGGACTGGGAATAGGCATAACTCTGAATTCATGCCCGTACGTCATAAGGGGGCTTGCCCCCCCTGATATATTTTTTAAATTTTTTGACAAACCGTTTTTTCTTAATTTTGTATGATGTAGAAGCAAAAGATACATACAATCCTAAATTTTCACTTTTTTATCTTCAACCGTTATTTTTTAATAGCCATTTAAATATTTTACATCTATATATATAAAAGAAAGTCGAGTTATGTTAGTTACACTGATAATAACTCGAGAACGGCTCATCAGATTGTTATGAAATTTTACACGTGTATTCTACCGGACTGGGAATAGGCATAACTCTGAATTCATGCCCGTACGTCATAAGGGGGCTTGCCCTCCCTGATATATTTTTTTAATTTTTTGACAAACCGTTTTTTCTTAATTTTGTATGATGTAGAAGCAAAAGATACATGCAATCCTAAATTTTCACTTTTTTATCTTCAACCGTTATTTGTTAATAGCCATTTAAATATTTTACATCTATATATATAAAAGAAAGTCGAGTTATGTTAGTTACACTGATAATAACTCGAGAACGGCTCATCAGATTGTTATGAAATTTTACACGTGTATTCTACCGGACTGGGAATAGGCATAACTCTGAATTCATGCCCGTACGTCATAAGGGGGCTTGCCCCCCTGATATATTTTTTTAATTTTTTGACAAACCGTTTTTTCTTAATTTTGTATGATGTAGAAGCAAAAGATACATACAATCCTAAATTTTCACTTTTCTATCTTCAACCGTTATTTTTTAATTGCCATTTAAATATTTTACATCTATATATATAAAAGAAAGTCGAGTTATGTTAGTTACACTGATAATAACTCGAGAACGGCTCATCAGATTGTTATGAAATTTTAGACGTGTATTCTACCGGACTGGGAATAGGCATAACTCTGAATTCATGCCCGTACGTCATAAGGGGGCTTGCCCCCCCTGATATATTTTTTAAATTTTTTGACAAACCGTTTTTTCTTAATTTTGTATGATGTAGAAGCAAAAGATACATACAATCCTAAATTTTCACTTTTTTATCTTCAACCGTTATTTTTTAATAGCCATTTAAATATTTTACATCTATATATATAAAAGAAAGTCGAGTTATGTTAGTTACACTGATAATAACTCGAGAACGGCTCATCAGATTGTTATGAAATTTTACACGTGTATTCTACCGGACTGGGAATAGGCATAACTCTGAATTCATGCCCGTACGTCATAAGGGGGCTTGCCCCCCCTGATATATTTTTTTAATTTTTTGACAAACCGTTTTTTCTTAATTTTGTATGATGTAGAAGCAAAAGATACATGCAATCCTAAATTTTCACTTTTTTATCTTCAACCGTTATTTTTTAATAGCCATTTAAATATTTTACATCTATATATATAAAAGAAAGTCGAGTTATGTTAGTTACACTGATAATAACTCGAGAACGGCTCATCAGATTGTTATGAAATTTTACACGTGTATTCTACCGGACTGGGAATAGGCATAACTCTGAATTCATGCCCGTACGTCATAAGGGGGCTTGCCCCCCCTGATATATTTTTTTAATTTTTTGACAAACCGTTTTTTCTTAATTTTGTATGATGTAGAAGCAAAAGATACATGCAATCCTAAATTTTCACTTTTCTATCTTCAACCGTTATTTTTTAATTGCCATTTAAATATTTTACATCTATATATATAAAAGAAAGTCGAGTTATGTTAGTTACACTGATAATAACTCGAGAACGGCTCATCAGATTGTTATGAAATTTTAGACGTGTATTCTACCGGACTGGGAATAGGCATAACTCTGAATTCATGCCCGTACGTCATAAGGGGGCTTGCCCCCCCTGATATATTTTTTAAATTTTTTGACAAAACGTTTTTTCTTAATTTTGTATGATGTAGAAGCAAAAGATACATACAATCCTAAATTTTCACTTTTTTATCTTCAACCGTTATTTTTTAATAGCCATTTAAATATTTTACATCTATATATATAAAAGAAAGTCGAGTTATGTTAGTTACACTGATAATAACTCGAGAACGGCTCATCAGATTGTTATGAAATTTTACACGTGTATTCTACCGGACTGGGAATAGGCATAACTCTGAATTCATGCCCGTACGTCATAAGGGGGCTTGCCCCCCCTGATATATTTTTTTAATTTTTTGACAAACCGTTTTTTCTTAATTTTGTATGATGTAGAAGCAAAAGATACATGCAATCCTAAATTTTCGCTTTTTTATCTTCAACCGTTATTTTTTAATAGCCATTTAAATATTTTACATCTATATATATATATTATATATAAAAGAAAGTCGAGTTATGTTAGTTACACTGATAATAACTCGAGAACGGCTCATCAGATTGTTATGAAATTTTAGACGTGTATTCTACCGGACTGGGAATAGGCATAACTCTGAATTCATGCCCGTACGTCATAAGGGGGCTTGCCCCCCCTGATATATTTTTTAAATTTTTTGACAAACCGTTTTTTCTTAATTTTGTATGATGTAGAAGCAAAAGATACATACAATCCTAAATTTTCACTTTTTTATCTTCAACCGTTATTTTTTAATAGCCATTTAAATATTTTACATCTATATATATAAAAGAAAGTCGAGTTATGTTAGTTACACTGATAATAACTCGAGAACGGCTCATCAGATTGTTATGAAATTTTACACGTGTATTCTACCGGACTGGGAATAGGCATAACTCTGAATTCATGCCCGTACGTCATAAGGGGGCTTGCCCCCCCTGATATATTTTTTTAATTTTTTGACAAACCGTTTTTTCTTAATTTTGTATGATGTAGAAGCAAAAGATACATACAATCCTAAATTTTCACTTTTCTATCTTCAACCGTTATTTTTTAATTGCCATTTAAATATTTTACATCTATATATATAAAAGAAAGTCGAGTTATGTTAGTTACACTGATAATAACTCGAGAACGGCTCATCAGATTGTTATGAAATTTTAGACGTGTATTCTACCGGACTGGGAATAGGCATAACTCTGAATTCATGCCCGTACGTCATAAGGGGGCTTGCCCCCCCTGATATATTTTTTAAATTTTTTGACAAACCGTTTTTTCTTAATTTTGTATGATGTAGAAGCAAAAGATACATACAATCCTAAATTTTCACTTTTTTATCTTCAACCGTTATTTTTTAATAGCCATTTAAATATTTTACATCTATATATATAAAAGAAAGTCGAGTTATGTTAGTTACACTGATAATAACTCGAGAACGGCTCATCAGATTGTTATGAAATTTTACACGTGTATTCTACCGGACTGGGAATAGGCATAACTCTGAATTCATGCCGGTACGTCATAAGGGGGCTTGCCCTCCCTGATATATTTTTTTAATTTTTTGACAAACCGTTTTTTCTTAATTTTGTATGATGTAGAAGCAAAAGATACATGCAATCCTAAATTTTCACTTTTTTATCTTCAACCGTTATTTGTTAATAGCCATTTAAATATTTTACATCTATATATATAAAAGAAAGTCGAGTTATGTTAGTTACACTGATAATAACTCGAGAACGGCTCATCAGATTGTTATGAAATTTTACACGTGTATTCTACCGGACTGGGAATAGGCATAACTCTGAATTCATGCCCGTACGTCATAAGGGGGCTTGCCCCCCTGATATATTTTTTTAATTTTTTGACAAACCGTTTTTTCTTAATTTTGTATGATGTAGAAGCAAAAGATACATACAATCCTAAATTTTCACTTTTCTATCTTCAACCGTTATTTTTTAATTGCCATTTAAATATTTTACATCTATATATATAAAAGAAAGTCGAGTTATGTTAGTTACACTGATAATAACTCGAGAACGGCTCATCAGATTGTTATGAAATTTTAGACGTGTATTCTACCGGACTGGGAATAGGCATAACTCTGAATTCATGCCCGTACGTCATAAGGGGGCTTGCCCCCCCTGATATATTTTTTAAATTTTTTGACAAACCGTTTTTTCTTAATTTTGTATGATGTAGAAGCAAAAGATACATACAATCCTAAATTTTCACTTTTTTATCTTCAACCGTTATTTTTTAATAGCCATTTAAATATTTTACATCTATATATATAAAAGAAAGTCGAGTTATGTTAGTTACACTGATAATAACTCGAGAACGGCTCATCAGATTGTTATGAAATTTTACACGTGTATTCTACCGGACTGGGAATAGGCATAACTCTGAATTCATGCCCGTACGTCATAAGGGGGCTTGCCCCCCCTGATATATTTTTTTAATTTTTTGACAAACCGTTTTTTCTTAATTTTGTATGATGTAGAAGCAAAAGATACATGCAATCCTAAATTTTCACTTTTTTATCTTCAACCGTTATTTGTTAATAGCCATTTAAATATTTTACATCTATATATATAAAAGAAAGTCGAGTTATGTTAGTTCCACTGATAATAACTCGAGAACGGCTCATCAGATTGTTATGAAATTTTACACGTGTATTCTACCGGACTGGGAATAGGCATAACTCTGAATTCATGCCCGTACGTCATAAGGGGGCTTGCCCCCCTGATATATTTTTTTAATTTTTTGACAAACCGTTTTTTCTTAATTTTGTATGATGTAGAAGCAAAAGATACATACAATCCTAAATTTTCACTTTTCTATCTTCAACCGTTATTTTTTAATTGCCATTTAAATATTTTACATCTATATATATAAAAGAAAGTCGAGTTATGTTAGTTACACTGATAATAACTCGAGAACGGCTCATCAGATTGTTATGAAATTTTAGACGTGTATTCTACCGGACTGGGAATAGGCATAACTCTGAATTCATGCCCGTACGTCATAAGGGGGCTTGCCCCCCCTGATATATTTTTTAAATTTTTTGACAAACCGTTTTTTCTTAATTTTGTATGATGTAGAAGCAAAAGATACATACAATCCTAAATTTTCACTTTTTTATCTTCAACCGTTATTTTTTAATAGCCATTTAAATATTTTACATCTATATATATAAAAGAAAGTCGAGTTATGTTAGTTACACTGATAATAACTCGAGAACGGCTCATCAGATTGTTATGAAATTTTACACGTGTATTCTACCGGACTGGGAATAGGCATAACTCTGAATTCATGCCCGTACGTCATAAGGGGGCTTGCCCCCCCTGATATATTTTTTTAATTTTTTGACAAACCGTTTTTTCTTAATTTTGTATGATGTAGAAGCAAAAGATACATGCAATCCTAAATTTTCACTTTTTTATCTTCAACCGTTATTTGTTAATAGCCATTTAAATATTTTACATCTATATATATAAAAGAAGTCGAGTTATGTTAGTTCCACTGATAATAACTCGAGAACGGCTCATCAGATTGTTATGAAATTTTACACGTGTATTCTACCGGACTGGGAATAGGCATAACTCTGAATTCATGCCCGTACGTCATAAGGGGGGCTTGCCCCCCTGATATATTTTTTTAATTTTTTGACAAACCGTTTTTTCTTAATTTTGTATGATGTAGAAGCAAAAGATACATACAATCCTAAATTTTCGCTTTTTTATCTTCAACCGTTATTTTTTAATAGCCATTTAAATATTTTACATCTATATATATAAAAGAAAGTCGAGTTATGTTAGTTACACTGATAATAACTCGAGAACGGCTCATCAGATTGTTATGAAATTTTACACACGTGTATTCTACCGGACTGGGAATAGGCATAACTCTGAATTCATGCCCGTACGTCATAAGGGGGCTTGCCCCCCCCTGATATATTTTTTTAATTTTTGACAAACCGTTTTTTCTTAATTTTGTATGATGTAGAAGCAAAAGATACATACAATCCTAAATTTTCACTTTTCTATCTTCAACCGTTATTTTTTAATTGCCATTTAAATATTTTACATCTATATATATAAAAGAAAGTCGAGTTATGTTAGTTACACTGATAATAACTCGAGAACGGCTCATCAGATTGTTATGAAATTTTAGACGTGTATTCTACCGGACTGGGAATAGGCATAACTCTGAATTCATGCCCGTACGTCATAAGGGGGCTTGCCCCCCCTGATATATTTTTTAAAATTTTTTGACAAACCGTTTTTTCTTAATTTTGTATGATGTAGAAGCAAAAGATACATACAATCCTAGAATTTTCACTTTTTTATCTTCAACCGTTATTTTTTAATAGCCATTTAAATATTTTACATCTATATATATAAAAGAAAGTCGAGTTATGTTAGTTACACTGATAATAACTCGAGAACGGCTCATCAGATTGTTATGAAATTTTACACGTGTATTCTACCGGACTGGGAATAGGCATAACTCTGAATTCATGCCCGTACGTCATAAGGGGGCTTGTGCCCTCGCCTGATATATTTTTTTAATTTTTTGACAAAACCGTTTTTTCTTAATTTTGTATGATGTAGAAGCAAAAGATACATGCAATCCTAAATTTTCACTTTTTTATCTTCAACCGTTATTTGTTAATAGCCATTTAAAATATTTTACATCTATATATATAAAAGAAAGTCGAGTTATGTTAGTTACACTGATAATAACTCGAGAACGGGCTCATCAGATTGTTATGAAATTTTACACGTGTATTCTACCGGACTGGGAATAGGCATAACTCTGAATTCATGCCCGTACGTCATAAGGGGGCTTGCCCCCCTGATATATTTTTTTAATTTTTTGACAAACCGTTTTTTCTTAATTTTGTATGATGTAGAAGCAAAAGATACATACAATCCTAAATTTTCACTTTTCTATCTTCAACCGTTATTTTTTAATTGCCATTTAAATATTTTACATCTATATATATAAAAGAAAGTCGAGTTATGTTAGTTACACTGATAATAACTCGAGAACGGCTCATCAGATTGTTATGAAATTTTAGACGTGTATTCTACGGACTGGGAATAGGCATAACTCTGAATTCATGCCCGTACGTCATAAGGGGGCCTTGCCCCCCCCTGATATATTTTTTAAATTTTTGACAAACCGTTTTTTCTTAATTTTGTATGATGTAGAAGCAAAAGATACATACAATCCTAAATTTTCACTTTTTTATCTTCAACCGTTATTTTTTAATAGCCATTTAAATATTTTACATCTATATATATAAAAGAAAGTCGAGTTATGTTAGTTACACTGATAATAACTCGAGAACGGCTCATCAGATTGTTATGAAATTTTACACGTGGTATTCTACCGGACTGGGAAATAGGCATAACTCTGAATTCATGCCCGTACGTCATAAGGGGGGCTTGCCCCCCCTGATATATTTTTTTAATTTTTTGACAAACCGTTTTTTTCTTAATTTTGTATGATGTAGAAGCAAAAGATACATGCAATCCTAAATTTTCACTTTTTTATCTTCAACCGTTATTTTTTAATAGCCATTTAAATATTTTACATCTATATATATAAAAGAAAGTCGAGTTATGTTAGTTACACTGATAATAACTCGAGAACGGCTCATCAGATTGTTATGAAATTTTACACGTGTATTCTACCGGACTGGGAATAGGCATAACTCTGAATTCATGCCCGTACGTCATAAGGGGGCTTGCCCCCCCTGATATATTTTTTTAATTTTTTGACAAACCGTTTTTTCTTAATTTTGTATGATGTAGGAAGCAAAAGATACATGCAATCCTAAATTTCACTTTTCTATCTTCAACCGTTATTTTTTAATTGCCATT